>NC_084663.1:151441300-152088800 GCF_028389875.1 Rhea pennata
CGCAGCCAAGAGGCACAGGTTATCCCTCTTTGCGCTGCTTAAGCCACGCAAAGGAAAGTGTGGGCGAGGGAAATCACCCTTCAACGTTAAAACGTGACTTTTGCACAATAGCAAACCAGCCTTCTTTCTTTTGCTCTGCCAGTCCAGCAAGAGGAGTTGTAGCTGTACTTTAAAGGGCCTCATGGGGTTTCTTGGGATTTAGGAGTCTGAACACAAATTTGTTCTGAGCAAAGTGCGAGAGAGCTGCCATACACGTTGTTTTTCAGGTGTTGGATCACTGAATTTCCATCTGTGTTTGGTAGCTGGAGGCCTTGCCCCTTTGTATTTTATTTTTGAATTCTTATATAATGCTGAGTATTGATGTTAAGGATTGGTCTTGGACATTTCTCTTGTGTACCTGTGAGCTAGCAAATCTGTCCAGTCTCTGATGGTTTTATACTCAGGGTTTTGATGCTGTCTGCTATGTACACCCTCCCTGATTGCACTCAGATACAGAAGCTTAAACATCTAAGCTATGTTCACTGTCTCAAGACTTGTTGCACACACAGTGAAGCTTTTATTTTCATTTCCAAATAGTGTGAGATAGCAAAAGCATGTTTTGTAGGCACCTGCACTGGATTTGGGCAAGTGTCAGGCCTTTTCTTCTTTCTTTTTTTGATAGTAACCCCCTTCATCAAGTGTCACATGAAGAAGCAGGCAAGCTTTCACACATGTTCCAAACTTGCCCTGCTTTGAGGCATATTGACAAAATCTCTCTTTATCATAACTTTTCAAAGCAACTTTGAAAATCGGTAGACCGATTCTACCTGTGCTCTGCAAAGCTTTCTGCTGGGAGATTTTATTGGAACAGAAGCACATTTAGTTTTTTTCCCCTCCTTTTGTTCTTTGGGATACGTAATGAAAAATTCTCCAGCGTTGCCAGTTAATTGCTTTATGGCCGTTGTTTGTCAATTTGCCAGCAGGTTTCTGCTTAACTGCTGCCATTTGACATCACTGAAACACAAATGCAGAATGATTGAGTTGCCAACATATCATTAAGTCTTCTGCAAGGGGGGCTTTCAGCATATTAACGCTTCAGGCTTTTATGTCAGTATTGATTGCTAAAAAAAGAAAAGAAACCTTTGGCAGAATTCAGCATTGTGCCAACGTGCATTTGCTGGCAGGAAAAAGAAACTAGCCGTTGCCATTGACTGTGCCTTTCCTTCTTTCTCTCTTTGCTCCTCTCGCTCTGTACACACGCGCACGGACTTTTGAAATATAATACACATCCTAGCTGCATTCCAGTGAACCTAACAATAAATCAACAAGGCAAATCAATTCCTTAATACACTGTCAGATGCAGAGGCCATTTAATTTTGAAGCCGCCTGTATTATGCCTGATGAGATTTCATGGAAATGGGGAGTGCGAGCTGATGGGGGGGGGGTCAGCGCCGTGCCGCTGGAGGCAGCCTGGGGAGCTGTGTCCTGCTCCTGGGGCGAAGCACCGCAGGAGGCCCCAAGGTGGGAGCACAGCCAAGAAAAGGTTTGGCTGAGGAGCAAGGGATAAAGAAGACATCGGGGGATAGTGCGGTTTAGCGGTTTGCACCTCGCTGTTGCTGTAGTGCTGCCCAAGGGCTGTCCTGGGACAGGGAAGAAGAGGAGCTGAAGGAGGGAGCAAGATGAAAGTGTAAGCTCTCCACATCCTTCCAGCTGTGGGAGCGTCCTTATGTGCTTTTCACTGCCTTCCACCAAAACTGTCGCCGGCCTCTGTTTCCCTTTAGTCTGATGCCAAGGTATTCCTTTAGATGATACTTTGCAGTCTGTTTTAGATTTAGAAGTTTTTTAAGGAAGACCATCTGGGCTCACTGAAGATGCTAACGTCTCGCTACGTGCCATTATGTGGGACAAAAAGTTGAGAGGAAATAGGGCAGGGCATGGGGCAAAATTTCCAAAAAGAAAATGAGAATGGCATGCTTCCAGTCCAGGCTCTCAGGGGTTTGTCCCTGAGTCTGCAGTCAGTCCTGGCTGATAGCCTTGCTTTGGATGAGGGGACTCAACAAACGGGGGTGATTAGGTCAGAATTACATGGGAGAGAATCTTTCTGATTAAACAACATTTTTACTTTTTAAAAAATGATTTCTACAGATCTTTTTAATTGGAAAGCTGTGATTCAGAATTAAAAAGCTTTAGCTGACAGTTTAAATATTTTATTTTGGAAGCACCTTCCCACCAGGAGTTGTTGCATAAGTACCTTACATCCAGATCCTTCTCTGTGGAGGACGTTGCCCAGCCAGATGACACATTCCCCAATTAGCCCCAGTTGGGCGCGCTGCCGTGGTGCAGCGTATGTGGCTCTGGGCATGGAGTCCGGCCCACAGAGGAGAAGAGCAGCCCAAAGCACCTAAATTACAGATGCTACGTTAGGGTCTCCACAGAAAACAATGCCAGATTACAAATCAAAATTTGGGACTAAAATCTGTCTCTTTCAGTGTGTTTGCTTAGCCTAAAAGTCTGCATTTTCATCAGGTTAAGGAATAACAAACACCTGAATTATTCTGTAACCAGCTCCATTAGTTAGCAATAAGGGCCCAGCATGTGTCGCATGAGAATTTTACTGATGACGGGTGGGACGGACCAGAATCCAGTTTCTTTTTTCTATAACTCTGAGGGCTGTTCACTTTAAACACAGGAAAATGAGGCCTAAGAAGTAAAAGAGGTTAAAAAGGAAAGAAAGTGATCTGACCTTGAATTCCTACAAAGATCTTGGGAATAAGCAGGCCCCATCTTTGGTAACTGATACAGAGTATGGTTGCCAGGCTAGTGCCTGGATCAGCAGTGGTTCACTGCCCTCCTGGCAGAAGTCTTACTCACTGTTTGATAAATTGTCTTCTCTCAGCATGAGTTTAAGTAGTGAATCTTTTATTTCTGAATTACTGCACAACTCTGTAGTCTTTCTTACAGCTTAATATTTCTAGTTTCCAATAAGTAATGCAATTTATGCCTTACCTTGATGGTATTGCATGCTTAATCTTTAAAATGCTGGGGAGAGAGGCAGGCTTTGGTGTCAGGGGAAATAACCATCCTGGCAGAGAGAAAAATATCAGTAGGATGCTGCCACTGAATTGGCAGAGGCTGTTTGATGCATGTTTTGTTGGCTGGCTGTTGATTTTCTTGTCTGTGTTCTTACTGTTTTCGTTATGTTTGAAGGTGCTTCCAAAATACTTTAACTGGGTCTTTAACTGAGTACCTTCATTCATATATGGCAAAATCAAAAAGAATACAGAGAACAAAGAGGAATGATGCATTGGTAATGAGAAAGCGGAGAGCTGGGGACACAGTTCAATGAAATTAAATCCCAGCCTAGACAACCCAGCGCTCTGTATAGCTGTGCCTGTTTGACTGGCTCCCTTACCATGTAATGTGGATGGAGAAGATCTGTTGCACATGCTTTCTAAGATCTGTACAGTTCCTAAATCCCTTCCTAACAAGGTGAGCCTGTGTATGAAGCTGCACTCACAAACTTACTTTTTGAACAGCACTGTATCTGTGTGCTGCAGTGGCCACATGGCCAGAACCAGACACGAGTGACTGTGCTGGGAAGCGGTATGAGCTCAGGCTGCAGCTTCTGCTTGTCTTACAGAAAGATGCAGGTTTAAGACCATAAAAACTGCCATACCAGGGCAGATCAGTGGTCCACTTATTGCATGCTTTGGTATCTAAAAGTGCCTCTGCATGGTGCTTTAAAAGACACCAAAACATTAAATCCGGCATCTAATTTTCTGGTTGGGGTGAAGAAATGTCCGGCCACTCCACTTCTTGTCCCTACTGAAAGTATCAGAGTGCTATTCTTAGGCAAGTGAATGCTAAGAAAGGATGCCATCCAGAAGTACAAGCACGAGAAGCACCCTGGCAAATACTAGGTTATTTTATTAAATGTACTTTTCATTTTCATTATCCCTATAGGACACCCCATAAGCAACAGAAAACCATGTCATATTTGTAAACACATCTCTAAACTTTCATGAAAGGTGACTTTACAGAGCCCTATTAAGTATTATTTTCTCTGTGGTACATGCTGCTACATATTTGTGCTGAGGGTTGCAAGCTGACACTTAGACTGGCCTAAATAAAATAAGAAATGTCGAAGGATAGCACAGCAATGCATCTTTTTGCCCCCAGTGCCCCACAGCAGGTCACGTTGTCTATTAAGGAGCTATTGCAAGGCACGGTGCCACAGGCCCCAGAGCACCAGGCAGCTGTGTCCAACGCAGTTACTCCCTGCTCCGGAGGGTGCAGCAGGAAGGGGAGCAAGTATCCAGGGAGCGCGAGGGCAAGGACTGAGTAAACTGGCATTTCCACCAAAAAAATTACTCAGGCAGTCACAGCCGGAGTGAAATCCTGCACCAGGCCAAAATGAAGTCTGGGAAGGATTCTGCACAGGCAGGTAGTTTCCATTAGAACAGAATTTTGTTTTCTGTTTTCTTCCATGCTGAGCTATTCACTTTTTGGGCTTTTTTACCCTTATGCTGTGATTTATTTTTTAATTATTTATTTATTTTAATGAAGGCGAAAGTCTCGGAGCGCTTTTGAGTTCTAAGAGAATGATTTGATGCATTCTGCCTACTCTGCTTTCTCCCCAGGGACATTAATTCCGGAGCAACAAAGAACATTATAACTGTTTACAGTAGCCCTCAATGAACTGCATGAGACTTGGGGATTTTGAAAGAAGAGTATTTGGTTACAAAATCAAAAGCTAAACTAAAAGCTTCAAACTGAAAAATGCTTCGAGTAGCTCAAACAAATGCAACGAAAAATTTTCAACTTGCCAACTTTTAGAATCATGGGAATCTTCAAAATTGTTTTGTTTATTTTGCTGTGCTTGAGAAACTAAAGTGAGCCTGAAGGCCAAATGTTTTATGATTTTATTTTATACAAAACAACGCAGGCTAATTATTTTATTAGTATTTTATCTTTAGACATGGCACGCTTTAGTAGTTTAGCCAGAAATCGCTGCTTGCATAGGGGATTTTGCAAATTGACCGATAGGGCTCGGTTGCGCGAGAGATTCTGTGGATTTCAGCTGAACTTCAGGAAAACCGTCGTGCCTCCTCCCAGCGGCCGTGCCTGCTCTACCACAACAACTTGCCATCTTAGTATGCCAGATCATACTTATCCTAGTTTTCACATAAGACCCATGGTGTTACGGGGTTATGTAGCAGCAGGCTGCAGTCCTTGGGGTACCTTAGTCGCTGCTGATCAGTTTGCTCCCAGCTGAAGGGGACTTGAAGAAGGAAATGGGTGCTGATCTGAGTTTACTTACAGCTGTTGCTTATTTTGTTTTTTCAGAGCGCTTCTCAGCTGCCCTACGGCAAAGCTCTCTACACGTATGAGGGGAAGGAGCCCGGAGACCTCAAGTTCAACAAGGGGGACATCATTATACTACGGCGCAAGGTGGACGAGAACTGGTACCACGGGGAGCTCAATGGAAACCACGGCTTCTTCCCCGCCAGCTACATCCAGTGTATCAAGCCCCTCCCGCAAGCTCCACCTCAGGGCAAAGCACTTTACGACTTTGAAATAAAGGATAAAGATCAAGACAAGGACTGCCTGACCTTCACTAAGGTAGGGGAGGCGTTTTGTTTGGGAGACACATGCCCGGCTTCCTCCCCGGTGGCAGCTCGCCCCCGGGGCATGGCCAGCCACGCGTGCCTTGCCATCTTCTCCTCGCCTGCTGCCACGTCCCTTCCCAACGTGACTGCCCCCTCGCCGAAGGGTCCGTTTCCCTTGACCGCCGCATTGCTTGCAGGCGAAAACCCAAGTCCTTGAGCCACTGCTGAGTGGGGCTGGGCTAACGGAGGTGAATTTCCGTGCTGGGTACGTTGACTCCTTTCTGCTTGGAAGTCCTGCCCCTGCAGCCCCCGAAAAGGCTGCGCGCCCCCGGCTCAGCTGGTCTGTGCAGGCGTCCCGCGCGCCCCAGGGCGAGCGCTGCCCTGGCCTGGGGGGCATTTTCGCCTCCCTCGTGTGATGTGCAGCAAGGTCAATGAAGACACGGTGAGAATCTCCAACTAGTACCGGCTAAAGGCTCGTGGAGAATTTTTTTTTCTATCAGAAAGCCGTATATTCATCGACACCGAAACGTTAGACAAGAATGATGCAATTCCAAGAAAAAAAAAAAAAAAAAGAAAGAAAATCAAATGGAGACGTGTTTCTTAATATACCTTATTGAACCAGATGTTTCAGGATTTTAAAATGCCATTTAGCTTCAAAGTTTACATTGCCTCCTACCTTATACCAATTAGCAATTGAAATATATTACTATCGTATAGCATTTTTTTCCTATTTTAAGAATATAAACATTTAAAAAAACAGACATTTAAAAAATGTTGTCTTTTTTTTAAAACCAAAATGTTTAAGAAATTCCATTTGCAATGAGGGAGAACGGAAATGTTGTAATTTCCTTTGGAATTAAAATGACACGTTTTCCCTCTCTCCTCATCTCACCTCCTGCTTCCTCTCTCTCCCTCCCCTCCCTAGCAATTTGTACCGACCTTAGATGGGCTTCATGGATAGCAAGAAACCCATATTAAAATAAAGCATATCCCCTAATGTTAATTTATGCCATGGGAACCTGCCCATTGTCATTTGCTGTTTTATTTCAGCTGTCTGTGGCTGTTATAGTATCACATAAAGTAATAACAGTTATGCTGGAAAGGAATATGAAATAGAGGATAAAAATATCCTTCACCGGGGTTTTACTGACCTCCTCTTTTGAGGCTACTTATTATAGCTGAATGAATTATTCGCAGCATATAATTTTCTCACCAAATGTAACGTCTTTTTTGCTTGTGCAACATTTCTCAGCAGAATGCAATTTCCTAGAATCTATACTTTCTCATATTTATTTAACAAAAGATTTGTAAGCAGTTTTGCTCTATGGCGAGCAAAGTGTTTGACTGCAAACAGTGCAAGCGCTGTGACTCCCCGGAGCTGTGAATCTCTCCGAGAAGGTGGCCGCTCAATGCGAAGTAGTAGCTATGCCGTAAGGAAAAGTTAGCCAGAAGTTACCTTTGAGATACTATTAGTAAATATATTTGCTGGTGTGCTGTTTTCCGTTGTTTGCCCAGGGGTACCGATGGTGGCATATTTAGTAAGCAGTCTTCCTTGTCTCCTGACGGTATTCATTGCTTGCGTGATCTAAGCGGCTTTATTAGCATGGCAGATGGTTGCGGTCTCTTTTGGTGGAGCAGGGCCTCCCTTAGATACCTTTGTATTTGGCGCCTTTACCTTTTTTACAGTAACTGCCTTAGTATGCTGGTAGTTCTCGTTTTCTTGGCTGTCCAGAGTCTTTCTCGCAGGCAGCATATTTTTCTGCTGTGTAACTGTAGTCTCAATCCCTCTCTTCAGTTTTTCACCCTCATGTTCCTGTCTCCATCCTTTTATTCCTGATGATTGTGTTTCATCAGGAGGGTTTGATTTCACTTCTACTTCTATTTTCTTCTTTAGTTTCTTCCACTCTGCACTGTCACCTTGTAACTGTTTTTATGCCTTGCCTATTGTTCTCTCTGACAGTGAATAATCTATTTTTCCTCTTGGGACCTTACAGTCATGTTTTCATCAGTTTTCTCAATGCTAATTTTAGCTGTCACCTTTGCTGATGAAGGTTGCTGTTTAGCCCAGATTTTAGATCATCTGCTGATGTAGGCAGTTCCTCTGCAGAGTCATGAGCACTGCGTTGCTGTAGATATGATTTGTCACTCAGAGCAACAGTCGTCATTTGAATGGCTCTGTTTGCATCTGAAGATCCTGGACCTGATTTCAATTTCATTTAGGCTATTTTCTTCTTTCTTCAGGTAGAGGAGTTGCATCAGCACATCGATCATACAAACTAGGGTAACCTATCCGTAGTCCTGCAGCTTATTTAAAGCTGTTAGACATTTACAACTGAACTTTACTTGTAAACTCGTAATAAAGAAGGATTTCCCTTACTGGAGAAACTACAAGACGGGAAATCAAATATAGGAGTCTTCCATATTGTTATGTTTTATTACTCTTTTGCTGGACTTTTCTTTTTTCTCATCCTCTTTGTTATGGTGCAGTCAGAATATCTAGAGGTGTAATAAAGAAAAACAAAGGAATATTTGGGTTTCCTTCTCACTTTTTTTTTTTCAACATTAAAATGTCCTAATGTTCTAGAGTGGGAACACAAGGAAATGAAGAGTGTTCTACACTGATCTTCATGAGCAGTGCTGCAGAGGGCTTCTGTCATTTACCCATTTTAGTCTCCTGTAGACAGAAAGCTCTGAAGTTAAAAGTGTAAAGATGAATCTACTAGTAATTTCGTAGGTTTGGCTCTAAGTGTAAAACTGGGAGTGGGTATCCAGTGTGATGAACAAAAGTCAAGTCTGGGATTCTGTTACACCATGTGGACTGCAGCCCCCTCACTCCTTTTCCTGAATTAGCCACATGTAAAGGCATTGGGTCCCCCCCACTGCCTCCCCCTCTGCAGTGAACATGAAACGTCCTGGATCTGCAACTTATGTATTCTTCCTCAGGGTTTGGCAGGGATCAGCCAAATCGGTCGTTTAGCAGTTATTTTGCTCTCTGTAACGACTGGTTCCAGTCTGGTGTTAGTTTTGCACCAGGTTAACTCCAGCAGCTGCAGAAGTGTTACTCCTGATTATCACGAGCGTGGTTGCAATCAGCATGTGACCTACAGAATCTCGTTGCATGCCTCAGGGATATGCTCATTTAACACTGCTTTCTAATGCCCTCTTATGTGATACCGCAGTATGAGTCCGGGCTCATGCTGTCTCTGTTTTGAAAAAATGATCCATCCTTCTTTGGGCTAAGTTTTCTGGTGTAAGCCATGCACAAAAGGACTCTGCTCTCAGCTGCAGTAGTGTAAACCTAGTGCAATCACATTGTTGTCTGTGTAGTTACTCCAGGCTTAGACTGAGTTCAAATTCAGCCCATAGTTCTATTTTAGTGCTTGACCACCCTTTGCATGTATGAATTCATGTGGTGCTTGGAAGGCTCTGTCCCAGTGGTAGATGGGTTTTAAACTTGTCAAGAGAGTGTCAACTGTTTCCTGTGCTTTATTGCTCAATACGTTTTAATCACATCAGTCTCTTATTATTTCCTTCATTTTCCAACATTTTTATTCCCAGCCCACAGCAGTGTTTAACAAGTTTTGTGCCAGTCTTGGAGCTATCACTTCCAATACCAGTTCATCACTACAGAGTGACATCCCAGCCCTTTAGCATTCAATCCAAGTGGTATTTGCTTTTCAGCGGGACTGTCACCGTGGTAGCCAGCTATTGGGATTCGCATGCCAGCTGGCAAGTGTTGTCGGCAGGCGCGCAGGGCGCCGCACGGTGCTGCCGCTCTGCCGTTCCTGAGATCTCCCCGGTGTGCTAGATGGAGTTGTTATCTCTGCAGAACAGCAAATGCATCTGCTTTGTATTGCTTCATTAATGGCCGTTAACGACTAGCGTAAAAATCAGGCTGTGAATCTTGTCTGATATTGGACACAGTTTTGTGCTGTTTCCTCAACAAAAGGGTTCATTCCTCTGTCAGTCAGATTGTTTTTTAAGGGATTTATCTTCACCTTCCTTTCTGATAATGGTTATAAACTGGAGCTGCAGGTTCCACATGCCTGTCGCAAGGCTGCCAGGTGCTGATGAATAGAGAGACTTTAGCAAGTAAGAGAGAGCAAATAATTAGAGAGACTTCAGCAACAGGCAGAAAAAAAAAAAGTTCAAGGTGTCTGTGTCAAACTACAGCACATACCATTGGCTTTTGAAATGAGATTTTAGGCTTGGATTCACTTACGCTGTCTGGAAATCAATTTAATATATGTGAAATAGTGAAGTTCAGAAGGTTTAAGTGGCATGCCAAGAGATCTGCGGCTCTTTACTATTCATGATCCTTTTGGGAACCTTTCTAGGAATTTATAGGTAGCACTGCTATCCAACTAATTTAAGGTACTGAAATAGTTCATGCTGAAACTTTTGCCAGCAGAGTGTGTAGAACAATGTTGTGGGCTGTGAATTCAATGAAACATTCTCCTAATAACAAATTTCAATGATGTTTAAGGATTTGTTGTAATTCCTGGAATATTTCAACATCCTTCTGGAAAAAAAAATCCATAATGGAAAACATTCTCAAGGATTTGCTCTTTACTCTCTCACAAAGGTATACATTTTGAATGCCAGCATGTTTCTTGATGTGCAGCTATCTGATTGTCGTATACATGACCACATTTGGCAGTCAAACTTGGCACAGCCATGCTAAAATAAGTATACAGAAATGCACCTGGATATCACAGGTCTATTGAAAATAAAGCTGGCAGGTGTTTTGAAAGGTCATCTGTTCCCTGGCCCATCCTAGAGCAGCATCAACTCAGGTTAAATCTTTCCTGCAGCTGCCTGTCCAGCCTGCTCTAGGAAAGAAGATTCCACAAGTTCTCTAAGAAATCTAGTCAAGCACTTGAGTGTTTTTACAGTTAGAAAGATTTTTCTTAATATCTAATCTTGTATATGTGCATATATATGAATGTGTGTGTATAGGTATGTATTTTTTATTTTTTTACACATACACAGATATATATAGAGAGAGAGAAAGAGAGAGATATCTATATAGCTCCTTGGAAGTATAGACTCATCAAGCTTTGGGTATTTTAAAAAGTCTTTTAAGAAAACAGCTGAACAACCATGGCAATTCTTGAAGTAATTCAGTCTTCTATTTTCCTCATTCACCCCTTTTACCTACATTATAAATTTATGATAATTGCTCCTTTGTAAGAGCATGTGGAAACATTACAGAGCCATATTACTGTCAGTTCTTTACACAGATCAAAAATGGTCCATGCAGACAGGGCTTTGGAAGGGAATACTATCCATTTCTTCAGGAAATTAAGTGCACAAATTCTTCTTGCATCTTTCCAGCTGTAATAAATAGCTGAAGGATTCAGTCTGTGGCTGTTTTTACCTGCTTTCCCATAATGGATCATTGAGATGAATAAATCAAGGGAAATGTTTAAACTGTTTAAAAATGCACGTGTTCAAAAACTGCAAAGTACATCACTGCTCTGATCACTTTCTATCAATACATTCTAATTTAGGAATTTGGATGTCTTTTCTACCTCTGTGAGAAGTGGCTACAAAAAACCCTCCCCTTGCCTGAACAGCTAGCATGGATAGATTATTAACATGGAGGGTTAGACAGCATATGTAGATAAGTGTGCTTTTATTTTCCAAGAACAGTAATGAGTGGTAAAAATAAAAGAAAGGCTGAGAACAGTCTCAGCCTTCTGGAGAACTTTTTTTTTTTTTTTTTTTTTTTTTTTTTTGTAAAGGAATGGAATAAGATTGGAAGCAATGAGAAAAATGAGTGATGTATCAGTAAACTTAAATTTACAACTTCTTTCAGCCCACTGCTTTCTACTAGTCATAGGAAACACTTCATAAGGTCTTAGTAGGCCAAATGGTACATTGGAGAGACGGTTTTCTTCAGCAGTATTCATAACAACTGGTATTCCTTCAAGTCCTAGTTTATTATGACAAACCCAAGCACACAGATAATAGCACAAATCAGTTGGTGAGTTCAGCAGCTCAGACAAGTTTGAGCTCAGGAATGTTTCAAGTTGTGTGAGCTTTTCTACTCATTGGTGAGTTTTGGGTTTTAACTTCATCAAGAGAATCTTTGAACAGCACGAAACTTGTTTGTTTATAGTTTTCTTAATCTCATTCTTATAATAGCAAAAAGGGCATCTTTATCTAAGATTTTTGTAGTATTGCTTAGATTAACTGTTATATTAAAATGCTGTTGGTTTTGCAAAACTAACTTTTATCTAAACTGAAGCAGATATAACAGCTGAATGCAAGTTATTTTTCATTATATTATTCTTTCATTTTTACATGTTTTACTCTTTCACCTCTTAAAAAAAAAAAAAAAAAAAAAGGAAATGCAATGTGTCAGCAGTTGGCTAGTGGCTAGGCACTTTGTGCTATACCTTACATTTCATGAGGCATCTACCTTTCTCTGCTGGGACTTCCCTTTGAATTTTCTTCTGGAGCAGACAAGCACTGAGATAGATTCTTTCACATAAAACACCACAGGAGCTGGTTTATGCTAAAGAGTTTTCTCCTTTGGGTTAAAGACTACCTCCTGGTCCCAATATTCTTCCTGTCCCTCTAGTGAAAACAGGAGTTACCTATTCCCACCTGCTTTGCCCAGGCCTTTGGAGCTGCAGGCAGGCAGCATGAACTGCAGCTGTCTGTAAATTGCTTTAATGCGCTTTGGAGGACAGGCTTGGGGCACTGCTGGCTTAAGATTCAGGGAGCGTTTTTATATGATCTGTAGTCTTCTTTGTTCCTCTTCTTAAGCTGTCATGTGGATAATTGTAAAAACTGGCATCTCACTATAGAAAAAAATGATTATGTATTTTGTTTGTTTCGATTTTAGGATGAAATTTTGACTGTCATCAGGAGGGTAGATGATAACTGGGCAGAAGGAATGCTGGGAGACAAGATTGGTATTTTCCCTATCCTCTATGTTGAGGTAAGTGCATGAGAGGTTGTGTATGCTTGGCCTCCTATGTTTATTTCAGCACCCACAGGAGTAGGATAACCTTGGAGGTCTTAAATGAGAAGACATTATACTGGAATAACTGAAAAAGGAAATTGTGTGTCCTGCTCTAAGACATGCTGTGAATATACTCTTATCTTGGTCAATGAAGCAGCCAGCGAAAATATGTACCATGAACCATCTAGACTGTTTTTTGTGTAATCTCCACAATACATTTGGAAAACAGGGGAGGATGGTCACAATAGTGGATTTCACTGTGCAGCTTCATTTTTCACTCACCTTAGAAGAGAATTGTGTTGACAACAGCCTTCTGTATCACCCTGCATTCCCTTGGCCGTGGCATTTCCCATTCTTTGCATTCTTGGCAAAGACTTTGCTATCCCAGTTGGTGTCAGAGAGCACGTGAGGAGCACTGGGGCTGGCTCAGTTGTGCTTGCAAAGCACAGCTCTTCAGAGGGGCCATTACAACTGTCCACTGACTCAGTGGGAACCCTAACAGCTCAGCTCCTGTACCCAAATCTCTTACCCCTAGGCCAGATTCTCATTTCCTGTAGCTCAGCATATTTCTGCTGATTCCCATAGAACCCCTTTGACTTTGCTCAGTGTGTGCTCTGGCCCAAGCACACCTAGTGTGCACACCTAGTGCCTCCCTAGGGGAAGGCAATGACTGGCTTATAAGGACAACCTTTTCACCTGGGCTTCCAGATAGGAGGAGAGGCTCTCTGGGCCTTTCCCTCTTGATGATGGCTCTCATCTGTCTGGCTTTTGAGTGTTGCATGAGGTCAGAATCTTTGTTTTGCTTTTATATTGGATCTGCAGTATTATTTTAGCTGTATGTCTTCCACAGTTCAGTTACGTTTGAAGTCCTGGAGAGTGTCCCTGTTCTGAGCACTTTCCTTAAGTCATTTTCATGTGAAACATTTATTTCAGAGTAAACACTTAGGTCTCATGTCCTCTGAGCTGTCCCATTTTGCCACAGTGTTTCCGCTCCTGTACATCCTTCTGCCCACGCCCAGCCAGACAGTCCCTGCTCAGAAGAGCTCCAGTGAGCACTACATGAATGTGCACTCATGATGGCCTTGTCAGAGCTTTTCTGCTCTCTGAGCTCCAGATAATGCCTTCATTGAGCTTACCTCTTCTAGGGATGAACCAGTGGTAGGAAGAACTACTGAGCACCACACATATGAGCATTTTTTTTCCAAGTGCAGCATGCTGCCACTGTGCATCTGATATTCAGGGTTCCTGTACAACAATATTGGCCTGATCCTGCTGTTGTGTTCTGCTCTGAGGCTTATGCTGGTGTAACTCTTCAGAATGAAGTCTCTTGTGTGCCCAGCAGATCCCATCCTACTGTGTGCAGCTTTAACACGTTCCTCCAAAATTACTTCTCTAAATTTCTTAGTTAATGATTTGAGAAAAAAAATAGAGATAATTAGTGCTTGACTGCCTAATTATTAACTCCAACAATGACCAATTTGGAATAAACTGTCATTATATATATATATTGCATTCCCACAGTTGACAAGAACAATAATATTAAAACCAGAATGTGTAGGAGCTGTTATTGGGAAACCAGCTGCCTCACATAAGTTAATGACTAGTTTTCTTCTATTCTGAAAGCTTAAGACCTTCTCAGTTTCTTGCAATTTATATGGGAGATCTGGGTTTCTCAAGATCTCATGCTTTTTCCCTTTTCTTTCCTGTCTCCTGTTTTGCAATGTGACTGTCTTGAACATTGCTACAGGAAAAAGTGAAATGGGGACATCTATGCCATCAGCCACTGTTACATCCTGCCACCTTTCCCCAACTCTAGTTTTGTCTGCAGGCCACATGTGCTTGCACTGTCTACACACTGCAGAGTCTACTGATCCCTCTCCCACTCCTAGATGCCTGTTCCCTTTAACAACTGCTCTCTTAGGATGAAGGGCTCCAAGCCTCAGAGAAACGGTCTGTTGGAAATGTGTTACACTGAAGTTCTCCAGCATCCTGGGCAGCCACAGAGGAATAAGAGATACTGCTGTGCAGAGTCAGAACAGCCATGCTGGAAGTTTATAAACAGATGCAAACAGCCAGGCACACAGGACGTATAAAGGGGACGTATAAATATGTGTGTGCATATACATTCATATGTAGAAAATAAATACAGATATATATCTGTACACACATACAGTTGTATGTATATGCACATGCATATATTTGTCTACATAAATGTTGTATCAGGAAGCTTAAAGGCCTTTTCAAATGAGATACTTGGATAACATGGGCATGAAGACTCGTACTATGGTTTATAAAGCCAATGTGAAATAATCCTCCAAACAAAAACATCAACCACCTATTTCATCCATATCCCAGTGAATGGAAACCTTGTTCTGACTATGAAATGAGCTTATGCAACTATTGGAGTTTTGCAAGTATCTCACTATTGCCAGATTCACATGTTACTATATATTAAAAATTAAGAGGAATCAGTTCACCAAATCCTCAAATAGTTTTGAAAATCTCAGCATCAATGTTTATAAAATAATTCCATTAAACAAATAATACTTAAAAATAAAAACACTCCTTGAGTGTGTCCAAGTTCATTAAGTGGCTTTGAAAATCTTGTCAAAATGTGCAGAACAAGCAAAGCTTAGCTTGCCTGGTAGTGCTTCACTTGTGTGAGCTGATCAGCCAAAGTGGATGGGCTTTTAAATGGAGCCAGCTCCAAAGCCATTCACTTTGGATGGCGTGAGTCCCAGCCCATAGTCCATCTCTGCTGGCAGGCTCTAGCATCCCCAGCTACTCCCATGGGACAAACAAGAGCCTTGCTACTGCACTCAAGACCTCAGAATAACTAGCTGGTTTCCTCACGAGTCCTAGAACTGAGCATGCCAGAACTATGACTGAGGGTATTTTTGTTCTGCCCCAGCTTTGGTGAGACAATTTTTGTGGAAGTGTTCTGTCGCACCCCACACATGGACACTTGGAAGACAGGCTCTTGCAAATACACTGTTACAAAATATTTGCATTTGTAAGCCACAATGTGGTTGGAAGGAGGGATGAGCTGCAGGGCTACTGCTGCTGCCCAACCTGTTCCTGAGGGCCTCTCAGGAAGGGCAAGCAATTAGTAAATTCATAATCAGGGCTCCACTGGCCTGTATCACTTGGGCTTGTCAGCTGGCTGACATAAAAGGCTGCAGTGTCTTCTTAGGCTCCCTTCATCTACTGTCCACTCTGTTTCTGAATTTTACAGTGGTCTGGTTCTATAAAGGACTCTGCCGTGCCTGTGAAGGCCACTTTATTAAAGCAAGATTGTGTTTCCACAGACCTGTGGCACAAAAAGCTAGACAAAGATATAAAAAATATATTTGTTCCCTGTGGTGTTTTAGAATGTGCATATCTCAGTATTATTATGTGCAGTTCTCCACATAGCCATATAACATACAGTATAATGTGGCATGTTTTCTGTCTTATCCCTTAACTGTCCAGCAAGGGTACTTGCACGCCTCCTGCAAAGCCACCCAATCTGAGACTCTGTCTGAGAGCTCTCTGGGGAGAAGCTTTTCTCCTGTCTTTATAGGGTCATCTCTGTTTCAAACTCAGGGTAGCTACAATAGTGTAAGTAATATATATTTGCAGTTCACAATGGTGACTTTTACAGAGTCTCACATGCCATATGTTCCATCAGTAAGAATTTATGCTAGTGTTTTCTTAATTCGTTGTTGTCCTTCATCGCCAGTAGAAGGCATCTGGGGTGATAATTTATGTTTTATTTGTCTACAGAAAAAGCACAACATAAATTGATTCTCAAGGTGCCTTCTGTCCTGCAATAAACATCTTATTAATAATCTGTGTGGTCTGAGAGCCTATTCATGCTGGGAACACTTTGAACCTCTAAGGAATTCAAAGTCCTAAGTTTCTCTTATTTTACTGTCTTCGAGTTAGCTCCTTCATTCTTAATAACTGCTATTAGCTCTATTTGGAAGTTAAGTGTTGTGCTTTAATGTGTAAAATTGAGGATAATGAAGAATACAGTGTGTCCAAATAAATTTAAATATGCAGGAATGAAATTGGGGGCAGTAGTATGCTGACCAGCTGGAGGGACAGATCCTGCTCAGACAGTCAGGAAGTATAAATTACAAAGCTGAGTTGTTAGACCAACGCTTCTCCCTGTAGCCCCAGCACGAGGAAGTATTGACCGAGATCAAGAAACCTTATGGAGTCAGCGGTGGAGCAGGGCAATTACGTCCAGCGCTACTGTGACTGTAATGTCAGCAAATTACTATTGATGAAGTGCCAGCCCATTGCTATGTTTTATTGCAGCAGGGGCACTGAAAGCTGTGATTAAATAATATTAGGAGTTTACAGTTTCTTTTCACAGGGCAGCAAAGCAGGGGATCTTGTGTTCTTCACAGTCAAAAAGGAAAACAAAACAAAAAAAATAGATGGAAGAGAGGTCTCGGAGAAAGAGGGAGGAGGAGAATGGGCAGATTTGATGGTGTCAGTGCCCCGCAGCGTAGATCCAGAGGCTCCCATGAAACCCAGGGGAAAAAAACTTCTTGCAAATCAGTGTTTAAAAGGGGTTCAGCCAAAAGGGGTAAAAATTGAAGAAACCAAAGCCAAATGCAGTTTTTAAAGGAAATAGTGATTTTACATGATGAAATTAGCTTTGCGGAGCACCACATTTAATGATTTTGTGCTGTACAGCTTGATCTCCCAGTTATCTTAAAAGAGTTTAGCCATACAGGGGTATCCAAGCATATCTGTCAGGATCCCATTCATGGGCATAAAATAGTGTCACAGGGACCCCCATTCCAAGCAGAATTTGTGGTTAACAGCTGGCAAATAGTTAAATGTGTCTGTTTGTGTGAGTGTGTTTTTATTCTGAAGACTTGGAATAACTATCTGCTCTAAGAAGGAGATTTGGAAAATCGTTCTAAAAGAGTGAAGTCTTTCCTATAGCCTAGCTGGCTAATACTTGACTTAAGGATTTTTTAGATGTTTTCTTGGTGGTGTGACCCACAGTCTGCTATTCAGTCTGCATGGCAGATTTTGTGCTTTTTTCTGTATGTGAATTCCTAGCTTAGCTTTTTTTGAAGATTTTTTTTTTGACGCTCAGTGGCAGTCACAGCAGTTATATTTTTGAGAATTCAGGAGGGAGTGCGTGTGTGTTCCTAGCTGTGATAGACGTTTTGATCATTTTCAACAATATCAACAAATAATTGTTGCCCTGTCTACTTGTCTACGTTTTCTCTCTCCTGAATCTGTTTGATTCCTCTTTTCAGCTGCAGGACAGACAGGTACCTATGGGTCTCTCAAAATGAATTCAGCCTTGATGTTTGACCTTTCATTTATATATGTGTGGTCTCTACGGCAGTATTTTCTGCACCTTTCAGAGTCTCCTTTATGACATCCTTCAGAAAAATAGAAGCATTAGACAGTCACTGGACTAAAGTTTGTTTGGTGTCCTTTCCAGAAAGAAAGTACAATCTCCGTCTTTCAGGACCGTCAAAATGGCTCATTTTAGTCTTGCTAATATCATTTAATGCTAATAAAAATGGAAGCTTTTGAAAGGTGGATAGAATGAAATGGTAGATGATTTTAGAAAAGCTGACTTACTAAATCTCAGAGGAGCAGATTTATCCCAGTAGTAAGTGGGTGTAACGCTAATGAGTTAAGAATTATATCCATTAACACCAGAATTGATCTTTTTTCTGTTCTCTCTCTCCTTTTGTGTGTCAGATAAAAATGGAATAAGAATCTTGTTAAGCTGACAATAATGGAAGCTCTAAGAGGTGTTCAGCTACTTTCTAATGAAAAGCTTTGTTATTGATATGCATTTTCAAATTTCTTAATTACATTGTTTTAAGACTTTCACTCTTGCATGTTCGTAGTATCTATAAAGTTGGTGCTGCTTGTTTTCCTTTTGCATACAGTGTGATAGAGTATTCCAGTGATGCTTTTTAGTACCTGGTTTCTATGTGAATGCATTATAAAATCTGTATTTTCCATGTTCCTCATTCAAAGTAGGACACACAGAAGTTGTGTTGTAGGCTGCAGGAGGAGCCTCTGTAGGAATTTTTATCCCCACTAGTATTTTCACATCAATCCATGGATAAAAGTCATTAATTTAAAGTTTTGGCTCACACATGCAAAGTAAAATAATGTAAAGAACTTTAAATAATTTTGATGGCAGTCAGCAGAACTAAGAATATTAGCAGCTGGAAGGGTGAAACAGATTATACATCCACACGTCATGCCATTCATTAGGAAAAACTGTAGGTAAGTGTCTGTTGAACATTTCTGGAATACGTTCATCTTCTCAGTGCATTTTTTCACTGCTTTTGCCAGTTTCAGTCTCTCTAGCTTATATAAATATATTGACCATGTACCAGTCTCCTTGGTCTGTTCTGAAAGCGCTGCCAGTGAAATCTCATGTGCTCTCCACATGAGAAAGGTATAGCAAAAATGAAAGATCTAGGATTTCTGTGTAATAATATTTGTTCTTAGTACAGGCTATCACCCTTTAATACATATTTCTCTTTATTAATTAGGACACAGGGCAGTCATTTCTGCATAATAAGACTTTGACTATTGTGGACAATCAGGTAATATATAATCCCAT
Source organism: Rhea pennata (assembly GCF_028389875.1). Classification (NCBI taxonomy): domain Eukaryota; kingdom Metazoa; phylum Chordata; class Aves; order Rheiformes; family Rheidae; genus Rhea; species Rhea pennata. The sequence goes on from NC_084663.1 coordinate 151,460,472, forward strand.
TCATAACCCAGTCAAGGATTATCTTCACAATTGCTCATGTATTTACATCTCATACTGCTACTGGAAACTTCCTCCAGGTGTACCATTGTCACTAGTTTAGGAGTAATATATACATTATTTTTAATCTCTGTCCCACCTGCATAATGGCTCAGTTTTTTCTTTCTCCGTTTGGTTATGTAAATAAAGAACACAATATTTTATGTAAAACATAAATCAGTATGACTCTGGGCAATTCTTTTTTCTCTTTTTTATTCTTTTTTAACCTTTAAGTCACAAGTTTCCTTGCTGATCCATCCTTCTTTCCATTCCTCTTAAGTTCTCTGTTAATTTCTAATATCCTTTTTGAGGTGATTATTCCTACAGTTTCTATGAGATTTTCCTCTATCTTCAGGATACACCTGGTGTTGTCAGCTTTTGACTTAGACAAATTCCAGGCTCCCTCTGAGTTAGAATAGCTTAGCTCCTCAGCTCCATAGACCTTTTATAATCACTCCCCTTAGGCTACAGCTGTACAAGTGGATGCAGGATTGCTTTCTCGTGTCCGTATCTGGGAGCATGTTTCACTATGTCCCAAATTTGTCTCAGATAGGCACCACAGAAAGGAAAGCTGAGTACAGAGGTAGGTGGGAGCTGTGTCACATTTGAGTAGTTCTCCAGCCCAATCATGACACCTGTGGTGAGCTACAGCATGAAGCAGCACATAAATGTAGACATAGTCATAGGCTGCAAAAAATGCCTTTCTGAAGTTGACAGTCATAGTTACAGGTCTTTTCTTGCTTGTCCTCATATTTACTCTCAAATAAATGAGCTCATAATTAAGTTCAATTCAGATTTCTACATTCTAATCAAATTTTCTATCAATCAAAAGCACATTCAAACTATTAGCACCTCTTTTTGTTTCAGAGACTGTTGAACTAGAAATTGCTCAGCTCTCACACTCAAAAATATCTTCCCCACCTGCCCTCTGTTGGTAACATCTTAATTTCCTAGATTTATTTTACAGAAATAATTCTGCAAGGCTATTAATAGGTTTCCAGTCTGGCCAACTTAGACACTCAACATTGGCAAATAAGCCCATTTCCTGGGGCTTTCAAAGGCATATATATCATTTTGGTATCTGAATTGGGCATTCCCAATTCCTCCTAGAAGCTCTGCCTACCAGGTACCTAAAATTGAATTGCAAGTTAGGTACCTAAGTTAGAGGAACTGACTTTTGTTCTTGGTATGATAACAAGATTTTGATCTCTGACCATATTCTACTCATGGATTTGCAGCATTCCCCCTGCAAAATGCTGTTTGTCATCCAACTGACGTGACACTGACCCTGCTGTGTTTTAAATACGCCGTCACTTTCCCTGTGCTGTTTGCATACAGTGCTACTCATCTGCCCTTCCCTTTATTTCCAACACTTCTGAACTGTGCATACATTCGAATAAACGTTTTTCATTCCTGCATGCCATTCTGTCTTGTTTCTGTTATTTCTATGCTGAGTTTTGGTTTCTGCCTCAAAGTTAATGTTCTTCGGTTATATCACATTTTGGAGTGATATGGTTCAGTAACAGTGCAGTTTTCTGAGGGCATCTGTGCCGTTTCCCATTCAGTGTATACACTGCCCCAGGGTCCGGAGGCAGCTCTAGAGCACATCATCAGTAATCTGGTCCCTCTCTCGAGGAGTCACGTGAGTGAGGCTTTGTCTTTTCCAGCCATTGATCACCTCTGACAGCTTCTAAAGATTGTTTCAGCACACTGAATTCTTGGGATCTCTTTTCTTTTGAAAAGAAAATCTGTCTCACTCACCTAGAGCTAATGCATGAATGTATATTAAGAAGTTAAATGTCAACAGATACTGAATTTGTCTAGCAGTTAATTAAAAACAATATCCTAAAGGATTTCATTATTTCTCAAGCAGACACTCTTCTTTTTGTTTCCTATTGTTGTTGTTGTATATGTTACATGTCTTCATTAGCTTTCCTCTTGGAGAGCTTTCCTAGTTCTGCAAAGCTCCAACGATGTCGATCAAAAATCAAAATGCAGCCACAGGAGGAGTGCGTTAGGGCTTCTGGAGGTGCTCCCTGGCAGATCAGCTGTCTTCTCTGCCCCTTTGCTGGCAGCCACCACCCTTAGAGCATAGGGCAAAATGTTTCCACACATCAGCTGCAGGACTAGTCCAGGGACTGCCAAAGAAAAATGGGCCTGCTATTAAAGTAACAGCATGTGAACAGACCTGGAGGATGTGAAGGCCCACATTACCTTCTGTCATTCCTGTTATGGGTGTGATAGCCTCCAGTCGAGGGACAGGGTGGACAGCTGGTGTCTATAATACTGCAAATGGATGGAATATGATTTGCCAGAGGATGCCTGTTAGAGCCCTTCCTTGTCTCAGTTCTCGGAAGATAACAGGTTACATAATGTTATTCTGCCTTGATGAAGAGTCACAATGTTTGGTCAGGCTTGACCCTTAAAGCTTTCAAAGAACAGTAGCTCCAAGAAAAATAGCTTCTTGATAGGATGAAACTATGAACTTTGCTTACTTCTTCTTACTGCAACAGCTTCTGGAATGGTTGGGCATTCTCTATACTACACACAAGAGACTCAGGAGTACATGTGTGTACTGAATGCTTTCTTCAAGCAACAAAAATAACATGTGAAGTTGATTTTTAGCCCCAAAGTGTCACTATGTATGCCAAAAACACATGTTTGAATTAAGTCTCAAATCCCCTAACATTTTGTTAGGTGTTAGTGCTGAGAATCAAGAAAAACAAGTTCACAAGACTAGAGAAGGGATCAGTACAAGCAAATTAAAAACATAAATGAGAAACAGGGTGAGGGAGTTGGAATTAATTTGGATATTTACATCTTTTCCAGATTTTCTCACAGAGAGCACAGGATTCATGAACGTTCACTCCATTGTGTTTGGTGCAAGTTTTATTTCCTTTATTTCTTTACAAACTAGATCAACCACTGTTTATTTTTACATTCTGTTGCACTATTTTTGGGTGTGATACTGTAGTTATTTTAATCTGACAAAAGCAGGGGCTGCTGCCAAAGGGATTGTCCTGCTTTTCCTTCATCTGTGACAAAAAGTTCCTGCTGCCTCTCTTGTTCCAGGACTAACAGACACATGGCTGTGTGCTGAGATGGATCAAAGAAGTCACCCTGTTGAAAGCTACTCATTCTAGCTGTCTTTTAATTTTTAGTTCTCAGCCACATCTGTTCCTTCATCCCACTTACTGCATAGCCATGTGAACATCTGTGCTGACACAGGAGAGCGGACAGAAAATGAGAAAGCAGAAAAGGAGGGCATTTGGCCACTCATACCTACCTCAGGAAAACATGACGGAGGCAGCAACCCTCATCCCATAGATATTCTGTAGGTGATAGTGAATTGTGCTCTAAGCCACCACATCGAAACAGTGAGGTAAGGAGCACTGGCTATGTGCAAGCAATCCCCTCTTCCTCCTGGTCTTCCCTCAATTTATCTTATTATTTTATTAAGCTATTATTTTATGACAAAGCAGCACTAGATACTCCATAAAGAAGGTTTATAATATTAGCCTCAGTTTCAGTAAGGCTGGAGAGAGTGCCCTGCTCTAAATCCGACTTTGAAGCCCGCCAATCTGTTTAGACACAATTGAATCAGATTGGCAGGAAGCTTCATGAGAGAGGTTTCCATAATAGAATTTTGCCGTAATAGGAGTTTTCTGGAAACCTTGGGGCAAATCAGGAGAGGCACCAGAGCATCCAGGCAGTGGGGCATTCACACTGGAGATACTCTCTCTCCTCTTGTCCTGTGGCTCAAGAGAGGGAACTAAAGGCATAGGGAGCTCTGCCTCCCTTAACTGTTTTTCTAGAGGAAAGCAATCTTGCATGAGGAAGGAGAATGCTCCTGGCAGCTGCTCAGGGCCATGCTCCTTCTCAGGTGCCACCTCCAGATTTTGTTATTTAGATGTCCCTGATGGCACAAGAGGGCTCCTGGGGACTGAATCTGTTACAGAGGGTTCAGTGTGCTTTCATGGCAAGTAATAAAGATACTGCAAGTGGGAATCACATCCTCACACTTGGCTCCATTCGTCCATGTGACAAACACTCCTACTGAGTCTTTGGTCATATCAGATCCTGATTGCTGAACATCCACAGAGATCAGACTCTTATCATCTGTATCTAGATTACTCCAACATCCTTTTTTCCATCCTTAACAAATGCAGACCTGCCTCATTTATTCAGAGTGCTCAGCTGCTGCTACTTCTCTGCAGACCTCTGGCTGCCCTTTTTCTATCATTTTGAACGCACACAACTTGCCCTTATTTGCAGATCTTTGATTACTTGTTTCTTACTCTACCTGCAATCTTTTATTTATTATTGAAAGATCAATTCCTGACTTTGATCAGCCAGCAATGCCAGTCACTTTTCTCAGATTTTGAAATTCATATTTTTTTCCACGGTGCTCCTCAGTGTTGTGAGGAATGTTTCAAAAATATCTGCACGACTGCATCAGCATTGCTCCTCCAGACCCCTCTAAAATTGTTCTTTGCCTTAGTGCCTACAGAAGACTCCTGGTGTGCCAAGTTCTCTGTCCATCTGGCTGACAAGACTGTCTCATTTTATACTTTATCTATATATTATCTCTTGTCTTCATTGTAAATTGTAATTTCTTTTGGGCAAGAGCTGTCTTTTTGCACAATGTTTTTATAATGTTTCGCACAATAGGGTTCTGATGCATGGTGGGAGTTCTTCAGCATTTAATGACAAAAATAATAAAAGTATTTTTAACAAATGTCTCTGTGTGACTGCATCACATGATGTGGTCACAGTTTGCAAACGGAAATTATGAAATTCAGTTCCCTTGGGACAAGTTGTCTCTCTGCCTAGAGACTATAGGTGCAATCCAAGGCAGTCCATTTTCAAAAAGAAATGTGTTAGGAAAATATTTGAGCTTGAGTAATTCTACAAACAGAAGACTCTTCCTCTCCCAAACCAGTATTCTGCACTTTCAGAAAGATTTCCTACCGTGCAGAATTTTTGTTAGTCCATTAATTTTGCCATTTCAGAACTCAAACAGCATGGCCTAGAACAGTGGTTTTCCAAATTCCTTCCAGTTGTAGCATGCTAACATAAACAGCATTTGCATATGGATGTCGTAAAAATGACTAATGCCAACAATCATCATGCTTTTTTGCAGTAATGTGACACATGTGCCTGAGCACCCTGACAGATCGGCTCAAAGCTCACTGGTGCCGAGGAAATGGCACGTCTCCTATCTGACAGCGACATCCATGGCAGAGCACACTCTGATAGAAACCAGAGCATGAATCCAGCTTTTGATACATATACAAGAGGGAAAGGTAGTAGCAGTTTCACTGCGTGACTCAACAGAGCTTGGTACGTGTCCTCTACACAAAACCAGAAATCAATATCAGGAAGTAGAACAAAAAGCATTTTCTAGTTTCAAAGCCAAAGAGTTCAGTGAACTTCTTGACTGCAGCTGCTGACAAGTCAGTTGAGAGACATTTGACTCTGACCTCAGCCTTGTACCCAATCATATGTTAACATCTCCGATTCTCCAAAGGAGGCTGCAAATGGTTCCTCTAGTTAAGCGTTAGTCAGTGATAACTGTGAACGGGAGACTGCATGCTGCCATTCTCAGTCAAGAATTTGCAGAGTTGAGGGAATGCAACATAGTTCAGCCTCATCAGATTTTTCTTCCAGAAAATGATGGGAGAGGACTGTGAACCTGATTACATCATCGTGTAAGATGTGTAAGAAACACATTTTCTTGACTTATAGACCAGCTTTCAGAGCCTTCTCAGGCTTTCTAAACCACTGAGATATACATGATTATGCCATGTCTAACAGCCAGTCCTTCCTAATGCCTTTCCAGTCTATTTCTCACTTTTTACCAAATACAGTGGAAGCATAAAGGTCTCCAAGGTAAGACAAAGTTTTTGTGTAAAAATTGTTTGGAAAATGCAGGGAAGAGAAAGATGCAAATTAGTGCTCTCACTGAGAGAGAGCTGTGCGGTATATTACCAGGCATCAGCACAGCTACGTGGGAAGGAGGCACTTTAAATGCACAAATAATTTCAAGCAGAGCTTACAGCTTAATAGCTGGATAGGATAACTATGAGACACAAATGCAGGCTGATAACTTCTGCCTCTCTCAGAAAAAAATCTTTTTAAATGCCATCTGCATAGGCAAGTCCTATCTCTCTGTCACACAGAAGGTCACCGTATCCTGGTTTGTGGCCATTTGCACATAGTTCATCTCCCGTTTCACAGAAACATTTCAGTACTGTCCCTCCAGGGAGTTATCAAACTCTCATTTGAAACAGCAGCACATCATGTCCTAAACCATTTTTTTCACTGAGATTAGCAAATAAAAAATCCAAAGCCAGACACACTCTGATGGTGTGGCAGCTTTCATAACTCTGCTCAGCTGGTGGCTCAGATCCTTTAATGCTCCTTGCTCTCAGTGAAGCACGCAGTGCGAACCCAGAACTGATGGGGCAACTCTTCACCGCAAGCAACCCTGTTCTGTAGCCGACTGTAGCCTGAGCTCCCTGCACGCTATATCTAGCTATACAGTCCCATGGGACATCATTCTATTGCAAATAGCCCTGTAACACGTCCAGCATTCCTTTGCTGTCTTGTATCTGGGAAGCAGGAGCCAGAACAGTCTGTCCTCAAAAATGGCTCTTCCCTACATATAGTGCACATAGGCCAAGGGACTGTTTATCACAACCTTTTAGTGCCGATGTCTGCTTGAAGTTCCCTTTACAAACAATTGAACCAAATCATTTTCCTGGCACTTGCTTTCATCCTTCATTTCACTGTTTTATCAGCGATAGAGACAGCAGTACATTTACTTGTGTGTAACTCCCCACAGGTAATTTTCAGTTGCAGCAGGTAAAACTTAATTTTCCTCAGTTGCATGAGATTTTTTATTCTACACAAAGTTGTAAATCACCTCGACTCCTTGCTTGCTCAAATATAGATGAAGTCTTGCAGTGCTAGAAAAATGACTTTGGCTTTCCTGTGTGCTTCTTGCATTGCAGTTCCAAGAACTTCTCAGGTTTATCCAGCTTTATGCTTTATGTAGGTAACATTGCATGATGTGGGGTATACGTAAGCCTTTTTCTCGTTGTCCACCAGGACACTCTTGTAATCAAATTCAGAAAGGTCTTCAGCATATGTATTTTTAATGCTTCTTTCATCCTTTATCAGTATAAGCTTGCAGCAAGTGCTTTCCTTAAGAAAATAAATTATGATATTGTTGCTTCCTTCACATAACCCTAAACATTATAACTACAGTCTTGTTTTCCAAGAACAAATCTCAGAGAATGAACACAAAGGCCACAATGTAGTGTATGGTAGCCTGTGGCTTATATACAGCCTGGTAACTTGAGGCCAGTGCTGCTGGGAAGAAGACAAGGGTTCTCACAGCAGTATGAGTGTAGTATTGCCTGGTTCACAAGCCCATTGATAATTATTTGGGGCGCATGCCTTAACTCGGGAGTCATTTGCTTTAATACTCCAATTCTGATGGCTTCATTGACTCTGAAGAGATCTTGTGCCGTCGTTGGTGGTATTTGCTCACTTGCAATGTGCACAGCTCTGCTCCAGGAACTGCAGTGTCTGTTCTAGGTTTCAAGATCCAAATGGCTCCAAGTGAAAGTTTCTGCAAGTTAAGGGTTTCTGGATATCAGCACAAAGCTACTTTAGAGGGCTTCCCTTCCTTGCAGTAACTGGCAGCAATCATACAGCTACCAGGCCTCAGCACAGTGCAGGGACTCATCTGAACTGTTTCTCAGAGCACTCTTGAGTTTGTCTTGCCTACTGTCTAGGCTGTTATCGTGTATGAGGTTCCTCACAGTTCTTCTGCCAACACCAACATCTTTGGTCGTAGTACACATGAGAGTCTGTAGCCAGAGAGAGAGAGAGAGAGATACGAACTGTTGCAATTCTTTGTATTTGGGGCAGACTCAGTGCAATGATGACTGTTCCTGTGGCTCAGCAGCCACGCATTATTTTGATCATACCTCTGAGCACGTAGGCTAGAAAACTTAAAACTACTATGCAAAACTGGCACCGCAAGTTACTAGACACTTGAGGTCAATTAAAAGAGGGTTTCTTGTTTTCTGGACATTCTGGAGATTTCAACAGTTACCACAGTATTCCTCAAATAGTGTCATTGCAAAATATTTCCATTTAACAAGAGAAAGAGTGAGTGAGACTCAGCATAGCTGGAGGCATGATAGTTTTCTTCTAGGAAAGTGGCAGACATGTTTCAGGTCTCCAGTTGCCATTACAGAGAGCAGGAACTTTGAACTTGGAGCCCAGGTACCCATGTGAATTCCTGAATCATTGTATCCTGGGTTGTTGCTGTGTTTCTTAGCTGAGCTGTGATTTGAGAAACAGTTCTCTGATGGATGTCTTGTCAAAACTAACAAATTCCAGGGATGGATTTCAATTTTGATGAACTGGCATTTTTTGATGGAAAATCCAGTTGTCAGTAAACTCCTGACTCGCTTTAACAGAGACTCTCCTGGTACTAAAATTGGTGCCAGATGGGCCCTAATCCTTCCATCATTGAAGGCAGTTAGAGTTTTGCCATTGACTTCAAAGGAATTAGGATCAAACCCATGAATTCATGACTGCACTTTTTTTAATTTAGCTTTTGGAATAATTTATAAGCAAAAATAGACTAGATTCTCCCACTCTTTCTGATGTTGAGTAGAGCTGTATTCGGTTACTTTTCTTGGTTTCAAAGGAGCTTTGGTGCAGTCATGAGCATCTCATTATGAAAAAAATAAAATAAAATAAAACATGTCCATAGAGGACAGATAGGAAGAAAAGAGAAGGAAATCCTTAGGCACACTGAAGACTCACAACAGATCTGAGATTCAGAGATGACAGATCAAGGTAAGGTAGTCTTCATACTCAGAGCTGAAGGCTAGATAGCTGGAGTTGTTTCAGGGGGTGATGGGGAGTGTAGAAACATACCTTTTTTCAGTGAGTTCTTCTATTTTTAATGTCATTGCATTTATTTGTATGTGCGTACTCAGCAATTTGGAAGTTACTTTCCATAAGTCTACTAGTTATGCTTTGCTCCTGAGCAGACTTTGCAGCAGATTGTACATTTTCTGGGATTCACTGAGCCATGTGTTTGTTCTATATCCCTGGGAACCATTTCCATCTTAAGATTGTTTGGAAAAAAAGAAAAGGAAAAAAACATTCCCCATTCACCACCCAAGGCTTAGTGTTTACTTCTGCTGCACGCATCATTTATTTTCATTCTGCAAGATCATGATGACACACTTGTCCAAGCACATGCTGTTCTAATATGTTGCATTCCTTCGGCCTCTCTGTGTGTTAGAAGTGACACTGCTGTTAAATGAGAAAGACCTTGTAAGACAGGGAAAGAGATTACTAAACGATTCTACATTTCAAGTAGCCATGCTGTAGACAAAAATGATTGGCTTGCTTTTTTTCAGACTATATATAATTGTGTATGTACACGACCCTTATTAGGAAAGCTGTCTGTTAGATGGTTGTGTGTTTAGGGACTTCTCTTCCTTCTCTGAGAACATGCTAACATGTTTATCAAGCTTTTGGAAAAGATAGTGAGACATGCACCTCAGCAATGAGTAGAGGAACAGGGCGCTTTGAGCTTGAGATATGTCCTAAAAAATATATTTTTTTGCAGCTATCGTTCTGTGTGAATGTGTCCAAGCAAGTGCATTTATATATATGTGTGTGTGTGTGTGTGTATGTATATATATATGTGTGTGTATATATATATATATATTTTTTTTATTTTTCTGGATGCATGGAATAATTCTGTTCTCAGTCAAAGTATGGGGTTTCAGAAATCTGTCTTCTATGGTGGATAAACAGCTTGCAGAAAATCTGGTCCGTATTTGCTTGTCCTTTCCTGGCTATAAACTTAAAAAGGCGGTAGTGAATTGTTACAAAGATTAACACAAAAACATTAAATAAAGCTGTATTTTAATTACAATTTATTTTAAATTGTGCCTTACTAATGATTCTTTGTTAAAAGATGGTGCATAAATGAATACTTGAGACGAGATTTTGTAACTTCCGCCCAGGGCATTTAAACTCTTCATGGAGAACTTTGGAGACTTTCTCCAAATACTTTTTATGCAGCATTTGCAAAACATGTAAGAGATGAAAGTTATAGATGCATTTGCTATGATTTGGTTGAAGAGCCTTTGGCACAGCTTTATCTGTTAATATCCCATTAGTAAGCTTTTGGAACTGCTGTGCATGGATTGTACTAACTTATCCAATGAACATTTAAAATACTACAAAACGTGTTATTTACTTTCTCCTAATGGCATTTGAGTCAAAGGATATTTTTTCATTTTTCTATTTGGCTTCAGTAGAAGAAGAGTTGTACCCTGCATTTGCAGCTATGGATAACAATAAAGAAAAGCTTGAAATGATAGTTTTGGGGAGTGAGAATTTTGAGAACGCTTTCAGAGATGCAGGCTTCTCAGGAACCTAGCAGGCACAGAGACGCTTGTGCAGTATCGCCCTTGCTTATTTAGTAACCTCACTGTGCTTCAGAGCATAAGTTATAATCCTAGTGAAGCCAATTTATTGGGGGGGGGGGGAAATAAGCAAATAGTATTTTCTGAAAGTACCTACTCTGAACTAAATCACTGTAATAAATTCAAACTGTTTATCTGAGTCACAAAATCAGCTACACAACTCCAAATTACCAAAGTTTCTGCAAGGCATAACATAGGGATGTGCATTATCTTCTCAATATTTATGAACTGTAAAGTATAAAAATTAGCACTTTCTGGGTGAAAATATTATCAGTCTTTTCAAAGGGGCATTTTGAAGAAGTTTTATATTTTTTTTTCTTTTTACTCTGCTTAGTGGTGCCTCCTTTAGACCTTGACCAAGATTTTTTTTTCTGGACATTTTATCCTTTTTTACTAGGTATACATGTATTTGTGGGATTTTTTTAACCATTTTCTTTTCAAAGGGGCCTGAGTTTGCACCTGTATTTGAACTGTGCATCACTTAGGTATTTCTTCCTAATAAAGCTTACAGACCAAATGAAGCATTTTTTTCCTGAAATCCTTTAATAAATTGTACTTTCTGATTCAAACTGGCTCCAGGTTAACAAAGTTATTTAAGCATGTGCTTAACACTGAGAATTTAAGCAATCCTTCCTTATTCTGAAAAGAATGGCATTTTAGTCCCATTAGTGGCACTTTGGTCTGTGCATTTTAGTAAGTATGTGCTGAAGTATGTTGCTAAATCAGAAACAGAGTGAGGGTCTGTCATTAGGTCAGATATCAATCAAAAATGAATCCATCACCCAGACATAAATGACTAGAAATGTAGGAGTACTCAGTAGCAGAATAAGACCTAATGTATTCTGTCTTACAGAAGACAGTGCCATTAGCAAAATGCAACAACCCAGGAGCTGCTCTGGTGACCACTGTGCATCAGGGTGTCCCTTGGAGGTCTAAATGACACTAGAATAATTTTGCCAGTACCACTGATTAATATAAACACACTGGCACATTTGTCAGGGGAGATGCAGTTTCTAATAGTAAAATAGTGAATTTGCCATTACGGATGTATATTGGTTTCCCAAAGAAAATAAGTTATGTTGTCAATGTCATGTTTTTGCTGGTATAACTGAACATATATTGTGATCTTTTCTGGTTCAGGCACATTAAGAAAAAAGTTGTGTGTGAGGATATGCAACAGAGAGGGAGGGAGGGAGGAAGAAAGCCATCATAATGCATTCTGCAGAAAAGTGAGGCTTATCTAGAGACTAATAAAACAATAATTTTGGCAGTGGAGAAGTCCTGAGTGAGGTAGCTTAATGCCTGTACCTTTGTTGCTCATATGGTAAAGTCTCACATAGACTATCTCAAAGAGTTGTATCTAAAAGCCAGAATAAGGGGGGAAAAAATCCCTCTCACTTAGTTCATCTTGTATGGACTGGTTGGCTGGTGGCCAAACTCATGACAGCTTGTATTGTGGCTGGGAGAGCTGTGTGGCTCTCGGATCAAGGTCAGCAAATTTTTAATGAACGGAGCTTGATCACTGCTCCCTTTGAGGGAAAAGGTTGTTTGGAGGTGAACAAGGCTGAGTACAAAGGCATATTCCAAATGCATCCTCCTTCACACGCAAAATTAAATGAACTGAAGCTGTTTCAAGTACAGTTCCTAAGAGCTGGGGAATACCTGTGTAAGAAACAGGCACAATAACTCTCTAAACTGAGGCTGGTACATCCTTATCTTAGCATGCAGTACCCACACTCAGTATTCACTGAGAGCCTGTGAACAGTTTTACTTCAGTGTTTCATCACATCCCTTACACAGCATTGTCCCTCACCTAATTTAAGGCTTAGGCTTGCAGGATTTCATATCCCCAGACCCAAGATTGCAGGACTGCTGGGATTGTCTGACTGGTTTGGCATCCAAATGCAGGCTCTGGATCCCTCTGCATTGTATATACTGAGTTTTCCAGGACTTCTCATCATTATAAAATGGATCTGGGGTAAAATCAGTCCCACTGCAACCGCAAGGGTATTTTACTATTTGGGAGTTGCAGGACCAAAATTTCAAGCACAGGTTCTTTTTAAAGGAAGGATCAAAGTTGAATTCTTGTATTAGGGGGTTGTTGCAGGAGGCACAGTCTTTCAGAAATGTCCAACTCTTGAGACTGGCTGTGGATCAGACCTTTACATTATGCTTCTCCTCTGAAACCAAATCTGAAGATCAGAAGACAGACACCAGAAAGCAGTGCTTTGTATACATATTCAGAGTTTAAAATTAAAAAAAAAATGCAATCATGTTTAAAATCGTGTTCATAAAGACTTCTGAAAGTTCTTTATGAAAAGATAGCACTATTTGCTTTTGCTAGGTAGAAAGCAGAACCTTTTCTATACTATTCATACCCTATTTGGGAAGTACTTTCCAGCATCCATGGGCAAAGTTGTTCAAAAACAAGAGTTCAGTGCAAAAATAAAATAGTAAAGCTACAAAGCATTTTTTATCTTGCCAGACCAAAATACTTTTTTGCTAGTATTTCAGGAAGGCTTTGACAGTCCCAGAAGTTCATTAATTAGCTTGACTGTTTTTGGAAGTGATTTTCTTTTTGTTTCAAATCTTCTACTGATATTGAGAATGATGTTGTTTATATCAATACAAGGCTATTTTTTATCACTCCATGTTAGATGCTAGTTCTCTTACTGACCCTTTTAACTAGGTTTTGCTTTGAACAAAAAAAAGTAAATATTGTTTTAAAAGGAATAGATTCAGTGGTAAATTGGATTCCAGCCAGTGGGATTTATAATCTAATTCTTACAAGAGGAATCAGAGTTTTGATATTAGGAGCTGGAACACTTCTCTCTCTATATGGAGTATTGCTGTAAAACCAGGGAGTTCAAAATTCTGGTTTTGACCCTTTATATATTCTTGTATAAAAGGGTTAAGAACATATTGTTATCCTGATTAATAGTGACTAACAAAGTATTTCCTCACCCTGTCTGTAGAAAAGAATCATGCATATTTGATGTCCTTCTTCTTTTCTCCTTAACATTTCAAGTAATTCTGCTAGACTATCTCCATCAATTGGGTAAGCAGAGCCATAACACCTACTTAGGGGAAGGGAACCATCTGGTTTCCTTGCAACTTGGAGCCTTCTGGCAAATATTAGGTTGTACCAATTTAGAGCATGATGAAGTGGGAAATAATGGACATTCTTGAAGAATCTGAAATGGAATCAGCTGTTACTGGCAAAGACTGGCAGGTGCAGTGCACTACGCCGGCTGTAAGCGTGGGCTCGTCTCGGAGAGTGCAGCTAGGAAAATGGCCTGCTAATTGACTGGGAGCAGGATGCCCAGCAGCTCCGACAGCAGTGGGGCATCATCATTTGGAGGCTCTCGGTTGACTGGGTGGAAGCTGTCACTGAATGAAGCATCCTGCAAGTCAATATTTATGTCCTAGGCCTTAGCATGTTTATTGCCTTTTACTCGGAAGTGTGCCCTTGTGGAGATCAAAGTACTTTCAAATTTAGGAAGACTGACATAAGGCTGGCAATATCTATTTCTTATTTATATTTACAGCATGGTGGCAGTGATTTGAAGCCATAAAAACTATTCAGTTACACATTTGTTTAACTTCACACTTCTGTTATTGTTATCTTTCCCTTTCCTCTCTTCCCTTTTCACATATTATATTATGTTTCTAAATTGGCTTAGCTTGGCTTAGCAACGCTTCTTTTTTTCATTTCTTTTTCTTTTCTTTTCTTTTTTCTTTCTTTTTTTTTTTTTTTTTTTTTTTTTGGAGCCTAGGAAGTCCTTGTCCTTAACTGAGCTTCTTGGATGCTGCCATAATTTATACAGTGAATATAGTAATAAAAATAGTCTTTTGGGGGGGGTTCAGAATAGTATTTCCTGTACCTCTGGTTTATGTGGGCCTTAGAATGGTAGTGTATGCAAAAGCATGTATGTGTTAGCCATGGTTCTCTTTTTCATATGTTGTTTTTATTCATTAAATGCAAACATATTGTGTTGCATCCTAGTTTAATATAAAGGTCTGTTGGCAAAATGTGGCATTTTCCCTCAGCTGTTAGCACCCCTTGAGGGAAGATCTACTGGCAATGAGCACTCTGCAGAAAATGCTGCTAACTTCAATGTATTTCATGTATCAGTGACTGTAGCACCTCTATGCGCCTAAAAATTGTTAATTATGTTGGAAGTAGCTTTCCTCTATGAATTGTCGCTAGGAAGCAAGATACTTTAGGGACAGGTTGTCCCACACAGCATGCCTTCTGTATTTTTGGCATGAGGTTATCTGTGAGTTTGATTGAATAAAGAACAGTGGGCTGAAAAATGAGCATAGTGGTGTCCAAACGTTCTGCTTTCTGTGTGGACTGAAGGCCAAGTTTTAAACCCTTCAGTAGGGCTGATGAAAACAATTTTTTAAGTTAAATCCTGAGCAAGTCCCCCAGGGACTATCATGATCCTCCCCAGCAGAAGTGATGCAGCTGGGAAAATGCCTTTGTTTTCATTTTGCACTAAGATGACCTATGGCAGGGAGATAAAATCAGGAAGTCTTAGAAGCTGGCTCAAAAGCCTGTATGGCAAACTTCAAGAATATGCTTATGATGATGAGCCTGTGAATAGTGAGGAATGAATGGAGATGCTGACAAGCTGTAGAGAGTGTGACACTGATAAAGCCTTTGATGCTGTTACCGGCTCCTGTATGTGCCCACACCTGCCTAGGGATTGCAGCAGAATAGATGTTGCCCGAGAGCAATGTTTGTTCCGTGGTACGAATCGGAGCAGACACCAGAAGACTGGCAACCGTGTCAGGAACACAGGCACTCTTGACTTCTACCCCTAGCTGTGTCTCCGCAGCCTTAGAGAGGTTATTTGGGGGAACATTGTTTTGAAATGTCCTAGTCTGAATTGCCTCCAATTTGGGGTTTTAGCCTAACGCTCCTGAATACCTACTCTGCATCCCTCGCTCTAGTTTTCCGGCATTGGAAAGTAGATGGAAATAATTTGCCCAATTGCAGAAAGTTAAATGAGCTGAGCCTCTGCCTGGAGCTGGATAGTAATGCTACTCTGTATGTGCTGTAGGGCCTTGGGGACTGGAAGGCTTGGGGCAGGTTTTGACACACACAAAGTGTTGGTTGGAGTCACAGGGATCTGTCTGGCAGACAGAGGGATCACGGACAAATGATAAAACTAGGCTGGATTTAAACATTTCCCGAGCACCCCACTTGTGAGGGCAGAGCCTCCAGGTGTGCGGTGCATGGGCCCTGACACCCTCCCTCGCCACCGCAGTGCTCAGCATCATCCCCCTGCCAGGGCTGGGGCCGGCAGAGCTGTCCCTGCCTCCTCCCCACTGCCGGGAAAGGTGCGTGGTGCTTCTGCGAGGGAGGCCCTGGCAGGTCCAGCAGGTGCCATCCGCAAGCTGTGACGGGTTGTTAATGTTCCCCCTTCTTTTTCTTTTTTTTTTTTCTTTCTTTCTTTTCTTTGTTTTTTTTTTCTCTGCACTCAGCTCAACGAATCAGCTAAACAACTTATTGAGATGGACAAGACATGCTTAGCTGCCGCGTCTGGCTGCGATGTCCCTTTGCCATCTGACACCACCATGGCGGTCAATTTGGCGCAGTGCTCTACCTTGAACAGTACAGGAGCGGTCAGTGCCATCCAGAGGCACATTGAGGGCAAGAAGAATGCCAAGAAGCGCCACTCCTTCACTGCTCTCAGTATGACACACAAATCCTCCCAGGCCATGAGTAACAGGCACTCCATGGAAATTAGTGCTCCCGTTTTGATCAGCTCTAGCGACCCGCGAGCTGCTGCCAGAATTGGAGACTTGACTCATCTTTCATCCAGTGCTCCAGCCCAGGTAACAACGATGCATAAACGAACTGTAACACTGAGCCGAGGAGAGGCTAGTTACGTAAATAGCCCCATTTATTAGACTTACAACATCGCAAGCATCCAGATGGTAGCTAAACAAATGGAAGTGGTTTTTGCATAACTGCACGGTATACACACCATTCTGCTTTTCACTGTCTTACTTCTTTCAATGACATTAACTTCTAACTGCCATAAAATGGTACTATTTTGTTTTAATTTTCTAATTGATGGGGTACTTAAAGGTCTCCTCCTTTTTTCTCTCCCCAGACCTAGTTTGGGATATTTTAGGCTCACAGTAACAATTATCTCTAGGCTGATACTTGACAGACAGGCTTTCAGCTCCTTCATGTGTTTCCTTCTCCTCCCCCTGCAACTCTCACTAAAAGATCAAAATAATCACTGCACCCATTTGTTAAGACAGATGAGTAGAATTACTGGGGTAATAATAAAGAAATAGTGACCTAGTTCTAGGTCTTTTGTACGTCTGCACAGCCAGAAAGGGGCAGCTGAGATTGCTGCTAACAGTCCATTTTGAAAGAATGTGTCTCAGAAATCAGAACTGTCAGCTTGGTGATGCATGTATTTGCAAAGCCAGGAAAATGCACAGCTTTGTAAGCTGGTTGTTGAAAGCGCACAGCCCAGAGGGCCTGATTTGTCATTGCCTCACCACTTTCAGAGTAATTTACACCTATGCAAAGTTGCTTTAGAGTGTTGTCATTCTAGTTTGACAGTATTTTGCATCTGCCTTCCACATGCGTTAATCACTTGATAGGTATGAGAAGCTGGAGAATAAGGCCAAATAATGTTAGATTTGTTTTACAGTAATTATTAAAAAAGGTAATCATATAAATAATTTGTTTGAAATGCAAAGTAATGCAGCTTATGTTCCATCACTTTCAGTTACAAAAAATAATAATTCTGAGTGACCCTATTACCTTTACTCCCAAATGTATTTGATGTCCTGTAGGGTAACAACGTGAGTATGAAATTCATATGCTTGGGTACCCATTGGGCATAAAAAAAAGACTTTTATAGTAATTATTTCCCTATAGATTCCTGGAAGAAAAACAAATGCACTGTATTTTAATAAGTGTTGCACCTGGCTAGTAGCTCAACAACTCAACAAGGTTTTGAATTAGCATGCATGCTGATTGTACAGGCCCTTCCCTCCAGTCTCCTTTCTAATGAAAGGGAGCAAGGCACATTTGCTTGAAAATCCCGGTAGAACTGAAAAGGAACTTCTGAGCTATGTGTTCTAAAGTCCTGGCAGAGATATGAGCCAAACTCACCGGGGATATTCTGAAATCCCTTGCAATTGCCCACTGTTTTTGTAGATAAGGGAATCCAAATGGTAATTTGCAGTTCGAAGGAGCAGAAGAAAATGGAGAATAATTATAGTGCCAAACCTGTTCTACCTTGGCCTTCTTGCACAATCTTCTATCATCTGCTTTGTGTGCAGCTTAACTTCTCTTAAAGCATCAGTACAGTGTGCCTGAGAAAATGAAAGTGTGCAACTACAGAAACATCTTAGTGTGGATCAGGAGTTCGCTGCTGAAGTGAATGACCCAGTTGTCCCCCTCTTACTATGCTTAACTTTGCACCATGGAGCAGACTCAGACCACATCATATTAACAGGATTTCTTTTGGATGAACCTAAACCAGAGCATGCATTTCCAGAGCACACCCATGCACTCCAGCCACAAACAGGCAATCAGTCCATGGGACACAACCAGAACAAGTCTAAGTAAAAAGTCCCAAAACATGTCTGCTTTTGACATCTGGTCCTCAGCACCAATGGTTTCACTCTACAGATCATCTCCTTTTGGTCTGCGCTGCTTGCTAATATGAAGGTAACCTAAATGTAACAGCATTTTTCCACCAATCATTTAATACCTCACTTTGCTGGAAAAAAAGCAGTCCTGACCTTCTCCTGTCCCTGGCTGTGCATTCCTGCCCCTCGCACCTGTGTCCCTGGACTGGGACAAATGTGTGCGCACCCACGCCGTGACCCGAGACTGGAAGTGATCCACAGTACAGCTGCTGGCCACGATGGTATGTGTTCGGACAACTGGGAGAAAGTGCAAATGGCAACAAGCAACAAAGCGGATCGGGCTGCTTTAGGCAGGAATGCTTATTTACGCCCATTTGCAGCACTGCCGGGGCCCCGCAGCGGGGACCAGTGTGACTTTCCTCATCTCTAAGCCTGCCCCAGGGCCTCCAACACACGCTTGCACCACGAACTGTGAAGCGAGGGTCGTATTCGTCAAATATGTGCCATGCTGCCCCCGACTGCACGGTCGGGCTCTCGAGCCTTTGCAGCACAGGTCTGAAGGGCCACCAGGGAGGGCAGGGTGCCTGCACGCAGCACGGACGGGTGCAGCAGGGCCAGCTGAAACTGGGCTGAGGAGACACAGCCGTGGCAGGGCAGCGTACTCTGCTCCTGCTTCAGCTGCACGCTTCCCCTCCGCTCCTCATTCACGTGTAAGAGCCAGCAGGGCTGCGCTGCACCGCTGCAGTTTAGCTCATTTTCTCCCTCTTGCTTTTTCCAGGCAGCGCCTCTTTGCTGTAAAGTCTTCCCTTCTGCTTTACCCCTTCAGCGGGAGGCTGAAGGTGAGGATACGGCCCCCACACAAAGCACTATGTGTGCCAAGATATCCTGGGACATCTGTGCAACAGCATGAGTACTAGACATGGGTGAGGGTCCCTAACTCATCAAGTAAATGACATGCAGCTTTTTGGCACTCAGCATGACATGTTTGGACTTCACAGAGATGACAGTCTGTGGCTTTTCTGTTCTTATATTAGTCAAGAAAAAATTGTGCACACACTTTGCTAGAGTAATGTGAAGGCTCACTGTAAACTAATACGACACAAAAATTAGATTATAAAGCAGAAAGTGCATAATTACTCTCCACCTTTTTAACAGAATAACTGTCAAGAAAAATCCCACTCATTTTGAAGATCATTGTGGCACTGGGGCACAACGGGTTGGGGACACAAAGGGCCACTGGGGCTCACATATTTCTCTCCAGAATTTCTGTACGGTTGGTTATGGCACAGCAAGTCCATCTAGCACTTTCCAGAAGCATCTCCCACGAGGCAAAGGTGTGCGTGTAGGCTGGGCAGCACAAGCGCAATATATCCAGCACATCCCAGCAGTTCTCCGTGCGTGCAGCACTCATACAGATATACTAGCTCTGGATGGCCGCTGGCTCTTGACCTGAGAGTCTGTCAAACTTCTGGAAATCCCAGATAAATAAAAGTCTTCAAATCTGCCTGGACAAGTAGAGATTTTTTTCCAGGATATATCTTTGATAAGTTAAAAGGCTATAAATTTCTCATAACAAAATGCTGCTTAAGTTTCCAGATCATGATGGGACCATTCCCTTTCACCTGCTGTCAGTGATCTGCTCCACCAGCATACTCTTGTATTTTATTTCAACAACCATGGAAGGAAAGGGTGAGAGAAAATGTTCTCCAGCATAAATTATGGTTATCAAGTTGCAGACCTGTGGAAGGTTAGTTGGGTCCTTTCTCGGCAGCAGAAAGGAAGACATATAATCAGTGCTACGTGCAGAAGCTCAGCGAAGGCTGGGGTGTAATGACACCACTCAAGTGTGCTGGAGTGGGGACAGGCTGACGCGGGGATAGTGCTGCAGCCCCCAGTTTGGGGAGTCAGTCTTCTGCCTGAGAGCAGAGAGCAGGTTTGCAGAAGAGGCAGCAGGGCACTTGCCTTGATCAGTGCTGGCCAAAAATTTATTGGCCAAAATCCAAGGGGTGGAAAGAAGAGACTTAGTGGTTCAGCTCAACCTTAGTGGAAAGAGGTTTCCCTTTGTCGACACCCATTATTGCAGCCCTGAGGACCCAGTCACCCAAATGTGACATTTGCATGCACAAATACATATGTCTGCTTTCTAGTGCCTTTTTATTGCTTTTGGGTTTGAGAGATTTAAATATTTATATTTTCAAACTTTGCTAGAAATGTGGATCTGTTAAAAAAAGCAGAACTGACATTCTCATTATATTCTCTTAACTGTAGGAGCAAAAGCTTTTAGAAAAATGCCTCACTATTGAAATGCTTGCAATAAAATCACAAGAGCTACCAACATGAATTCTCCTGTTTTCAGCCTTCTTAGTTAGCTCTACAAAGAATTTGAATTTACCTCATACAAAAAAAATAGCATCTATATTTATATATCTATTAATACTGTAATTATAGAGATTACATTTTAAACCAAAATGTCAGAAACTCACTTCCTTCTCTGCCATCTGCTTGACCCTAACATGGCTCTGAAACAATTAATGGTACTGCAGCCCCGGACGGAAAATCGGTTCAGCGTTTCTCTTTTATTCAAGTGGCTGAATGCCAGCTGAGGTAGCATGAGCAGCAGACCCCTGAGCATTCATATGCAGGCATTCAGGGCAATGAGAATCTTGTCTTTGGATTGTTTCTGTTCTAAAATGTATCTGGCATTTTTAAGGTAAATGTTCTGTATGTCTTGTTAAGGATTTGGCATCCTGACAACCTACAAACTCGCTCCTCTGTGGTATTACTGAGGGTGCAGGTGGATTGGTAGGAAGGCTGTGCAGGTAGCTGCCAAGCTTACGAGTAAGCTCTCCCACACGTAGATGTTTCTCCTTTCCTTTCCTCCCTTGAAGAGGAACCGCTGTGCCCTACAAGTCACCATCACAGCCCTTGAACGGCTCTTTCAACAACCATCTCAGGCCCCTGCTGGTTTGCAACAAATTCAGCCAGAGAATATTTTTTATAGGGGAAACAACAAATTTGCAGTTTCACTGCTGACTGTCTGGCAAACTTATGCCTCTCCTTTCACCATTAGAATCTCCGTTTGGTTTGTTGTGTTTTTATATCATATTCTTGAAATTTCCAGGTACTTTACCATTTTTTATTTAGCAGATCTCCTTAGAAAAAGAAACAAAGGAGTTTTGTTCACTTCAGTAGACAAGAGTTTCTCTGATACGTATGAGGACTGGTCTTTACTTAACTGGAGGATTTTTCTACCTTTTTAAAAAGTCCCACATATTTTTTCCTGTGTCTTGTCCCTCAAACAAGCAGAATTACATTACAGAAGTTCTTGAATGGCACCCAGTTCCTTGCCATAGGCAACCCACTGGTGCCCTGTGAAAAGGTCTTCTTAAAGCAAGCACCCATTTTCCCTGAGGATCCAAGGTGTCTACATCTGGCAGACAAGACTTTCTACAGGAGACCTTTAGGGGCACCTTCTTTCCCTCCACTGACTTGATAGGTGCAAATTTTAGATGTTTCAGTAAATATGGATTATATTTTCAGGCTTTAGAAGTGATTTCATGCATGGGACTATATTCTTGTGGCTTTTGTCAGTTTGTAGCAATTGAAACCAGATTTTCGTGGTGTCTTGACATGGTTTTTTTTGTGTGTGTGTTGGAGTTGTTAGACTGTTATAAGCCTCCTGCTTCTCTAGGAGGGACATATTTATACGTTTTGAGCACTGACATGCACAAGGACAAGACCAGAGTATGAAATCACATGTTTTGAAAGCATTTCTACATATTGTAAACTTAGTAATTGAAGACTACAGGCCTTAGAGAACATGTTTGTGTCCTTCAAGTAGAACCAACTCAGCCGCTTCCTGCTAGCTAAGATGCATTTGGAAATGAATGAGGCCTAAAAGTACTTTAACTGATTACAAGCCTAGGGACGCTCCAGGGTAGAACAATCAACTTCAAACCACATCAGCTGGATAAAATAGCACCAAATCAGTGTGGTCTGGAAAACCACAATAGTCAAAATTCATTTATTTTGAACAGGGCAGGGCTGGGATTTTCATTTCCCTTGCGGCCAAATTTACACACTGTATGTTTTATGCCTGTGTGCAGAATATCACTCGTTAAATATAAGAACTCCATCTGAAAGGTAAATAGTGTCTGTCCATCATGGAGAATGTCCTGATGTGCTGGTGAAATGGATTTTTATTGAAGATGAAAGTAATGCTACAGGCCTGGGATAGAACTGAAGCTGAATTTGATTACGGGTGCAGAGGAGCTGGTCGTAACCGAGACTCCCCAGGGTGCTGGGGAGGTCCCACTGGACAGTAAGTGTGCGTAGGCCTCAGATGGCTCATCTTGCTTCCATTTTCACCCCTTATGAATTATTCTACCCTGCTGTTTGGGAAGGTCATAGGTCAGTACTGCTCCAAATCCCCTGATTTTTTGAAGGAAAATGCATCTCATGAATAATGAAGCGTGGCTTTGTGCACACCAGCACAACAGCTGAGGGCAGAGAAGAGGGCTCTCCTCACCAAAGCAGCTTCTATGTGTATTTTGAATAATTCGTCACCATGCATAGGAAATCCATTTGTATCTGTGTGTGTTAGTACAGACTCCTAACCAGAGGCCACATGCTCAGGAAAAGCTGAGAGCAATGTCTTGCACGATCCCAGTCCTAGAAATTGATAGAATTTGAAAAAAAGAGTCTTTCTTGAAATGTCTCTCTATATAAATCATTTGGAAGTGTGACTCCTTATCATTTACTTAGAAGTGCTGAATTTTAACTGAGAGAAAGTAATAGCAGAGCTGTGGTTGAGCCTTGACTGATAACCTAAAAGTGCTGACCATGAGAAGCATACAGATTATGCTTAAAATCCAAAGACTAAATATGAACCTTGTATTTTCAAGTGTTCAACAGGCTCTGAGAGAAGGAGAGAAATTCAGATATTTTTCAGTTCAGTTTGGAGTCCAAACTGTATACAGCCTGCCTTGCTGTTATGCGGTGAACAACCAACTGACCAGACATATATTAATGAGATTTAGACAGCTGAAACCAATGGCAGCTGTCTCAGGGGATTTCACCAGTCAAAAAGGCAAAAGAGAGGTAATATCAGTTGATCCAGCTTATGTTTCTGTCATTTAGGTCCAAATATATCATAAAAAAGTGTAAGAGACTTCATTGAAGTCTGACCTAAACTACTCTCTGTCTTTGTATATTCCCAACTCTACTCTCAATTATTTAGACTGGATCCAAACATTGGCTATTATTTGCATCTGTATTTTAGGTAACTTTACAAAGAACTTTTGTTGGGGTGGGGGTTGAAGGTGGGAAGGAGTTGGGGTTTTTTAAGGAGAGTATTTCAGGCAGGCCTGTAAGCTGTGTTTCTTTTAGCGCTACCAATAGGTCTCTGTGCATTGGGAGATATTACATTATCCGTCAAAACTGTTGCAAATGAGACCCATTAACTGGCTGAGTCTATTGACTCATTACATAAGCTACCAAGAATCCAGGTCACAGCAGAATCACAAAGCTACGCGCTTTCAGAGACAATGTTTTCTTTTTATCCCATAATTTGTCTCATCATAAATACATTTTGAAAGAACCATAAAACCTAATTTTTTACTGGATCTAGGAGGGTTTGTTCAACTCTGCATGGAATCTCGTTGACTCTAAAATAAAAACAATTCTTTTTTCCCACATGCTCCTCAGGGTAGTAACCCAAAAACATTTTTCCACTGAAATCAGTTTTGCACAAGGCTAATCCTGAGGCTTTAGGCTACCTGCCAGTCAACTACTGATTCTGGAGACTCAGGAGTACACAAGGCACTCTCTTGGTATTTACACTATACCACAAAATCTTGTCCAGCAGATGCTATGTGTACATGCATGACATTTTAGCAGAAATGACTACAATGTGTATTTTTCCTTTCTTGTTTGTTTGGCTTTTTTCATGTTTCTTTGTCTAATATTACAATTTCCCTGAAGGGGAACTCTTAACGGAGCCATTGCACAGGCTCAATGAGTCTATTGTTCAATTATCAAAAGAATAATTACAAACTTGTGACCAAATTAACATCTTTTAGGGGGAAATCCCTCACTTTAAGCTTTCCTGTCTCTCCATCTGTGATTTTTCACATTGTTTGATTCCCAGCATTGCAAGAATCCATTTACTATAAAACCTTCGATTGCATGATGGAAAGCTGGAATACGCCTGCTAAGTGCCGAAATGTTTACCTTGAGAGAGAAACAAAGCTGAATAAAATATAATTCTCATGATGCTTATCCACATGATAGGTAATTAGTCCTCATTTGGAGGAGCTGAGAGACTGCAAACTAAAATACTCAGTGCTTTTATAAATGGTAATGTCAGATAAACCTGTGGAAGAAGATGACAAAAACTTTTTTTTTTCTTCCTCCAACTTGTAGCCATCTTTAAATTGCAGGATAGTGGAAATGAAGGCTAAGGAAACATGCTTACATAACTTCTCCAGGTCTCCAAGTAGCTTCATGATCTGTTCTAGACATGGTCTAGAAATTTTAGCCTCTTATGAATCAGGCTGATGTGGTGCTAGCATAGGCTGACATAATATTCTGCCTTACCTTTAGGTACAGCCTTAGACATCTGCAGATTGGAGGAAACCCTTAGTGAATACTAAATTATATAAATTTAGCTCGATTTTTTGCAGGAAGGAGCTGGGTGTTTATGCAGCTGCAGCTGTCATTATGTGCATTTGTTTGTTTTTACACACATACCATTAAGGAAGAAAAAGTCTAGAATTGGTAAGTCTGTTTTACTTCCCACTTTGATAATTAGCATTTGATGAGGCTACTTGATCTTGCCTGTAACACTTTTCATCAATCCTTGGTGGCACTATCAGGTATTAAGTGCTTATACATTATTTCTAGGAGCATTAAGCCCTGCAGTGATTGCCAAAGTCATTGTTTTATGGAGTCAGTGAATTAGAGAAATAAGTTGCAGGAATCTTAAAGACCATTACCCTATTTTCTGTGATATTTCCAGAGGATGGTATATTAACCTATGTAAGTTGAATGTTTGAGTGCTTTTCTCTTATTATAAGTAATATTAAAGAGAAATTTAAAGTAAGCTGTAAATATGCATTCAAGACATTAAAAGAAATTTCCCTGTGAATTAATGAATGTGGTAAGTGCCCTGTGGTGAGACAGTGCTGGATTTGCTTTGAAGTCAAAATAGAGGTTTCTGGTTGGTGATTTTTAAGATAAGAACATTCGTCTGATAGCAGCAGCAATTATTTTTCTGTGACGGCTGCTGCAAGTTGCAATATCGCTGTACTCTGTTCCTAGTTTTATCACTGTCTTCATGACTTCTATTCCCCTCCAAGACAGAGTCCCATGCTTTTGCAAGACACTTCACTAATCCCCATAGGTACCATATCTTTTCAAACTAAACTACAAACATGACCTTAAAGTAGTAATGAAAATCTGGAGTATATCTACAAGAGAGAGAAAAAGATAATTCATGCTGGAAATCCAGGCTGCCAATTCTCATGCTCTTATAAAGGTATGGATGGGAAGACAGAAACCATCAGGGAATGAATTTGAGATGACATTTCAGCCTAGATTGGTGGTTATTACCCTTAATTTCCTGGCCTCTGTAGGCTTGTCAGTAATATCTTGCCAGGTTGGTTGCTTTTAAATATATGTCAGAGCTGACACAAAAGGCAGCAATATTTCAGCAATGTATTATTTACTCAGGAGTATATGCAATAATCTGTAATAGAAATATACCATTACATACACATTAAAGTACAGTTTGTTTTGATGCTAGTACTACTAATGTAGTTCTCTTGTAAATAATGCTTATCAGTTGGAGGGGAGAATGAGGTACAGTTGAGCTTAGACAACTTCCAGTGACTTCTGAGGAAGTCAGATTATTCATTCTCACTAGGAAATGCTGATCCTCAGGCTGGACAGCCATCTGGAAGATTCAGTTTTGTCAGCTAGCTGTGGATCTCAGTATTTTAAAGCCTTCCTTTAAAATGACCCAAGCAATGCTTGGTTCCACTGCTTACTCAAACATCTGCAGTTTGCACTGGAAATGCCGTGTGGGGGCGAAGAGCAGACACGCTGTGCTCCACTTCCATTTTGCCCCAGAGGCCCACACTACCATTAGGACTAGATCAAATTTAGCCAAGCCTCCAGGTACCTTTGTGCAGAACCTTTTCTCCTTTTTGGCCCTTGCACAAAGTCTCACTGTAACAGCCAACACAGAAACGGGGAGGAGGAAACGCTCTGTTCAGACAGGCAGTTTTTAAGGAGGCCTTGAGGCACGAGTCGCTATGAGCTTGAATGTTTTAGGAGGCTGTATCTCAGTAGTCAGCATAATGAGGAGCCTGCTGTGTTTACAGAGAAGTGCTTTTATATTATTATGCAGCCCATGGGTACATAATCAACAGCTACTCCAGAATAGCTAAAAACAAGTGATAGAGCCTGGGCTGGGACTGAGAAGTCTCTCAGCAGCATCTTGTGCCTGTGTGTATAGTTCTGGAGTTTTTACTCAAGGTTTAGCCCTCCACAATGCAAGTGATATTATGGTGCTACTAATGGGCATGAGGAAACAGAAGTTAGCGCAGAGATATCCAGAGGTGGTCTTTAATGTGCTCTTGTGCAATTGCCTTTCTGTGCTGCTTGGCGGATGGGGCCGAATTGTCCTTTACAAGAAAAGAACTATTGCTATTGAGCTGAAAACCTCCGTACTGGTAACTGATACTCAGAGGTTGCCAGACTGAAGCGGCGACATGACAAAAGCCAGTTGTGTCCATTTAGTGGCCTAAATACAGGGGATGAGAGCTGGTCGAGTCTAGTTCAGAAAGCTACACGCTACCATAACAGTTAATGGCCCCCTAATCAGGAGGTGTACTACAGTCTGATTACACAGCAGGTCATGTCTGGAAACTCAATGGCTAAATGTTTAAATGTATTAAAGGTTCATAAGGATGTAGAGGGGTACCAAATGGCATTTTCAGAAGTGACTCTTCTTATTTAGATTGCAAAAAAATCAATGGGAATCAGGCGCTGAAGTACCTCTTACTGACTGCCTGAGAAAACTCTGCAAGGTGCCTGTTTTTATCAGTAGGTGCCCCTATGTCTTTTAAAAACCTGGTGTCATATGAAGTCTCCTCTCGGGGAGTACTTAGTGGCTGTGAGTAGCAGAGGTGGCGAAGAACGATTACGATCCAAGTGCTGCAATGTTTGGGCCCTCCCTGTGAAATGCCTGCGTGTGGCTGTTTTTGTGTGCCGTGGTGCCACAGTCGGGCAGCTCATGCAGGGCCATAAAATTAGAAATGAAGGATGTGGCACTCAGACCTCCCAAAAGTTATCGAAACAAAAAACAAAAAAATCAGGGCATTCACTCAGATTCCCATTCCCTTGAGCAGATGAAGAAGAAAGGAGGACATTTTTAGTACCTTGTTCCTTAGATCACAGTAGCAAAAGTACAACCTGGCTCCAGGGCTAAATAAAGAAGGAAAACAAACTAAGTCCTGCCACTAGTTTTGACAGAGAAAGGCCTGCAGCGTGCTCCAGGAGGATTATTAATATTATCGGCAGCTGGGGAAACTCACATAAAATCGTTGAAATGTTTCAGAAACATTTTGAGTGGAGAGATAAACTTCCAATAAAGGTAATCAAGAATACGAAGAACTAAGAGATCATTCTCTCACCAAAAGTTCAGTCTGTGCAAAGTCTTCTTGCAATTACCATATTGCAAAATAGTCTAGTAACATTGTGTCTTTCAGTATGTGCTAATTAGCAATACATTAGAGATAGAACATGACCTTGAATGACGAGGCTTAGAAAGCTTCCACCAACTGTATCAGGAACTGTAGTTTAAATGCAGAGCTAGTGAACATTGAGCTGCATAGTATTCATCAAGATGCATAGAAATCATCAAGGAGCGCAGAGGCGCATGAAACTGCAGAGAAGAATACTTGTGTGCAAGTAAATGAGGAGGCACAGAGGAGCTGAATTCAATGCAATGGAAGACCAGTAGGTCCTGTAGTACTCTGCAAGGCTCATGGTGAAATGTGCGGTCATAGGCTGAGACCGGCATATGCATCATTGTGTCAAAGCTTGCAGAGTGAAGCTAAGGGAAAACTGGAGCACAATGAGGAAGCAGGCACTGGCTTAGAATTTGGATGCATATGATATTAGGCTGTGTAAAGTGACAAAAATAAATGGTTTGTAGGGTCCAGGCTAGTACCACGTGCACCAACAGTACAGAACTGCAAGCAAGTTGGTAACAAAATGTCCCAGACTGTGAAGATTTAATCTTCAGGTTTATCCAAGGGAAGAAGGCAACACTGCCATCAAGCTACACTAAATGATAATTATGTGATGTCCAAAGGTATGTTAGCACAAAAGTAATAACAACTGGAAAGTATGTGGGCTCACACTTCCAGGATTACAGATGCCGCAGAAGCCAGCTCTTTCAGTGCAGACTAGTGAGTGAATGGGTGTAATGCAGCTACACTGCTCGCGTCCGTCTCTCTGGAGAAGTTTAGTGCTGCTCTGTAGAGACAGGCTGGCTTAGTCTAGGTTGCCTGCAGCATGCAGTTGTGGGTGGGATAGATGCCAAACCTTGCCTTCACTGAGGTGTGTGGAGAGAGACCAGCGTAAACTAAGGAAGGAATAGTAGTACGTGTGTTACACTGTCGTGATTTTCTCTGTTAGGTGATTGCACCCTCTGGTTGTTTGCTCAGATTTGGGGGGTTTTTTTGTTTTCTTTTTTTGGGGGGTGAGGTAAAAATTAAGTGGTCTGTTTTACTAGAAAACAGTGGAGACTGATCTATTTTCTGTTCTCTGGGAGGCAGTTTCTCTAGTGCAGAAAAGATGTACACTGGTGGCACAACACGAGGAAGTTTGAACCACTGATTTTTCACTTACCTCTTGGGCGAGGCATTTGCCATGCCTCCCTGCCCAGCATCTCTCACAACCCCTAACCCCAATAACCAGCTCAAGGTAACAAATGAGGGATCATTCTCCAGCTATCTCTACTTTTTTTTTTTTCCTGTAAATTGACATTATGTCACTGACATGACAGGCAAGATTAGTAGAGCTTTAGTCACAGAACTGGAAAGAACGCTTACTTTTACACATAGGACTAAGAACTGCCTGGAACCTTCCCTGTCTGAGCAAGCAGCCAGAAAGTGAGGAGAAATAATGAGAAAAAGGAGATGTACTTGTCACTACAACTTTGTGATTGAGAGTAGTTGCTGGTGAGAGAGGAGACAGCTTGCTGCTTGTTGCCAAAAGCTATGGAATCACAGGGCAATGTCTTCACATCTTGCTGCATAGTTTCATAATGATGATGTGTTAATATATAGCAAAGCAATATAGATTAGCAACATAATATTGAGACATGACACTGTAATAATTGCTTCTTGGGAAAGAGGTGATATTGAAATCTGTTAATTAAATAGCAATGTGTGTCTTGGTTTAATTCAGCATAATTTTTAAGCGCAAAAGAAAAAAGTCCCTATGTCTCTGTTCCCAAAATACATCAATATTTATAGTTTATTAGGCGGAACTTGGGAACAGAAAAGCTGCGCTGAAGGTCTGTGAACCATGCAGAATCTTTGTTGAACGTGACGGGATCTGTTAGAATCTGCAATTTCTACATATATTTCAGATCTTACTGTATGAAGCATTTGGCTGGACCTGCTAACACCTTTTGCTCAAGTAAACCATTACAAGTTGTATTTGCCCAGCTCTCCCTTGTCTTTGCAACAAAAATTTGTTGCTACTGGCCTTACCATTGCTCCAGAAGAGGTTTACAATCAGGATTCATTTTTAATATAGATTAATTGGGACTTTGTTGCGACAACTCACAAGAGTTTGCCCTACATGCTTTTGCTCTGCGTTAAGCTTTGAAAAACAGAAGGATTACATTTAGAAATGTCTTTAAACAGCAATAGCTGGAAAATATATTTGCCCAGATCTTCGTAAAAGAGAAAGTAAAGCAGAAGTGGAGCAGACTCCTACTCTGTCCATTCAGAGGTACTCTGGTACTGAGTTGTGTTGTCACTTATCTCTTTTTTCCAAGGAGAAGAATATTCCTGATACAAAAACAGTATACTGAGATGAGATCACATTTTGGAAGCTCTTTTCTGTAGATCTGTTAAGTCATTAGTGAAAAAAGAAAGAATTAAAAATCAAGCTACTGAGGGAAAAGGTTATCTTTACCAAAGAAGGTACCACTGCAGAGATATACATGCTGAGCTCATTTTACAAAGCAGACAGTTGGGTTGCTTTCTAAATGTTTTAAGGTTTGTATGCAAGGTACAGCTGAATTTCTCTGACATTTACATGGAAAAGCTGTTAATAAGCTAATATCTCTCCTGTCAGAAATGTGTTTTTGGAATGGTGATGGCTAAAAGATGTCTTTTTTTATGCAGTAACATGAAGGATAAAAGTTTGGGATTTGACACAGGGTATGGTTTCTTTCTCTGTGCCTTCTCCCCACACCATTTTAGAAAGCAATGGGTTCACCTTAATCCTTGTGTGTTCTAATTTGTGTTTTTTCAGGATTCCTCTTCAGCTGGAACAGCCACAGTGGCTAGTCCCAGGACAAGTGCAATAATTGGAGATCAGGGAACACCACCGAAGGTCCAGCTCCCCCTCAATATGTAAGCAGCCATCTCATCTCAGTCACTGGTTAATGTTTGTTTCAAATCATTTATGCATGCGTGTTTACACTTTAAATCTGAAAGCCTAGATCTCGGATCAGCAGCGTTCTGAGAGCACAGTTACTGCAGTTGCATACATCGCCCAGCCGCTGCTGAAGCTAGAAAATGAACGGTGAAAGGCAAAAGCTCCCCCCCTTTTATGTAAGCCTTTTTCTGCTCTCAGTATATTTTATTACAGCTGTATGAATCACTGTGGAGCAAATGGAATGTCTCTGAGCTAGAAAAAATCTTATTCCTTCAATTAAAGCTCTTATAAAGGTGGAGCCCCATACAGTCACACACCTGATGCATTCATCATTAACCAGAAAAAATGACCCAATTACATTTTTTTTCAGCACCATAAACAAAGATATCAAATAAACTTTTTTAATACAAGAGTATTGTGAGCATATGAGCTTATTAAATAGTATTTGGAAGAATAAAAGGTTGTCTGGATACAGAATAAAAATGATAGACTTCATTATAATAAATCTCTTAACAGCCCAGCTGGTTTATTTGGTACCTGCGTAGTTAAACTACTGAACCTTTTCTTCTGATCATGTGTGGTGAAAGCAGAAACATACCGACACACAAACATGCACACAAATATTTTAGGGTTTTATGATATAGGGAAAATAATGTCTGAGTCCACAAATAGAACACTAAAATAGCATAGCAAATCTGCTTTAAGGAAAACAGGGAATAAAAAAAAAAATGGAACAGAACCAAGACAAAATTGTTCTTAGATATGGTCATCTTAGATTGTTATTCTTTTACATTTTAGTCTTCTTATATTGTTCTTAAGTGAGGTCTTCATACTCAAAGGGTGCCCCATAGAGAGGTCACAACATCACCCTGCAGTCATCCAATGGAGCCTGTGGGATATATAGTGGGGCAAAAATTTGCTTTAAACTTTGCTCAGATTAGGAAGCGCTAATTGCAATTTCCAGAATTTAATTGCTAAGCCAGGATATCTTCCAGCTCAATGAAAATAGAACAGGCTTCTGCCTCCGTCCCTCAGCAAGCCATCCCCTTCTCTTTCCCGCTCCTCTCCTGTCGCCTCCCCCGAAAAGCAGCCTCCTAATCCGGCCTGTCATTTTATATTTACAAGCCAAGTTCCAGTCGAAGAGGAAGTGTTATCTCAAAGCTGTAACAGAACCAGAGAGGAACAGCCTTAAACAGAGCCCTGGGAATTCTGTGTTATAATTAGAGTCGCAGACGGCTCCCTTAGGCCAAGAACATGAGCTACCTTCTAAATAAGAAATTTTTTTAGAGAACTTTTTATAAAGATTTTGGCTTCATCTAGGACTTACTCCCTAACCGTTAGTTTCACTGTTTTACATAGCCCAGAATAACTTGTTACTCCATTTTGTGAGATTCCAATTGTTCTGGTTTTACTACTTTCATCTCAGCTGCAGAAAGTTTGTGAGTGAAGTTTTACATCTTAAATATAGAGAACACTGAAATGCAGCCAATTCCGAAAGCTTTGGCTTAAAATAAAGCCAGCCTCGGCAAGCTGAGCTGTTAGCCATGATTCTCTGCCAAAGGTAGAGCCCGGAAACAATTGCAGGTGAGTGAAGCTATCTCTAGTCAAATTGTTTTCAGTTGTGTCTGACAGCAGGTGTCCAACCCATCTCTCTCCATGGTCCCATCCCTGCCAACACATATGGTGTCCCAATGGGGTGGACATGTCCACCACATCCAGCAAACACAGTGGTACCCTGACAGAGTCGGTGTGCTGCTTGTCACAATTTGTTGTCACTAATGGATAGGGTTTAACTGTGCATGTAGGTGAGATTCGGGGCCAGATATTTCCATTTTCTAAATGCTTAGATACTCCTTGTGGTATTTCTCTCTGGAAGAATAAAAGAGAATGGAAGAGAAGATTTTTGCCCACGTAAAGCAGGTCTTACAGGCTCAAGGAGAGCCAACACGGCTGCCTCACAGCACATTCCCCAGCACTGCAGCTCTGGGAGGGTGACATGGATTCAGATGCAGCACAGGACCAGACATCCCCATGCATCAGCATGCCTTGGGATCAGGTTATCCAGCCTTCACACAACTCTGAGAACTGGTTGCAGAGTTGTCCAGGTGGCTCTGGATTGAACCAGACCAGGTCTAACAGAAGCAGCACTGAGCCAGAGTTAATAAACTTTCCTAGGTCCTTGCTATCTCCATGTTGATCCTATAGGCATCCCTGAAGTATGTTCAGAGAGCACACAGCAAGATGCTTAGCACAGGTTGAGAGTGCAGGATTATCAGTTGAGGCCATGGAAGCAGCTATACAGTCCCCAAGTGTGATGAAGACCCAGGAGCAACATAGCCATATTGGTGCGGTGCTGCCTTGCAGATTATAAGCCCTTCAAACCTAGACTGGGCCAGTCTGGATTTGGAGAAGCCTCTGTCTTTTTGCTGACTATCGAGGAAATGCCTAGGGACCAGCATCCTGCTTTCCCCACATAGGTGGTGTGATCACCGGTCCATTAAGAAAACAGTGATCACAGCTGTTGTCTCAGAGTCATGCCATGCAGTTATTACATACAGTTATGAGTTTGGCAATACCAAGACTGGTCAGTTATGGCATGGAGTCCAGACTGGACTGTTGTACATTTTCTTTTCATCTTTGCATGGATTTTAATATTCTCTCTTGAGTATGTTTAGGCTTATTTTGATTATTGGCTAATTCAGACTTCGTGGAGTTTAAGTCAGAGGAATTTTCAGAGAGGAACAGAAAGAAACTAATAGGAGAGCTGGAAGGCAAAGCAGCCTACTTATCTTAGGCTAGTTTTCTTTACACCTCCTTCTAGCATCTCAACCTGTAAATTACATCATTACGTGTAGCCCTTTGGGAAAATGGCTAGGTGAATTTATCTCTCTAAAAAGCTGTCAGTGACCATTGCTTTACCCCTAGCTCCTGAATATGATACTTTTCTAAGCAGCAGCTTAAAAATGGGTAGTCAAAGCCATGTATTTTGCTGCTTCAAGTGAATGCAGTCCTGACACTTTCCATTGTGTCCTAGCAGAACACTCTACGGAAGAATTAACACTGACCTTATTTCGTCTCAGAGAGATGCATTTTAATGTTCTGCAGCTCATATGTAGCCTCATGTTTCCCATCAGGTGACCAACAACAGACCTGATCAAGGCCAGCTGATTATACATACTAGACAAAGGATGTGCGGGATGGTTTCTCCCATCTGTTGACTAATGAAATATAGTTTCTGATTAGATCTTTGTACCCTATGCACGTGGTAAATAGAGCCAAGCACATCAACCTAAGGATGCCCTAAGGAGCTGTTACCAAATATTTCATATTCTTCTCATTACTGCTGTTTATTTACTGCCTTCAGAATAAAAATAAAGAAATCTACTGGTACCATAAAGAAACAGAATCAGTAAAACTAACGGGATTTATTTCTCAATTATATTTCCTAGAGAGCAGAAGTAAAAAGCCATGTATCATTTTTATTGGCTGCAAGTCTACAATCACAATGGTTATAGTTTTCATTATTTCTCTGGTTCACTGCTATGAGGTGGGCAGAAAGCATCTTCTTACTCACCCCCTAGCCTAAAAGCATTCTGCTGCACTTTGTAGTGTAAATGCAGTTTTTGTAAGTGTTTTCTCGTTTGTCTTAATCTCTCTGCACTGCCTCTAAGAAACAAAGCAAAAAAAAAAAATATCAAGGAGGCATAACCTCGATCAAGAATTACCAGAAATCCCTTTCGGATTTGTAGAAAGGCGACAGTGCCAAAAATTCATATTTACAAAGAAAGTGTTGTTTTCTGTGTGCATTCTTGCTATCCTATTCAGATTTTCCACTGTTCCCCTAAGTGCAAGCAATCATTCTTAATTTTCAACAAGGATCTCTCCAAGCAGAGAGATTACCTTTGGGGACTTTAAGTTGTAGTCATTTCATAACATTAGACACATCCCTGAAGTAATGACAGAAGAACAAAAGAGAGATAAAAAGAAAAAATCTAAACAAAGAGAATAAATAAAACTATAATTAAATAAATAAATAAATCTACATATTGGGTCCTAGATCAAATGTTTATGAATATACTCGCATACAAAATATCTAAGGCCAAATTCCACCACTTACTTAAGCAAAAATCTCATTGCAGGAATTGGCCGTTTATCAAGTTTTGTTTTACCCACATAATGTAAGAATTACTGTCCTGGATCAGAACAGTTCAGTGTGCTGTTTCTAAAACTAGCCAGCAAAAAAAGCATAAAGTTGCAGGAAAAGCTGTCTTAAATATTTTATAATATCCTATCCAGAACAAAAGTTTCTTCTCACAGTCCACATTAAAAGTGACTCACACCCTGAACCATGTGAATATATACTTCACCCAGATATTGGACTTTGGAAATCCCTGCTATTAGAATCCTGGATATTCTCATTATCTGTGTAAAAACCTAATCCTTCTGAAATTGCTGTTATGTTCTTACCTTCAGTGCTGTTTTGTAGCAGTGTTTTCCTCTAACTGATTGTGCATTAGGTGCAGAAGTATGTCCTCCTCTTAATATCTAAATTACCCCTTCCCTTTAATCTCATTAGCTGTCCCCTTGTCATTTAAGCATTGGATTGATCTGTTTTATGCCATTTCTTGTTCTGTTTACCATAATTATGTCCCCTCTTAATCACTGTGTCTGAGGAGCGTGTGCACCATGGCACTTTCTGCTCTGTGAGGCTGTGACTGAAACAAGACAGTCCTGGTTTGAAGTTGGCTCTGTGCTTTCTGTGTGTGTCTCCCCGCAGCTACCTAGCTCTATATGCCTACAAGCCTCAGAAAAACGATGAGCTGGAGCTCCGCAAAGGTGAGATGTACCGGGTCATTGAGAAGTGTCAAGACGGCTGGTTCAAGGGCACGTCACTGAGAAGTGGGATGTCCGGAGTCTTCCCGGGCAACTATGTGACTCCTGTTTCCAGGTGAGGACCACTGGCCAAAAGTAGATATGCGTGAGCAGGGGGTGGGAGGAATTTTGTGTCTTGAGGATGCTGGAAAAAAGGAAAAATTTGCCTTTAAATCACATATTCTCCCTCCAGAAATTTTCCAGTGTCATCAGTTGCAGGCTTGGGTAATGCAACCTTCATATTTTCGGAAGACTTTGTTTTAGATATTGGCACTAAAAACTGATCTGACGGCCCCAGCCTTTATTGTTTTAAGGAATCTGTTGGCTAATGCTTTCATATCATTATGGAATTACTGGTCATGTAATGGGGATGAGCAAAGTAAGGAATGCTTGTGGCTTGCTTTGGGGTAGCCCTCATTCAGATTTTGTTTTTCTGAGATCAAAACTCTTGGATTATTTGCATCAGGACTAATGTTTGAATCACTAAGATTCAGAATTGGTAGCTGAATTCAGTAAATTATTTCATGTTAGCTACCTGTGTCTCAATTGCAGAAGATGAGAAAAGGAAAGAATAGCATGTTTGGGAAGAAATGCCATTTGTTAGAGTTCAGTGTTGGACAACCCCTAATCAAAAAGTGTTTGTGATTCAGAGTCCACTCTGGGAAATGCTCTCCTAGCTGAGGAGAAAGTTCACCAGAGTATCCCAGACTGTTTTGTCTGAAGTGCTCCTTGCCAGGTGAATGTTGCCAAGTGTATGCCCATCTCTCCTTTAGAGCAGCCTTGGGTTTGCAAATTGCACTCACTCCTCCTTGCATGCCCTGGGTCTCTCCTCCCACATGCACTTAGTCCCCACCATTTTTCACTGCTCCCAAAGAAGCGCACCTCACAACCCAGAAAGTGTTGAAGTTGAAAAATGGTTCCAGATTCATTCCATCCTCAAGTTATATGAAGTTTGTAATATGTGGACTGGGCAAGACTAAAAATTAAGAGGAGATTAGATGCTGATAACAGCCTGCTGACAGTGCTAATATTACATTTCAGTTAAAAAAAAAGCATCAATTCATAGAGTCTTAACTGTTCATCAACCTGAATATATTTATCTGATTTTTATAGAGCTCCTTGACTGCTTTCACTCCTTGCCTCTTCAGGTCTTAATTAGCAAAGAGGTTTGTGTTGAAGTGTTGGTGATCCGAATCAGCAAGACCTTATTAAATGCAACATGTCACAGCTAGAACAAGACATAGGGAAGTGCTAAAGGGCAAAGGTGCTTCCCACAAAACCCGAGAGCAGCTTTATGATTATATTTATGATCCTGTGAGCTAATTAAGTTCCTGCATAAATAAACCGCAGTGAGAACAGCAAGAAAAATCTGATAGGAACAAAATCTCTTATTTGCTGCACTTCCAACATACTTTGTTCCTCTTTATTTTGACAGCAAAGCAAAGGATTAGATTCATACACGTTTTTCTGCCTCAAGAAAAAGAAGCTGTCTTAATAACACTGGACTAGATTTATAAGCCAATTGGGCATGCATGTGTGAGCAGGGTCTAGCGGAACAAGACTCCAAGGCAGGACTCTTTAGAGAGACAGGCACAGGACAGCAGAGAAAATTTGCCATATCCAGCATCTCTCCAGCTTTATAGGAGTCTCAGATAAAGTTTTTCTAACTTTTGGTGTGCATAGTTGCCCAAATGCAGCTTGCAGTGGATTATTAGCTGTGCTTTTCTGGCAAGCCCAAGCCAGCTTCAGCTTCAAAAATTTAAAGGAAAAAAAAAAAGACTCATTTAACACAGTATAAACCAGGCAAATAATGCACTATGAGAAGAGTCAAAGATCTGATGATACTGCTGTGTTATTTTTCCTCCTTCTGTGATTCATTTTTTCTTTTTCAAGGGAGGACTTCTAGATCATATCTTCTGGCCTATCCTTTGGCCTCTGTCAGAATTTGTATCTTCACATGCACTGTTTTCCTCAGAAGTAGTTCTTATCCTCTGAACCAAACCAGATTCTTCAGTATACTCCTTTTCCTTTTTCTGTTCCCACACAACAGCTTTGGCCCCCAAAGTTCTACCTTCCCACGACCCCTATGCTGACTGTGCGTGTGCATTGTGCCCTTTCTATAATCCCCTCCTCTCTTGTTCGCCTCCTGCCCTACTCTCATTTCCATTTCCTCCACCATATTTCATTCTGCATCATATCCTCTTTGCTGTCCATTCCTTGAGGAGGACATTGGCACATGGGATGGCCAGGGAGGGCAGAAGAGCACTAAGTGGTACCCTTCATTTAGATTTTGTTTTTCCCTCTGTTTCATGACATCTCCCGCTTGGGAGCACTTGGGAATTCGAGTGAGAAACTCAGCAAAAGTGCAGCTGAGCAGCTGCTAATCTTGTGCGTTACTGCCCTGTTCCTCTAGTCACAGAGTTTTTACTCAGTGGGAAGAGGAATAAGAATTGCTCGTCATGGGAATAGCTCCATGCTGAACTTGTTGCATAGGAGAAGCAGCCTCCTTCCTTCCCTCTGTCATATAGATGAGAGAAAACCTCTGCATGCAGTTCAAGTGAACAGTGAAATGGGGGTTATTTATTATTGGAATTTCCTTTCCAGGAAGGTCAGCTGAGTTCCCTTCCCTTTTGCATTTCCTTAACAAGTCTAACCAAGAGGTGGTTAAACAACTAGATTAAGCACTCAGCCAGGTCCTGGCAAGTTTGCTGCTTTTGGGTCCTCTGCAATAGACACACAGAAGTTTGGTGCTTTCCATCTTTTTTACCTACTGTGGAGTTGTATGAAGAACTGGTCTTAAGAAAAGATCTTTGCGTCTGATTTATTTGTTACTCCATTACTGCCCATAAAATAGCCTTTGGCGCACAAAATGACATCTGAGAGATACCATTTCCTCTGAATTCAAATTTAGATTTTACTAGAAATTATTCAGACAGAAATGTAACTTAAGAAAAAAGTGGTTGAAGAGATGATCTTTCTATTTTTACCTTGCACTTTTTCCCATAAGATGAAAAGGTGCAAATGTCTTTGAGCGTTCTTATGGCTGTGTCTTGTGAAGAGAAATATTATACACATAGCTCAGTTTATTTTAATACCCGAGTTGGTATCATGCTGAGGCCCTTGAGTAACTCAGGCATCTATCGCTATGGCAGGTGTGTAGCTGGGTCCCTCCAGCACGCTCATGCTGTACTTCATCCACGCAGAGTGCCTGTGGGAGCTGGTCAGCCCCGCAACAGCGGAGCCGGGGGAGCTCAGGCAACGAAAGTGGCCCCAGGAGCCGTCCACTCTGGAGGGGCAAGTCACACGAATGCCGCCACAGCTATCAGACCAGTTGTTCCTATCACTGCGCCTCAGACTCATCCCCAGCTCCAGGCAGCCTCTCCGCAGCTGAATAACTGCTTGAGGTATTCGGCTCAACAGCCAGCCAGCCAGACACGCAATGCAATGCAGATGGGTATGTATGAATGCCTGCTGATGCTTCTCGCTGTACGGTTGCAGGGATTGATGTTGTATCCCTGGAGCACAAGCCTTGGAATCTGCCAGTCCCCGTAGCTTGCTTTCACCAGCCTCTAGTTTTAGTCACAGCTCAGTCAATGTGGAAAAGAATATGTTTTATTTGCTTGTAATATTTATGGGCTTCTATTGATCTCTGGGAACCACATTGTGTTTATCAGATTGCTCTGTTGCTACAGCTGAAATAGATTATAGTGTTTACAAATATTTATACAACTTATCTGAGCAAAAGCAAGCACCCTGCATACTAAGGAGATTAACAGTTCTGAGTCCAATTGGCTTGCTGACGGAAAAAACCTGTTCTTATCACAGAGCAAGTAATGCGTGATTTAAAATTAAGATGCATTTCATTGGGCTTTGGGGCTGAAAGGTATTTATTAGGCAGAACAGGACCCAATGTTAGTGATAAAGCAAGAGATCTGAAAAATACCGCCACCTTTCTGAAATGAGAATAAGAGCTTCTTGCACCAGGGGCCCTCTGTTCTTTCTAGGTTTCCTTTTGATGCAGAGCACAATTTTCTAGTGTACAATTTATGCCCCTTTCCCTGATGTTAAACAGCTCTCATGTCAAATAAAGTAAAAGTAAATCCTGTTGCGGAACTTTATAGCAAAATTTAAAACATTTTGTTTCTGACATTTTATGGGAACACGAGCCGTTGTGTTTACAAAGACAGATCACTAAGGATTGTGACTGTTGAAAACTAAGGTCCTAGAAACAAAACAGAGCAGATACGAAAGAGAAATATACTGCAATGTGAGTCATAGATTCATACCTATGGAAGCCAGAAGGGACCATTACGACCATCTAATCTCACCTCCTTGGCAGTGCAGGCCAAAGGAGAAAAATGTAGTCAAATACACATGAATCTGAATCTTGAACAGTACCAACTCCTCTGCTCAACACACTGTGGCATGTCTTTACCTGGCGTTCATGTCAAACTGGAAGTCATCTAGTTATCCTCTTTTTGTCTAGTTTAGAGGGCTACTGCTTTCCCTTTGGCTTACACACTTTGAAAAGCCTTTCTGCTCATATGGTGCAAGGGCAGGAACGTCCACTCTTGGGACAAGGTGCATGAAGCGTGGGAGAGTAGTGCTAGGTCTGCCCCTGAGCCATATGGCTCGCATTAGAGCCTCAGGAGCTCCTGTGCACCCCCGTTCTGGCAGCTCAGTCTGCCCTTGGTTCAAAGGACCTATTTAGGCAGCTTTTTGTGTCTCCTGTCCCCTCACCACTAGAAGGATGTATTCCCCTGAGGCTGAGATGAAGGGTTATTTTTACCCCATGCACCTTGAATACCCCAGACCTTCCCTCTGTGGTGCTGCTGTGTTACAGCTCCAGCTTCTTCCTAGATCTAAGACTGCTCCTCCAGGTCACTCAATCCAGGGAGTCAGCAGGCCCAGTAAGCCGCACACTGCAGAGCTGCTCTGAAACCTCATAAGTGGGGGAGTTCCCAAGCCATTCCAGAAGTGTTCATGAGAATATTTTTAAAACTAAATAAACCTTCATGAAAGTAAATAAAGGAAAACTTTAAGAATTACCAGTATTTCTCTTCATAATGGACGTCCTAACTGGTATCTTGTGGGTAGCAGCCCTTCAAAAAAGGTCTCTTTAGTCCTGTGGGACAGAGCAACTCAGACCCACTTCTTGAAAAGCTTTACAAGAGAAGCAGGCTGACACAATATTCAAATCACGTTTCTGTTGTCTTGCAATATACATGAGTAACAAATCAAATTTGCACAAGGCCACTAATGTAGGAGTACACCCAAAATGAAATACGAGTGGTGTAGAACAAAAATAGCCTTCAGTGAGCATTGCTAATTAATAGCATGTTTCATGCAGCACAGTCCAGATCCAGAGATACCAGAGCAAAGGCATACATTGCAACAGTAAGCAGATGAAATTACAGAATAAAATGTGAGAACTCTGCTCACAGTTGATTTTTCCCAGTCCATTTATTTTGCTGTTTCTCATGCTCTCAGTTTCCATCATGTCTAGAAACAGAGGACTGTATGAAAGAAGTAATGTACCTACCTAATATGATTATCAAATCAGTCTTCTGCAGCCAGGTACCTGCAATGAAATTCCATTGTAGTGCTTTTCTTCTAGATTTAGGAAAGCCATTCCTCTCTACAACCTTGACCCTGTAAGCTTAACCAGCCCAGAAGATTAGATTTCTGGCAGCAGGAGTGGTTCATTACATAGGTTCAAAGCAGAAAAAATCAGAAGGAGCGAATCACATCAAGACAACCAGTGGTGCTCTGTTTGCTCTCTGGAAATGAATTACACTTTTCAATATATGTTCTTGGTAATTCAGGGAAGGGAAATGGTCAATAATAATAATGACAGTCTTGAAGGGTCCATAGTAACAACTTCTGGGCCTGTCCACATCCTACAGGCTAAAATCACTGCAAGTTCAAGACTGGTTAATGATAGCTTGGTTGATTTGTTATGAACAACATTAATAAAAAGAGATGCTGTCAAATCAGGAAGTAACTGTGAAGACCATCATGTAAGCAATGGAGATACTTATCTGAGCATCACTGGCCCATCTGATTGAATATCCCTTGGCATAATATGTCACAAGGCTAGGGGATTCCTGACACCAAGAATGCTCAGCTGGTATACTAAGTATGGTAAATGGCACGCCTTATATTTTTAACTTCTAGTAGTGAGTGTTAACCATAAAAATAGAAAACTGTGGTTTGAGTTGTTCTAGCATTGTTGTTTAGTTATAGCTTGAGCAGTTACTTTTGGTACTACATAAAAATGTACGCTGCTGATAAGGTTGTAAGAAAACCGCAGCTAGAGCAGGTTGAGAATTTTCCAGGGAAATGCTTCTTGCCCCAAGGAAAACTGATTGTTTTAATCAAAACTTTTTGGTCAGGAATGGATGTAGTTCAACCAGACTTCAGCCAGGAAGCTGCCCTGGCTCAGGCTGCAATGAGAAAGAGAAGGAAAGGCAAAGAGAACAGGCAGCTACCCAGAGCTGTCCTCTGCAGAGAACAGGCAGATCCCGTGTTTTCTGTATCCCAGGTGAATGCCCCAACCGCTAGAATAGGGGCTATTGTGGAACGGGTAAGCAGGCTGCGCTCAGAAAAAATCTTCAAAGGTTCCAATTTTGCACTGATGCAGAACTAAACCAGATTACGAAACCTTGAAATTAATTGTGAAATGGGAATTTTCCAGCCAGCCCTACTATTGAATTGTGTGAACGAGTGAATGTAGACTCGGCTTCTGGTCTATACATACTTGAAATAGAATTGTATGGAGGTTATGCCTAAGCAATCAGCTAACTTGGAGGTCAGAGAAAACAACGTTGGAGAAGCAGACCTGGAGCTCTGTCACGCGTTTTGACAGAAGGCACGCAAGAGGCTTCTGAGTCCCCGGAGAGCAGACCTCGACAGTGCGTTTTGGTTACCGTTAAACAGATGAGTGCTAATTCCTGGTTCCCAGCGATTAAAAGCAGGGTTTGCTCATCTGGGGAAGGAAGACTAAAAGGCTCAGCGTAGTCCTTTGGGGACCTTGCTGGCAGAGACCAGGCTGATCTCAGAAATACTCCAGTGAATTTATGCTTAATTTCTCTTGCGCAACACAGCGATTTGCTGACGGTCATTTTTGTTAAGACCAAAATAAGGGAGCTTTCTTTGTAATCGCATTTTACAAGGTCGGTTTGGATCGTGTCAGCTAACCCTGTGGGTTCGCTGTTGTGTTGCTGCAGGAAAAAAAAAATTAGCAGGAAGTGGGCAGCAGCGTTACGAGGGGATCTCGGAGGGTCGGAAAACACGGCGGGCCGCGGGCCTTAACGCGCCCTTTCTTCTGCTTTGCTTTTCCCCCCGCAGCTCACCCGGCGGCGCAGGCCCCGGAGCGCCCCACCGCCACCGTCTCGCCCCTGCGCGCCCCCGGCTCGCCCTCCCGCCTGCCGCCCGCCGCCGTCCGGCCTCACGCCGCCGCCGCCGCCTCCCCCCAGCACAGCCACCAGCTCCCCGCGGCGGCGCCGGGGCTGCCGCCGGCCCGGCCCCTCATCCCGCTGACCTCCGCCGCCGCCGCCATCACCCCTCCCAACGTCAGCGCCGCTCACCTCAACGGCGAGGCGGGCGGCGGCGCCCTGGGCGGCCCCGCGGCGCCCGGCCCCGCCGCCAAGGCGGAGGAGAGGAAGAACGAGAAGGTAAGGGGCGCCCCAGGGGAGGCTTCTCACACTTTTCCCTTTTTTTTCCTCCTTTATTTTTTTCCTCCCAGTGGACGGAAATTCACGACAGTAGCGCAGAAGGACATTATAGTGGGGTCGGAGGCTTCAAAACCATCATCCGCCAAGTTGCGTGGAAGAAGTCAGGTGGGGTACGAGCCTCGGGGCCTGTGACAGAAGCATAGTGAAAAAATAAGACATGTAATCGGTGGGAGCTGTTTAACCCCTTTGTAAACATCTTGGTTTCTTTCAGGAAATTTCATCGCAGTGGTTCAGTGAAATAGGGGGAAGTGCATTA
Organism: Rhea pennata; assembly: GCF_028389875.1. Taxonomy (NCBI): domain Eukaryota; kingdom Metazoa; phylum Chordata; class Aves; order Rheiformes; family Rheidae; genus Rhea; species Rhea pennata. Next base: position 151,504,226 of record NC_084663.1, read on the forward strand.
AATACGACTCCTTGCAATACGTGGTCAACACGTTGCAGCTTCAGGCTGTTAGGAGTCACCGCCGGGTCCGGTACCTTCGACACCTTGCTAAGGAAAGCCAGCATCGCGGGCTGCGCTGAGCGCTCGGCGTGAAACGCTGATCCTTAGTAAACATTTTGCTCTCGACAGAAGTTTACACTGTGCAAACAGTTTCTGTATATCAGTGCTGAGAGCTGTCTCCGTGCAGCAGACGCTGCCGATGAAACTGCTCGTTGGAAGCAAATCCCGAGTTTGTATCTGAACAGCAAGAAGCGATGCGAGGGCCTGGTTTCTCTTTGGGCTTGCAGAAATTCCTTTCCGTAACTTCCCCGAGCTTTTCCATGGTGACAGACACATATGGGGTAAACATTTACTCTGTACACACTAATGTTAAGGTTGGAGATCTCTCGAGTGCGCCGAGGGAAACTGGTACATACCGCCTGCGGTCAGGGTCGTGGATGACTCCTCATTTCACAGGATGAGGAGTGTGAGTTTGAAAAATCTCTTCCTTAATCCTGTCTTGAAATTTCTCCAAGTGTCTTTCAGCAAACGGGAGAAGGGTATAGAACTTCTGCTCTGGATCTGAAAATTAAGTATTTGTTTCCAAAGAATTAATTCCAAGTGTATAGCAAGCACTTTGTGGTGTGTGACCAGTACAGTACCTTCTACTTTTGCGAGCCAAAGAAAGTGTATGGTTATTTGGCAGACAGTGGTAAATCTATGTATTACCTCAGAAACATCTTCTTCTTCCAGGCTTTGTAGAGTGGCATATTTAATACTTCCTAAAACTATATGTCCATATATTTTAATTCACGTGGGATTACACATACAGATCTCTCAGGCAAAATTATACTGAGTTCCTTCTTAAGGTACTAGGTAAGCTTTCCCAAGCTGTTATGGCTTTAAGTTACAGAATTTGGATGCAGGGAAGTGAAATTCACAACTTTCTGAGCTCCATGGATAATGAGGAGAAGCAAATAATCTATTACAGCAACACAAAGAGCATTGCCAAGGACTGGTACAATACCTTGGAATGAGGAGAGAGAAGGGACAATTAAAATTGTCATCTCTGATCAGACAGAGTGGTGCATGACTGTCCCCTGCTTTGAGCAATAGGTTCCTGAATCTACCCATATCGTATTTTGCTTTCATTTGAGAAAGATCTGACTTAATGATGCTTCCTTTCTTATTAGAAGTAGCGACTGATGTTTGGCCAGTTTAAGCTGTGCTCCTGTTCTTTGCCTAATCCAGATCAAAGCCAAATGATCTTTGAAGCCATTGATATCTTGGATAGTGCCAGACTGAAAACCATATAACTGTTAAAAAAGAATCTGAGAGTCAGACTGGAGCCGTATTGAGAACCATACTTGATATTTCCAAAGTGGAGGCTAGTTAGGCAGGTTCTTTGGTAAATGGAGAATTGTTATTACACTCAAAAGGAAGGTCTGTGGAGAGAGGCAGTATCTCCTATTAGTACAGCTGTTAGGAAATAAAAAGATAAACTTGAGGGGCGAAAAGCACAAGCAGCGATAGAGCTAGCAAGCTGCCAGGTAGGCGAAGATCAGAAGCCATTTATCTGAATTCGGTTTCATTATATTAATCAGTCAGGTACTTTGAAACAAATGAAGCAGAGGGGATGTTAAAAAGAGGAGTGTCTACTGAACACAGGATGAAAGAAATACGGAGGTAGTTATCTCCTGAAAAGAGATTAACAATTATTATTTGAGGTAAATTGTAATGTGCCCTAAAACTAACATCTTTGTTAGAATCAGTGATTTTTGTTATCCAGTCATATTATGGGTTTTAATCCCCAGCCCTGTCTTTCAAGGTATTTTGTGTGATTTCCTTGAGGATAAGGGCTGAGCAATCAGTAGGAGAGTGACTGTTTTGTGAAACATCTTCTTGTTAATAACTTACTTTTTCTGCATCCTGATGGTCAGTGTGAGTTCACTGTGATACTGAGGGTGCATGGGACACAGGAGGTCATTTGCATTCTGCAGTGAACAAGCTGAGGATCTATTGGTTTTCATGGTTCTTTTATAGAAAATGTTTGTTGTGAGGGCTATGGAGATAAATTGCAGTTTTTGCATGCATCACTCTGATGTGGTCAGACATACTGGTCTTTGGGAAGTTTTCCTCAGATGAAGATGTTCAGAGGAAGTTTAGCAGGGCTGATTGGCTACTGACAGGCTAGGCCAGGAGATAGTGAGAAAAGGTATTTTAAAATATGATTCTTTACTAATTTATGTTTTATGATTTCCTATCTAGATTCCATTCAAGGGTACAAAATGTGACATCAAGGGGCAGTTGTTGTAGTGAGACTGTGTGTGTCCTATAGGTAGCTTGTTCCAAGATGGGATCACTTTCCCCTTGGGAACAGCTCTATTGAGTGTATTGATGAGGTAGTCATTGTTAATGCTTTCCTCTGCAAAAATGTCTTAGATGTCAATGATATATCAGAAGGTTTTTTGGTGTGCAACAGATACACACAGGCACATTCCAAGACTTCTCTAAACTGAAGGGACTCTGGTTATGATTTTTACTCTTGTTTCACTGTGGTTTAAATATGGCAGAATGGTTTAAATGTGGCAGAAATAATCCCAAGAGTTGTGGTTTTCAGCTCAGTCAGAATAGTTTGCTTGCTCATCTTCTACTGAAATAGCAGATAAATCCTTATGTCTGATTTTTGCCATCTCTAGTTCTCTAACTTATTTTGTGAAAGTCTTGATCAGAACTTCTAAACTGGCAAATAAACCTTGGCACCTACATTCATATTTTCATTCACCCTAATAAAAGGCTCTGACCGTCAAATTCCCACTGATTTAATCTGGAGACATCAGAAGCCACAATTTGACCTCCAGGCCAGTTTTCACTTGTCTGTGAACCTGCCCCAGGAGGATCCTATCTGCACCTGGGCTTTTGCTCAGCTTCTCAGCTCCTTGACCAGTCTCTTACTCGGTTAGGGAATAGTTTCAAAGTTGTTCTCCATTGCCAGCTGCTGGTTGTAGTTGATGAGAGACTGAGCGATGCATAGTGCTTAAGTCCACTGTGCAACAGTGCTTGAAAAGTGCTCAGGCAGCTGAGCAGGCTTAGAAGTAGAGTACTTGAAAATCAAAGCTGTTGCAGTGCTATAGTAACTCAGTCCAAAGCAGCAGGAAAGGCAGCTCACGCAGAGACAGAGCAGACACTGCAGGAATAACAAGCTGGGGACAGACTGAAAAAAAGAAAGCATGGGAGAAGTCAAAGAAGTAACATGATAAGGGCAGCATAGGAGGGATGTGGGCATTAGTGGCTGCCAGGAAGTACAGCAGGAGACAGTAGAGAAAGCATCGCAGTGGGAAGGGTTCGGATGAAGGGTGCTATATAAAGCTTGCAGAAAGGGAATGTGAAAGAGGAAAGCTGGAATGGAGGTGCTGACATTTAGCTAAAGAAAGAGGTTGAACAGAACAAGGTGTAAAGTTTACCCAAATATTTCCTATTTTAAGACAAATTTTCTTCTTTTCCATCAAGGAATTTTCCTTTCTCAGAAGGAAAATAATAATGCCTCCATAAGTCACTCCCCAAGGTTTGTTCAGGTGTGTTCCTAAAACATCACAGAGACAGGAGGGAGTTAGGACAGAGAGCAAATAGGGAACACCATTTTGTTTAAGAGTGGGGATAGTTTCAGGTCAGGGGGGTCTCTGAGCTATAGCTTCTTCATTTGCTAATATTATCTCCATGTGTAATCATCTGAAACTCAGAGTATACAATCCCTGTCCTTGAATCTTCTGAACATCTGAAAGAACAGGATAGGTAGCTCAGCAGTGGAATGGAAGCAAAACCCTGTGGTTATTGGGGCTTTTTTAAATGGGGACTCTACTTTTCAATCATGATGAGCACTACTCAAGTTCAACTGGTAGATTACAGCTGAGAGCGTGTAATTATGGTGTGACTACTATTTTGACCCCAGTCAATTTTTTTCTATCATAGTTTCTGCTGTACATAATCTGGGCTGGTGCTTAATACCTCTGATAGAACCACTTGTTTGAATGAATTAATGCATTTCTCATTAAATGTGCTCCTCATTACGTTAATCAAATCAAGCAAATCACACTGGGTGGTTTGACCACTGTAATTAAACTTTCTTTAAAATCCACTCATTTGGCTTTTGATGAGAATTTTGATTAAACTCCTCCAAAATGTCTGGCACAATTTCTGCTAAAGAAAAAGAAATGAGATTGCTCTGGTGAGCAACCCACTAATTCATCACTGAGGTATACCAGCTCTTTTCTGTTATACATAGCCAGATCATATAGAAAGATTTGAAAATCAGCAACATAAAATTATATGTTTTTTATGAGTGTACTGAGAAAAAAAATCTGTTTGTAGCTTTAAAACTGGTAACTGTAATCCTGGAATTTGTAGAGGAGCTAGACAAACAGCTCACAACAAATGGGAAAATATATTGTGTTTAGTGTTTACTGATGTTAAGATTAGAACAGTCACATCTTCAGAAAAGGACTTTGAACATGCACTAACAGCTTTGCGTGTGCAGACTGAATCAGTAAAGATCTATCTGTTCTTTGTTCTCACCAAAATTACTCAGTTTCCCAAATATTGGTCATTCTGCTCAAAATAGCTTCATTCTTCCAATGATATAGTGTGTTTGGCATGATCCTGGTGTAAGGACTACATTACAAAATAAAACAAGCCAATGCCTGTTCTCTGGCCCTGCAAGCAAATGTCACTGTGTAACTCGTATCCACACATCTATGCTTTCTTCTCCACCCAAAAGAGGGTGATGCATCCAGACTGCCTAGCAGGAACATTCTTGATACACTGTGTGGCCCAAATTATCCTCAGAGAGCGCTAGCTGACATGGGCCAAAACCACAATGAATAATGAATGTAGACAAGTGTTTGTTCCTAAATCCTGCCTTTTTAAATTTATGTACCATGATAGAAATGACCAGGAGAAAACTTCCCTTCCACCACTCCACTTTTCTGCCAGTGCCTTTCTCTGCCTTCCTCTGTTTTGCAGCCCATGCCAGGTCCCTCCAGGCCATGTCCCTCACCATAGACCTTGCCCGCTCAGCAGGCCAGCCTGGCTTTACATAGGGTTGGAGACTAGATCAAAATCCCTTTGAAAATTTAGCTGTGTGAATTATGAGATGCTCTTTGGCTTGATTTTAATTAAAACTATCTATTTAAGCTAGCAGTTGGTAGAAGTGAAACCTCCTTAAGGACCTTATTTTGCAAGATAGTGCACCTTCAATTTTCATTTACTAAGTTTTAACCTTTCTATTGCAACTTTTTCTCATATTAACTTGTCCCTCAGTGAAAAGGGTTTGTTATCATTTCATATCTACTAAAGAAATTGAATTCTTTATCCAGAAAATGGAAGATCATTCTCAAAAGTGAAGTGCTGAGTACTTGTAAGGACTGGATAGATACGAAATGACATGACAAAAATACAGGTCACCATGGGGAAAAAAAAAAAGAAGCTAAGGACAGAGTTGATGGAAGTAGAAGATTTTTCAGATGCAAAGTCAATATGACAAACCCTGAAGTTTTGGGAAGAGGAATTCCATCTTCCTAGTAGATATGAAATGATTTAATATTTTTCATATTGCGGTCAGTTCACCTAAGACAGGCTCCTAAGTTGCAAGGGTATGAAATGAAATAATAACAACTGACTGACTAAATGAAAGCAGAGCAAGAAATAAAAATAAACATACTGCACAAGAGCAGAAGAGCTTGGTTTGCATTCTTAGACTAACTGTATCAAAATGGAGATAGCCTTAAGAGGAAGTAACATTGAGATAATAATATAAAGATTTGCAAAAGGTAAAGAATAAATTCTGTGAAGGTAATTTGTTCAGATACTCTGTAGGATTTCTGAGTTGATCCTGCAGCCACCAACACCAACATTTCACAAATCATTATCAGAGCCAGGTTTGACTTTTCTGTTTAATTTGTATTCCAGTTTGTTCTTCACTAAAAATTCTTTAATTTGGAATATTTCAGTCCTGTTCTCCAAAGAATTCTGCGCAGAATGCATACTGTTAATCCATTTCCTTTCAACAGAAGAGGGAGGGCTGTGTTCTGCACAAATGATCCACTGCTTCCCATGCTCCAGAAGGCAAATCTTGGCTCTGTGACCAGCAAGTGATTCACCAGAAACTTGGCCAGAGAGTAGAAACCTCTTTTTCTGGTCATGTGAGTTCAGGCCACAAAGTTCTGTTTTAGGGCAGAGAATTTGTGCTTCAAATCTCTCCATCACCTTCTCCTTCATTGTTAGAGTTCAATTTGAAAGGACAAAAACCTGGCAACTCACTGATGAATATTTTAAGGCTGGCAAATAACCTAGCCAAAAGCATGAGCCCCAGCTGTCAAAACATAGAAAACTTCAGCTTTACAATAAAACAGATTTCTGTTAGTTCTGACTGGCTAGGATTCTTTTGCTTAGATCAAGGGCAATAAGCCATTGATCAAAATTTCTTTTTCTTCTTCGCATTTTTGATGTTAGGAAATGCTTTCAAACTCCCCACAGATATTTCAAGCATTGACTTTGCTGCCAAGCAGTCTCTGAAAGCTCTTCCTCTTCACTCTCCTCTCCTCCCTCCTCTGCGTATCTGCCTCATAATGCTATCAGAGGGTTTCTGAAAAGTCCACAATGGATTTCTCTAACACCGTTTCGAGTGGTTCTGTGCTATCTTCTGTGGCCATAATGGGAGGCAGATCCATGGGAAGCATGGATGGAGAGTGCTTTAGCTTCAAGATGAAACTCAGTAACTATCTCCTGACTGGAAACGAAGCTGTTTGGATGCCAAGACACAGCGTTCTGCTGACACCTGTAGAGACCTAATTTTTTAATGCATAAGACCCATGGGTATTTATTAAGTTCTTAGCTCTGGAGGGAAAAAATACAACTGACAAAAGAAAGAGCACGCACGGGAGCGCTGGAAGCAGAAGGCTATCAGCATATGTGTGTGTGTGCCTGTGGTTGTATATGGGGCGTGTGAGCACTATAGTGCAGGCATTGCTATGGCATTCGGTGAAAAATCCGAGTGCGGAGGATGCTCCGGAGCCTGCCGTTCCCTTGGAGCAGGACCACAGAGGGGCCTGCCACTGCCCCATACCCCTGGAGAGGACGATGTGTTGCATGATTTCTTTCCAGCAGAAAAATATAGTAAAAAGCTGGAGGCCTTGAAAACAACACAGCCCTGAAAACCACATGTAATGTGTCATTGTTGGTGGTGTTTTGCCCCCCCCCCCCCCCCCCCGGACTCGTGTTCTTTGTGCCTAGGACTCATTTGCTTTACTTAATGGATTTCCAACTGTAAACTCACAAGCCAGCAAATCTTAAACAGCCATGAGGCAACACAGATTATTCACTGAGATACAAGTATCTCAAGTGCCAATACAGTTGCTTTATAGAGACAAAGTTTGAAGTTTTCTCTGAAAATTGGCTATAATCAACTTTTCAGTGGCCGTGCTTTTCTTTTCAGACGTACAGATACTAATGTTTTTCCTTGCTTTGCTCCACGGTTACCCATAATAGCTGGATTAAAATATCTAGGGTCACTGCAGAAATACTTCCATAAGCTCTGTTAGAAGAATTACATAAACTAAATGAAAAGGCAGTTTCTGTCCAAAGGTAAACAAGAGCACCGTAGGAACAGCACTTCATAATGGACAAGAGCTGTCTGCCATGCGTTTCTGCTCTTACCGTGTAACCTGAGGGTGTAACCAGGTTATAGCAGAATGATACTTACTTGGTATATTTCTGTTTGTTTTTCATTTTGCATTGGTATCAGGAAGATTCACAAGCCCTCAGCTTTCATTTTGCCAAATGGCAAAGTCACTTTAGAGGCAAACGGTCCTTTTTTGTTGTTGTTGTTGTTGTTGTCTGAATGTCTCGAGCATCTAGTAATTCCTTTCAGACCAATTCAAAGCAAGGAGTCACTGCTTGTCACTGAAGAAGGACTAAAGATTAATGCTCTTAAAATGCCCTCTGGAGGAAACATCTTTCTCAGGAATTCAGAAAGTACGTCATACAAAAATTGTTTTCCAGGCACTAGGACTGCAGGCTGTCTGTAACTAATTAAAAAAGGGTGTCAACCAGTCAACCTTTTTAAAAAAACAATTAATTATAAAAACAGAACTCACCTGTTGCTTTGAATTTCTTTGCATATATTTTGTTTGGTTCATATTCACTGATCTGTTTCTGTAAAGGAAGACTAAAGAACCTCAAATACTCATCTTCACTCAGAGCTCAACGTATTGAGCCTGCTAGCAGCAGCCTGGCGTTGGGCCTCATCACCAGGTGCCCCAGGGAGAAAAGAACTAATTTAATGCAAGTCCATGGCCAATTTATTTTGCATTAAAGTAAATTTACTATAGTTTTTAGTCCCAATTCATGGTATACAGAGTATACTGTATGAATAGTTCAGAACAGTTCAGAACTGGTATATTTAAAATGGAACTAGCTGGCTTTTTTGATGATTTCAAAAATCCCTATTCCCTCCTGCACACCATCATGTTATTTTTCATATCTTAAGTTTTGAGAGGGAAGAGGAGGGAGGACAGGGAGGCAGAGTCTTATCGGCACGATGGTGCCTGCTGTGGCAAGGGAAATGCATAACCTAGGCTTTGATCAGGACATAAAAGGGAGAACTGATTTTGCAACTTTTTAAATTTTTCTGGACAAGTTTTATGTCTAAGCCAGACACTCTCAGTTGGCAGGCTTAGAAGCAACCTGGCTAAAAGAGATGCTGCTGGCTGGTGGGAGAAGTCGCACAGAGAAGGGCTGAAGGATCATAGCCTGTAGGCCCATGAGAGATTTCCATTCACCAGCTGTGAAAAAGTCAAATGTGTGCCAACTACCCACCATAGAGGTTCGTCTAACATTTCCTAAAATTGTTCAGTGAACATAGTTCCACAGCTTTCCCAGGCAATCTATTCCAGTCTTCTCATACCCCTGGGGCTAGAAAATTCCCTCTTACCCCTCCTGAATGTTCTGTGGTTACAAATGAAGCTTGCCTCTTTGTGTCCTGCTTCAGATGAACAGTGAGCAGCTGATCAGTTTTCTCCTAATAACCTTCCATATATTAGAAAGCTAATAAAGGTCACTGCCTTCAAGAATTCACTTCTTCCAGTCTAAGCAACCCTGGTTCCTAGGCTTTATTCACACGATCTAATGATTTTAGGACTCTGTGTATACTTTCAGCTCTCCTCTGGATAGTCTTCAGTCTTCTGGGATCTTAAAGAGTCATTGCTCCCAAAAGAGGAGTTCACTTGAGGCCTTGTTAGTAGTACTTGCTGTGGCTTACATATGAGATGCTTGTTAATATATTTCAATATATTGGCAATATATTGAATTTCAATATATTCAATATATTGAATTTTGCCTGTTCTGTAACCACATCTTCACTCACGCCTAGTTTGTGATCTACAAAAACTCCCATGTCCCTTTCTGCAGAAATGCTGGCTGGCCAGTCACTCCCCATTTGCATCTATGCATTTGATTTCTCCTTCCTAGCACTAGTATGTCATGCTTGTCTTTGCAGATTTCGCCATGCTGATTTGGGAGCATTTCTCCAATTTAGGAAAATCATGCCAAATTCTTATCCTGCTCTCTCAAATGCTTGCAGATTAATTCCGCTCAGTGTCAGCTGCAGGTTTTAGTAAGTGTACCCTTTAACTCATCCACCAACTAATTATGAAAAGATTGAATAGCATGGGGCCTAATACAAGCCCTGCTGGAACCCACTTGAAAGGTCCTCCAAACTTGTAAAAGATAGTCATCATATTACCCAATCTACTATGGGAAGATTGTCAGATGCAAAAATAGTAATCGTAGCACAGGAGCTTGAGCAAAAGTCATGATTGCTTAACTAATTCTCTATTTAGTCCACTAATTCTCTTTTATCTTTATAGGCAGACACATTCCAATCAAACACAATCAAACTGAAGATGAAGTGGTTCTGTGTCAATGTTTAGCTATACTATTTTCCTAAAATAAAAATAAGAAAGGCTATCAGTCTTTCTGCACAGAACAGCAGTCAATCAACCACCGTGGTCTAGAGGAAATCTTGTTCTATTATTGGACTGTGTAAAGGGTTTTTTTATCTTTATCTGTGGTAGGCAGGCTTGGAGACAGACTGTGACTAAGCTTTCACTTTTGCACCAGTGCAGGAGTGATTGAATCTTTATATAGTTTCCATCATTTTCAGGTATGAGGTGTATGTGACCAACATCTTCACAGAGGTATTTGAGACTTACAGTTCTTGCATGTTAAAACGGACCATTTTTTGTTATTATTGCTAATAGCATTTTTTGTTATTATTTTGCTAAAATAGAGAATATTTGGCTATTATTATTTATCAAGATCCACCTTTGACTTCAGGTCACACTGTCCTCTTCTGTATCATCACCTAGCTGGGGGAACAATAGGGAATACACTGAATTCTTGTTCCTAATTATTTGTGCAGTGGTAGCACCTCCTTGCATAGCGTGCTCCAGACAAGCAACAAACGAGCCATTAGTATCCAGAGGGCTCCTGAGGCTCCAGGTGTGAGTTTGTGTGTAACCCATGCAAGATGCCACTCACTGACTACACCACTGAAATCAACCTAGACTGATTTTGACATAAAGCATGTTCTTGGACATCTCGGGTTACCCAAATGGGCTTAAACCTGACATTGAGCCTGCGTGTTTCACCTCACAGTTGGAGCAGACTGAGAAAATGGAAAACGTCAGTTTAGGTGGTACATGTGACAGGTGGTAATTTGTTAAATCAGTGCAACTCAATTGCATTTGATCATATGGTCATACCTGCAGCTCATTTGTCAGGAAAGAAAAAGTGGATAGAACAGACAAAGAAGGAGAAGGTAAAATGGAGGGATAAGATTGCACTGTAAAATGAATGGGGTTTAGTGGAAAGGGAAAAAAGCCACGGTGGTATTGACTCCCCTCTCCTACTTAAGCCTTCGTTATTCACTTTGGTTTAGAAACCTTCTGGTATTTTTCATTGATGTTCTTCTTGCTCATCTCTTTTAGAAAGGAAAACCTTATTCTCCTGAAGAGATTTGAGCTTGACATAAGAGTATTGCTTTTTAGCAATGGTCTTTGCTGTCTCCATTTTTGTTTTTAAATAACAAAAAGACAGAATAAGGAAGAAAAGGTGAAATTCAATTATTGCTGTAGAGATTATGCTCTTGTTACAAATTCTGCCAAGACTTAAAGCAGCTTCTAGCAAGTTTTCTGCTATTGTAAAGCTGAGTCCTTATTAGTAATTACAACCTAACTGTTGTGATATTTGGAAAGCCATCATTTTATCAAAGAAATTGTCATACACATGCCTTGGCATTCCTCAGACATTGACAACCAGTTATTTTGCAATCTTTAAAATGATTCTGGGCTTCTTTCTTCTTTTTTTATTTTCTTAAGAGTATGTGTGATAAATTGGTCGCTAGGAAAGAAAAGCACCTAAGCCACCTCAGTGTATCCCAGAAGTAATTCATAGGGCATTGCTTGGAAGCACATGAGAATTGAAGATGCCTGTAGCACTGCTGACAGGAGAGGTTGCAGGAGGAGAGCACAAAGCTTATAAAATCATAGAATCAATAAGGTTGGAAGGGACCTCTGGAGATCATCTAGTCCAACCTCCCTGCTCAAGCAGGGTCACCTAGAGCTTGTTAAATGGGGTTGCATCCAGGCGGGCCTTGAAGATCTCCACAGAAGGAGACTCCACAACCTCTCTGGGCAACCTGTGCCAGTGCTCCGTCACTCTCACAGGGAAGAAATTCCCCCTCACGTTCAGGTGGAACTTCCTGAGGTTCAATTTCTGCTCATTACCTCTTGTCCTGTCACACGGGACAACTGAAAAGAGTTTGTCCCCGTCCCCTTGACACCCTCCCTTCAGGTACTTATACACTGATTGATAAGCTTCCCCCTCAGTCTTCCCTTCCCCAGGCTGAAGAGGCCCAGCTCTCGCAGCCGTTCCTCACAGGGCAGGTGCTCCAGCCCTCTGATCATCTTTGTAGCTCTATGCTGGACTCTCTCCAGTAGCTCCATGTCTCTCTTATACTGGGGAGCCCAGACCTGGACACAGTACTTGACATGAGGCCTCCCCAGGGCTGAGTAGAGGGGCAGGATCACCTCCCTCGACCTGCTGGCAACAGTCTTCCCAGTGCATCCCAGGATACCATTGGCCTTCCTGGCCATGAGGGCACATTGCTGGCTCATGGTCAACTTGTCATCCACCAGCACTCCCACATCCTTCTCTGCAGAGCTGCTCTCCAGCAGGTCAGCCTCCAGCTTGTACTGGTACCTAGGGTTATTTTTCCCTAGGTGCAGGACTCTGCACTTGCCCTTGTTGAACCTCAGGAGGTTTCTCTCCATCCAAGTCTCCAGCCTATCCAGGTCTCTCTGAATGGCAGCACAGCCCTCTGGTGTGTCAGCCACTTCTCGCAGCTTGGGATCATCAGCAAACTTGCTGAGGAGGCACTCTGTCCCCTCATCCAGGCCATTGATGAAGAAGTTGAACAGGATGAGACCCCATACTGCACCCTGGGGGACACCACTAGACACAGGCCTCCAACTGGACTCCACACTACTGATGACGACCCTCTGAGCTCTGCCTTTCAGCCAGTTCTCAATCCACCTCACTCTCCACTCGTCTAACCCACACTTCCTGAGCTTCTCTAGGAGGGTGTTAGGGGAGACAGTGTCAAAAGCCTTGCTGAAGTCAAGGTACACAACATCCACTGCTCTCCCCTCATCTACCCAGCCAGTCGTTCCATCATAGAAGGCTATCAGATTGGTTAAGCAGGATTCCCTCTCGGTGAATCCATGCTGGCTACTCCTGATCACCTTCTTTTCCTCCATATGTCTGGAGATGACATCCAGAATGAGCTGTTCCATCACCTTTCCAGGGATGGAGGTGAGGCTGACCGGCCTATAGTTGCCTGGGTCCTCCTTCTTGCCCTTCTTGAAGACTGCAGTGACATTGGCTTTCTTCCAGTCCTCGGGCACCTCTCCAATTCTCCAGGACTTTTCAAAGACGATGGAGAGCAGCTTGGCAACAACATCCGCCAGCTCCCTCAGTACCCGTGGGTGCATCCCATCCAGGCCCATGGATTTGTGGATGTCTAGCCTGCCCAGAAGGTCTCTAATCCTATCCTCCTCAACCAAAGGAAAGTCTTCCCTTCTCCAGACTTTTTCCCTCACATCCAGGCTGCAGGATTCCTGAGGGCTGCCCTTAGCAGGGAAGACTGAAGCAAAGAAGGCATTCAGTAATTCTGCCTTCTCTGTATCCCTTGTCACCAGGGCCCCCGCCCCATTCAGTAGCAGGCCCACATTTTCCCTAGTCCTCCTCTTGCTGCTGGTGTATTTGAAGAAGCCCTTCCTGATGTCCTTAACATCCCTTGCCAGACTCAATTCCAGCTGGGCCTTAGCCTTCCTCGCTGCATCTCTACGTACTCTGACTGCATTCCTGTAATTCTCCCAAGTAGCCTGTCCCCTCTTCCACACTCTGTGTATTTTCTTCTTCTATCTGAATTTGGCAGGAGCTCCTTGTTCACCCATGCAGGTCTCCTGCCCCTTGTGCTGCACTTCTTACTCATAGGGATGCACCGCTCTTGAGCTTGGAGGAAGTGATATTTGATGCACACTAATAATATATTGTACCTCAGTGCTATGGACAACACCTCTGTCCCTATGCTGTGCTGTCAAGTGCAGCGAGGCCTGTGATATCTGTGGATACAGAGCACCTGTGATTCCCTGTAGTCCCACAACCTGTGTGAGGTTAAGCTCCCCTTTCCTCTGAGAAGAGGAAACTGGTAGGCTGAGCAAGTTGCTATGTCTCTTATTGATGCTAATAAAGTATCACATCTTGTTTGGGAACACACTGTCATGAGGGCAGGAGGGAAGGGGGGCAAGTGGGGACCTGGTATTTTTTTATGTGAAATACACTAGGAACGGTGTTTTGGATGCTTAGATTTGATGTAGTGGGAGCTGCTGAAACTGGAGGACACTTTCCAGAGGGAAGAAAATTATTTATGCTGGTGGCTTTGATCAGGTCAAGGATCTGCTACTGCAATGTTAGGTCATCTAAGAACTAGGAGGGCTCTTGTCATTCCTGCCCCTTGCCCAAGCAGGGATATCTCTACAGCAATCTGTGAACTGTGGCTAAATTTCAGAAATATAGTGCCTGAACGGTAGAAGCTTCTGCTCTCGCAACCTCTAGGCCACAGTCCATGAACGTGTACAAGTTTTGTTAGTTGCAGCTTACTCCTCAGCCTCTATTTAAGTGCATCTTTTGTGAACTGATGAATTGTTTGCGGGGATTATTTCATAATAATGTATTTCAGTGTCTAGGACAAGCAAATTCTGGCAATTTTTCGTTGTCCATAGACAGTCCTTTTTCTTTTCCACGGGGAATTGATTTTGAGAGAAGAATATACCTCCTGTGATGCCTGAATTTTTCACAAGCAATCTTCCATCTGAGTACAGCCCAATACCATTTAGCTTGCTGGAACTGCTGAAATTACAGCCTGAGGTGGCATGGGGCTGCTGGAGCAACATCAGCCAAGTAGGAATAGGTACATCAGCCATAAGGGACAAGATAACCTCCACTAATCCAAACCTTTTTCCCCACATGGTTCTGCTTCCCGTAAAAATACAGCTCTCGGTTGTCTGTCATTTAATAAGATTACAAAGCAAGACCAAGCAATTTTAGCTGTTTGCTTCTGAAATTAAATCCCTCCCTCGTGAATGGGGAGAACCAGAGCTAACTATGTGTAAGATTAGAGTATGTCAGTGCACATCCCGAATACCGTCATTGATTCTCTTTCACTCAAGTGTTCAATGAGTGAGCTTGCTCTGGCTTTCTGCAAAATATGAGTGTTGCTCCCAGTGCTATCCATGACCAATAAATCTTTTTCACTTCCTTATGAGAGCCAAGGAGTAGCAAGCTAACCAGTCAGTCTAAATAATCTAGTATTTAAAAACACTAATTCTTAGCAGTTTGTCTCACATTTAATGTATTTATACATCTTTTTCTCATTTCAGAAGCCTATGCTGTCAGTGAAGCTGTGATGATAGGTTTTCTAGTTCAAATAAATGAATCTTCACTCCCTCTAAACTTTCAAAAACATGTTCATATTCTGTCCATCTGTTTTATTTAAATTCTCTGGAAAGTACCATCAGTCTAGCATAGTTGCTTAAATTATTTATTCACACTTGGTTTTATACCAAAAAAAGGTTTAAGTATTACTAGGCTTTAGTCTGAAGTATTTCTTCAAGATACAGTGTAGCATCACGTAGGAGACCTCCACGCTGACTCCAGGGAAGCACTTGGTACATACAGATGGTAGCGTGATGCTAGGCCAGGCTGCTCCACAGCCCTCCATCTGTGATGTTTTGCACAGCAGAGATGGAGCTGAGGAATCCAAACTGCAGTTGTGCTGTGGGGTCACAGTTCCCAACCTTTTTTTGTCTCTTCCTTGGCTCGCAGTGCATCCTGCCTGCTGCCTTTCACCCTCTCTCAGACTGCTTTAGCTGAGGAAGTCCCTGAACAACTGATTTCCCAAAGCCAGGAGGGCACAGGGGAGGGATCATTCTTGGCTTTGTCCTATTTTTGCCCAAACAGCTAAATATTTTTTCATAGCAATCATTCTTACTGATTTTATGAAGTCTTTGTAGTAAGCTGGAGGCACCCTCTGTAATGCTGATTGGGACTTCCTGAAGTAGAGGTTAGACCCATACCATCCTTTTAATAGCCCTTGCTAGAGCTGTTCCCCATTAATTTGTCTAATACCCCTTTGAACCTGGTTGGACTTTTGGCTTCCACAATACTGTGTGTGGTTAGTCCCTACTTAATTATGTGCTGTATGAAAAAGTGCTTCCTATTTTTTTTACTTTCAACCATTCATCTGAAAATCTCATTAGGCTTCCCCTAATTCCTGTATTGTGAGAAATAACCAATCTGTTCCCAAGTGACTTTCTCTGTGCAGTAGAGGATTTTCTGATAGAGGCTGCTATCGTGTTTCCTGCCAGTCATCAGTGTTGCAGGCTGACATCTCCATTGTATAAAAGTAGTTCCACATCTCTGTATGTCCCTGTTGCTTCCTGTAGTTCTGCAATATCTGTTTTCAGATGTGGTGGCCAGAATAGCACGTAGCACTGAAGACAAAGACAGTCAGCAAGGCAGGGCTTTCTGCAGCAGTGTTTTCTACAGATGCTTTTTGCCTCATTCTGTAGCCCTTTCCTAACAATTCCCAATATTCTGCCTGCCTTTTTAGGATTAAATTCCCAGAGCACATACAGCATTCACTTTTTGGCCTGTTTTGCAGTGGGCATTGCCTTTTGTGAGGTTTATTACCTTTAAGCCTCTTGCTGCATAGTGGAATTCACAACTCCCAGATAATGTAAGGGTAGAATTAGGTGCCTATAAAATTGGAGTCACAAAAACCTGTATCTAAGTTAGCTGGCAGAGGGTACTGGTGAGAGAAGGGTGGCTCAGGTCTTGCTTTTTTCATTGCGAGAACTTACTTGCTTCCACTTAGCATGTGCCCCATCCCACAGAGTACCAACTTTTCCTTCTAAAAATAAAGGATGAGGCATTCCCTTTAAAACTGAGTAGGAGCTGATAGTCATGCTTGGGTGTCCCACGCCTTCAGCACTTACCTGTGATTCTTTAGCTCATTTTTTTCCTGAAATGAGATGAGAATTCACATTCCCTGGGCGAATGCATACTTTACACCTCTACACACAGGCTGTGCAGAAGAGCATCATGGTGGAGCAAAACAGGGGAGATCTCAGTGCATTGTGCTGAAGTTTCCAACTTGTGTCATATTATCAAACACCTGGAGGGCTGTTGGGTGAAGAAGAAAGCTATAACTCAAATGGATACAAGAATATTGTGTCTCCCCCCATGTTTTGTGTCCCCAGAGGGGTTGCTCACACTTCAGGGGATAAGTGGATTAAAACCAGGAATAAAGCACATAGAGCTTGTGAATTTGAACTTCTGAAGATGCTGGCTGCTTGGAAAGAAGTGGAAATGTTGCCATTGACTCCATTAGAACCATGGTTTCATCATCCTCTTTGCTGTTTTTGTCACATTTCACTTTATCAGTACTTGATTTTAAAAACTTTATCAAGGTATTGGGAAAATTTCAGTTTTCTAATGCTTGATTTTAGCTTTTCCTACTGAAAAAATCATTGAATGCTGTTAGTGGACCATGCAATAAGATGTGTATCTTATAAATTTCCATACCTTTCATAGCCTTCGTCCATTTGCTCCGTACCAGACCAGGGAAAATAATTAAATATAAACCATTAGTCCATCAGGTTCTCTTTCCATCAAAAAGAAAAAGATAATAGCAGTGTAACAAGTCATCTGTCCCTCATTCACCATTAATAGTTTTAGTGTGCCGGTAGTTTTGCCTTTTACCTTCTGTCTATTGCAAAGGCAGCCTACTGCAGAAAGCTTGCCAAGAGCGGAGACTCTCTACTTTTACTTCAGCTTTTTTTCTCCATCAGTTAGCCTTTACCTTTGTTCCAATATTTGAAAGATCTAATATTCTGACTAAGCTCAATATACAAATATATTTCTAGAGTTCCTCTTTATCTCTTTTACTTGTCTGTAGGGCCCTGCATCCACCCCCATTCAGCAAAAGCATGGGATAAAGTGCCCATGCGCTTTGCTGTACTGGGACCTGAACACCAAGTCCTCTTCTCAGTTTTGTTTCCCAAACATTTGAAATGCCGACGTCAGGACTAACTGCAAGACATTTTACTTATTTTCTACTGACTTTCATACCAATTGTTTTAGAAGTCAATGACCATAAGTCTAACATGTTTGTGCATTTGTTTATGTATGTTACTGACACTGGGATTTGAAACCCAATGATACTACAATTCTAAAATCCCCTTTTTCCTTGTTAAGTAACTTGTATACTCAGATTATAATAATAGATTTCTGACCAGAAGCAGCTGTCTCCGTTATAAATCAAATCTTTGGCAAGTATTACCATTCAATATATGATGCAGAACTAGTCTTTTCCTAAAATCAGAAATAATTATGTAGTAATTATGGGGAATAATTACTGTTCTGTCTTGATTGGCACATCAGCTATGCCTCATCAGAAATAGTGACAAACTGCAAATGAGAAATTCATATCCAGAGTCATTACAGACCTGAAGTTTTCATTTGAGACAATGCTGATCTTTTGTGTTTTTTTTTTTTAACAATTATCAAAATGTTAAGTCAAATAACACGGGTTTTAAAAACTCGAATAACTTTTTCCGTAAAAGACATAATCCAGTACCACTTACTTTTTTACTGTAAATGTCAGTCATCAATAGCCAAATTGGAATTAGAATAAAAACGGACTAATCTCCAGATACTTACTTAAATTTACTGGAAAAAGTACTGACCAAGTTAAACACACAATAGAGGTGGTGGTTTGGGGGTACTGACTGATAGATGAATTTCTCATTTGTTCTTTAGGGCTCAGGGCAACATTTATACAGTTTTATTACTTTTTTTCTATGTTTTCTAATGAAACCCTTTTTTCCCCTCTGGGTTTCCTATCTATTGCTGTAACTGCTGTTACATGACAATTGCCTTATGCCTATGGCTGGAGCTAGGTTTTCTATCAGCTGCAATAAAGTTTCCTCATTTAATTAATGAGCCCGGATAGGTAGGAAATGAAGTATTAGGAGCTGCAGATGAAGAAAAGTAAACAGTAAAATGGAATTTTTTGTATATTAGGATGGTTACAAGAAAAAAAAAAAGATGATCTGTATTAGTATAGCCAGTTTAACTGGCATAACTGGTATTTGGGTTATGGCATGATTATTGCCTTGCAGACAGGGGACTTGGATATCATTCTGTCATCAGCAAAGTAGCTGCATTCTGTGCTCATCTCATCTCTGAAGCTGAAAGAAGAGCTGGCTATTATCTTCAAGTGGGGTTATTAATAAGGGGAAGAATCATCCCCAATTACTGTGAAGCAAAATATTTCAACATTTACATATCTGAGAGTTTAATGTTGATCTAGTCCTGCATGAGTTTTTAAGCTCAGCTGTATTCAGTTTTCAAAACGTTCCTGCAGTGAGAAATCTATGGGAACTTGCACCTATGCAAGTGTCATCTCCCCCTAGGTGCACTTCAGGGTCACAGAAATGTGTCAAATCCCATCCATGTGCTACCAGAGACTGATTCCCAGTGAGGTTCCTTCATGCTACAACAGCTACAACACAGGAACAGAGTCTCACTATATATATATATATATATATATATATATATTAACAAGAACCAGGCTGGGATTTTTTTTCTTTTTGAAAGAGCTAATTTCACTCTTTTTTTTCCTGTAACGAAATATCAATCCTTCTGAAATTAATAATTTTCAAGTTTTGAGTATGAAGATCCTAAAATAAAAATCTGAGCAACATAAAGGGGATGATTCAGTTAAACATGTTGGCAGTAACGAGGAGACAGGAGAAGTGCTGTCAGGGCTGTGAATCCATCCATCAACACAGATGCAAGGTTCTGACCTTGGCAGGTTCAGGAGGCAGAGACGTCAAACACAGTCTGCAGTCGATTGGAAACGTAGCTACCAGACAAAGAGAACTCAATAATTACACAACTGTTTTAGTAGATTACGGATTTCCTAGAAAACAATATAACACCGGTCTGTGAATGCAAAAGGGAAACTTTCTTCATTCAAAAACGTAATTCCTGAAAGTCATCAGGTATGGCCTCTGTAAATTTTTTATCTCTTTCCAAACCCATAGAGTCTGTAACCAACTGGTGTAGATTTTTCTTTAGCATTTATGCCCATTAATTAATGCTTGATTGATTTACAGTGAAACTGCTGCAGAAAGGACTGCCTTAGACAGCCATATAAATATTAAATTAATTTCTTGTGAAGGACGGCTGCTATTACACTAAATATTAAATGAATTCATAATACTTGGACATTTGCTATAAATCGTTACTGGGACTGCATTCTAAAATTCCATTCCAAAAAGTACATCTTTTTTTTGTAATACTAAAGCCATGGAAAAAGACCGGTTGCTCTCAGACAAATGTACAGCTTTGAAACACTGGCAACATTAATGCTTTCCCCCAGGACTAGGAGGAGTTTTAACTCAGTCCCATTTTACAGATGCGGGGAGGAGGCACGATGAGGTTGAGCTGCTGATCACAGAAGGTTCAAAACCAGTCTGTTTCTCATGAGAGACGTAGCAGTAGGTTATCAGCTCCTGGCAATCTTCAGTTTGCTGGAAGTACGCTGAGCAGCATCAGTAGAGGACCTGGCAATGAGATATCAAAAGAGGTGGAGAGCATTTCCCAGACTCCGTTAAAAGGAGAGAAAGCTGGACGCACCCAGGCACCCACACTGTTTAATATCAATTCACCTCTAAATATCTTGCCCAAGGCCATAATGGGAAGGATGGGACTCTTCAATTTTTGACTAACAGGTCTAGGCTCAGCAATTGAAGTAAGTTACCTTGTTTCTTTAGGGAACACAGATTTTAATCTCAGAAGTGTTGTAAAATGCTCAGTTAACTAAAAAGAGGAGGCTAAAAATCAGTTCTTTGTGATTTTTCCTTTTGTTACAGAAGAACAAAGAAGACATTAGTATTTTCATTATAGCTCTTATTATCTGAGGGATAGTAGCTTGAGTGTAGAAATTTATGCTAGGAGTAACCTTGTAGGGTTGAAGCTGTTTTTATAATCAAAATCGAATGACTGTCAGACTCAACTACTCTTTAATATACAGATGGGTGTGAATATATGTATTTCCCTCTTTCCAAAGATTTTTGCTTCCATGCCTTAAGTGATCTAAGATGTACAAGGTTTTTCTAATGAAAATTTGCCAAAGTATTTAAATCAGAAGCAAAAATTAGAAAAGCTGCTACCATATAGGAATATTAATTGTTCATTATACAGGGCTGTAGTTCCCATAGTTGCTTTGCATGAGCAAAGCTGCCAATTAAAGAGCCTCAGAGTGCTCACTGGTGCACAATAACCATTTCTCCTGAGCCCCACAGTGGCTGTTGTACTTTGTCGCTGCCCTTTAGACACCTTCAAATGCATATTGACACAGTATGCCAAGATCAGTAGAGGTATTGTTTCCCTGCGCCACAGGGAAAGGAGAGCTTTCCAATTTCGTGAGGAGCTTTAAAATTTGATATAATGTTGATATCAGCAGTGTCCCTTAGGGAATGAGAGAAACACAGAAGTATGCTTTAGGTGAATTCCTAGCACCTAGCACAGTTCTCACAAGGGTTCTTTTCCATCATCGAAAAAGGAGGTTTACAGAGGGGTTTGGTCTGCTTCTCTGTTGTTTCCAGAGGAATTAATTTAGGGATTTTTGACCTGATGGCGCAGTTTGGCTGGGCTCCCTTGGCTTTCATGGATTCTACTGGGATGAACATCATGTTGGCAGGACAGATCCATTCATCTGTGAAGTGACCCGTAAATGACAAACGTCTTTTAAGCAGAGCGTATGATTGAGACCTGCAATGTACAGGAGGCTGGGATCTTGAGGCTTACTTCAGACTCCACTCTTCAAAAATCAGTGGATGTTGTCTCTGTAATAAAACTATGCTTCAGTTTTTCTTTTCCATGTCTTAACATCTTAGGTATCAGCTCTTTCACAAGTCTATGACAGCTAAAGAGAGCCAACAAGAGAACTTAGGGAGCAGAGACATAAGATATTCCAAATACATTACAGTAAATCTGAGTGTCTTCCAAACACTTAGATTCATTTTATTGTAGTCTTTCTCCTATTCTTTAAAGCTGCTTTGAGAAATGACTTCAGTAATCAGCACATAAAATAGCATCATTTTAAATCTTATATGGGACATTTTGTCTACACAATAAATAAACTACTGGCTTGTATTTCTAAGGAGTATTTCTGCTGGAAGATAGATAGATATTTTCTGGCCCATAAGTATTGTAGTTGCTGGATCTTTTTTCCTCTAGGGATCCCATTATAGAACAAATTATCAAATACAGCTAAACTTAACAGCCTTGAGTCTCTGAATATAGTCTTGGATAATGGTTTCAAGTTCTGATAGGAGAAAAAGAAATCTATCAGACTTCATGCAAAACTTCTTGTATGGTTAAAAGATGGAAAATATACTGCACAGCATTGTAGTTATGCTGGTTGCAACTCAAGCCCAGCATTGCGCAGCATGTACCAGAAAATGGCCAGTTCCTGCACACAATGCCTCCACCCAAAAACTTTCTAGCTGAAGGAGAAAATATTCTGTATTTGTGTGTGCTTGAGGTAAACATGTAGTAGATTTTTTTACATTTTAAGGCATGTGAAATTGGATACATTCCTTTCAGCAACAAAATCTGATTTTTTTTGCATTAGTTGAAAGAGTGCTTTATCTTGTTTTCATTTGTCTGTAGCAGAAAACATTGTAAAATGCTGAAATTTCCCATTGTGTGCTGACATTGTACTTGCTGATTGTGAATTTTGCGGTCTATCTTCAAACGTCAAGATGATACTCTCCTGACCTTAACACTTCAGGAGAAATCACCCCCTTCAGGGAGACAGATGGGGTTAGGTACAAGTGTAGGACTGCAAGACATGGCACGGGAGCACCCTGGAGAGAGGGATCAAAATACCCTCTAGTGTCTCCGTTCTCCCTCTGGTAAATCAGCATCAGCTAGTAAATGAGGCTGTGACCACGAGTTGTTCTCTTGCAGTGGACCAAGCTCTTTCCTCAGACTCTCATACTTCCCAGTGGACGTTTTTCACCACAGGGTCTGATTCGTCACTTTTAAGGAGCTCCTCTATTGAGGGACAGGGTCCTCCCAGAAAGAGAGAGGGCAGCAGTCTGGTTGTCCACCTTCTCTGGATGGGGAGCTTGCACTTTTGCTATCCCACTGTAACAGTGCTGTTTCTTTCAAGAGGCTCATGATCACCACCAGCAGGAATTTGAGGGATTGTCTTTGTAATGCTATTGTTCTGCTGAACAAGTACAGCACTGCTGAGTGGGGAGGGATTTTCATAGGATCTTAATAACAAGGGTGCACATTCTGTGCTGCAGTTTAGGAGGTTTCTTGCTAGGCACAGTGAGATTTTCCAGAAGCAAAGCAAAGAGGTTTGGGGTATCTGCTCACTCTCCGTGTTTCCTGTGGTTGCTTTCCAGAAGGAGAAGAAGAGTGGGCTGCTGAAACTTCTAGCAGGAGCATCAACGAAAAAAAAGTCACGCTCGCCACCATCAGTGTCCCCCACGCATGACGCCCAGGCAGCCATCGAAGGAGTCCTGCAAGGGGCAGTGGGACCCGAGCTCTCCTCCCTTTCCAGCCATGGCAGAGCTGGCTCGTGTCCAATAGAGAGTGAAATGCAGGGAGCCATGGGGTTGGAGCCTCTGCACAGGAAAACAGGCTCCTTGGATTTGAATTTCTCCATCCCTTCTCCTGCCAGACAGCCTCTCTCTTCCATGGCAGCTATCCGCCCAGAGCCCAAGCCTTTGCCCCGAGAAAGGTAAGCCCTGTGTCTCCTGAGGTCTCCTGCCTCCTCAGGCAGCGTTTGGAAGAAGGACGCGAGGTTAACTTGCGCGAGGGTTGCTGCCATTTTGCTGCTCTGTGGGTTGACCGTCAGTTGCTCAACTGTCTTTCAAGAAGAGGGGACTCGAGTGCTTCTGCCCATTGCAAACCATTTGACACACAGTGCAGCTCTAATGTTTGTCAATCAAACAAATGGCATTGCTGGGCAGCAGCTGTTCTTTCTCAGCCCAAAGAGTGTGGCTGCTGCTTGCAAATGCTGCTTTTTAAGTGAGATCCCTATGTTCCAATAAGCTCGTGGAGCAGCCGTGCAGTGCTCCCTGCTCGGGGATAGCAGGGAGATGTGTTTACTCATCGAGGCCCTTTCTGGCCTGCTCTGCATTACTACCAAGGGCTGTTTAAAATTCTTGTTTAGACTATGCCAGCCAGAGCTTTCTTCAGGGAACTGTTACCAAAAAAGTGTCTCATTTATAGAGAGGAATGGACCAGTGATGCTGAGGTTCATTTTAACAGCCTGCTCTGCACCTTGGTACCTTAGAATAAGTGACTTTGCAAATCCAAAGAGAGTAAAATAACAGTACCAGAAAAAAAGGGATAAACTGGCAAAGAGAACCGACTAGAAATAGTAGTACATAAAAAAAGAGCTAGGTTTCCATTTCCAGAGTCATATTGCAGTGACATGATGCTGTGGAAGTGCTTTCCACTCAAAAGGTGGCTAAGGATGATGTTAAGTAGTGCCTGCTAAGAGGACATGGTTTGTGGTTTGGGGAAAAAAAAATCCGAGAGTTTTCGAAAAGCAATCTAGGGAACTATCTGGAGTTGATTTGTTAAACAATTTTGAAACAGTTTTAAGTCCCAGAGCTTTGAAAGAAGCTGTTTTTGCTTGAATGTATGAAAGAAGATAAATGAAATAGGTTGGGCAAGCCATTCTGACCCTGAATCCACTCAGGGGAATGGAACAGCTAATGCAGGGCATAATAAGAAATGCTACAGGACAGGTCATACCTTGTACATGCTGTTTTATTGAATGCAGGTCAAAATTTGGTTGAGAAGGTAAAATACTGACACTGTAATATATTTAGACTTTTCTAAGGCACCTGACTTGTTAGTGCAACATGGGGTTTTTTGAGTAAAGTACAAAATTGACACACTTTATTAAGCAGATATAAAACTGATTCACTGCTTAGCTACAAATGTAATTATACATTAGGAATCACTGGCAAATGATTGTGTATGAAGTGTAGCTCAGCAAGAGATGGGTCTTGGATGCCCACTGTCCAACATAAAATCTCTGTTGATGCAGTACGGATGACAAGTCGGAGGTAGGTAATGAAGAGAGTAGATTCATTAGTACAAAGCTACTTCAGCAGGTTGGTAAGCAGCACATGGAGTAACAGTATGCTTCAGAAAAGCCGAATTTAGGCAAGATGGAGTGGGCTCAGAGAACCATCTTAAGAATGATGGAAGATTTAAAGCAATATACTTTTAGTGAGGCATGCAAAGAACTCGGTTTGTTATACCTATTAAAGAGCAGGTTTAGGAACAACTTGGTAACAGTCTGTGAGAGACTGCAGAAAGGACAGACATGGGAATATTTTTATGTTTAGATTTCATGTTTTTCTGAAAGAAGTGCTGTAGTTCAAGTGCAGATACTGGGCTTGAAGCAGAAATAAATGCAGGCAAGTCCTTTAGCAATATAACATAGGCAGTGAGAGCAGACCGTCATAGTAGTCTCTTATCCTTAGAATCCACGAAAGAGCAATTTAATAAAAAGAGAGAAAAACCAATTGTGCACTTAATTTGGTCTACATCAGTTTAGATTAATGTATAAGAAAAGATAAATCAATATAAACCAGATTTAGCACAAGTGTAACTAAATCAGTGGAATACTGCACCTTTAGTTAAATGTAACCATGAAAAGAAACCTGGAAACCCTGACACCTCTGGAGCTGGCTGTTCAGGCATTGCTTTCAAAGCCTTACTGCAGAGAAGTCTGGACACCTTTAATATGACAGTGCTAGTCCCCTAGTCTACAAATTTCTCAGTTCACCTCAGGATGGTCCTGACAGTGAAACATTTAACTAATGATAGTATCAAGCAGGTGCAGGGAAACAGGATAGAACTGGAGAGACATGGGTTGGCGGTGGCTGCTCAGTGTTGTTAGAGTCATGAGTAAAGGGATTTAGACTTCTATAACTGTGTAAATACTGTAAACTGCAGTATACAGCGGTAAGGAGCTTATTCTCATTTTAAGCATTTTGATTCCTGAGTCTTAAATCTGAAAATAAGCTATAATTGAAGTAACCTTAATTATACACAGCAGGCAAGATTCTCTAATTGATTTATGAATTAACTTCTGTATCACTGGTATATCTGCATTCCTTAACTGTTCATACGGGTTTTTTATGCCCATAATGGGAAATATTAATTACCCTCATGTACTAGGAAGGATAATGCTTAGTCCTGGAATAATCTGAGCAGATACGTTAAACACTTGTCTCTTAGAAATTCATCCCACATCCATCTGTGCTCATTAAATCGTCAAATTGCTCAGAAGTACCAAATTATATTTTTTTTAAACAAATTACAGTTTTCAAACCACTTGTTCTTTTCACATCTGGCAATGGAGGAACTTGCATTCAAGATCTCTCAGCTCCATATTTTGCTTGTTTGCATTTTGGTGCATTTCATCTGCACAGTAGGAGCAATTCTGTGAAAAAGAAAAGGGAGGGGAGGGAAAAAAAAAGGTTAGATAAACAGATTCAGATGCTGGATGAAATTTCTAAAAGCTCCAAAGCATTTCAGTGCACTTAGCTGTACTTGGCTTTCTGTCTCCCAACGCCCATCTGTGCACATGGAGACAGAGCACTGAAAGGTTGGAAGAAGTAGCACATTCCTTAATATTTACAGCATTTGAAATGAGGCTCATACAGGCAGCAGAGCCTCACTACTTCTCCCATAGAGGTTGGCTTGCAGCTCCAGCACTCGCCACATACAGGCTACTGGTCAAAACCAAGCATTCATGCCACTAGCTGTATCAGAGGTGCATTAAAAGGCTCTAATTGCTTGCAGCTTGATGCTCACGATTTAACAGAAGAATTACCTATTCCGCTGCCGGAAAGAAGCACAGCCCTTTGTGGGAATGGCAGTCCATCAGAAAGGAAGGCAAACTTCGCTTTCTCAGAGACTCTGCTAACTTTTATACTCTCCAACTTTTTGTGAGTGGTGAGAGCAAGAAAAACAATTATTTTATCTTACCGTATTTCGTATTTCTAGAACCTATTCCAGAATCTATTTTCATTAGGGTGACAAAAAATTGGTCCTAGTCCTCCTGTCACTTAGGCTGGGTGTTTCCCCAGTTTTCTGGGACAGCTAGCATCCATCCCTACCTTCTGGGTGTAGTTTCCAAAGGTGCATTTATAAAGCCACCTTCCTTCAGCTACTCGCTGCCATAACTCATACAGCAGTTCAAGCAGCAGAGCAGAGGAAATTCCTAGGTAGTGCTCTCGTCACTTTGTGTTGCAACAATTGACTGTCAAGTGAACACCCCGCCAGGCTGCCTGTGCTCCATACACTTTTTTTCCAGCTACTGCTCCATCCATTTCCTACTGGTGCAAGAAACAGGGTCAGTACAGCCTCTCCTGCACTGTAATACCCGGTAGTAATGCAGGGTCTGAGCCTACAGGCTGGCCCCCATCCCGCTGGCACTACTGCTTACATGGAAGAGGGATATGCAGTCTGCTTAACTGCAGAAAAATACTTTTCCTTGCCACCTCCTTCAAGAAAATATGCCTGTACATTAAGCAAAATAGGCGCGCTGAATGGTGTGTGTGTGTGTATGTGTATGTGAGTGAGTCATGTTCCCCTTGCTGGCTGGCACTGTTCCCAGATGCAAACCTGAGTAAAACATGTCACGCATTGTTGGCTCTTTTATAGTCACTGGCACTAATTCTGCCATGTTATATTCTGATAAAGCAGTTATATTCAGACTTACTGTCACGACTGGTATACCTGTGCAGTATTTTTGTGCTTTTCATGGAGCCTTCAGGCAAGTTGTAATCACAACAGTGCTGCAGAAGAAGATCGGAGAAGCGGCTCTGCGCTTTAAAGCACACCTTGCCATGAGTTGCCGTGTATACTTTCTGCAAATCACTGCCACATTAGAAACTGAGCTCCCACTTCAAGGAAGCGTTCAAGCATGTGCTTCACGCCCATTTACTTCAATTTTGCCATGTACGTATATCTTCTTTGCCAAATGGGAAAGTGAAGAAAGGGTTTTTTCATTCCCAGAAAGTGATACTAGAGGAATGACCCCAGGAGCATGTTCTGCCTGAAAAGTGACATGTATGCACATGGTTAAGTGCTTCTCTGACCAGGGATACCTAATTGAGAGACTAGAAATAACCATCTCAGAAACTCAATCCTGCAGTATTTCCAGCAGAAGAGTAAAAGATCCAACTGAGATCTGTTCTTCTAAGGCTGCTGGTTCAGACACGGTAATATGGAAAGTGGTGAAGCAGCTTTTGGCTGTTGGTGTACAAAGGAACTTTGCAGGTCTCTGCAATCTGCTAATGAAAAGATAGTGAAGTACAGCTCCACTGATTAGCAAGAGCAGTGGGATAGATACTTTATTTTCACTTAGTAAGTGTCCCCCCACAAAACTAACTTGGCATCCGTGACACACAAGTGACCTGTTTGTTTTGCCTGAAATCCTTGCTCCCTTAGTGCAGAATACTTTTACAAACAGAAACTTGCATTAAGCTTCCAAACTCAAGCACGTGGAAGACAAAATGTGTCCAGACTGGAGGTTAGCCCTGCAGTCCTAATTTCCCTCATTGTGCCTCTATTTTCCTAAGTCTCTCTGGCTCCATCAGTGCCCTGGACGCACGTATTCACTCAGAGAAGCAAATATTCAGTATTTTGTTTTTTCCCTCAGTATCCAGATTGGAGCCCAGTCCTTAATTACTGATCAGTTCTGATCAATGCTGTTCAATGTCTATCTCTGCATGAATGTGTTGGTTCTTCCCGTTTTCACCCTAATCCCATTTATTCCTCAGCTCCCAGGTTTTCTCCTTCAGTTCATCCAGTGTCAACCTCCCTCCATTCCCCCATTCCCTTCCGTACCTTCTCTCACTCTCTAACTCCCTGAAGTTTCTCTTCGCAGGTAAACCCAGTCCCCTGGCCTTGCTGATATCACTCACAGCCTTCCCTAGTGTATCTTCTCTTGGTCACAGAGGACCCTCCCCAGGTCAGCTCCCCATCCCAGTCCCCTTGGGCTGCTCTCCCCATCCGGCTTCTTCCCCTGCACTCCTACTGTGGCTCTCACCTTCTCTGTGTCAGTGGTTTCATCCTTCACTTCAGCAAAAGTGCCCAGCCAGGGGTGCCATCGCAGTTGGCCCCAAGGAAGTCCAGCATCAAGTCTGTACCCCGAGAGAAAAAGGGGAGAGGAGCCCAATGCTGGAAAAGGAATAAAAATGCAACCTCTGAGGTTTTACAGGAGCTAGGACATCTTGGAGCATGAATCAACAGAGATTTTACCCTCACTGTTCCTACAAATCTTTCCTAAGGATCTCCCTTTTTGTGATGTTTTAAAAGATTTTAACCTGGCCAAGAGTGGGTAGTTTTTCAAAGGAAGAGCATCCTTGACAGACCAACTGGGCCACAGACCATGTCTTTGCTGCAGAGCTTGGAGACTCGAGAGCAGTTTGTGGAAGCCCTCACCCCTGTCCAGTTAGCACTGCAAAAACACCCTCATGTTATTCCCAGGAGTGATGAAACAATTTGGACTGCATGTGGGCTCCTCAGCCTGATACAGTGAACTGAAATGGAGAGTTTTGTCCAATACGGGTAACAATTGGGAAAATTATGACTCAGTGAAAGTATGCAATTACAACAGAAAATACCAAACACCCTTAATAATAGGCAGAGCTGCTTGCCACACCTGTAACTGTGGTCATTACATAGCCACTTAGCATTTTAAAAAGCTGGTAATTTAGAGGTGTAATGTGACATGGAAAAAAAATCAACATTCTTCTGAGATCCATGCAAGATGCCAGAAAGCAGTCGGTTGTAAAAAAAAAAAAAAAAAAAAAAAAAAAGCTATTTTATGGTATTTTCTCAAAGAATAAGGGACCGAAAGGGAAATGAGAAAAGGGGATATAAATAGAAGTGTATAGGACTGCCTTTTGGGGAGTGAAGAGGATGTATGGGAGGGAAGAGAGAAGAGATCTTTTCTACCAAAAATGTGGCTAATATATGTATTTGCCATTAAGTTCCAGAGAAAAAACTAGGTTGAAATGCCACCTGGAGGTTTCCAGTATCATCACATGCTCTGACAGGAGCGATTTATGGTGCCTGCCAGTCCCTTGCTGGCAGCAGCGCTGTGTGATCATTTATTCTGTATGTTGCAACCTTGATTGCTCTGGCTCTTCTGGGCTGTGCTCCCAAACAGTCTCAAGGGGAAAAAAATGCAAGCGTCTTTTTCTGTCTCTCTTGGAAGATTTTGTAGCTGATTTGCAAGGTCTTTTATATCTAAGATTTCATTTTTTCCATCAAAAATACTTCAGCATTATCATATGAGGTACTATAGTTAATTAAAACTAAACCCTAACATTCTGGGTTTCCTTAAATGGAAAAAAGTTTTTAATTTTTAAATGCAGTGACTGAGATTTATTTTTTAAAAAATCTCTAAGGAAATGCTCTGTAGAATCCATTTGATGAAGATGGGCACATTCTTATTGAGCATGCTCACTTCTCTGCTAATGTGAACCATTTAGGGACTAGCAACTCATCACCAGTAAGTTGCAATCTATCTTTAGAAGTATGGTTTTGTACAGGATTCCCAGGTGGGTTTGGAGGGTGACCTTACACAAGTTCCTTGTGGCTGTATTTCTGCTTCCTTAGCTGTCAAAAAGGCCTGTCAGTCCCTCCACAGGACTTGGCTGCTGCTGAGGTTCGATCTTTTGTTTCCTCAAAGCCCTCAGAGATCCTGGAGCAGAGCTCTGATATGCTGTGATTGTATATACAGTTGTGAGATCTGAAACTTGGCATCATCTTAACTTAAATTTTTCCACTGTGATAATTTAATTAATCAACACTGAAGCAGAGTGTTTGAAATAATGTGTGCATTCATTTGCATAATGGCTGTAATTGGCAAAGCTTCCTAATGTAAGTGTAGCAGTTCCACAGATGATAGTGAGATAGACCATTTTCCTGCAGGCAGCCAACAGCACACATTTCAACTTCAATTATTTGCATTTCCACCGAGGAAGACGCTGACAACTAGATCTGTGGGCCAAGGGACAGAGATGACCAACAGATTTTTGATGGCGCTTGAATACCTATATTCTCTACATGACTGTGTTGCCATGTCAAGATAAAAAGGCTGTCATCAGGTTTTACAGCAGAACCTACAATCCAAATGGAGTTGAATGTGTTTCCAAGTAACAGGTTGTTTGGCCATGGAGATCTCCTTTAGCCAAATCTAGTGTTTTCACGGTCACGTCAAAGTGGAGTCTCTAGTTTCAGAACAGCAATCACTAGGTACCAAAGCCATATCTGCACAGAAGGAGCCCCTTGCTTTGGTACCATCCTGGGAATGGCCTCAGGGAATGCTCCAGACCTGTCAGTGCACATTGAAGTTAGGCCTGAAAGGCAGAATATTATTTTAAATAAATATTTGCCTTTTAGAAAACATGAATGGGGCATCCGTGGCCATGCAGTGGTTGTGGAGGTATTAATCCTCAGGAGATGAACTTTGGATAATCAATTGGCATCTTTTGACTATCTTACTCTATTCATTACTTCACAATTAGCAGGGCAGTTATTAAGTGTTAAACAAATGCCAGATGACTGCGGAAGTACCTGCGCTTAGGAAGAAGATGAGTGTACTAGAAATACATTCTCTGCTCTGGGCACAAGTGATGGAAAAGGGCCCAGTCTGTGTTCTCAGGAGGATAATGTCTGGTGATGAGCCTGAGTGCAGAATCGCCATCTCAGGATCAGAGCCATCATTACTTCTTTAAATTGAAGTGACACTTGAAAAGTAAGTACCTAGAGAGCCCTGTGAATGGTTCAGGACTGGGGCTCCCTCTTCGTTTGGAGAGTGCTTAGAAAGTCATTTGATATCTCTGTATTTTAGCTTGTCTTCCAGGTTTGAGGGACCCAAAGTGCATTCACAGGATGCATAAAAAGAAAAATGTGAACTGTTTTCACTGATCTTTGATGATATCAAAGGCAATTTGTCACTGCACTGCAAAGTCCGTTTTTAGGTGCAGCAGATGCAGTGATGAATGAAACATGTTACAGTAGAGGCAGATACAGTGCTAGGAGGAAGCGGCAGTGTCCCTCATGCAGGCTCCTGAAGGCCTTCAGAAGTAGAGACGGCCGTCACTAGTTCAGACATTTAACAATACCTGCCTGCTTTTAAAGTCCGGCCTTAAAGTATATCCCAGTGCAGTCTCCGGTCAAGCTGGACAGAAATCCTCCCATGATACTGACTTTTAGTAGGAAATGTATCTTACTCAGATGCAACTGTTTTGTGAAAATGCAGCTTACTGATGTTTCAGCAAGTATTTTTCCCAAGATTTCTCCTTCACAGGAAGGGGGGGGGGAGGTGAGATGATTGTTTCTGGCTTGAAACAAAGCCATTTTTTTAATAAATAAAAATGTTCCCATGTTCTGAATTTTGTCCCATATGAGCTCTGAGCCAGCAGGAGCCTATGTGGCAACCTGACAGAAAGCAGCCTGCCTCCGAGCTGCAAAGCATGCAGCAAACCTGCACAAGTGTTTGAAACAGGAGAGGAGGAGGAAACCTGCCTCCTCTTTTTTTCCAGGAGCAGGCTTACTTGATGTGGGATTCTAGGCAGCTGCCGATGCTGACACTTCATTAGCGCTCCTGGGGAAAGTAGCAAAGAGTGTGAAAGCAGAGCTGGCTTTTAGGTCTTACTTACAGGTCAGCACTAAAAATAGGAAAATTATCTGAGTTGTCAAAATTGGCTTGCAAGTGCCATGCTGTGCAGTCACTAAGGTACCTTCAGTAGGATTTTGGGGACAGTCTCCCTTTTCAACAGCCAGCCGGTCCTCTTACATAGCACTTCAAATCCAACCAGGGAGTGTCAGAAAGGCCAATGTAACACAGAATCACAAAATCACAGAACAGTTGTGGATGAAAGAGGCCTCTGGAGATCATCTGCTCAAGCGGGATCATCTAGAGCAGGTTGTCCAGGACCATGTCCAGACAAGTTTTGAATATCTCCAAGGATGGAGACTTCACAGTCTCTCTGAGCTACCTGTTGCAGTTTGACCTCCCTTATGGTAAAGAAGAGTTTTCTTATGTTCAAGTAGAATTTCTTATGTTTCAGTTTGTGCCCGCTGCCTCTTGTCCTGTCACGGGGCACCACTGGGAGGTGTGTGGCCCATCCAGAACCAACAGGGGAGGCCAAAAAACGAGCCTGGCTGAATCTGCACAGCCTTGTTGTGCCAGCGCTCACGTTGGACAGCCTGATTTGCCTCTGACATGCTCTTTGTACTTTTGTTTCCAAAGGTACCGTGTTGTGGTTCCCTACCCGCCACAGAGCGAGGCCGAGATCGAACTGAAAGAAGGTGACATTGTGTTTGTGCACAAGAAAAGGGAGGACGGCTGGTATAAAGGGACATTACAGAGGAACGGCAGGACGGGCCTCTTTCCCGGGAGCTTCGTGGAGAGCTTCTGAGGACCAGTCGTGACTCTCTGAACTGGCGGGGCTTTCAGGGGAAATCCCATAGCACAAGAAGAGACAGCAAAGGGAAACTTGACTGATAACCACTGCCATTTTTATTTCCAAAGACTCCCCCAGGCTCTTCAGTCTACAGCTTTGGAGACACAGTGGCCCGCTGTGCTTCTGAAACCGCGTGCGGTGCATACAGTGGTATGTTGAAGTAGTGCCTTCCACCTGGAATCACGGACTGAAAGGACACCCATTTGGACTGTACGTAACCTAAACTCCAGCTGTTAACCCTTTGTGTAAATTATAGAGAAAATATCTTTAAAAAGATTAAGAGAAAAGTTGTTATATTGCTGTAACTTATTTGTCAGAGCTGCAGTGTTCTTATTACTGGCCTATGCAAGACGGATTTGAGAGTTTAAGGAGGTGTGCTAGGAAGCTCTTAAACTGGGAGGTAAAAAGAGGGAGGAGAGGGTGGAGAAAAACCCAGGTAGATTTGTGCGTTGTCATTCAAGAAATAATGAAGAGTCCAAAATGTTAATGTCATGCTTTCTATATACCTCAAAGATATGCTGCGTAAGTTTGTCAGTAAACGTGTTAGTGCTCAGAGTCCCGTATCATCCGGTGTCCCAGTGTTATCACTGGGAAGATCCTGGAGGAGGTTTGGCTCCACCATTCAACTGTGGTTATTTGAGCAGAATCCCTTTTGCCTGTCTTTTGCCCTTATTATATGCAGCATGGATTTTTGTCCTTCAGTATCACTTTCCATTGCTTTTTTGTATGACGTACCTTTTTACTGTAAGAATTGTTATACTTTATATATATTCCTAATAGATCAGACATTTCCTCTTTTTCATACATCTGGTGCTATTTTTTTTAATTGTTAAAGATTTGGTTAGGTTAAGCAGAGAGGCTGCAGCAAGATGTGCATTTAATATACGAAATTAGAAATGCAGCTGAAGATCAAGATCAGACTATTTGGTTCATGTTTCGTAGAGAAAAAAAGAAAACAACTGCTTGGTCACTGCTAAATATACCTGAAGGAGCATGCATGTGCAATAAGCACATACTCACACTCTCGTGTGTATTTATAGTGTCTGTCGACCTACGCTAGAGCACAGCATTCTGTCTAGAGAGTGATAATTACTCCAGAATTGGAAGTAATTCCCAGAGGAGTCATTTTAATTGACTTTTTCATGGCAATGAGAAGAACACTGCAGGTTCTAGCACACACAGGGACTGTGGACATTTCCTCTGTAGTTGCATCACAGAAACGAGAGCTGATCTGCGACAGCTGTAATTATCATTATCGAAATGTGATTTCTCACTGTAGAAATGTACAGTTCTGGAGACTGTTCCATTTCTTAACATGGTCAAGCTACAATACAAAACGTATCAGGCAATACAAGCTTCCATCTACCAGGGACTTAAAGGTGCAATAAATGTAAAGCAAGTTTAGTCAGTTTTTCATATCAAACAGAATAAGAAAAAATCAATAGCGCAACTGTGAGAGTATTTAAGAAGAAATCAATTCTTGACGAATGAAACGTGATGAAAGAGTTTTCTTAGCTGTATCTGTACCTTGCCTTTCCCAGCGGCTGGCCGTTTGCCAAAGCCAACATGTGGCGGTGGTTTAAAAGCGTGTCGGAGGCACTGTAACCTGGAGATGATCCTATTAGAAGGAAGAGGCCCAGTGGGTGAACATCGTTACTGCGTTACCAGTGTTGCATATGCGAAGGTGTGAGTTTTGTTCTCATTCGAGCCGTGTATACTAGGACATGTCAAAGCACATAGAAGTGAATGTTCCTACTTAAGTTCAGCTCTGTGACTTTGTTCTCTATAAAATAAGTTTCTTCTTGCTGTCACATGTAACAAACAGATTCCAGAAACACAGTCCATGGCCAAGTATAGCACCTTCGAACAGGGAGGCATTATTTTCAGGGTGTTTCTTTTTATATTTAACGTTGCTGCATTTGTTCATATTCCAGATTGCAATGAGTCAGCCACTAAAAAGTTTAGTTACTGTTGAGAGGAAATTGCCTTTTTATAACCAATAAGAGATTGAAGAGACGTCTTCTGCAATGACTGGTTTGAGAATAGAGCCATATCTGTCCAGTTATTTGGTCCACATCAGAATTGCTATCACCGCACCTCAAGCAGTAAACTGCACAGTTAGCAAGTTAGCAAAGCCAAAATGCGTGTTACTGATTCCAATAAAAATCCTGGGTTAGATCTGTCAGAGATGAGGAGATTTTTCTGACAATTTACAGTGGTTAAAGTTCTCTTAAAATTCTGTTCCGTGAGTGTATTTACTACACTCAGAAAAATGAAACGGGATGACGGCTTGGTTGCTGCCTATTGCGTTTAGCCAGATCTAAAAGGGTTCCAGATTTTCACGTTTTAATGCTTTACTCTAAGGGGATGGAAGTTGGTGTGTGAGAAGATAAAGGAAAACAAACAGATTCCGTGTCACGAAATCAGTGTTTTAATGTAAATTTTGCAGGGAGGATATTTGCTTTTTAATAGACAACAACCTTTCCTGTCACACCTCCTGCAAGGAAAAATCTGTTGCAGGGGGCTCTGGTTTGGTAACAGCTGTTTCTGGCCCCTGTTTACTGCTTATTGTAACAGCTTGGGTTATTGAGTAATCTTCTCGGACAAATCACTTCCACGCAAGGAGCACGCGTGCAGATCAGTGATACAAGAAAGCGACCCGGTGCCGTTTGGAAGGTCTTGCACTCAGAGACGTCTGACTTGTACTGTGGTCTGATTTTTACCTGTCATACAAAGGAAATGGGGATGAGGGGGCGTTTTCATCTCCTACCACAGAGCGGGGGAAAAAAGAGGAAAGTAGCCTTCTGGCAGCCTCCACTTGTAAAATGCCGGGTTTGTTCTGGAAATGGCTTCAAGTAATTGAAGAATTCCTTTGAACTTTGCACAGCTCAGAAAATGTTTTTGTTAAACATGAATGTTAACGTGATTTAGGAAATGTTGGCGGATATGAGTACAAATGAACTACAATGACTGTGTTTCTGATTCTTTAAATAAAATAAACATTAAGGTAACTTGATTGAGGTTTCCGTCTTTAGTGATGGCAAAGTGGCTAAATGATATAAGTGCCTCGGAGATTCCCAAGGAAAATAAGATAAAAGCTCTCTCCAAACCCTGTTCCTTCTGAGCAAACTGTGTTTCCTTTGCATTCAGTCATAGTTCTCACATAAATATGACACGTAAAGGTAAGAGATGCCTGATCATATGACAGAATCTGTTTCTGCATTTTCTTTTCACAGTTCTGTGTTTTTTCAAAATCTTGAGAATTTTTTGGCCTGCTGTTCTGCACCTAAGAGAGAAACAGGCATAATGTCTTTTGGGGCGGTTCATCCTCCACAGACTTGTCACTGGCATCTGGGACATTGGTTTTCCCTTTTTTTCCCACAAGGGACTTGCTGGGATTCCCTGCTCCTTTCCGAAAAAGACCTGTGCTGTCTCAAAGGGCAAATATGGGACCTGCTTGCAGACAAGACTCCAAATGGGGAACACAAATGTCTAGCCCAGATGAAGGCACTTAGGTGCTCCTAAATATTTTTTGAGGTGTAATGCTGACTAGCAGCCTGCACAGAGTGGTTCTCAGGAGATCCCGCTGCCAAACTGAATAGCCCATGAAAGTTGCATGAAATGCCTAACTTACGCTTGGAGAAAAGTGATGCAGGTTTGCAGGTCCAGAGAAAGAGAGCAGGAGCAGGCCAAAGAGAGGGACTAAGGCGCAGAGGTGCCCTCTCCTCAGGAAGCACCTGTCCAGTGCCTCTTGACTCGATCCTGGTTGCTCCCAGTGGCTGGAGTGTCCCCGCTCCCTGGTCCCTGCCCCACAGGTAGCCGAGAGCTGAGGGAGACAGCACCAGACCCACAGCCTGGAGGATGCGATTATGGTACGAAGCTGGGAGGGGATGTGGCAACGCAAGTGGTTTAAAGGAAAACATCAGCTGCATCACCATGCTGCAACCTCTGATCCTCTCAGGGGGCTTTAAGTGTGCTCTGGGTCCCGCCCTGGCTGCCCCATCCGGCGAGTGGAGCAGTGCAAACTGCAACGTGGAGAAGCACGGCAGCTCTTCCCAAGCTGGTTGGGAGCGGCGGTCTCCTCCCCACTTGGCCAGTGCTGCTCCTTGCGGGCAGCCCAGCCGCTCACCAGCCGCCCTGCCAGCACATCCCACGCGCCTCACCCAGCCCGCGCCCCGCATGGAGCGCTTGGCCTCTGCTCCAGCGCCCGATAGGAATTCCAGGCATGTTTAAAAGAAAAATAATCATCATAAAATTGTTACACGGCTTGACTGTTCCTGAATGCTTGCGGAGAGCAGAACCACCTGGACAACATCTGCAGGGGTTTCCTGGCTCCCAAAGCTCTTCCTGACATCAGCAGCTCCTTACAACACAGTGAAACTGGCAGATATAAGGCTTGGTGAGCCCACGCCAAACCAAATAAATGAGCTGTACTAGCAGGCAAGCCAAGAGGTGATATAGTTTGGAGAAGGTCCTGTCCTCACATCGCAGCCTTTCATGTAGCAAAAAAAAAAAAAGAAAAAAGAAAAAGAAAAAGAAACTTTCCAAGCTGTCACAGATGTATTTCCATTTACCAGGGACTGGCGGGGGATGTGCTCGGGCGGGGGCAGCCCCATCTTCGGTCCCCTCGGTGCCCGGTCCCCATCACCTCTTGTCCGTAACGGGGCCCCACCACTGCAACGGGGGAGCTGCTGAGTCTGGGGCAAGGCAAGGCCAGAAGTCGTCTGGGCAGAGTAGCGACAAGAGTCAGGACACGAGCGGGTGGGCTACTGCTGTGGTGATGTCCAGGCCCGCTGACCACAGAGGCATCACAAGTTGCCCGATGGGGTAAACTGCAGTGCGGTGTCACTGCCTGAAGACTGTGAACCGCTCCCCCTTTTTTACAGGTATAGCCCCGTCGCAGGTGAGCCCTTCCCAAAAACACTTTCCATGCTTCTTTACTCCTTCTACCTCATTGGGACCCCACAGCCCCATGAGAGGACAACCGGCATCCCACGGACTTGGCAAGGAAGCCAACGAAAGGTATTTTCAACACAGATGGGTCTTTCACTCCTTTTTTTTTTCGTTGCTGCAGTCGGTTGTCACCACATAGGTAGTCCAAAGCAGCGGAGGAACTTGACTAGCAAAACACATGTTCATCCGCTTGTGAAGGATTTTTGACAATTTTAATGCTGCTGATGGCCAGCTCGGACATGACACGGCATTTAAAAAGTCCAGTGAAACAACCGTGCATGCAGCAGTGTGAGCTCTGCACTCTCCTGCGTGTGCGAGGGTGCATAAGTCACTGCTGCCCCACTCCAGCGCGCCGCTAAAACCTGGGGGTCCTCAGGCTGCTGGACTGTTGCAATGTGGCTACAGGGGTGCTTGCAGCCCCATCCTGCTGCCCTCGTGCTGGGGGCAAGAGGGGACCCACAGGGCTGCCCACAAGCCCGGGGTGGTGACTTGGGAAGCGGCAAGTGCCACCTGGCAGCGCATTAATGGAGCACAGCAGTAGGGACTGACGGGGGCAGAGGAGCCCATGTGCACTGCCAGCCACCCTCTAGTTTTCAGGCAATGTGCCCGAGTCTTTCTTCCTCGCCATCAGCAGCCTCCTGGTTTCCACCCCCAGGCGATGGAGCCGCGGTGCCTGGACCCCTCTCCAGGCTGGCAGGTTGCACCCTGGTGCTCCTGGGTCTCAGCACGCCGGAAACACGGGCTTGATTTAGGTATCTTCCCACCTCACTTTGCTGAGGGCACTTTGGTGTGACATCTAGGGAGCTTTGAGGATGAAGGACAAACCACGAGGTGAACGTTAAACATCTAGAAAATTATTTAGTGGGCAAGTGTGAGTGCGAGGCAAAGCCGTGCAGCGTGGGGCAGGCAGGGTGGCCGTCTGGTGCCTAACCTCTGTCTCGGCCAGCACTGAGATAAAAACGGACGTGCCCTGGGCATTAGTTCAGGGCAGACGTGCGAGCAGCCAGTGCGTTGTTGGCCCTGATTTGCAAAAGCAGCGGAGGCAAGCGTGGGAATAGCCTTGTGCAGAGGGAGCTCCTCTGGGAGGCATGAAAAAGCCGAGCTGCTCTGCTGTGTGTATCAGGTCAAGGGCTTGAGCACGACACCACCACGTCCTGCCTTCCTCCCTCCTCGCCGCCGCTCAGGTAACTGCATCCGCTCCCTTGCGTCGACACAAAAAAACCAGTGCCGTCAGCCCGGCTTCTCCCGAAGACGCTTTTCCAAAGGTGGGCGGCCGCCGCAGGGTCTCTCCCGGCACGTGGAGCAACCCGAGGGAACGGTGAGCTCAGCCCCGCGCCTTCAGGTGCTCCCTAGCAGTAGCTCATCTTCATGGTACGTTGCATTTGCCCTGCAGCTGCCCGCTTGAAAATAAGCGCAGCAGACAGCGGGGGCGATTTATTAAGATTTTCCCCTTCCCCTCCCCGGATAATTGTCTGGGATCTGCATTAATGGGAACATAAATTGACTGCCACGGTGCTAAGCGGCAATCAAGTCTTGTTTGACGGAGCCGGGAAGTGTCTTATGCCGAGCATTGGCACCAAACAATCTAAATGCAAATTGCAAAATGTTTTGGGGTAAGGAGGCCGCTCGTCTTCTGATGAGGTTACGTGATAATGCGGAGACGGGCGAGAATTGCCTTCCCGTTCGTAAAGGCTATCAAAAC
The DNA here is from genome assembly GCF_028389875.1 of Rhea pennata. NCBI lineage: Eukaryota > Metazoa > Chordata > Aves > Rheiformes > Rheidae > Rhea > Rhea pennata. The sequence goes on from NC_084663.1 coordinate 151,544,183, forward strand.
GCGTGCCAGTTAAACTGCGGGGCCGCAGTTCGCGTGGTGTTTTAATGGACGAGGCTCGGCTGTTGAGCAAGGGTTTTCTTTTCGCAAATCGTTTCCTAAACAAGACACAGCGCAGCAGCGTTTCGGCCGCATTTCAGCAGCTCCCGGGCGCCCAGGTTAGCGTGGGAAACAACAGAGCAGCCCCCGCTTTAATCCCGTTCCGTGTGCGGCTCCTACCTCGCTCTCTCCCGACGAAACGCGCTGCGGCGGCTGGGAGAGGCCGGAGAGCGGGCGGCAAAGCAGTCGCTGCTGCTCCTGTTGGACCAGCCGCGCGGCCGAGGAGTCGGGCAGCCCTCAGCCCCTTGCGCGGTCGTGGCAGGGGGGTCACGGGACGCACCTGGAAAAGGAAACGCATTAAACGCGCCCGAGGGGGGCGGCCGGAGGTACCAGCGGGTTTGCCTCTGCGGCATGACGTCTCTGCTTGCATAGCTAGGACGTGGCATTTTCCCCAAGGCAAGAAAATAATTTTCTTTATCATTACCCTGAAGTGAAGAGGTGTCTGTGGCGGCTGAGGGGGGTTCAACAAGTCGAAGCGTTCAGCCCCTCGCAGAATCGGTCTCCCTGTAGCTTTTCCCTAGGAAATTTGTAATCTAATCTCCTCTGAGCTTGACTTAGGCAGAAGCATTTCTCCATAAATTAAGGAACGGTTTGGAGTTTACTCCAACAGTTTTGGTCATCTGGGAGACAGAGGAAGGAAAGGATTAATGTGTTATTTTTACTTTCAGTTTTAAATATGTCTCATGCGGAAAAACGCAATGAATCTGTGCAGAGCATGAAAAAGCAATAGATCTGCAAAAATGGCACAAGTTGTGTGCATATAAATTGTTGGACTCTCAGACAATTTAATGTAGAATAGCTGAATAACTCACAATAATCTAAGATTAAAAGGACATTTTAAAGTAAGCGAACATACCAGTGGTGGCTGTGGTAATTTGTATTCCTTGGAGGGGAAATCAATGACTAGAAATTGTAACCACCTCTCGAAGGGCTCTGCGCTGTGTTCAGGGGGATCTGGCCGCGCTCCTGGGAGTGAGACCTTCGCCACCCGGCCAGGGGGACCTCTTAAACGGGGCTCAGGAAAGAAGAAGGAATAAGGAAAGTTTCATCAATTCTGCAAATTAATGACTGCCCGTTTAATTTAGTGTCATTACAAAATACAATGTGAGATGTTTTTTAAAGGCTTTGAAGGCATCGCTGTTAATTTTGCAGGTCTTGGGATACAGGTGAGTTAAGGGAAGCTGGAGACTATTGCTTGTGCCAGCGGGAACTGACCCCCTCAGCCCAGCTGGCTGCGCAAGTCGCGTACGATGGACCTTGCCTCAACCACTGCGACAGAGAGAGCTATATACGGTATGTTATATAAATAAATAAATAAATAAATAAATAAATAAATAAATAAATATAAAATATATATATACATACATGCATATATATATATATGTACATCAATTTCTCCTGTCGCCGTTCCCTAAGCTGCAGCCCCTGAAACAGCCAGGCTTTTGCTGAGCTTTTGCAGTGCTGCCGAGCATAGCGTGTTACTTTGATTAATGTTACCTAAACTGCTCCAAGGTTACCCGTTTGAATTAGAGGGTGTTACGTTGCAAGAATTTCAGGCACCGCCTGTAAAACAGTGAAGGGACCGCAAACAAAGCCGTCCTGAGGTCCAAACTGTGAATGACTCACTTGTCTGAGGAGCTCGACCCTCAGAGCAGCTTCTGGATTTACTCTGATGCCCTCCCACAAGTTTGGAGATGCAGAAATAATATTCATTTAAGAGATGCTCTAATGCCCTGACTTCCCATTAATGTCAGAGAGCTCTGGAATAGGCACCTTAAAGGAAAAATAAAGCTAAAAGGGGGGCGGGGGGGGACAAACACAGTCTTCCATCAACTCTCCAGTCCTCACGGAAGAGTTCTTCATTAAACAGAACACCACTTGTTCAGCTTTAAAGGCAGAAAAATGTATTCTTGAGCATTTCCCACGTCTTTGGATGGAGAGCTGCTGCAGTATTTCCTCTCTGCCCATGAGCACAGGACAGTAAAGTGCTCTGGAAACACACACCCAATTAAGAGTAAATTCTGCCCCAGACAATTTGTAAGAAGCGCTGTTTCACTTTGTCCAAGTTAATATTCATGGGGTGAGAGGGAGCGCGAGCGAGCGAGGGGGCTGGCGCGGGCAGGCTCGGGTTGCTGCTCCCTGCTCCAGTGGATGCTGAATTATTGAACAAAGCAGAGCGAGACAGCAAGCAGCCAGGGCGCGTTTTAGCCCATGGTCCTCCTGCCCGGGGGCTGGCTGCAGCACTGGCACGAGGCTGGCAAGGAGTTGTGTCCTTGCCCCGAGCCGGGCAGTGCAGGGCCATGAAAGCAGCTCTCTTCACCCCTCAGGATCTCCTGGCTCATCTGTAAGCAGCATCTGAGGGCGCCTACCCCATCGGCCCCAGCCAGGACGTGGTTTTGCATGAGGTTGCAGCAGAAGCAGGAAGCGCTGAAACACTCTCTAGCACTTCAGCACAGCTCTGGAAGTGCCGAAATGCAGCTAACGGCTTATCTATTTATAAAGTGTCCCTTTTCCTTTCCACTCCCTCTGTATGTCTAAATGCGTAAGGGCAGAAATACAGGGTGCGATGCAGTTTGGACTTTGAGACTCCTGGGGCTGCGTTCGCCAGCCTGAATACCAATGTCTAGTGACATCTGCAGTGCCTGGGGACCAGCACAGGACCAGAAAATTGGGCACAGCACTTACTGCCATCCAGCACCTCTTGGGCAGCAGCCAGAGGCAAGGAAGATGGTCCACATCATTTAAAAATGCCACGAGATGCATCTGCTTAGCTACCAACCTAGGTGATACATAGGGTGGGATTCAGTCCAAAATTGAGATGGCTCTGTGTAGATGACTGCATAAGATGTCAGTGCTCCTCTTACAGTCGGTGGAGATTTTGGCAACGGGGTGAGATGCAGGTCTCCATGCGGAGGTGTTGGGGCCATCTGAGATGCCCGGAGGCATCCAGCTGCTTCTAGCTGCCACCTCAGAGGGGCCGACTTCCCGGAGCCACTGCACCACATCTACCAAGCATGTCCAATGCATGGACTCAAAATGAAGCAGTTGAATTCTGCTTAGCTCCCTGCAGGGGATCCTGCCCTAGCTGGAGCCTGGACACCCAGGAGAGCACCTGAACGTAGGCAGCTCTTGTCCCCTCTGTCCCTGGCACCGACACCCCACGAGTCCTGGACCGTGGCTGGTAGCTACGGGCAGCATCTCACCTGCACCAAGGTGTCTCAGATGACACCGGGCAACTGATAGTGCTCCTAGACCCCCGAGCCATGCCAGCCCCCCACCGCAAAGCGGTGCCGCAGGCTTCCCTTCACTCTCTGCAACGGGGAGCCGAGGCGGCGCGGGGAAGTGCCCGAGGTGCGGCGGAAGAGGGAGCTGCAACACACATCCCTACGGACAAACGCCGCGGCCTCCCGCGTCGCAGAGCGCAGGCGCAGACGAGCAAGCTGCACCCTGAAAGCCCCTCGGGGCCGCGTCCCGCTCGCCGCGGTAAGGCACCGGGAAGGCGTGAGGTCGCTGGATAACTCCGGGACCTTTCCCACGGCGTGGCCGCAGCTCAGCGAGGGACACCCTTCCATCAGTCATAAAACACTCCTGCTAAATGGCTATAAAATGATTTATTTTGTCATTAGCCTTATCTTGCTTTCGAAAAACTGACTTAGTTTCTAAAATATATTAGGTTTTGCACTTTCATTAATCTCCTCACTTGATAGACTAAATTAACCTTTTTGAGGACAAAAGAATTTCCTTTCTTTAACATTTTTATAGTGAGACAAAGTCACTGTTTTTTTCCTCCTGTTTTCCTTTATTTGTGTGTGTGTGTGTGTGCGCGCGCGCGTGCGCGCACGCATCCCTGTAACTCAAGCAGCAGGGAATTTGTCTTCCTGATCTCGCTGCTGATTTTTTTGTATTTCAGCCTTTCTACCACGTCGCAGCCGCTAATAAAATCGGAAATGAGCTACGTGAGGAACGTCAGCTTTGAGAGCGACTGAAAAACCCAATGAGGGACCGTCCCTCGTCTCCATAAAACCTGCCACGTTCCTCCAGGCGGGATGTGAAATATAGTGGGCGCATACCACATCCAGCAGTAAAAGGCTGCCACGTCCCCCCCGTACCCGGGGAGCTATCGTTTTCAACTAGGGGAAAAAAAAGCCCCCGGCACGCGACGAAGCCAGCAGAAGAACCGGACGCAGTTAAGGCAAAATTTAGTTTCGTTACGGCGTGTTTAGTTTAGCAGATACAAAACCAGTCCTTTCTCTCTTTAGATGGGTTTCAGGCTTGATTTTAGCTCTTTTAAGACCTGGCCGGCCCTTGGTCCAAACCATGACACCGTGAATTTAAGAACGCCCCCCCTGGGCGTCTGCTCCTTCCCCTCCCGTGTGATGTATTTGCAAGGCGCTTCGCCAGCACCGTCTCTCACTTACCGAAATGACAGCAGATCCAGTATATTACTCTGAACACGTCCCTTTAACGTCTCACTTAAATCCCCACCATAGCCTAGTAAGCGTAACCCAGTTCTTCACCTCAGGTTTTCAGACGTTAACCTGCTACGATACTGAGCAGCGTTTACTAAAGCAGTTCTTACACTCTCAATTGAGGACTTTGTGCAACTCAGTTGCTGACAGGCCTTTTTTTTTTTTTTTTTTTTTTTTTTTTTTTTTTGAGTGTGTTGCACCTATTTCTTCTTCAGCTTCTTTTTCCTGTCTTCTCCAACGCTTATAAAGTCTTTTCAGCGCTGGAAGGGTAGATCAGAGCTTGCCTGCCTTAAAACCTAAGGCAGGTTTTAAGCTCCTCACTCCTCCAGTCGCGGCCCTCCGGCCTCTTACGTTCGCGCTTGCGGTACGTGACCGTCCTTTTGTTTTCGCTTGGTATAAACGGCATTTCCACAGTTTCCCCTCGCCTGCTGGGGTTCCTCTCCCACTTAGGCGGGAGCTTTGCCCTGCAGCAGGACACGGCTCCGGAGGCCGCAGCGCACCTGCAGCGGCCGTGCAGCACCCCTCGCTGGCGACCTCCGTAAACCAGACTTTTTTTAAAGTTTGGTTAAAAACTTATTTTAAAGCCCTGAAACGGGCTTTAAAATAACGGAGGGAAGGAATAAGGGGGGGGGGGAGGGCGATATCAAACAGGGGGTGCCCAGGTCGAGAGCAGCCACAGCGCACTCTTCATTTTTAATCCAAGAAATTCAGAATTCGAGCAACCGCATTTCCAGGAAAGCCGCGACGGCCCCGGCGCTTCCGAGACGGCAGCGTTCACCTCTCCCTGCCCTGCCAACCCGCCGCGTCAAGCCACGGCCGGAGGCGCTCGGGGCACCAGGCGTTTGAGCACAGCAGGGCTCCAGACAGGCCGCTGGCCATTTTTAGTACTTCCCAACCTTATTTCCCTACCAAACGGGAAATATTCCTGTTTCCCAAGGCGTCGAGCTCCCTGATGCACCTGCAGGGCCCCGGGCTGCCTAGGACACGCCAGGCCGTGCAAAACCTGAAGTCAACGTCTCCGCGTGGACGCGGAGCTTTTCTGTCGGAGGGCAGCGAATCCACTGCCTCCGCTGTTACAGCCCAAGATACCGATATTTTAAAAGCTATAAACCGTTTTTTAAAAAACCCATAGGACTGTAGAGCTTTTTTAACACCCTGTCCAGCAAGTTTCAACACATGGCTTTTAGCACTGAGCATACTAGCCCGTAATTCTTTTATTTGCATACTTATGCGGGCAGCAGTCTCAGCCAACTGTTTGCAGCAACTGCTGGTTTACAGCTTGCATGCAGTATCTTTATTTACTGATACCATAATCTCTACCAATACACAAACTGCATTATATTATCTGCTAAAACTCTTCAGGAACGCTCCTGACCTCACCGACAAAGTACTGCTTACTCAAAACATATTGCTGACATAATAGCACTTATTGGAGAAATCTGCTCTTTTGTCTGCCACAATTACATTCCTCTTTCCAGGAATACTGTCAGCAGTGCCCTCAGGATTTTATGATCTGTAGTTTCCATGGCCATATTACGAATGACTGGATTTATAAACTGAGCCTTTTCCAGCTCCATCTGAATATTAGGATAATATTTCCTTCTATGCCAAGAGAAGTCCTATGCGCTCTTTTAATTGGGATTTTCCTCTTTTCTTCAGAGATAATTGAAAAAAACATTAACGTCGCTGGTACTCTTTAAAACGTGGCTCTCTGAGTCGCAGCACCCCAAAGAGCAAAGGCACCTAAGGCTGGTCCTAAGGGCTTCTTCAGGGAGCTTTCGAGGCTACGCGTAGCTCTGCCCAGCCCAGGCTGAGGGGGGAGACGAGCGCCTTTGCAGCCGCTCCTGCCCCTGCTCACGGTGTCCCCAGGACGGCCGTGCCGCTGGGTCGCGGGACGCAGGCGGGCGCCGGCCTTGGAGCCGCCTCTTCTGCCCCGCGTACAGGAATTTAGTCTTTCTTGTCTGCATGCTCACGGCAAAAAAAGAAAAACGAAAATAGGGGGGAAAAAGAAAAAAGAGAAAAAAGGAAAAATAAGAAAGAAAAAAGAGAAAAAAAGAAAAAAGAAGAAACCTCTGTGTTTCAGTACCATCCATTCAGCTAGGCAGTGGCTCAGCCTCTGCCAAAGCAGGGCCTGCGGGGTCAGGGCTGAGCCTGAGGTTGGAGGAAGGCGGCAAGCTGGCAGGGGCTGGGAAGGGAAGCTTGGGATGGAGGGATGGAGGGCCCGGTTCCCTACTCTGCTTAGTTCGGAGCAGCAATCTGAACTCAGCTGTCACACATCATCAGGAGAGGGCATTATACATATATTCATTATACATAATAATGAAATTATTATGTATATATGTATTTGCATTGTGCACATTTGTACTTTTTAGATTTTTAGGGGTGGAGTAGGGTTTGAGCTCTGAGCAGCTTCAATGTCATTCATCTGCTGTGAACATACTCATAAAACAGCATCTATATTTTGCTTTCCTCAGTACAGTTCTTCATTATTGCTTGTTGTGTTCCTAGGCGGCAGGCAGTACAAATTTTTTTACTGAAGTTTAAGTCAGATGAGTCTTTAACCGAATGACAGGTAAGCTACCAAATGTTAGAGAAAAGCTTGTGATGAGTTCTGCATGTCTCATCTCTCTGGCTGCTTGCACACCTCATTTGGCTCTACCGAAAAGCACTAGGATCATCGTACCTCCCCACAAGACTAGAAGGACCAAGTACCTGTACACTGCCAAAACCCAAAGATCACAGACCCAATTCTACAAGAGCAGTAGACTGCCTTAATAATAATTCTATTTTAAAATACATTCCTGTTCTGAGCCATTTCGATAGTCTTGTATCACCTGGCCAGAGTTTTATCTGAGAAGATTTACATTCCCCTCTTGCCCCTTACATCTTGCAGCCGTACAAGTGCACCACCTTACTGAAGTCAAAACAAACAACATCCACTGCTCTCCGCTCGTCCATTGAGCTAGTTATTTTGTCATCAAAAGCTATCGGGTTGGTCAAACGTGATTTCTTCTTTGTAAATCCATGCTGACAACCCTCAGTCACCTTCTTGATCTTCATGTGTTTGGAAATGGCTTCCAGGATCATTGGCTCCATCTTGTTCCCAAGGACTGAGGTGAGGCTGAACCATCTGTAGTTACCCAGATCCTCTCTCTTGCCCTTCTTTAAGATTGAAATACTGGCTTTCTTCCAGTCCACAGGAACTCCCCTTGATTACCACGACCTTTCAAAGATAACCAAGAGTGGCTTCGCAGTGACAGTGGCCACCATCTATGCCTCAGCACTTGTGGGTGCATCCCATCAGGTCCCCTGGACTTGTGTTTGTCCTGTTTAAGTGTTCCCTAACCCAACCCTCCTCCATCAAACAGAAATCTTCCTTGCTCCAAACTGCCTCAGTGGTCTCAGGGACCTAGGATTCCTGAAGGCAAATCTTACCAAAGTGAATACTTCTGGACCATGTCCTTTGTCACCATGCTCCCCACCCCATTCCGTCACAGACTCTTATTTTTCCTACCTGCTCTTTTGCTGCTGGTACACCTGTACAAGCCTTTCTTTTTGCCCTTCACAGCCCTCACAGATTCAGTTCCAGAAGGGCTTTGGCTTTTCTAATACCATCCCCACACTCTTGTATGGAGTCTCCATATTCCTCCCTGGGCACCTCTCCCTTTTCCTTCCTCTTATTCACATTCCTTTTTACATTCAAGTTCTGTCAGGAGCTCCTTGTTCATCCCTGCAGGCTTTCTACCACCTTTGTCATCCTCACTGTAAATCATGCAGTTCTCAGGTGGGTTCTTTTTTTTCCCCGTCTCTCTCTCTCTCTCAACTCCTGGTAAAAACAGAAGAAGTGTAGAGGCACAAGCAGGAGGATAAAGCAAACGGGGAACAGTTGCTCACTATTTCTCAAAGGAAGCGCATTCCAACAGCCACTGAAATTACCTGGTCATAGTTTTAAAGTAGCAAATTAAAACATTTGTTTTTCAAGATACATAATTAGATTATGGTTCTCAGCACTAGCATTATTAAATTTGCCTTCTATTACTAGTGTGAATGACTTACTGACTGGGCTCCAAGAGATCAAGGAGCAGAACTCAACCATCCCAACCCTCAGTTCAGTGCTTGCTTACTTCTCTAGCTAGCTGAAATAGAGGTCATTACAAAGTGCAGTATCAAAAAGGAACAGTTACAAGGTTTTTAAAAAGACTAGAAAATGGTTACTTTTACTACTATGCCCCTCTCTAGTTAAGCACATTCTTACTTACATAATTTGGTAGTGATATCTGACAAAAGTGAAAGCAACGTCTTTTGAGCGCACCCTAGTGAAAACACTGCTGAAGTGTTTTTTTTGTTTAATTTTTTTAGGTTTAAAACTCTCAAAGTGTCTATACATATTTATCATTGTTTTGCTGCTTTGGTGCTAAGGCCCATATTAAAAATAATTACTACAGAAACAAAATCCTATTTAGGCAGTTTACTAGTCTTTGAATTATGTTCAGTGAATCACTTCAAAAAGTAATGTGAATTACAGAAGTCTTCTAAAAGGTCTCAAAAATCAGTCATTTTTCTATTGAACACTTTCTTTTCTGCAAAAGTAATGTGAATTACAGAAGTCTTCTAAAACGTCTTGAAAATCAGTCATTTTTTCTATTGAATACTTTCTTTTCTGCATAGAGATGTTGTTACTGTTTTGGAAACAGCTATTGTTTCCATTAGGGAGCAATGAACCAGTTAAGTTCACAACATACTTCATTTTTAAAGTCCAGTACGTTCTCTACCCAATTTCACAATGCAACTGAAAATATGGTTCTGTAGCCAAACATGCTGGCAAAAAAAAAAAAAAAAAAAAAAAAAAAGAAATACTGTCAACAGTAGGAGATTAAGATAGAAATATTAATGCACCCTGGCTGTGCCTTCTCATGGCAACACTATTTAAAGGCACAGTCGGAAATGAATATACAAAACATATTATGGAAATTATCCTAAGGAAAAAATCTAAAAGACAATTGCTTCAGACTTTCAAAAGGCCCGAAGTAATAACCTGTGCGGTAGCTTCTGCAGAAGGTACTGTAAGAACAATAATAAGACCTTAATAAATTGCCTTGAAACCATTTTATCTGCAGAATAAGCCTCTCAGAAGTGTTCTGTTAAAAAGTATCTAGCTAAGATAAACTACAGTGAGGCGTATAAACTTAGATTTACAACCACTATTAATTCTTAGTCTTCAGGTTGTTCCTTTGTAATTTTTTTGAACTCCATTTTATAGCTGGGTTGGGATGTGCACTTGCATGTTTAGCCAGTATCTGGGAAATGTGTGTGCGTGTGTGTGGGGGGGTACTGTTAGGGTAATTTATGCAAAATAATTACAGAAATTCTGGTTGCTCAGAGGGTGTGGAGTCTCCTTCTCTGGAGATATTCAAAACCCACCTGGATGCTTGAGCAGGGAGGTTGGACTAGATGATCTCCAGAGGTCCCTTCCAACCTCAACCATTCTGTGATTCTGTGAAATTCCCATATCTACAGACAACTCTCCACTACTTGAATGAGTATCAGGAAAAAAAAGAAAAACCTGCTGTCTCTCCCACGTCATTCTGTGCTACAACTGAACTAACAAACTCCCTGTAATTTTGGAACTATCTGTTCCACACAGCTACCTGGATCAGCTTTGTTTTGCTACCGAGTCCTGCAGGGCCAACATGGATCCCAGGCTAAAACATATAGCTGGATATAAACCAGTTCTGACCAAGCCATGTGGTATTTATACTGTACTATTCACTGCTCCCAGCTGTCAAAGTACTGCACATCCTCCAGTGCTGACCAGGCGCAGAGCTGTAACTATCCCAAGCTTTGAATTCTCAAGCAAGGAATCACTTGCTTCCCTGGCAAAGTGGCCCCACTACATCCAGCTAAGTCTGTCTCTGCATGTGGTTTAGTAACGATCACGAAAAGCTGTGCTTGAGCTAGTATCAACGGCTGGGATAACTCACCCGTGGATAACTGAGTGCTGACGGCACACATTCTTGTTCCTAATCAAACAGATGCAAACAGCCAAGTCAGTGGTACAAAGCCAAACCAAAAGAGAGTCTTGCATCAAGCAACATTCCACTCAGACAGGAGGAATCAGACAACAACCACTGAGCCTGAATCTGGCCAAAATTCTTCTCGGGGAAGAAGAAAACGTCAGCCACGTGCTGGCTGCGTACGCTGACTAAATGGGTGCCTCCACTTAACCTTTCCTTCCTCTGTCATCCATACTTCAGTCAATCATTGAACTGACCGAATTGGCAGTTTATAACCCTCTCCTGGTCAATGAAGGGTTTGTGTATCTTGTCATATACGCTTCCCATTGCAATGCAATGGAAGAGAAAATCTTGTATTTACATGCATCTCTGGGTGAATAAAATTGAAAAATCCTGGTCATAACTACAGTGACATATAAGAAGTCATATTGCCTTTCGGACACAGTATGCACTATTATCTATTTTTTTTAATCAGTAAACCACTTAAGAGGTTTTAAATAGATAAACAAGAAAACAAATGTATGTTAACATATTTACTCTATTTTTAATAGTAAGGGAAGGAAAGGAGGAAGAATAGAAACACTTAAACAAAACCAGTGTGTTTTATTTCTCTCAAGTTAATATTTTAAAGTAGCCATACAAAAAGAATTCAGAGAATTGCACTTTTTATAGCATGTTTCCAATTAGTTATTATAACTACTAGAAATATATAAACTGTTTTAAACTTGCTTTACCCTGAAGTTCTTGAAGTTAATGCTTTTTGTAAAGTTTGGTTTCTTGCAGTGACTGCAAAGTCACAAGCATTGTTATAGATACTTTCCAAATTAAGTTAGTAATGTCAGATAATCTAGCATGTAACACAGCAGCACCACAAAAATATCTGATGAATTTGGATTAGAAAGATTATATCCAAAAGATAGGGCAGTGTTTATTTATAAAATTATAAAAGAATCCTTGTCAGCAAAAATTGGTAAGTGGTTGAATTATGTCAACATTTGTATTAAATATTATGTAGTAGATTAGCATACCATATCATATAAAAATACCTCTTTAGATAGGTTATATTAGATACATTCACTGAACACTTCCGTACTACTGCATTCATATTACAAGTTTTCATTCATTTCATTCATATTATGAGTTAAACAGTTTATGGCATGGTCATTTTCTTTTGAACAATGCATAAAAATTGAATGCAATTTGGCCACATGTATGTAAGCAAGTGCAGAACAAGATATCTGCATAACAGAAAGTCCATGAAGACATATTAATGTGACAGTAATCACAGCACCATATGCATACAGATCATACCTAAAAACTCTTCTCTTGTAGCCTGCAGTAATAAGAGACATTTTCCACATTCTTTCAGTAAAAAACAGCAACTCCTTCCCCTTCAAAAGCCCTTTGTGAATCATAGCTTCCTTGAGAGAAATTATCAACTTTTGCTTCTTCTCTCATCAGTATTACGTAAAGCTGGAAGTGAAAAACAAACATATGAACTATAACATACTCTGAAGAAATAAAACTAAATCAGAGGAAATAAAGCTAAAAAGCCTCTGAATTTGAAAGTCATTGTACTATATGATTCTCATTACCAAGAATTCCACTTTCACATGCAAACCTTCAAAAAGAGTCTAGTAAGAAAGGAACTTAGTAACATCACTGGAAATGCAACAAGTTTTGGCAAAGTCACAAAACAGGCTGCTAGCACACACCCAGAAAAATTCAAATCTGACTTCTTGACATTTGTGGAATATGTGCATCTATGTAGCTTCTAAAATCTTTCTTTCCTTCTAAAATTTCTTCCTTAGTTATGCATACTTTATGCATCAAAAATCTGCTTTCAATTGCAGTAAGACATTAATCAACAAAATGTTATCTGCAGCAAAGTTGTAATCCACCAAGAAGAGATAATATTTTTTTTGCTTCTTTTCTTGTTTTCTTTATTTTCTTATTTTTTTTTTTTTTTTTACTTCTTTCTTGTTTTTGTTATTGAACTCAATAACTGTATAGGAAGAAAATGGGAGATTACCTTTAAAGGTATTTCTAAGATTTCACAATTAACTGATGCTTTTCTTTTGGGAGGAAAAAAAGGTGTACGGGGGAGAAACATCAATATTTTTGGAAAATGAGATGTATGTCAAGTCATATTCACTACTCAGTGCAATTTTACAGCCAATTTTACCAATCCCTCTTCTCAGAAATCCCTAATAGGAAGACACAACTATGGTTACGGGATAGCAGCAGACTGCCTTATAAAACTAATATATCCTACATTCAGAAGCTGAGTACTGCATTCAAATACTATTTCTGGAATTCCCTGGATGAGTTCCTCTCCCTCTCTAACTTCTCCCTCTCACTTTGTTCATGCACATTCACAATTTCTTCATCTCTGACATCAAAGCACAGGAGTTCAAGTCGAAAACCTTGGTCCCTTCATGGAAAAAGAAAAAAATGCTCATAGAACATATAACAATTACTCCAAAAGTAAATTACAGAGCCAGATTCAAGCATGATGGTATTTTTCACATTCTTCTATCCTTTTATCACTTAACAGAATACGCGCACATTTATATCTTTTCTAAAAGCTACTAAAATCTGTGTTTCAAAAGTGAAACATGAATTCTTTTTATTGCTACCCTGATGATTAGCATGCACACTTACTTCTTGCGGTCTTTGTCTTTCTTCAAATTAACAACAGGTGTAGAGACCAATGCTTGTGTTTGGAGTAATTCAGCAGCAGCTTTCTTCTTAATAAACATAGCCATTTCATCTTCTAGAACTCTTCTGTTTTTCTCTAGTTTCAGTCTCTCTTCTTGATGCAATCGCTTAAGATGTTCAAATTTAGCCTGTATCTGTTCAGAGAAAGCACAGAAACTGCATTTCCAACTAGTTACACAAGGTGGTGATACCACAATATAAAAACATTAACAATAAAAATAATAACAAGCTACTAAACTCATGTTAAAAGTTACACGAAATGGCAGTTCTTTGAAGAAGACTAAAAAAGAGCAATCTAGAAAAATGATCATTTATATCAGATCATTCTCATTTCAGTTGCCAGGCTACTTCACATAAAGTAAGGGTGGAAACCATGGAAAGCACTAAGTCAGTATTAGATTTGCTACCGCATATACCTTCATTAGATCAAAAATAAACAGTCCTCAGAAAAAGAAACAATTACCAACACGATGATTATATTAGGAGCTGTCAGGCATAAGTTGCTTCCCTAAAACCAGATGGACAAGGAACCATTCATTTTTAGCTACACAGGTATTCATTTTAATGTGCTTATTACTTATATGTATACATTAATACATATATATACACACAATAAGGCTGGTTTGAGGAATTACTCTTGAGCTCCTAGAAGCTAACTGTTTTTCTGCAACAACTGTTGACTGTTCTTTTGATATATTAATAGATTTTACTTCCAAGATGCATTTGCATAGTATGCTAAAACTGATCAAGTTGTGCACGATAACCAAGGGGTATTTCCCTGTACCCTTCCTCACTTCCCATCTCCCCCCTACATATTCTCCTAGCATCTTGCTTCTGTACCTGCGTCATCAGACAGATCGAGGGGCTGATCAGGCGGAGAAAGCTATAACCCTATCAAAATATCCCTGCGTTTCAACCATGTCGTATCTCTGATTCACCTAACTGTGCAAGCCACATTGCTAAGCTATACTAGTACAAAAATCAGATATATTTCCTTCTTTTGCAGAAAAGAAATTAAGAAATAACTAAAATAATAGTGGTACATCTGCTCTACACAGAAGAGTTGCCCAAGATTTTAAGTGGAAGACTGCGTGTGTGCGTGTGTGTGTGTGTACGCACACCCACGTGTTATTTCATGGCAAAAATTAATCAGAGTCACTGTAAAAACACATATACCAATATAAAATTTTAAAGGTAGAAACAAGCAGAGTAAACAACAGCCCATTCAGGAGAAGTAAGGCTGTAAATCATACCCGCAAGCTGCCTTTAAATGAATGGAGCAAAATTAGTCTTGGATACTACAGAAACTTGTTTTTCTTTGGTCTCCATGTGTTTATTCATACGTCTGGGAGAAGAAACAGCAAGACAGTATATGACAAATGTTCTTTAGAAACAACTTCATGACTGCTTTCCCACATCACATATTAGGGGAAGGAAGCAGGAAGGTGGCAATCAGGCTAATACCAGTAAATCATCTGGAACATGCAAAGCTCAAAGAAATCACCTGGTATAAATCACTGAAGGAAAACAGCAAAGAGCATCAAAAACACTGCATAAAACTCAACTGAACCTACTCTGAATATGGCCAAGTATCCTTGCTGTTAGATAGCCTTACAGTGACAGGGTCTGAACCTGATTTTATTCTCCACAAATTGCACGGGAAACTTAACAGATTTAGAAAACCAAGCATTAAGCCCTCTTCATATTTAAAACATGCATCTGAACACCTCACAGAACTGTTACAGCTTTGCTCAGAGACTGAGATACAGAAGTGGATGATGACAAATATATACACGTTTCCAATTTTACTTAAACCAGTGTTTAACTATAAATATGCATGACCATGATAAAGTTTGGCAGAAAGCAGATGTGAAGATCCTGCTTTGCCAGTCCAGCTTGACAGGACTAAATCTTTAACAACATATTCAGGAGATGCTGCACATCTCCAAATATTTGAATTACTTAACATATTTCTTGGATTTAAAAGGTACGCTATATTAACATATTTCACTGGCTGCTAAAACTCTTAGTTATTTGGGAATAGATAAGATTAAGAAAAGAAATTCTTCAACCTCTCAATACAAAGGCTACACTTTATATAAAGTAACTGAAGCTGGAGGTCACACAAAGGTATGTGCCCCACTATCATATTCATTATTGTCTTCCAAGACTGAATCCCTTTCTTCACTCTTTAAGTGAGAAGAGCATCAGTCTCTTACAGGATGGAGTGTGAAGGGGGGCAACCTCAGACAACATCTGTCACAGTGCCTTTGTTTTTTTAAAACACTTACCACAGAACTTATCTCTACCATAAAATTATAAAGTTGCAATCTTCTTTGTGCATTATAATCACAAGGCCATGGTTAGCTGCTATCAACTGCAAAATGTTATTTTCAGAAGTCCCATATATAGGCTATTCTTCCAGCAACCTACCTCTGAAAAGCACCTACTGTGCTGACACGCCATACGAACATTTCTCAGCCTACTGAGAAAGGAAGGCTAAGAAAAATACAACCATTTATCACTCACCTGCTACTTCATCTTCTGTCCCATCCACTACCTTTAGACCACAAGCCCTCTCCTTCCAGAGGAGACTACTGCTTACTTATTTGCTTGCATCTAGCACTGCATAATGAGCCTGCTTTTGACTCTAAGCACTACTGCCATCTAAATATTAGGAAATCACAAATATCAACTAACTGTGATTCTGCAAAGTGCTCAACTTAAGTGTTCCAAATCTCAGTGCACAATCTCAAGACAGACAGAAATGCTTACTTCTTGTTCTGCTTCTTTCAATATTGCTTCTTTTTCCTTCACTCTCTGCACAAACACTTGTCGCATCTCCTCCTCTTTCCTCTGCATCTCAATGTAGAATTCATGCCTCTTCGCCTCATAGGCCTCCTGTAGACTGAAGCCCAAAAACGTAAACAAGTCTCCAGCATATTCCTTTGTTCAATGTGGAAAACTCAACCTGGGACATTCATTAAACAATTTATATTCGTCTGAAACATACACATCTACAGCTCCCTACATAAAAAATCATAAACAAATCTAAACGGAAGCAAAGGTCTTACCGTTGTAAATTTTGGGTTAAGTAATCTACCTCGAGTAAAATTATTTAAGCTATCAGCTCCTAGGCAATCTACATTTCAAAGTGCAGCATTTTAGGAATCTGAGCTTCTAAAATATGCAGTTATAACTTTCTGCCTCCAACATGCGTAACCTTTTCTTTAAAGTTACTTGCTAACGGGACACTCAAATTGCTAGAAAAATCCTCAATAATTTATGAAACTCCTTGAACTTAAAATAAAATGTTAAAAAGCAAAGTATCTGGAGCATTAACACAACTAATAAATTATTTCCATGTTAAAAAGGGACGAAAAAAATGAGACCTTTAAAATATACACACCATTCCTTACATAATGCCAGAACCTAAACACGACCATGCTGCACAAATATATAATAAATACAATATCCTAAATATTCCAGTATCTGTTACTTTCCAACATGCATCAAAACCTAAAGACTGCTTGTTTTTTTTCCGAACCCCCCCCTCACAAAACTAGTGTACTCTATACTTACCATATTTATATTTGAAACTATAGAGATGTAAATTAGTTTAGGTCATTGAGCCAACATCTGGCAACAGAACTAAACAGCAAGTAATTTAAAAATTTCTTTACTTGTAAGTCTATGCCTCTGTTCACATTTCTTTTTTAAAAAGTTATTCGACTATACATTCTAACATGCAAGGCAAATGTTTCCCTCCAAAAAATAGATCCTGGAAATTGAAGAACTCCTTTCATATCAAAGCTACCTAGCAAACAGAAAGATATTGGTAATTTATTCAAATGCTTCTTGTAATTGCTGCCATGACTGCCACCACAGTGCTGGCAGAAAAAGCTCTAATTCTCCTTCTAACTGGTAATTTCTCTTTTCATGGAAAAAGGAAAGCAGCTTACACACAAATGTACCCCATACACGAAAGATCACATTACTGTTAGAAAGCACACTTCCTCAGAAATACAGGTTTTTCCAACAAAACATTCATCATACAACTTTTTTTTTTTTTTTTTTTTTTTTTTTAAGTCATAAGCTTCCACAAGAACAGAATTGGCGGATCAGAGCTACACCAATGGTTATAATTTAGAAAAACAAAAGAATCTGTCCAGTATCTTGTAGGAAATAAGGCTTACAAAATGGGTAGTGTTTGCTCTCTATTCTGGGACTATTTCCTGGTCCCATTCTTCTCTAACATTTCCTGAACGCTGACTAGCCATCCTCTCTGAGCTATCACCCTTTGTCAGCTACCTCATACCTTCCACTCTAATGTAAAAATACGCATAAAATATTTAAGTTTCTGTTTTAAATATATTTAAGTATATTTAAAATACAAAACAATTTAAAATATCTTATGAACACACATATGTATACACACACATGCACACACCCCTACACCTATACTTTTGTATGAATTTTTAAAGTTTCATCTTTAACTGTTTCTGTTAAAAGTAATCTTATAAATGGAAGAAGTTATAGAACAAGGTATCTAAAAACAATGATTTAGGTAAACAGTAACTGGAACTTCCCTCTTTTGCATTTAAGTTTATGACTAGAAAGTTTCCCAATCCTGAAGTTTCTTATTTCTATTCAAAATAAAATCTAAAGAGAGAAGAATCATCTTGAAATTTCATGTGCATGCTAATTTTACAAGATTTCAAGGGCAGAGCCCCTTTCCTACCTCTATCTTACTTGAGCAACACACTGCAGTTAAACAAGTTCAGAACCATAATCATTTTTCCCATTTTTTTTTAAATCAGATGTGAATTAACTTAGATCAAAATTGAACTTATAACTATCAAGTGAAACAAGGTATGGTTTTCACACAGGTATACTAATTCACACTATCTTTAAGTTTAGACAGCACATGTATAACAATAAAACTACACACAGGCTTTTAAAGCCCTAGTAATCTCACTATACACACTTTCAGACCCTGTGTCTGCTAACATGCTGACTCTGGGACAATAAAGCTGCTAAAGCAAATGCTAGACTAAGCTAATATGCTGCAATCACATCTTCATTTCATTATGTGGACACTTTTAGACTTAAACTAAACTAGTTCATCAAGTAAAATAACAAAGGGGCTGTTTTGAAATTAGTATCAGACTAACCTTTCAGACACTGGATTTACTAAATAATCGGACTACATGTATAAAGACGACACTTTTTTTTTTTAATCTCCTCTCCCCAGCACTGAAATGTTCTGAAAATCATGAGGATAAAATTAAAACAGATCTCCCTTTTTATGTTTGCATATCAGCAACATAATGATCTGAAGAGTATTCTATTTTAAAGAGGAGATGGAGTTAACAGTTCATGAGAATTTATGCCGACTCTATCCTTTCAAAATAACTGCAAATGCTGCAAACAGTAAAAGACTTCTTTCTTTACCCACTACTGATTTCACTGCTCTTCATACAGTACATTATGAAAAACAAGTTTAGAGATACTCTCACTCTTCTGCGTTGGACCTGTAGAATTTTATACTCCATACAACTCCACATGCAAAATTAAAAAATTAAAAGATAGTTATTTAAATACATATATTCTTACAGAGGTTCTGAAGTGAGGGAGGGAAGGGATTTTGAAGAAAGCGTACACCTTACTAATCTATTACATACCTCATAACTGCACTATCACCTACCTTTCTACAGAAGTATAGCTGTGACATAGAGTTTTTCTATCTGTGTAAGATTTAGGACATGGAAGCCTAAAAACAAAGATGCAAATCAAACAAGCTCTGTTTATAAATAAAAACCCTGGTTTAAGTGAATTCAACTCTCCAAGGAAGACAATGTTGCATATTTTGTGCAATTTGGTTGATAAGATAGATACTTGAACAATATTTTACAGTTTGTTCACTTAAAGTTAAAAAAAAATCTGAAAATTACACACAGAACTTTTTGTATAACATTCCAATGTTACTTAAGGTATATCAGACTAAAAAAAAAAAAAAAGAGAGAGAGAGAAAGTTAAACTAATGACAAGCATTTTTAGCACAGTTCACAGTTCCTTGACTCAGTGGCCTTCCAAAGTTGCTATATAGCAATGCTGAGGATATGGCAAATCTGTTTTCCCAGTAAAGATTTGAAAACAAGGCATTTTGGATGGGATTCTGTCTTACCGTAAGGAGGTTAAAATATTTAGTTCAAATGCAAAAGTCTACACTTGGTTAAAGGAACTCCATTCCTAAAGTGACTAAGTGACTTGTTAAGGAAAAGTCTAATATTCTACTAGATATGATAGTTTCCTTTCTCAGAAAGGGCAGCTACAGTTATATCAGTCTTCCTCTACATTTGAGCTTACTGATGTCCTGAATCCTGTTTTTCCCTCAGCATACAGACTGTTGTTTTTTTTTTTTTTTTTTTTTTTTGAGAACTATAAGGTCTGAATACTCCAGCTTCAGGGAGAATTAAAGCATAGAGTGATTTCTCCAGTTTGGTGCGTTCTATACCATTTCAAGAAACTAAGAAGCTTACGATGAGTAAACCATAATTATGGACACAGAAAAATAACTAGAGAATGACTAGTATCAGAGAATCTGAATGAACAAGTATACACATAAATATTAATCTTTGCCTATTTGCAATAGACTCTGGCCCTTCAGGTTTTCTTCTTCCAAAATGAGAATGCTCCCTTCAGTAACAACAGAGCTGAGATTCAAAAAAGAACTTTCAAAATGTCCTACAGAAAATATCCAGTAATAATCCTCTCTTCCCTTGCAAACATCTAAAACTTACTAGCCATATATAAACACACACAAAAGTTTGTTTGGCTTGAAGCCATCTTGACGTCTAGATCTACGCCCCAAATTTTCCCATTCTGAACATCTCCGCAATTATCTCTTGATGATATTGGCTTTAATCTAGGAATTTTAAAACTTCTCCATCTAATACTCCTCGTAGGCCTAACTGAACCATCAATAATGCAGGTCTAGACCATCCACAAAAAAGAGGTCTACTTCTACACTATAACGTACTGCATAAAACACACAAACCATCCTTCCAAATATTACTGCAAATTTTACAAAACAAAGTTAATGGATAGCAGAATATGCTTTCCAAACCTATTGCTGATTGGTGGCTTGAAACCCAAATTATAACTACGTGACTAAGTTTAGCCTTAGATAGTATTCATTTATCCCCTCAAGTACCAAATGACAGATTCTTAATTTTTAAAATGACTTATCACATATAAATTTTTAATCTCATGTTGGCATTTGGTCACAAGCAATCCTTAATATCTTTTAGAATACCCCACATGACTTAACATGATTTCTTTTCATGGAAAAAAGCTTGTATATTGTTTTTCCACAGTGAATTGTTTTTGCAAGTATTGTTTTTGCACAATGAATGAGATTCATTGTGTTCAAAATTGCCTATGAGTTTAAATTATGCTAATTATTACTCAGTTATCCAATTTAACCATATAGTGTTTGATAAAATCCCAATATAAACAAGATGTCCTGGAATCAACAGAATTAGCCAAAATTCCTGTGGATGACATTCTATGTTCTGGTAATCTTCTCTCAAAGAACCTAATACCCAAAGTCCTGCCTATGTCCTTACACCTTTTTAACTGTACAATTATTGTTTCTCCATACTTCCTAAATATTCCTAACTTACGGGGAGCATCCGCATGGCCTCCCAAGTGCACTACCCTAAGGTACTTCGAAGTCATTGATGACCCTCTCACCATACTGCAATACCCCCAAGCTCCCAAGTGTTAAGAGACAGTATATGTTTCATTCAGAGGTACGGATTTGCTGATAGGTAATACATATTGACCTGTTCCAACAGATAAAGCAACTGCAAATATAGCTGGAAGAGATGGAAGGAGATTACAACTGGAAATAAAAGATTAAAGAAACTAGATACAGAAGTAGCAAATATCTCCTGCAGAAAGCAGTTTTATTACATGAAACAATCAAGTGTCTCTAGGTCTTTCCTTAACTTTCCTTTATAATCCTCTATTAACTTTCTGTACAGTTTAACAAGAAATTTCTTGTTCTGAAAAGTCTAGCTAGACATTTGTCATTACAGCAGACAAGTTCATAAGTTAGCAATGTAATCAATGATTTTGTAAAAGTTTTTGCTTCAGATCCTTCTGAACTTTGACTCTAATCATTCTATCAGATATTAGTAAGAGAAAAAACATCAGGCTAATATGCGAAAAAAGTTATTTAAAAGGCATAAAGAGTATGTTACTGAAGAAAAGACATTCTCCATGATGAAAACTAAAATCATTAGCTTTATTATAAAACAGTAATATTTCATAAATATAACTAGTTTGTATATCTTTAAAAGTAATGCACTTATACCCCATACACTGGTCCATCCAGGTAAGTGAATGAGCAGGAATATGCTTACTCTGATACAAAACCAATGCCTTCTGCCCTGGAAAAACTGTTCTATATATGAACTTTCCTATGTGTTGATATAGGCAAACGTAAATTGAATGGATACTGACAGCCAGCGCTGCACATGGAAGTCCCTTACCTGACTGGTTTATTCTCAGGGCCAGTGTCTCTGAAGCCCATCTCCTCCAGTCTGCAGCGTCTGTACAGCTCGTAATGTCGTGCATGAGTCTGTTCTCTTAAGTCTTCCATATTTGTGCAAATAAGCATCTCACGAAGCTTTACAAAGTCACAGTGGTTCTCATTTTCCACTAATCAGCAGGAGATTTGATTATTATAAACAAGTAGCAAAGTTGTGAAAATGCATTTTAAACAGCACCAAGTTTCTTTTATTTTGTTAACTGATTATACTTCCCACATAAGCTATTCCTTTGTTAATTTTTATTATGTTTCATCATAATTTCTAATATACACATCTAAGCACTAACTGGAAGTACTGGTGAGCATGACCCCAATACTTCAGGATTTCCTGTTTGAAATGAAGGTTAAAATTTTTTTCACTTTTGTATTCCATCGATGAAAAAAAATCGTTATAATTTAGTACTGCTAGATCTACTTCTACAATCGTAACCTACCCAAGTATTACATACAACATCTCATAGCTTGATTCCAAGGACGTGTTGATGAAGCTACCAGTTAGTGCATACCTCAAATATTGTTAAATTTTTTAAACTGTTGATGCAAAATACAATCAATATGTCATGAGTGGCTAATATACACCCTCCTTTTTAGTTCTGCAGAATTTTATACTTTAACAAAAAAGTTCATTCTCACAAAAATACCTTTGAGAATTCATTTACCTTGCACAATGCCCCACGGGTACTGACGAGCTTTCACCATTTTGTTTCCAACTTTGACCTCTTCTGTGCTTCCTACTACAGCAAATGGTAAATGTCCCTGTAAGAGTCACACCCACACAGCTTTATCTCTCAGCATTCTTACGTAAGAACGGCAAAGCAAACAGTTGAAAATAAGGGGAAAAGAAAAACTTCTTTTCAGGAAAATCTAAAAGGTTATAGCCATAAAACAGTTTCAAACTGAAAATAAAAATCTAAATAGATCAGTGTCTAACCAAGCTATTGATGCAGAGGTCAAACCACAATACAAAACTGGGAGGAGTGGTCGATACAGCAAATGGTTGTGCTGTTATTCCGAAGGACCTTGACAAACTGGAGTAATCTGCTGACAGGAACCTCTTGAAGTTCAGCAAAGGGAAAGGCCAAGTCCTGCACCTTGGGAGGAATAATCCCATGCTCCAGGTTGGCTGGGAGCCAACCAGATGGAAACCAGCTTTGCAGAAAAGGCTCTCGTTGTCCTGGTGGACAATAGGTTGAACATGAGCCAGCAACGTGCCATTGCAGCAAAGGCAGCCAACAGCATCCAGAGCTGCATTAGGAAAGGTATCGTCAGCAGGTCGAAGGAGGTGATCCTTCCCCTCTACACAGTCCTGGTGAGGCCACATCTAGAGTGCTGGGCTTCCCAGTACAGCAGACACATGGACACACTGGAGTAAACCCAGCAAAGGACCACAAGATAATTAAAGAATTGGAATATCTGAAATACGAGAAAAGGCTGAGAGGACTGCGACAGTTTAACAATAGTTTAAAAGAAAAAAATAAAGTAATCAGAATTCTATCTGACTTTCTATCTTCAAAGAGAATTTGGCAGGAAAATTATAAATAAAAGGGAAGAAGCAGATGAGAGAAAGATCATAAAAAGAAGCAGAAAAAAAAGAATGGAGAGGGACTTGAATATCTTCCCTAACAGATGCAAGGTAGTATTCACTGAGGAAAAGAGCAAAGCCAATCTGTCTGTCTGTGTTAAGAATTATATATTGATTAACCAGAAATTAGAATGAGTAATTTGAGTGGGATCCTCTTTACTTTTCTGTTGTCGGGCAGGGAGGAAAAAAAAATGCTTCCTAAAACAAATGGGATCAGCAGCAGAGACAGGAAGATTTGCAAAAGAGAAAGAACATGAGAACAAATTAGTTTTTCCTCAAGCGTCAAGCATAGAGAAAAATAAACATGCAGCTTGTTACAAAACCATAAGCTTTAAAGTAATCATGAAAGAGCAGACATGAAACATAGCAGAGAAGGTGCTTTAGAACAAAACCATTAATGCTATAGTCATTTACTTACATTCATGATGGCATTAATTTTAGAAACAGTTTCATCATCAGTTGGAAACTGGTATATCTGGACACCATTACTAACCAATTCACTCATAAGTTTGACCTTGAACTTCTGTAACTCAGTTTTAGAAATGCAGTCTGCTTTGCCTATAATTGGTATAATGTTCACCTATTAATGACAGAAAAATATGAAATGTGTAAGGCTTCAATTTTGAGGTGACAACTCTTATACATTACAATTTTTGCTGATAAGCTCTTTAAAACTTCCCCATCAATTGATCACTGATTCGTTTCATAAGCAACCAAAGAAAGCTTCACACACTATGCAAAATCTATCCACTGGCATCATTTAACAAAGTAATGCCACACCATTTAATGAACTTGCTCAAAGTTAATTGATTCAGAAAAAAGAATAAGGAGGGAGGTCTCACACAGTGAATTCCCAAAGAAAAGAGCAGCAGCATATACTTACTAACTAAATGCCAAAAAATCTATTTTTTAACAGGATTATGAATATATACTTTATAGAGTTTGGGGATGTGGTTCAGGCCTGAAATGAAAATCACCAGTTTAAATACACAAATAAAAGGAAGCTGACAGTACCAAACTCTGCCAACTCCTGTTCCTCCTTCTTGTGTTCCTTTCAGCTATAACATCTTGCTCATCTCACCACTCTTACCCACAGCTCATTCCTAGATTCTAATGCAGTAGTGTATTTTCACAGGTACCTGCTGGCAAGAGAGGAATGACGACACAAGAATCCTCCTTACTAGTTTTTACACTAATTATTCAGAATTCAAATTCAATCCTACGAATGTAAGTTGTCAATAGCTATGACAATAACCTGGTATTTTTAGTAATACTTTGGCATCTACTACCTTCCTATCATCACTCCAAAAACATACGTTTTTCATAACATGATACAAGAATTAACGTCCAAATATTTTAGCAGATTGAACACCACAAACAATTCTTCTGGATTTGAGCAGACAGTTTTTCCAGAGCTCCTTGATGCTAAATGCAAAAAGGGAAAACAAAACAAGAAACACCACATGCACATTCTGTTTATCCTTCTGAATATTCTGTCTAAACATAAAATCCTAATCATGGAATTTCGTTAACTGATCTCTCTCTCTCTCTTTCTCTCTCTCTCTCTTTTTTTTTTTTAAACAAACACAATATGAAGTCTTTCCAAAATACCAAACCATGTAACAAAAGGAAGAAAGAGAGTAATAATAGTAGACACTAAGTCCCTCAGAAAAATAAATCTCTTGGAAAGGTAACTACTTAGAGTGAAAAAAATTTGCAAGGAAGATCATAGTCCATCTTATCAATACTTCAGGAATATTTCATGAAAATTAAGTTTGTCTCCATCATCACAATTCTAAACAAAACCTATGATGTTATGGCTGCAGAAAAATTCTCTCAAATTTAATAACATTAACATGAAACGAGCATTTTTTTTGGAACTAGAAGCATCTCATCCTCAAATTTCTTTTATTTTACCACCCCTCTGGCTCTTTCCTCTCCAATTTCCTCTAGTGCAAATACCTTATTTACAATTATAAAGCCCAATTCAGACAAATAGATTACAAGATTTAGCACATTTTTAAAGTATGCCTTCTATCTGTCTTAAAAAAAAATGTCCACAAGAAGAGATGCATACCAACCCCAAAACATGATTTCTAAGACTACCTGATTACAGTCCTTAATCACGCAGCATAGGCAGCCTAAGTACATATGTGATTAAATATCTAGAATTAGTTAAAACGCTAGAATTTGTTTTTATGACCAAGTTAATTTAGGAGTACAAAAAAACACTCTAATACAATTATGAAAAATTCACAGCTTCATTCAAATTAGCTGAGGTACAAGTTAGGTTTTCTATTATATAGCTTTTATCAAGAGCACTCAAGACTTAAATTAACCTTCACTCACGAACTTTACTAGGACCTCAACACAAACGTTTCTCAGGTATTCATGAACTAGAAAAGAATTACTTTCACAGTGAACAACAGAAAAACTACTGAGGAGACAAGTAACAAAAGAAAAGCAAAACCACCACAAACTGTGATTATAACTATCAGAACTGATGTTAAATCACAACTGCTCTATTAAAATCTACAAGCAATACTCCTCTGGCTTCAGAAGCAAATGAAAAAAGTTGTATCTTTGCTTAATCTTTTAAATAACATTTACTTCTGCTTGCAACATCTAAGATTTATTTAAAAACTAGTATCTCAGTGCTTCCATCCAAGAACAACATTAATTGTAAGCACATGTTTGTATCAACAAGACTTTAACTCGTTTTGGACCACATGGAGATGTGGAAACAATGTGAGAGGTGCACAGGAACCTTTCTACTGGATTCTAGGTCAGGTGCCCATACACCCAACCCTTCCCCTGTGCCCAAGTCCCAGTGCTCTCTCCTTGGCCTTGGAAACCAGTTGACTCTTCCCAGCCTCATCCTCAGCTACCAATTTTTGCTGCTACAAAACTAAATTTTACTACAAAAGTACGGGTCATGATTACATAATCATTTTAACACCCCTCCCCCCAAACACACACACACAAATACTCTTGCAACAGAAGCAATAACCCTGCCCTTCCCTTTCTCCTTCCCAGTGGCTGCTCTTTTCCAGGTAGAACTAATTACTTGATCGTGGAAGATTACTTGATCAGTTCCCTAACCAAGCAAAAATCTTAAGTTTTCAATTTAAATCAGTTCCCATATCAAGGGAACTGGTTGCCCAAAACACTTAAAACACGCGCAACAGGAAGAAGCAACTGAGACTGCCTCATTCAGTATCAATGCAGAATCCCATTTCATTAAAATGACCGCATAAATCACCAAGATAAACCTTAAACTTTACCCATGCATGCTATTGCACTGTTTGCAGCATCAAGAGATTAATCTACATCTAGCCCTCTGATCATCCTTCTGTCTGAAATGTAATATATCATTATTTTTCCCCACAATTAGAAACCACATTATTACTCTAAATTAAGTTTTTCATGTAACACCTTGCAACACAGCATAAGGAGGCAGCAAATGCTTTGGCATTAGAGAAGGAAACATATATATACTTGGAATTATTCCTGGTTGGTATCTTGTAGGCTGATTTAAGTATATTTGTAGGCATCTGGGTGTTAAGATTTGCACTGGACTCTCAAATACATAATCTTCTGGTTGAATAATGTTTCAGCGGTAAAATTCCCTTCAAATTCCCGATTTCCATGGAGTAAATCTATACAAGAATTTCCAAAGACTATTCATGAAGAAGAAAATCCCAAACCCCACAAGGTACACTCACGTAATTTCCTGAGTTCATGGTCATCTGTACATAATTCTGCAATAGTGTCTCAAAAATACAGGTATGCTACTTGAATAGTTTCTAGTTCATAGCAAGAAACCATACAGAAGCAGATTCCCTTAATCTCTGAATGCAAACCAGCTGATCTCTGCTGATGTAGTCCTAAGCAAAACTACAGGACCTTACAATGTCTGAAAGTTAGATGCCACGTTTTTAGCTAGTCATTAAATTTATAAGAAATGAAAAAAAAAAAAAAAAAAAAAAAAGAATTGCCTTCAGATACATCTGTTTTTCTCAAAAAATTAAAAATAGAATATAGGATGACCCCATCCTATTCTAAGTATCTTCTTTACCTCTGATCTGTGTAATCTGGCCTCATTTTGTAGCAAATGGATATAACAAATGCATAACAGTACATACTGCAGCCAATTTAGGAAGTAGAAACTGAAGATAGCTTCTGATATAGATTTATACACGATACATGCTAACTGCTGTACCACCTTCTCTTTATGGAATAGTGTACTCAAGTGAATCAGCCACGGAGCTGTCACACCCTGGGAACTACCACTAGGAGAACACAGTACTTAAAGCATCACAGACACATTCCATAAGGAGATAGAAACCAAATTAAATATATATATATATACACATATATATATACACATATATATATACACACACACACACTTCTGTAGTGAGGTCAGAAAGTAGAATACACTGCAAATGGATAGAACAATGAAGTAATATGCCATTTGTGTTCTTTCTGAGCCAAAGTAAAGCCCAAAATATTTAAAGTAGGTAGCTAGAATCTAAAATTCCACAGAGCAGAATTATTTTTATCCTGATGGAAAGTCATTTTTCAGGATGCCAGGACTCTTGCACCTATTTATTTCTCTTCTGGAAGAGACACACTGCTTTTAAGGGAGTTCAATCTTCACTAAAAAGCTAATACCACCAAGAAAACAATTTTGTGGTTTAACACAATCTCTAGATTCACAGCTCAACTGGAGCAGAACAAGATGCTCCAAGAGACTGGCCCATCCTCTAATATCAAGGTTCTTCAGCTGTCACTGCATATTGCACACTAGTTTCACGGCATTTCAGGCTGCCATAAACCAGCATCACAGCTGAAAGGAACAACCCTACTCTCCCTACCAGCCCCCTTCCTCCTGCCCCTGATCTGTGCTATTCTGAACTTTCTGAATATCGAACTGGTTAAAGCTGTGCCATGCTGCACATCAAATTCATCAACAAAATCACAAAAATATCAGATGTGCTCATCAGTCACAAAGCTGGAGGAGATGGCTAATTTGACTCTCATCTTGAAGAAAAATCTCTTGAATAAAAAAAATGAAGGGAGGAAAATTTAGCAGGAGAGGCTCCACGAAAGCACAAAGGAATGGCAGTATACTTACAGAAGCAGAGATACATTGAAGTTTTCAAATTTCTCAAAATTTTAGCAAATTAAAGCCAAATTATATAAGAATCCTTAAAATGGGTTAAACATTTAGCTTCACCCACTTCACACAACCCCATTTTAGGAAGAAATCTGAGAAATACGAAAGGGCAGGAAATTACACTGTAAAATACTATTTTAAAGCATTCAAAACAAATCAAGACATGAAGCTTAAAACACTGATTAAGCCTATCTTAGAGAAAGCTACCCTAGGACAATATTTTTCTTCATGGCACTTGCCTCTTCAGTTACTATAATAAACTTTTCATAGAGCTACAAAACTGTTTCATATGTCAATAAATCCTACTGATTTCCAGTAACCCAAAATATTTGATAATGAACTAGAAATAAGGTTTATTAGAAAGGTTACAGCACACATGGAGGTTGCTCTATCCAATCATGATAAGATTTTTATGGTTTGTTACAAAAAAATAAAGCACTTTTAAGATTTGCTGTGGTTTTTTTCAACCTCATCTTAAAGGGGACAGCTCGCTCTGTCCTTTTAATTTGTAAATAAATAGGTGGTGAACTGCAAGCTACTTGCTTAGCCAACCTGTTCTGAACATAAAGTGCACCAGTACAAAAAACAAACAAAAAAGCCCCACATAGTTATAGAACTAAAAGGTGCTAGAGGACCTAGAAGTTGCAACAGGCTTCAGAAAATCTGACAAGTTATTGTAATTCTGTTTCAAAGTCTTACCTTGCTGTCAAGACTCTTCATGGTTAACAAATCTAGAGTTTTAAGGGAATGGCCCGTAGGTGAAATGAAATAGAGGCAGACATGGATGCGAGTATCATGGTAGCTATGTAAAGAACGCTTAATTTTCAGTTCTTCCTGGAGATAGGCTTCAAATTGTGCATCTATATAATCCACTATTGGCTGATAGCTGGAAGAAAAAATAAATTTCAACAACCAGAGATTAGCTACTACTCCTAAGCAGAGCAAGACTTATAAGGAAATTCCTGTCTTACTGTTTTGTAGATTTTTGTTTTATATTCCAACAGGATGCTCAAGTAACTACATAGTAGAAAAGAACTGAATAATCTCATTCTTCAAGTAGCATCTCAGAAATTAAGAACTGTGTAGTCAATAAAATATTTCCTAGCTCCCATTAGTGAAAAAGCTAGGTATAATTACTTATGCTTGTTACTGAACTTCCCAAGCAATATTTTATAAACTTTTGCAATCAAGCTGTGCAACTAAAGAACTCTTAGAAATACAAGAAAGGAAATAACATGCAATTACAACTGCCAATAAATAGGACTTCTTGTATCTTCTAAAGATGAAGCACTGTACATAAGAGAGCTCTTAACCAATAAACACATTGAAAAGAAAGAACACAGGAGAAGAATGAAAAGCTGATCTGCAATATAAATGCAGTTTAAATATTCTTTATCTTGCTAAAACCAGATTGTAAACTATTCTCAAAAAGATAGTGTTGCTGGATGTATAAACAGCAGGCCCTTACAGTTCTGCTGTTACACAAGGTTCATAAATTAGATCAAATGCAATTAAAATATAGAAGTAGTTGTTACATACAAAACTAATACAGAAGGAATAAAAAAAGCAGCTCCTTGCAATGTGAAAAGTTTTACCATTAAAATTACATTACATTAAAATCTCTGGTGTCTGTATTAATGTTTACTAACATCTCATTCATCTGAGTCACTAGCAATAACTATTTTCCAGTTGTGTCATTAGACATAGCTCTCATGATAATCCTAGAATGACTCTCTAACCTTCATTTATAACTACCATCACTTAGGCATTTGTATAACACAAAGGATTACAAAACTTCTTTAGAACTAAGGTGGAAGAAACAGCATTCAATGAAAAACAATTACTTATCTTAAAATCTTTGATTCATAAAAACAGAGATTCAAATCTGAATTATACCAGCTTTATACCTCTACATTTTTAAAGAAGTTGTTCAAAATACAAAGGTCTTCAGAAATACATATGATATTTCTCCCAGCTTAAGGTCTTTAATATGTTCCAATGAAATTTTTAAAAAGTCTGTAGATCTACTCCATACAATGTACTGTAGCTTAGGACCTGCTTGACTGTTTAAAAAGTCCCTTATTGACCTCATCCCTGTCTTTCCCCACCCCACAGCTCCAGAAGAAGTTCCAGTGACTATTACATATTTTATTGACATATATTGTAAAAGATTATAATCTAAAGAAGGGGACAGAGTTCTCCCAAATCATTTCTAAGGTAAGAAAAACCATGTCCAGTTTGGTACACAGAGAAAATACACACCAAATTGGAACGTATTTTAAAAAAAACTACAAAATCCAAATGGAAAAAAAGGAAAAAATTTGGCTTGCAATTGACCAAAAAGACCCAAACCTTCTAACACCTTAGCAATAAGACAACACTTACCTATCTTCTTTGTTTATCTGGTCACCAAACCCCACCGTGTTTACAATGGTGAGTTTCAGACGAACATTACTTTCCTGGAGTTCATATGTCCGGGCTCTAAGTCTTACATTCGGTTGAAAATGTGTTGACACAGGGTCATTAAAACTGGTATTAAACAAACTGTCTATCAAGGTTGATTTCCCAGTTCCAGTTTCCCCTAAAATTAAAAGAAAGGGGGAAGG
Organism: Rhea pennata; assembly: GCF_028389875.1. Taxonomy (NCBI): domain Eukaryota; kingdom Metazoa; phylum Chordata; class Aves; order Rheiformes; family Rheidae; genus Rhea; species Rhea pennata. The sequence continues at coordinate 151,575,473 of NC_084663.1, forward strand.
GGGGAAAGAGATTTTGCACATCAAATAAATACCTGCAAAGCATAGAAAATGTTATCACAGCAACAGATCATGTATGCAAAAAAAATTTGTGAACTGATTTCTCTGAACAGAACTGTTGCCTGTCTTGCTTTTTTATGATGAGCACTAAATACATTTTGTTCAATTGTAAGAGTTACTCACTTATAAGTAATAAGCAGAACAGTCCCTTAACACTTCAGTTTCTTTAAAAGTGCAAATGAATTTTCTACAGATTTTTAAAAAGCTATGTAACTAGCTGTGAAACCGCAGGGTTCAACACACAACTTGTTACAAGTAAGAACAAAATACCAAAGCAAATAATTGATAGGCATAGAAATATTTAAGTATCATCATGTTAGGTTTTAGGATTTTTTGATCCAAAATTCTTTGATACAGTAAAAATTGGGCATACTCCATTTTACTCAAAGATTCCAAGAAGTTACCCATAAACCAAAGATGTTGAAGATGGATGCCATGTGTTCATTGATCTTCACATTATTTATGACAATGCTAAATATAAAAGCAAAGGGAGTATGTAAGGAGAGGTATACTTTACGATCAAAACCTTAAAACCTCCAGATACTACTCACCAATACAAAGAATGTTGAAGCAGAAACCCTGTTTGATGGATTTGTTAACCAGTTGATCTGGTAAACTGTCAAAACCAACATGACCAGATAGGGACAAGGATCGACAGCCATCATTTTGCTACAGAAAAATTATTAGAAGTATTTTAGTGAATTTAGTTGCAAAACAATTAACAATGGTAACCAAGCAATTCTACTAGTAAACTGTAACTCATTCATTATGATTTCTATGAAATAAAGAAAAGCAAAAACATGAAAAAGAACTGCCAAGTCAACTTGCAGATTCAAAATGACATCCATGTTTTATGAAGACATGAAAGAAGTAAAGCAGACCAATCTAACTGAAATGGAAAATGAGAACTTTAGACAGACCAATATATCATAACTGATTTGCTCTTAGAAATGAAGAAAAATAAAGAACTTCTAAAAAAACAGAATTCAAAACAGTATAATCATAGGAAAGTATATACTATCAATCAGAATTCATTCTGAGTAGGTAGAATTGAAATCATTATTTACATAAAGTAATACATCTTCTAAATGATAACTTTAAGAGATAACATTATAAATATACAGAAATGTCTAGAGGTGAAGATACCTTCCTTGTAGGAATCCAGTATCAAGATATCACAGGAATGAGCACATTAAAAATGCTTATGATTACACAGAAATATTTTGTTTCATATAGACACATTATGTTTTTAAACAAATAGCCCACATCAAAAATATAATCAGTCACATATCCATGCTATTTTTCCCTTATGTTTCCAATCCACATGCTATTACTGATTCCTTGAAATACATATTTATCAAGGATAGAAACATTTTTATTTAATACTTATAATATAAAAGATGACACTTTCATGGGTTTCAGTATGCATAGCAAGTTTCAGACTTTTTGCAGATAACTAAATACACACTCTTTAATGATATAGAAAAACAAAAAACTAACACCCTCCCTCCAAAAGCCTCAGACACTCATTGACTTAATATAAACTGACAATGGGAATGTCAGGAAGAAAACATATATAACCACTAGATATGCAAGAACAGGAATTTCAAGCAGAAGGGAACATTATTATTTATATCACTCATGAGAACATGCTTTAATGGCATCAGTCTTGTCTCAGGGTTCTCTTAAAGAAAAGACTGCCAAACTGAAGGATGATCAGAAAAGGATAAATTAGTCTTGAAAATCAGTTTTACAAACATGAAAGAAGCTTATATTGAAGTTCTTTCAAGAAGAGGGCTAGAGTTGGCCTGATCACAGTACCTACAACAAGATTTGTTGTAGCACCAAAGGAGAAAAAAAAAAGAAAGAAAGAAAGAAAAGAATATACAAATAGTAAAATAGTTCTTTCAAACAAAAGATAGAAACAGACAGAAAGATACAGAAATTTTTTAAGTAGAAATAAATAAATTATCTATTTTAAGGATTTTAACTGGAACTAAATTGTCTAAATAGTTAGTTTTCCTAAGACAACTGACTCCTCAGGAACCATTTTCAGCAAAAGAGTTCCAGCAAAAACTCTTAATTTAGACTGGAAATCTTTCTAGAACTATTGTGTAGTTCAACTCGAGACAAAGTCTTTAGCTAAGCTGATTTTGAAGACTATACTCTTGTGCATTTACACTTTTGCTGTCCACGTTGACAAAGAATACAGGATTGAGACAAATTGTTCTGATTTGGAGGTTTGCCTCCTCCAAATCTCTCCAAATTCCTTCCAAAAGGACTAATTTGTAAACTTGTTAAAGTTGAGATAAATTGGAGCACTCTTCATGTAAAAGTAATAGCCTACATTTTTCCTTCTGAAATTTGCAAAGGACATTGTGCATCTCTCCCTCAGTGCCAGCACCTCATAAAGCATTCACTGTGCTTAACTTTTAATAGTTTAGCAAATATGCAGAGACATTAAATCCACAAAAACAAATCTATGATGCCTGCATTCTTATTATTTTTCAAAGAAATAACACGACATCTGGTTAAAAAAAAAAACAGTTACTAATATTTCACCACTTCAGAAAATGGTGACAACTCAAAAATTAACAAATGTAAAATATTTTAAAAACAATTAAGTTACCACCATAGTGGCTAGCCTTTTGAGACTCATATTGGTTGGGTGGAGCAGCTAAATTATGCCTCAAGACAGCATATCATTCAACCTTATTCAGTGAACAACTCAAGGCTTTTAATCTGCAAGCTATGAGGATTTAAGTCTCTAAATACTTCCTGTTTCTCATCTCTTTTTTAGAAATAATGATCTCATCAAAATAGCACAAAATTTAGATAGCTTGAGATGGATCAAATCAGATCTCATTCCTTCCCTCCTCATTTTTAAAGGGTTTGTGTAGTAGAAGGAACAGAAAGGAAAGGCAAAATAGCACAGAATAAAGGGAATAGAAAATACAGAATGAGGTAGAAAAAAATACAAAGAAATAAAAGTCCATGAAGATGCAGAGTAAGACTGGAAATAGACTACAAGTTACATGCATTTAATTCATGAGCCTATTGTATATAATAAAAAAACAATACGCAGAAGTCAAGTACGGAACAAAACATTCAATCATGCTGGTTTAGTTGGAACTGATCAACTACTGCTGCATTGAAGGAAAATGTGTGAGGCTTTGAGGTCTATATAGAAAGGCCTCTCTTGACCTCTGTAATTCAAGGAAGGAAACAGGAAAAGTGAAAACAGTAACGTAAATAAAGAAACCGAAATCTGGTGCTGCTCTCTGAGATGACCTTGGCATGGAAAAAATACTTGCGTAGGTATCAGCCCAGACAGCATAACTGCTGACATTTTCAGAAGATTTGTATTTCTTGGGCTGGGCTGGCCAAGCTTGGTGTACTGCAGCCTTAGCAGTCTGTTTCCTGGAGAGCAGTAATTTAGACTCCTCCGCAAGAGCCAATGCTCTAGACCACATCAGCCCCCTTCTGTGGGCCTTCCTGGGATGAATGAGAAAGCAATGCTGGTGTCTGATACTAGCACGGCCGTTGCTACCAGAATGCCTCTTTGACTTCAGCAAGGGTTTTTTTCTCCTTTTTAATTAGTCAATAACGAGCATTGTATGCTGTTGTACAGGGGCAACGGCTGCCAGAACTTTCCCAGAAGTCAAATCCTCAAAAATTAGAAGCACTAAGTGCTTGTATCTCAGACTTCACGTGGTCCGACTGTAAACAGATTTATAAAATAAGTTCAGACTGCATTCTGATAGGGATTTGACGTTTCTTTTTTGAAATAACTGAAAAGAAAAACCTTCCTAGAATACAGCAAAGAAATGCTTTAATAATTATATAGCACTTCTTAAATGAGGAAGTATTTGATGTCACTCTTCATTAATTATAAGCCTATTACAAAACCTGCCTCCTTCACTACAAGACCACATTCTACTTTTTTTTTTTTTTTAATATAGTACTGTCCTTTGTTAAGCCCTCCATCTACATGCTTCTCTCCCTTCCCAAATCTGTTAGTGTAGTGGATCCTCAGTTCCACTCTCATTCACTTTTGCTGATTTATTGCATCTCTTCCCCTCTCTTCTTACAAACATAAATCAGCAAAAACATTTTGTGATGTTTCTTACACCTCAGCTCTCAGATGTTTTTTCTTTCCATATTTTTCCTGCCTCCTGTGAGAGCTAGCCTGTGATATACTGACTCTCCACCTCACTATCTATACATATGTATGGAGAGAGAAAGCTTGTATGAAGTCGATGCATTACACTACCTCATGCTGCAACTACAAAAGATCTATAAAGAGAGTGGTTGCAAAATGGAGCTCTGATGGAAAACAATCTCTGCTCAACAGCGAAGTTTTGAGCAAGTGGGAGAAGATGAATGAAGTCCTTTCATTCTTCTGCCCAAGGTTAGCCGGAACATGGTTCAGCCCTATAGAGGCTCCAACAATCACTGAACAACTATTTCTTTCAGCAACAGAACTAAAAGCAATCCCTGTTCCCGTCTTTTTGTTCCTGCTCCCACACCGCTTCCCGAGTAGCGCCATATTAAACCAGACCACAGAGCTGACCCAGATGAAAATTGCTTCAATGAAAGAAAACTTTTTTAAAAGGGTAATTGTTGCTTTCCGTGTCGGCAGCTCGTTTGGGCACCTCCACACATGGCCCGTACAGGAATAACTGAGGGGGCAGCAGAGGGGCAGGAAGAAGCCAAGACTCACCAGGGACAGGTACTTCGTCTATCTTCCCATTACCAGAAAACGCAAAAATAGCTACTTACACAGCCAGAGCGGGGATTTCTCACCCGGGCGAAACAAATTCCCCCCACTCCACGTTATTCCTAGAGCCCTTCCGTTCTTTGCACCGGCAAGGTGTAAAGCACGGCACAAAACTTAGTGAAGTCATAACTTGATCGATGCTTTTTACATTCAAAAAAAATAAAAAATAAAAAAAACGTGGTTTGAAGCGGCATGCTGACCCTTGGCAGCGTGAAAGCAGAGGCTAAGAGAGGCGCTCCGCCGCCGCCCCGGCCCTTAGCCGTTACCTGCCCGCGCCCACCTCACCGCGCCCGGCGCCTGGAAGCCGGCGCGGGTGCCCCTGCCCTGAGGCACCTTCTCCTCCCCCCCCCGCCCCGTTTCTCCCGCAAGGGGCTTGGAGAGGGCCGGAGGCGGGGGGAGCCCGGGCCTAGGGGCGCCCGCGGCGTCGCGCGCCATGGGGGGGGGGGGAGGGGAGGGCAGACGGTTAACGGACACTACAGCCCTCCGCTCGCCCCCTCTCAGCGCCCTCGCACCGCCGAGGCAACTTACCGGCTGCCGCGCGGCGTGGGAGGCGGCCATAGCCCCGGGAGGAGGCGGGCGGGGAGGCCCGCGGAGGGGCGGGACCGAGCCGGGACCGCGGTGAGGGGCAACACCGCGCCGCGGCGGCGGCGGCTCCCCGGCGAGCGCGGGAACGGCCGGGGCTCCCGGGGCGGGGCCAATAGCGGGGGGGGCGTGGCCAGGAGGGGGCGTGGCCAGCGCGAGGGGGCGGGGCTAGCAGAAACGGGCGGGCGGCTCCCGAACGGGCGGGGCCGCCTCGGCCTCGCGCGGCGGCGCCGGTACAGCGGGCCGCAGGGGGGCGCCGGGCCGTCGCCGAACGGCCGGGGCCGCCGGCGCGGTTGACCCAGCGCAGCGCGGACGGGTCATGTCGCCGCCGCCGCTGCTGCCGCCGTGAGGAGGCGGTGCGATGCGGTGATGGCGGAGCTGCGCCAGGAGTCGGTGGTGCAGTTCCTGGCGGCGCGGGGCGGGCGGGCGCCCAACGCGGAGCTGGTGGAGCATTTCCGGGGCTGGCTCAGCCCCCCGGAGCCCGCCCGCCGCGCCGCCGCCCGCCGCCGCTTCAAGGAGCTCGTCAACGCCGTGGCCACCGTGCGCCAGGAGCCCGGCACCGGCGCCAAGTACGTGCAGCTCCGCCGCCGGTACTGCCCCGCGGAGCCCGCCGGCGCCGTGACCCCCGCGGAGCAGGCGGCGGCGGGGGGCAGCGCGGGGCGGCCGAGCCCGCCGCCCTCCCCGCCGGCGGGCGCTGAGGAGCCGCCGCCGCCGCCGCCGCCGCCGCCGCCGCCGGGCAGCGATGCCGGCGGCCGCCCCCAGCCAGGCGCGGCGGCGGGCGGCGGGCGGCGGCGGGGGGCGCGGCGGGGGCCGCCGGCCGGGCGCGGCGGCGGGGAGGCGGCGGTAGCGGCGGCCGAGGAGGAGCCGGCGGCGGCGTCGGGGGGCGGGTGCCGGGGCGCGGGGACGCCGCGGGGCGGCCGCAGGAGCCTGCGGGAGCTGCCGCGGGGCGGCTCGCCCCAGGCGAAGCGCGGCGGCCCCGGCCCCGGCGGGCCGCGGGGGGCCCGCGGCGGCGGCGAGTCGGACAGCGCCTCGGTGGCCTCGTCGTCGGCCGAGGAGGAGGCGGGGGCGGGCGCCGTGGCGCTGGACCCGCTGGAGCACGCCTGGATGCTGTCGGCCTCGGACGGGCGGTGGGAGAGCCTGGAGGGGCTGCTGAGCTGCGAGCCGGCGCTGCTCTGCAAGCGGGACTTCGTCACCGGCTTCACGGTGCTGCACTGGGCCGCCAAGCACGGGCGGCAGGAGCTGCTGGCCATGCTCGTCAACTTCGCCCAGCGGCACCGGCTGCCCGTGGACATCAACGCCCGCACCAGCGGCGGCTACACGGCGCTGCACCTCGCCGCCATGCACGGGCGCACCGAGGTGGTGAAGCTCCTGGTGGGCGCCTACGACGCCGATGTGGACATTCGCGACTACAGCGGGCGCAAGGCCGCCCAGTACCTGCACCAGGGCACCCCGGGGGACATGCGGAGCCTCGTGGGGGCCCTGGACGAGGAGGACGAGGAAGAGGAGGAGGAAGGGGCCGCTGGCAATGGGAGCGGGCGCTGGAGGCTCTCCAAAGTGTTGCCCTCCAACCTCATGAGCTACCGGCTCTCCCACCACCATCACCACCACCACAGCACAGGGGAGGAGGCCGAGGGCACTGAAGGGGCAGCGGTGCCAGGCAAGGGCAAGGAGATGACCAGGAAAGCCTCTGGTAGCGGGCGGATGAAGCCTCGGCTTAATAAGATCCGCTTCAGGACTCAGATCATCCACAACACCTTCCGAGGTGACGCCGAGGAGGAGGAGCAGGAGGAGAAGTCCCTGAAAGCATCATTCAAGCTCAGGCCGAAGTCCAATGTCTTTGGATAAGGCAGGAGGCCTGGGAGATGGGCTCGGGGACCAATGCACCTAGGGTGTAGTACGGGAAGTGGGGCAGGCAGGAGCGGGTGCTCCTCTAGACTTGTGTGCTCTCGGGGGACAGGTCCTGAGTATCTTGCTTTAACTCTGGGGTGTCCACCAGGCCAGCAGGGCTGTGGTGGTTCACAACTCCTGAGAAAGCAGCTGCTTCGATTTTCCCCTTGGTGCTGGAGCAAGGGGTAGTGGGTGCGTTGAGAAATGCTGGGGGTGTTTAAAAGCTGTGCTGCTTTCTCTCTAACGGCAGACTTCTGCATCAGAAACCTGCATTAGTAAATCTAGGATTAGCGAGCTGAGTGGAGGGAAGAAAAATGCAAATGCTCTGCTCTTAGTTTACCAGCTGGTACTATAAACTACTTGTGAATAGCTGGCTATTTAAGAACACCTCAGTAGTATGCAAGTATACTTTTTTTCCAACAGCAATACCACCTAGCACAGTGTGGAGCTGGGTACCTAAAAGGAGACTGCAGATAAATGGTTTCCTGTAGGAATCCTAGTTCCGGTTCAGCAAAGACTTGAACCTGTATTGACTTTATGCATTGAAAATTGCCTAATTTGACATCACATATATTTAAAAAAAATGCACTGCAGACAATGAATAGAGTTAAACATGCAGAAGTCTCTGCTGTCAGAGGTACTACTGAACTTGTTTATTATTGTTGGAATATTAATACAAGATAATGTAAGCAAAGAGTCTTTTTATATATTTGGTATCTTATGTTTTGTCGTAGGCAAAGCAATTTTATTTTAATCACTGTGAATTCTCAAGTGCCAGACCTAGCACAGTTTGAGTTATTGAAGTCTGGTCAGTTCTTGTTAACGTTGTTTGTATGACTCACTGCATTTAAAACCAGAAAACTGCATTGTGTGTGTTACGTATGAAAGTCATATTCTGTTTCAAAGAAGAGCACAGAAACCACTGCATGAAACCTTCATGAAGCTCTGACAAGGTCCTGTAGTGCAGTAGTACAGGTCTTTGTTCACTAGTGACTTGTGTTCCAATTCCTTCAGCTGACTTTGTGCGCAACAGCCAAAAAGACGAGGGGAGCAGGAGGCGCAAGGTGCGTAACCAGAACTCTGAAACTCTCCCCCTGTTTGTTTAGCTTATGCGGTAAAAGCAGTGTAAGATACGTTCCAGTTAATGATGGCAGTGGTGTTTGAGCTCTTTTAAACCGATATTTCTAGAGAAGTAATCACCAGGCCTTTGAACTGCTGTTTAACAAGCTGGTAAGTCTTAATCTGATTGATGAGCCAATCTGTCCACTAAAGCTTTCAGAACACTTGACTCTTGCTTCTCTGCTTTAATGGTAGCAATTCCAATGAAACCTAGGGGACAGATTGGTATCCAAACCCACCTCTCCTTAAGAAGGAGCTATCGAGCTGACCCTGTATCCCGAATGCTGCTCAAGATAGAAGCTCATCTATGCTTAAATGGCAAGGTACTGCCTGTTTCAATGCAACGTTTGTCATGTTTTGAGTCGCGCTTCCTCAGAGTGCGTGTGCATGTCTGTCCAGTAACTCACCGAGCATAGGTGAACTTTGATAGCTAAAAATCAAAATTTGAGACACTAATTACGTTTATGCCACAAGCCCTAGAATGTGTCACAGGGAAACTGCTTCTGGGAGTTGTGCACTTTCAAAGTAACAGCTGTAGGTAGCTGTTGCCATTGACTTATGTTTCTTCTAGTGACAGAGGAAGGGAGTGTTGGTGATTCACTGGTTTCAGATTTTCCATGCAGGTAAACTTCCAATTTCTGTGCTTTGTATCAAATTCTAAGAAGTGACAGTGTTTGTACAGGCATGCAAGCAACGCTTAGCTATTTCTGGAGAAAGCTGCAAGAAAAAAAATGAATTTCTGCATAAATGCTGGTCATTGCTTTTGTGCAAAGATTAGAAATTATGCAGAGGTTCAGCTTTAGTTTATAATTAATAAGCTATATTATAAATTTCATGTGCCTTTATTTTTGATTGGTTGCTATAAGTGTGATGGATACAGTCAGTCTTGCAAAGCACTTTGTCTTTCTGTCTGTGGGGCAGGACCAGAAATCTTCCCCCAGCCCTTCTGTTTAAGCTGTAAATGGGTACTACAGATGTAGTGTCTGAAAGGGGGAAAATCATATATATTGTACTGCAGAGCTAACTTTTTTGACACAGAAGAGAATTACATGTCTTAAATCCTCTTCACTGCATAAAATAAATAGCTTTTTAAGGTTCTATAAAGACACTTGCAGCTTGAGCCATCTTCAACATGGCACTTCTCAGTTGCACATATTCCATGCAACTACCTACTTCCAGACCCTATTAAAGTAACTTTCTGCTTTGGGAGTTCATAGCTTTTTCATATTAACTGTCATGTGTTGATCTCTTCACATGCAAATAGCAAAGAATTGCACAAAAATACTAAATTTATATAGCTCTTGGGCCTCGGGGAAATAATTTGACAGTTTGATGCTTTGGGATATTGGAATATAGCACACTTTAGATTTTAGTAGACTAACTGGAACACAGTTTTGTCTTGCGTAATACAGTAGGACTTTGGCAATGACTAATAGAATTTGAAAACTGATTAAAAAAGGTGCATCGCTATAACTCATTATTTGAACTATCAAAGTGAAATATGCTCCATTCTAATATCATTCTGTCTTTAACTATCAAGTAATGAGATTTCACCATAACCGTTCAAAGGTCTTTGCAAGGTGGGGTACATGATACCAAGTCCGAACTGTAAAAAATTGTACTGTTATTTGCAAGATATTGACAAATAGCTAGGTAACCATTAATGTCTCTTACGCTATGGTACTAAAGCACTTTGATTTCACGTTTTGACTTGTCACATTCCACACAGTTACTTTTTTATAACATGAGCTAAAACTTAAGGTTTGTTTGGGGACAGGAAAAGCTTGATGCCCTGTTTCAGAATATTTACAGTTTGAAGGTACTATTGAGTCAGATATTTTGGATATGTTGCCTAGAAAGATGTGAATTTGAAATAAAGTTGTTTGGTACAAAAAAGAAAAAAAAAACTGGAGCACTTACTAGTCTTTTTAATAGTACACTTGAAGTTACTGGATGTGTTTATTCACTTTCTATGGTAGTATGTAATGCAGCAAGACTGTAATGTAAACATTTGATATCTTTTATTGTATCCTATGCCTGAAATATTAGAGGCCTGGAAGCCTGACAGTTTTTATTAATACAACTTTTTATGGGTGTCTTTCTGAACGGTTGAGTTAAGAATCTGTATATTTTAGTTTCACTGAAATAAAAAGTGCCCATGAATTGTTCTTGCTTGAATCTACTTCTGTATAGCACATACTTAGCAGTCACTTGCATATTGGCCTGCAAAAGAATGTTTAGGGCTTTTTTAATCATGAAGATGGCTGATACTATGTAACATTAGAAGAGTAAGAGACTGGAAAAGATACAGTTGAGCTGTTCTTAGGACAGTAACATTTTTCTTTGGCAGTTACACACTCTCAAATAGTTCACTTTAAAGTAAATCAAGACAGAGCTGATTTTTTAATGGCAAAGTAAGCCTAAATAAGGGCTTTGGAGAATGGAATTGCTAAATTTAAAATACTGCCCTGACCTTCTTTCTATGCAGCTAGAAACCTCTGACTTTGGAAAGACTAATACTAGTTTTGGTCACTATGGAAAGGCCAGAACCTAAATAAAAAGGTTTAGGATTAAGGCTTTTTTGTAAAGTTTTGTAACTATAGCCAGCAGCTTCTCTAAGATTCACTTCATTTCCATGTGAGACTGGAATTTGGTATATCTAAATGTTTTTTGAATTTGTTACCCTACCAGAATATAGGGTAAAACTAGAGACCCTTGTGCTGCCAGTAACTCCACTGAGAGACATCCAAATTCATTCTTGAAAAAAAAAGACTTCCATGTCTTCCTCCAAACCAACCCCAAGTCTGTGGTTTCAGGACTCTAGCAAGAGGAGGGAGGGAAAGTATTCTTGGAGGTTTGGAGGAGAGTGGGCACTGGGGCGAGCAGCTGAGGTTATGGGGGTGGGGAAGGACTCAAAGCAGTATGACAAGTCTCCATGAGCCCTGCTGGTCATGTAAGCGACTTGGCTAGCAGTTCAGAAAATTGTATCCAAATGTAAATCTCTCCTACAGAGTAATGGCTGAGAGTTAGGACTTGCTGAAAACTCAATGTCTCCTGTTAAATATTTTAATTGGCATTCTTACCAACATTTCTCGGCACAGCCAGTAGTGTTTGTAGACATATAAGCAACTTTTCTGTGTTTAGTGTAGCTACAGCTGTTGCAGTAAAGTCTGTACATCAGACTGGTTCCACTTAACTTTAGACTTCTCATTGGGAAATAAACCCCATTGAGTTTACTTGTTTTCCCATTGACTAGAAGGAAGGGTAGTGGGACTGCAGTCCTGGCTTAATGTGCCCTGAGTGCACAAGGCTATATGGATTACATCTGAACATCTCCTTGGAGACTCCTTCAAGGAAAAAAAAAAAAAAAAAAAAAAAAAAAAAAAAAAAAGTTGAGCCATGCGTTTTGCCTTTTTGTTGGAACTGCAAAACAAAAAAATACATTTCTTCAACAGAGGTGGAGGGAAGGATAAAGAAGGCTTTATATTAGTGTTAGATCTTGAAAGAGGGACTGGCTGTTCAATTTGGGCTAAACTGTAAACAGTTTGGGGAAAAATGGAACATACCATTTTGATTTTCTAATTCTGTTATAATTTATATGATTTTTTTTTGGTTTAGCCAAAATTGGTACTAATATGCACATTGTTGGAAGTGCTGAGCAAAGCCACCGGGTTTTGTTTATTTGGTTTTAGTACAGCTGTGTTATGGTTTATATACAGAAACATTCCATCTTGTGTGATAAAAGCTGAAGAAATGATATTTTGAACATTTACAAGGCTTTAAACTTCTGCTTCCATGTGGAACAGTTGCCTTAAAAGCAGGTAATACTTACGGTCAAGGTGCAAATGCATTGTGTTCTTTCAACTATATTACTAAAATTAAGTGAGCTATTGTCATTAGTTTAAGGTATCTGCCATTTTGTATAGAAAGCTCTACGCTCTCTACCCTTGAATTACTTAGAAGCATGAAGAGAAACTAACAAGTCATATAAATCTCTTTTAATGTGCCCTGTATTACTAACGGGCATTTTGCTGATCCATGGTAGGAATGTCAACAGGCAGGAACAGTCCTAGATAACAGATCTGTGTTTGTGCATGTGTCTGCACGAATTAATGAAAATAAATCTTGGAAGCTTATTGCTGCCAGTCTAAAGCAGACAACCTATATAATAAGCATACCTACCAATCCTTGTCCATTGAAGAGAGACTTTGGAAAACTGCATTTTACATGCACCTAACCACCACAATAATTCCACTATATTCAGGTTGTATCTAGAGCTAGCCCTAACTTTGAGTGGGAATTTTGTCAGCACTTTTCCCCTGAAGCTAGAGGTCTTTCACTTTTGCTAGGTAGCTGTTGAGCTCTACTGGCCATTTCACTTTGAAGTTCTCTAGAGTACCTGAGAAACTGGGCACAAATAAGAGATATCTGTTTTTGAAAGTCATTTGTGGGGGAAAAAAAAGAAGAGATAAAGGATATCTGCAATATTTGTTGGAGCCCAAAAAAGAAAAATCTGTGCGACAGTTCATACAAGGAGGTGCTGTCCCCATTATTACTTTCAATACAAAAAGACTAACTGTGCAGGCTGTAAAGATGTCTTCTGTGCACTTAAGATAAATTTATATGAAATTTCAAAGCCTTAATGTCCCAGAAGACACCTGTGTATGTAGCCCTTGAACAAATAAAATTTATATTTGATATTTCTTTCCCTTGCTACCTATCACATACCATCTTATCAAAGGTATAGGATATGCAACTAAGTACTAATTTAGGAGAGTATAATTAAAGGGATCCAACTGGCTCCTGCTGCTTCAACTGCCTCCTACGACATGACCATTAGCTACCTTCTTGCACGTCTTCTGCCTGTTGAAGCTTTGTTGACAGGGCTGGCTGGAATAAAGTACAAGTGTCATAGCTGTCACCACGTGCCGCCTTTAGCTGCACACAGCAGGCAGTAGCATCAGTAAATCTCGAGCCTTTTGAAGCTGATGGATTTATTTCCATTGAAGGGTATGGAAGCAGAGGTAGTACTTAATTTCATCTGCTTGTATCATTTATGCAGGTCTTACACTTTCACATACAAATAAATGGCATGAACTGAGCTATAGATGGAATTGGAGTGTTTAGGAGGCTTTTATATTTAAGTGGTGCTAAATGATTTGTGTTGTAAATGTGGCTGATTAGATGTTATTCATCTTCAGCCTTGGGTCAATACTGAACAGCTGCGACGGGAAACTACTACAGAGGGATGCTGCAACATTGCCATGTCTCCTCTTAACGTCACTTGTTGAAGATGGTTTTCCATTGCACAGGAATTGCTCAAGATGAGTTAGTTGCATGGTAGGTACTAACTTGCAGTAGGATATCCCAAGTACGTCTCTGCTGAGCTGCATAGTAGCTCACCAACAGCTGTCTGGGTGATAGGAAGTATTACACTTCTCTTTTTTAAGTGGGAATTTTCTCAGCTTCTAAAATTTGCTGCATCTTTTGGCAGCAAATTCAACTTCCTTTTAGCAAAGTTTTTGTCTCTGAGATAACCAAATTCATCCTCAGAAGAAATCTGCCTTCATTAAAAAAAAAGAAAAAAAAGAGAGAGAGAGAGAGAGAAATAGAAAAAAATAAGAGAGCACAACTGCAAATGCAGATGCTTATGGCCACAAATGTATAGAGGTTTTCATATTTTAAAACAAGATTATTCTTTAAACTCATTGGGAAAATGCAAGCCAATTTCTTTGACCTGAAGATGTGTACCTTCAGCAACCCTACATAGTTCACATCTGTGAGATGCTCAGGTTTTCTTAAGCTTTTATATGCAAAAGAAGTGTAGTATTGGCCTTTCTCCAGTGTTTACATTTGTGGAGCTTAAGGTAAAACCCTAGAACTTTTCCCAGAGCTGAGGTAAATTCATCTGAAGCGTTTGTGAGCTAGTAGTACAGATGAACTGAGACTTCTGCTGCACTCAGGGACCATGTTTTTCTCGCCACTAGATGAGTTGTATGGCACGGCAGTGGTTTTGTTTTTACACATTAGCAAATTTAAGATATAACCTCTCAGAGCACGTAAAGACTAACAGAATTCTTAATTAAAACATGACTCCTCCCGGATTTGAACTCCCTGCCTGAAAACGAAGCAACTCGTTTTCCACTAAGTAGTGAAGACCTGTTACGAAAACATCTCACTGATGCTGCTTTGGTTAAGTGCTGCGCATCTTCATTCATCCTTTCTGCACCCACTACCCTCTCCTTTCTTGACTACCTCCTAGTTTTTTGCAGTGTTTTTTGTAGTTTGAATTGCACAAATATTAAATGATAAAACTATAAAGCTTGAACACTGAAGCTATATTCAGAAGTTGGAGACTCTAAATAAAGAGATCTCTTGATTAAAAATCAAATGGAGAAGCTAAACATAAGCTTTATTTCTACTTTAAATTTCAAAAGTGTAAAGCACAAAAAACGTTTTGATGAGAGTTCTACATATATGTCATTGTGATTATAAAACAGACTATAAAATGGTTAAAATTAGGGAGTAAATTAAAATTGGTGAGGAATAATTCACTTTCACCTCCGTGATTTCAGTGTTTTGTACTACAAAGGCAAAACTGTAAGTAACAGACTATTTTGTGTAAAAAACACTAACCATGGTTCACAGTATTTCTATTGCTTATTCCATTAGCTGTGCCAAAACTAACCTGTCAACATGGGTCCTAAATGGGACTTCTGATCAACCTGATCACCTGCCTTGTCCTCATTTGCAGCTGAGGCCCTTCTGCTACCTGTGCAGATTACTCCAAATTTTGGAAAACTTTAGCTCAAGTCCTATCAAAAATACAAGATGGTAACTTTAAAGATGACCAATCATTTTGGAAGTTCACTTCCCTATGTGCCAATGAAACTAAATTTCTGAGGCACAGAGAAGGGGCGGGGGGGAAGAGTTACCCATCTCAGACACGCCAGCACACATGGTGGCGAAGCAGCATAGGGCGAGATGTCCCTTTTTTAATCACTGAATGATTTTGGTGTTCCACGTTCCACCACAGTGCTCCTTCGAGGTCCTTTTCCTGTGTCTAGGATAAATCCCACTAACCTCTGTAGAAAACACCCATTACTTTGGTGGCTTGGTAATGGAGGGTGCCTGAATAGTTGTTGTCACTGTCCAATTTGCTCTCCGCATTGCTAGATATTATCTGCTCAGAGAATATTGCTGTTATATATTTTATATATATAGATATATTTTAAGTATATCACCTTACTGGCTGAAACACATGGGAGAACTCTGGAGATTGGATTTGACTTTTCCCCGGTGATCTTTTTAGAAAGGAATTTTCACTATAGGCGAAAAAGCTATTGGTAGCATGACTTTTTATGGTCCTTTATGGCGTTGGGAAGGTTTCACTTACTCTCCTCTTGAGTACTACAGGTTAAGTGAAACAACGAGGAAGTAAAACTGAAGAAATAGAGTTCGATTGACTGGCAGTGGAGAAATGGTATTTGGCTGTCAAAAATCTTTTATTATTGAATGTTATTGTTGATAACATTGCTGCTGCTACTGGTTATAGACTGGTATGTCCAAATCACTGTTGGTATCCTGTAGTATCAGATGTTGGCCAAATACAAGAAAATATGTAGTTCCTGGCCCATTGTCCCTAGAATTTGTGTAGCCTGCGCAAACACTAGTTAGATACTGACTGTATATGCAAAATAGATTTTAAAATAAGTATACACACACACACACACACACAAAGGCACACCGCTTTTGGCTAGATGTTTTTCTATGTTTTCCCTCACGCGTCACTGTGACTCTCCTGGGAGCCAGCCAGTCTATTTATTTAAAATAGTTTCCTCTCTTTTGGTCACTTCACAAATAGAGCTGGGAAAAGATCAATTAGAAGCTAGCCCAAAAGTATCCACCTTTTAAAACATCTGGACTTCATGAAATTTCAAATAGCGTTAAGGGATATTGTTACCTAAAATCTTCAAAGTCGCATTCTTAAAACCTACTTCAAACAAAATAATTGAATTCAGGCTAAACTGATTTAATATTCTTGGTGGAGGAACTGAGGTCCAACTTGGTCTATCAATATATGTTAAAATCAAGCTCCAGTACATTTTCAGCATATGACTGCAAGGGTCAGTAGAAGGCCTTCGCTGACAACTTGCATTTAAATCCTAGGTTTGAAACTTAGCAACCCCAAAGATGACTGCTCCGGTAAACCTTCTACTTTGGATCTTCCTACAGTAATGTTTAAAAAATGACTGCAGAAAGAAGATCTCTATTGAAAATTTGACATCCTGTTTCTTCTGTGAAAGAAAATAAAGGAGATACTGTCCTCCTGTTGCCAAAGTACAAAATATAGCTGCAAAGAGACAAACTATATGAATTATGAAAAAGGGCATAATCCCTGTCTTTCTCTTTTACAATTACTTACTAACGGGCACACCCTGAATGTTCCACATTAATTTTATTGCTCTCATTAATATTTTATATCTTTATATCTGATGGTGATTTTATGGCAGCTCTGTTTGAGTTGCCTGTCTCAGTTTTACTTATGTTTGGATAGATTCGCCTATTTTTTAATTTTTCCATTTTTTTCCAAAGTTTTTCCATTGTTACTGCATCTCAGCTCCAGCCTAGAATTAAGACTGGAATTAAAAGTACTGAAATAGGCTGGAACATAATGCTTCTGAGCTAAGATGAAGAAAAGACTACTGTCAACTTTGAGAAAGAGGTGTGGGAGAAATACCTGTATTTTGGGCCCATTCAGGGGGTTTCTACCAGGTGGTCTACCTGTTAGTTGCTTGTATGAGCAGGAACGAGGACACTGAGGTCAGCTCATCACTTTATGCCTTCCTGATATATTCAGTTACACCAAGATCCCATACGTGCTACAAGATCATCTCGATAACCTCTGCCAAGACAGCAGGGAGAAGGAAAACCACAGAAGATAATTCATCATGTTTTTCTTCATCTCTTTCCTACATATTCTTATAGATTAGTAGTGCTGGCCACTTCTGAGCATCTTCCACAGTGCATTAAGCAAAGCAATGTAATTACTATCTGTCATACACACCTAATTTTGTCTCACTCTCTCCCTAAGAAAAAATTTAGATACAGTGTGAGGTGAGGATAGAAGTGCTGAATGTTTTGGGTTTTGTTTTACTTAATTTATACTGCTGAAATTCAGTCTATTTTTGTGCCATAATCTTAACTGTACACCAGTTAAGAATCTCACTAGCCCTGCTGCTCACAATGATCTGCTTTTCAATCTGGGGAATGTGAAAAAACATAGCTATTCTTGTTCCACAAGTTCCTGCATTTCATCTTAACAGTGGTGGTACTCTATCCATCCAGAGCATCTCCAGATTCTCCACACACACTATTAACTTGCCTCCAATCCACTTATCAGAATGGTAAATATTACTGTACAATATCATAAGCCTGAGAAAAGATGAGTCACACAAAAGCTGTATGAGCTGTTTGAGATAGCACAGGAAGGGTGTGAATAAATAGGAAATATGAACTTGTGGTGTACCTAAAAAAAAAAAAATGTGTCCAGCCAAATTCTCAATTCATATTCAATCCTACAAACTTAAATACAGGATTCATGTGGGATTCAAATATTTGCTAATTTTAGAGCTTTTGCGAAACATCTTTAAATAGTCACAGTTTCTTCGCTCCTGTGAATGATAATTTTGCTTTGCTGTAGTTGTCTCTCTCTTTTTTTCCCCCCTCCACCCTGTGGCTTACAGCGACAATGTGGCAATTCATGAATGAGTGGGTGACATTAAACGTCACAGTTAATTCTAGCCAGAATTGATGTAAAAGGTCTATTTGTGTTTGCTGGGTAAATTCTGCAGCTAGTAGAAGGCATTTATTAGTTCTGCTGTTTGAATAATTGTTTCTTTAATGACTGAGTGATGCTGTGTCTGATTATGCATGGTAGCAGAAAAGCTGATGGAATTACAGCACAAATTACAAATTGCAGTCTTACGGGAAGATAATAATAAAATTTTAGGATTTGGAGGCTGAAAAATTGCCCCATATTATTCTAATTTATGTACATTGCCTCTAGTTCACTCTGCAGCTATGATTAACTAAAACTTCCTTATGATTAACCTTAGCCACACTTTCTTTGTGTCAAGGGCAGGAATGCATTTGTGCTGGCGTGCGTTTGCCAACTCATATTTTATTAGCAGCAGTATTAGAATCTTGATTGAGCAGGATCTACATGACTAATACAGTCGTCAGGAAGTTAAATGCCTATATCAATTACTCTTTTTAATCTTTTTTATAGTCAAAGGAGGGAACAGGGACTTTATGAGGATAATTAATTTTAACTCAACATAAATTTTTAAGATAAGTGCTCAATAGAGAGAGAGAGAGTTCTCCATCTTTTTTTTTACACCACAAACTATATCACAGCAAATTAAGGCATAGCAGACCGGTTGCTAGTCCACAGATGAAAGAATAACTTCAAGAATGTACTCAATGCAACTTTTGTTTCTTTCATTATGTTCTGATAATTACACATTGAGCCAGACATAGCTTCAAAGGACTCATATTACAAGCACTGTACCTCCGTGTTAATACCTGCCGCTTCTTCATGAACTGCCACAAAATGCTCCATGACTCAAAGCTTAAGAACTGTTCTTCAGGACAAAAAAGTATCTTACATTTGGAAATGCTACAATACTTGAGAGAAAGCTCCATGCGTTGGGAGCCTGGCCACCAAAAAAGCTCCTCACTAGCAAAATAGCACCAGGAGGACGGAGGCAGTCTCATGCAAACCTCCTGGTTGACCTGTGCAGGTCTGCTTGGACCTCCTCAGGTGAGACAGGGATTCTTTCTGCCCAGCCCCCTTCCTACTCCCAACTGTGAGCATCTGCATCCTCTTACACAGTATCTACTGACTGTGCGGGGTGAGGCTCTTCAGCCTGCTAACCCAGCTGAAAAAGAAGCTGCCACGGCATTCGAGATAAACATTGGTCAGACAGAATATCGGTCTCTGGTGCTTGGGGAGTTGTTATGTCCACTCAGGGCTGAGAGCAGCTGAACAGGGATTTTATGAAAGCACCTTTTGACTTAGACAGTGGGAAGTATTTAAGACACTGAAAGCCACCAAGGGAGTTGGTTCTTACTTTTTCTCAAGAGCGTGTTATGTGGAGCTCACTTGTGAGGATATGTAGTCTTTCATTTTGGGGGACGGGGCAACAGATTCTATATGGCTGGCTAAACAAAAGTAGTTTTTTGTTTCTGATCCTGCCATCATTCTCATTTGATCTCAGGCCAAATCTATTCATTTTTCCCTTTCTCCTAGGAATTCTAAGGATTTGGCTTTACACATCATTTTATGGCATTATCTCTTGGCCACTCTATACAAATTAAATATATCTTTTATTTGTAAAAGTTTGAGTTTCCCTGGGCAGATGAATACGCTACTTTGCAATACTTTGCCTGTGGATATTTCCAGTATACGGTCAGCTGCAGCATCCTGTACAAGCCATGCAGGACTTATCAATGGGAAAGAATAAAGAAAAAAGTACACTAGTAGACAAAAGGAAAACATAATTAAGCAAAAATCTGATACCTCCACAGTTTTCACTCCAACTGTTGTATCAAGCTCTAATTCTCCTGATCTCAGATAGTCAAAGAGTGGGAAACCAGAGGTCAGAATCCATCAGGTTAACCTCTGCTAATCCAAGATTTAAAAGAAACAATGGTCAGAGAAAAATCAGTGAAAAATTGGTAAAGAGGAAGTGGTTAATTCAACTCAAATTTTTGTGGTTTTGACAAATAATGAAACTGGAAGTGGGCAAATGTTTAAGAGAACAGTAAAAGAACTAGGTAAATGTATTTTTAAAGTTCCCTTTAAATTATTTTGAACAACCCCAGCACAACGGGCTCCTGCTTTACCAGAATATGAGTAATAACAATAACCTTCAATTAGAGCTCCTTAGCCTGCCAAAATCTCTGAACTGTTGGAAATACATAAATCTAGCTTTGAATTTAAGTACTTGATTTCTTATTTTTAAAAGAAATCACCATGGAAAGAATTCCATTCAGAAGAATTTTGTATATGCAGCAGTTTTTCTGTATTTCTTTTCATTCATTCTTTACTAATTAAATTTATGTTTGAAAAGGATCAGAGCTGGAGCCAGTACTGCTCAAGAAAAACTCTAGTCACCTACAATTAAATAGTTTGTATTCAAATTTGCCAAAGTGAACATGGGGATTTCCTCATACTTTTTAATGAAAGATACGTAGCTAAGTCTCCTTTAATGTTCTAAAAGTCCAAAATTAACCTTTTCCACAGAATCTGGACTTCCCCAGAATAATGGATTTGCAGCTTTAAGCTGTCTTTACAAGCCCTGTTTAGATTGCAGAAAGTCACTTCCCACGTGAACACCTCAGTTTCAGTTTAGTGTGGTTTAGCAGCAGCGCCCGTTCAGCTGCTGCAGCAGCACAAGCAGCAGTAACTGCGACAGGTATTGCAGTGTTTTAAGGAATAGGCTGCATACCTACATCAACCAGAAAAAAAAAAAAGAAAAAAAGAAAGAAAGAAAGAAAGAAATGACACTTCTGCAGAAAAACTGCGTTGTTGAGCCAGCAGTGAGCCATTCTCAACACACCTGCATTTTAATGAGATTTTCAAGCTTCTTCGTATTATTTCTCCATCTTCTTGAGCTTTCAGACGAGGGACAAGCCCTGCACATTTGACACTGGTTTGTTCACATGATGAGAAACAGTAATACTGTAAATTCATAGGAATTAAGAAGGAGGAAAAAGAACAACTAACTATGAATAATTCTCTATCCAGATGGATGCACTCAGACAGGCTTTAGAAAAAGAGCGACAGACCTACTTTTTTAGGACATGCCTGCTGAACTACTCGAGGCTTCCACACCCCTCTGTGAGGGGTGTAAGCTCTGAGCCCCCAAACCAACTGGTTTTGTCTCTATCTCAAAAAGTTCTACCCAGAGAAAAAGATGAGGCAGCACTGTGAAGCCTATAGATGAGTTTAGTTCTCTTATAGGCAGGGAGCGGACGCTCCTTTGAGTTACACAGCTATAGGGCACAATTAATGTATCTTAGCTTCCAAGGGCAGAGATATGATAGAGCTCTGTCAATCTTTGAGCTCGCTGCTACTGGATGAGGAGCCATCGATCTTCTGCCAGTATCCCTCATCCCTCACACCAGGTCAAAGTCCCTGACCTCTACCAGTACTAGGTCTGGTGCTCATCTGGTGGAAAGAGGAACCAGCTGAAATTGCTGTGCTGACCCAAAAATAACCCTGCCAAAAAAAAGGGGAGTAGCTTCTGCCAGGTTAGGATTGGTTCACCATGTAGGCTGAGAGCCAGAGCTGATTCAAAGCAAAAGACAAAGGCTGAAAGCAGAGAGAGGTGGGGGTTAGACTAGGACTGGTGGAGATCGTAGACTGTGCTTTGTGGAAGTAGCAAGCCACTAGGAATCCTCAGATGTACTGTGTAACTAGACCCCTATGCTAACAACGCATGCTTTTGAAGCATCCCAAACAGCATGTCATATAGTTTAGTTTAAACTTCTTTACTGTCATTCCCAGGCTAATGACAGTTACTTTCTATGTAGCTTCCACATCATAGAATTCACATAGACATATTTTGCAAGTGCAATTTCTGTGCCTTAAATTTGCATCTTGATCATGTTAATGCTAATACATTTTCCATCCAGCCTAGCCTTTCCTGCCTTTGAGGACTTCTGTCTCTTCTCCCCAACACAAGTGAAGCATTGCCTCCCCTGAGACCAGCAAATGCTTCCAGAAATGCCATACTCAGCACAAAGCGGCTCACAGAAGAACGACCTGATGAAAAAATAATTGTGTTACTGTACATGTAATTGAAAGAATCAGTCCCCTAAGTGTGCTCAGACAGCAATAAGCACAAGGACAGCAGCCAAATCAGAACAAAACAGAATTAAGACATCCTAACTACTTAAATATGTTTACTTTTAAATGACTATGATGGAACCTCACTAGCCAGAACCTGCTGTACCAGAAGACCAGTTTAGCTAAATACTAGCCTCCTACTGATTGGTATCATTGCCACCAGAAGGATTTCTGTGCTTAATATCTGTGCTTTAAATTTGTTGTCTCTTTGCTTTGTCCCATGCCAAAAATGATTTTTTTTAAATCCTCAGAATATACAGTATATCTGGAGAGCAAGCAAACAAGCAGTAATATGCCCTTTTAAACAATGACACAGTGCCAAAACATTCAGACTGGATGGGTTCCACTGAATCATACAGGCTTCACTCTTACTCCTTCAGTTATACCACACACACCCTTACAGTTTCCATCACACTAGCATGACGGTGCCTCTGCAGACAGGTTCTTCTTTCCAGAAATAAGCATTTCCGCACTAAGATGGTTAACTCACTTCAAGGCTATTCAGTTCATGTGTAGATAAGGTTTTAGAGATAAAATATCCTGCCCTTGAGATTGGGGAATCTCTTCTTTTTTGGGGGGGAGGGGGGAGCAGGAATGTTTTCACCTCCCTGTATTAGCAGCAGCAAGTAGCTTTTTGGCAATGCCCTTGTAAAGAGGGCAAATATAACTTTTAGAAAAATCAGAAACATAAGAAGCAGAAGCAGGCTGAAGCATGTATTGAAAATCACATGCAAACTGGTCTGGAAATTTTTGGTAAAGTTGAAGGGTTTAATCAGAGCTGTGTTTTGAGTGCAGTACCAAGGCAGTAGTCACACTGTCCAAGCAGAATCACACAGAGCACTAAGTCAAGACCCTCAGTCTGGCCACTGTTAGTGGAGAACGGCTGGTGCATCAGGAGCTGACCCAGAAGAAACAGGAAGGGGTGGTCCTGCTCTCTGGAATTCATCCTGAGTCAGGGCTGCATCTCCGGTGCCACTGGTAAACAGCAGGTGGATCACAAAAAAATCAGTGTTGTGATTGCTATCCCTTAAATCAATAGATAAAAGAGATCTAACTGGGTTATATTAAGTAAGAATTTCTGCTTACTTCAGTATCCATACAGAGGCCTCTCTCTGACCAGATTAAAGATTTTTCAGAACAAGAGGTTTTGAGCATTGGCTCAGGACGTGTCCATCTGTGCACCATACAGTCTGGGAGCCCCAGACAGATTCATTTCCCCAAGAATCCTGTCAAAAAACAAGGCCTGGGTCCCTGAGGACCTTCACTAGAGAAGGCAGATAACAGGGCCTGCTAGTACTATCTACTTTGGGCTATTTGCATCCTCCTTCTACCCTCTCTCCTTTTCTTCCCACCTGGAAAGTAATTTACCTGTACAGCCAATAGAATTATTTCTGGCAGAAACATCTTTTACTAGCTCATGCAGCTTCAGTAATATCAAAACATTTTGTGAATTGATGTTGTATTTGAATCGTCTATTCAGAAAGAAAGAAAAAGTTTTTTCGATGAAATGAATTGTTTCACTTCTGCTTTTTCTCAAAACGAAATACATTTCAGCTTTCTGTTTTGATAATATCTTCAGATTTACTTTCTAGTAAATTAAATATGAATAAAAAAGCTTGAAGTAGAAAAACATTGCATTTTAGGGCAAATCAAGTTTTTCATTTATCCTGAAGTTACTTTTCTCAAATCCTTTCATTTCACTAGCCAGTTCTGAAATGTTTCTGTTCTAGTGCAGTTCAAAATTATTCTTTTCCTTTCTTTCTTTTTTTTTTTTTTTTTTTTTCTGAAATGTGATTCAAAATGTCGTACTTTTAGGTAACTTGAGTCAACAGGACCTATTTTAAGAAAAGATTTTTCATTATGGTAATTTTATGCAGGGATTCTTAACTTTGTGTTCAAAGAAATGGAAATATTTGTGATTCTTCATCTCAGTAATGCCTTGAATGCCAGCAGGCAGAAGATATTGTTTATGATGAGCTCTGCAGAAAGGATAGTTAAAGCATGTTGTATAAATCTGAGGCAGAAAGTAAAAGGACATGAGAGGAGATGAGGCGTCTTTAGACATGCATTCATTTCGGAGCTTGATTCAAAGCATTTTCATTGTCATTTAAAGAGCACTGAGTATTTGTTGTCCAGAAATCCTCAAGAGAGGGATTTTAGACATTCAAAGCCATGACATTCCATGTGGATTTAGTGTTTTGCTTATTTAAATCTTTCAGTGAACACAGCTCCTGTGACTGCGTAAGCCTGGCACTCTGGGGCAAACCCCGCTAGCTATTTGCAAAGCTTGGTCATCAAGGATAACGCTGGTATTTTCCTCACGTGGTCCCCTTCTGCTCTAACTTTCCCCATTGTGGCTCCCCCTCCGTCTAGACCACTACCCCAGGAGCAGGCTCGTTCACTACTGTGTGGAAGACGGCATTATTTTGTGCACAGCAGCCTGTGGGAAATAAGCTTTGAATATCAGTGTGCACACTGGGGCTCCTCACTTGTGAGGGCTGGCACGGGGCACTTATCCTGGAGTACTGCACCCTCAGCAAAAAAAGAAAAAGATGGGAATGGTGATGGTAAAAAAAATTACTTTGCTGATAACCACCACACCTAAGTATCTACTGTGAAAGAAGAAAAAGTGGATTGTTATCTAAAAGGATTTTATGTCTGGAAGCGATTTTCAAAGCCAGCACGTATGCCACAGACTTGAAAAGAAGCTAAGCAAAGTAGACAGATGGTCAGTCACCAAATTAGATGCAATCAGAGTATGGAAAAATAATTTATCATATTCCCTTCTCCCAGCTTTTCATGTAGATGCTGGACTTGGCAAACTGTTAATGTCATTTTCTGATGAGCACTTACAACTGAGCCTGGTTGTTTTTAATACCTCCAGACCCATCAGAAGCTGTAGTTTTCAGCAGGCTTAGTCCTATCAGCCACTTTTTTTGAGGTGCGGAGTGCTCTGGCCTTTCTTAGTCATTTGTCTACTCTTTCCTGTGCCCATGATTTCCCAGTGCAGTACATCCAGCATGAGGGCTCCTAGGTCAAAATTGTTGCAGCTACAGTGCTGCAGCAAGTGCTGACTTGGGCTAAGCTTTTGCTGCTGAGTCAAGCTTCCACGGATAATTTTGATGTGGTTAGCGTTGTACTGGCGCATTTTTGTATGAGATCCGGTATCATCCGTTTGTGCCACTCCAGCTTCATGCTCAGTCACTTGCCGTCTCTCACAGCCAGCTTGGAAACACCGTGAATCTCACGTTATGCACGGGGAACTGGGACCGTGCGCCCTTGCCTGAGCCACGTGACATCTAGCCTGCAATCTGCCACCTACAAAGCCATATACAAAAACGTGTTTTCCCCTACATATATACGTATATATGTGTGTGTGTGTGTGTATGTACATATATATATATACACACGTGTATACGTATATATATATACACACACCTTGCCACTGAGTGTCTTAAAGTCACAAATGTTTCGTTCTGTTTAGCTCATGTCACTTCCCAGAAAGGTTTTAGAGCAAATTAGCTAATCACAACAGCACAGAGAGGGGGATTTAGCAACCAAAGCAGGATGTGGAGTTAATGTAACTGTGGAGTTAGGGAAAATCTTTCCCTCTTTCTAGGTTCCTTTCCCTTCCTCCCTTTTCTTCCTTTCTGTCCTAGTTTCCACTCAGCTTCACCCAAGCCCGAGGTGGAACAAAACCCCCCTCAGAGCAGCTCCCACCACCTGGTCCGGCTCTGCCTCGCCGAAGGATGGAGCTGGCGTGGTGGCCTGCCCTTCCGGCCGGGGCTCGGCAGCCGCAGCGGGCCGCGAGCCGCACGGGCGCGCTTGGACGAGGAAGCTCACCGGCTCCAACCGCTCGCTTCTGCCGAAGGAGAGCGAAGACCTGCCCCCTTCTCTCCCGGTCCCTGCCGGTCCCCAGCACGCGCTCGCACCCTCTTCCTCATGCCAGCTCATCTGAGCACCCTTCAGCGGGTGCAGCCCTCTGCTACAGACCCAGTAGAAGGTTGGATCACTTTTTCTCTGTGGGGTGGTTTTCCGCTGTCTTAATGAAGTGACTCAGCTCACAGGAGGATCAGAGAAACACCAGCATCGGGACAGAGGAATTGGCCATGGCAAACACTTGGGGGACAGGGAAAGGAGGGAGAGGTGGGACTGCTGCTGTTGGCATTAACGCTCTCCCGAGCAGGCTCAGCCCTTGCTGTCTAACCACCCCTTTCCCTGTGCCCCCACCGGAGAACTGCACGGTCAGCTACATCGGTTGCTAAAATCGCTATGCAAGCAGAATCAGCGACTCTCTCACGCTGCCTGGTAACTAAAGAAACCTTAAGCCAGAATTTAACACTGGATCTGTGAAACGTGAGAGAAGCACAAGTTTGTGATCGTTCAGCTGTGCTTGTCCCTCTCCTGGGGAATACTGCACCCATGCCACAAACAAAGTACCGCATTAATGTTTAACTGGCATTTCTATGGGCAACGTTTTTTTGCAAGGGGCAGGTTGGAAGGTTTCAATGCGCTGTAGCCACTAAAGACATTACTTCTCTCTGCCCATGGGGCCTTCAGAGATGAGCAGATTGCAGTCCCCGTTGGTCTATTTAACTCTTGCCAGAAGCCGGCTCACTTGCTGGAAATTCAGAAAAGAAAGATTTTGTCCGGCTGTTTTGACATTTCCTTACACCATTTCCTTCTCGGTGACATTTAAGCTGGCAGTGATTTCTTAATTTCCATGGCAATACAAGAAACCACGCTGTAGCTTTGCAGCCACACGCTGGGCGACAGCTTCTTGGAAGCTTATTCCTGACTCTTTGATTTCGCACCACTCTACAAAACGCGCTGGAGAGTCTGGCAGCAATGCTAATAGTACAGTGAAGAGGAGAACCGCACAAATGTCCTCTACAACTTGCTCCTAAATCCTGCGTCAGACTGGAAGAGCTTGATCTGTTCTGCTGTCGCTTTGCTCCAAATAAGCCCAGGAGCTTTTCCTGCACGAGCAAACAACGGAGCTGACAGCTCCTTCTCACGTTCGAAGGCTGATCGCAGTTCCTCTGACGAGAGTGGCTGTGAGAAGGAAAAACCACAAAATCCCATTCATGGAGAAGTATTTCTCAGCTGTCAAAGCTTTGCGGTAGCACTTGCATGACCAGGGGGCCCTGGGCTTTCTCCTTGTGAAAAAAGAGGCCAGGGCTTACCAGGAATCAGCGGGGACCTACTCCCTCGGGACGGGAGTGCTTTCCTCTCCTCTGGCCCAGATTTCATGTGCTGGCCTCCTCCATGCAGATTTCAGAGAAGCTGCCAAAAGACAGACATCACTACAAAGCCGTTGCCCAGGTTTTCATCACTCGTGCTTCCCTGATCTCCCTCATCTCGTTTACTGTCACTGCTGTTACATCTAACCTAGAGATGGTCTTAGAGACAACAAGTGACTCTATTTTTTTTTTAGTAGGGTTTTTATTTTGCTGCAGGAGTTAATATTTGTCTTCCAGTTTAGCAATCCTGCGGTAGGCCCCTGCCTTCTGCCCTGCAAAACCGTCCCTGCGTCACTCTGGAGTTTCCCTCTTCGGTTACAAGAGCGCCTACAACTTACGTCTCTGGTGCCTCACAAAAATATGCCTGTACAGCCCTGAAGACACAAAGCAGTTAGTGCAGGCATTAAAAAAGACATCTCTACCTCGGGCCACAGGATGGGGTGCCAGCCCAAAGGAGAAGACCCCCTCAACTGACGTGCTGTCTCCTACAAGGTATGGCGCGCTCTGTGAAACCTCCTCCTGATTAAAAATAGCTTGAAACGATGGGAAATGGGACAGGAAATGCTTAGAAAGGTCCAAATCAGCAGGACAACAGCCAGGAGAAACAGCTTGTTCTCTGTCTACCATGATGATGATTAAAGAGAAGTTTGACTCAGAGCAGCTTGGGTTCCCGTCCCCGCAACTGTCAAGGAAAACTTCACAGCTGGATTTGCTTTTCTGCAGGGATCTCACTGCAGAACAGCTGGGACACTTCTGTCCTGTGGTAAGAATATAATCTCTAGCTTTTCTTTAGCTTTTTCATCTTTAGCTTTTCCCCCATTCCCCCATCTTATACTGAGACTTCAGAACAAGATGACAAAAATCTAGTTCATATTTGCTTTGCCAAAGGATTTGATATCTGTCTTCAAGCAGATTTTTTTTTTTGGGGGGGGGGGGTCAGACCAGGAGACGTGAAAAGAAAGGAAAAGAGATAACCACTGGCAACAGGTACCAAACATTTCTGCTAAATTGCCCCAGATTTGGACAGGAGGGTTATTGTCTTCTGAGCTGCATAAAGAACAGCACCGCCTGGGGAGATGCTAGTCCCCACAGGTCTGCTCACCCATCTACTCATGCACTCCCAGCACTTTACATGGAGGAATTCTAGTGTTCATAAAAGCATCTATCCTGACCAATTCAGAGTTTGCAAAATGTGTTGGCTTTGCCAGAAGCAGAGAGCCCAGGAAGGGCACCAGCAGCTTTGCCAGCTTTCTGTCAGCACAGGAGGGCCACAGAAAAAGCCATTTTGGTTTCACTACTTGTCCTACACAGACAAGTTCATGCAGCAAACATGGTGAGGCAGATTTATCACCCCTGGGAACAGTTCGCCTTGTCCAAAGCATTACAGGCAGGCAAGAGAGCAGTTCCAAGGGGTTCTGTCACCTGAGCTTCTCATTCATGAATCTCCTAATCCAGGTCCAAGACTGACCTTTCACACCCACAGCTGGGACAAGACGGGGAAAACATTGCAGAGACTTGTGCTCAGAGGCTCCCCACACACATTTACTTAGTTGCATTGGTGCACAGAGGTGCTTTTAAATCACAGCTTTGTGGGTGGGTGTATGGCACATACCCAGAGCTGCCTTGGAGCTGCTCTGAGGTTGCTCAGGTGGCCTTAAAAAGGGAAGAGCAGTTGGAGCTCAGCAGTTTTGCTCATGGATAGCTGGCATCTGAAACAGGTGCAGGGAACCGCTTGCTGTCGAACGGGGAAGAGAAGGTGATTCCCTTCATCCCTCCCCCTTGGTTCACGGCAATGGGACAAGATTCCACTGAAAAGTCATTTAACCAGCTGCAGAAGTTTTAATAAAACAATGTGCAGTGAACATTTAAAAGCTCGCTGCTTTCCACAGAGAAGGCTGTCTTCTGGGGTCTCTGGCTGCCCGGCTCCAAGCCAAAGGCGCGCGGTCGGTACCAGCACTGACTGCTCTGCTGCCTACTGCAGAGCAGGGGGAGGAGGCGGTTGCCATCCCACAAAGGAAAGCTGAAATCCAAATGCCATCAATAAGAAATGAGAGGAAGAAATTATTTTACCACCCCTGATGAGCAGTAAAATGAGGAGAAAATTACCGACTTCAGGTCTGGAGCTGAATCCCAGCTTTATTGCTGCTGAAACTAAACAGACCAGCACGCAGGCATTTCTAGCCAGCGACTGAGTCATTTCAGGAGTGAGTGATTTGCTGATACATGCCCGTAGCAAACACTCAGAGAAGGATCCGGTGGTGACTACCAGGCCCACATACCAAACTGCAGATGAGGAGCTACTTAATCCAGCTGCATCATACCAAGTTTGCTAACCAACTCAAAATGGAAACTTTCCCTCATCTCTGCAGTGACAGTGTCAGACTAGGATATTGGGTGCCATTAGATTGCTTCAATCTCAGCATCCCACTCATTCCAGATTGGAGTTATTTGTCCTTGGATATTCGCTAAATCTTTAATTACTCTGCTCAGAGATTTATGTATGAAAAGATCTACACAAGGGCAAAATAGTAACAGTTATTATTCCTATAGAAATCTTTTCCATTGCTAACTGCTTAAAATATATATACAGTATGCTAAATATGGTTATTTATTATTTCAGTTATTTAACTCTTCAAAACTTTAATTCTTTGCAGATTTTTTTTAATTTCTATTGTATTGGCTCCTCAATATCGTAACTGTGATCTAGACCATATTGGGCTAAGTGATAAACAGAAAAGGAGAAGAACACCCAAAGCCTTTGCAGGCTAAGTGCAGGACAAGAGAGAAGAGATAGTCATCAAACTCTGAGATTATACTCATCACTGTCACTGTAATGGCATAACTGGCTTACCGCAACAGTTGCTAGGTGTCTGCAAGGTGGCATAGCAAAAGAAGGATTTTAAGGAGGGCTTGTAAGGGGGATCAGGAGGTCGCTTTGAAGATGTCTGTGGGAAATGTCTTTCTAAGTGAAAAGTTTCAAAAGGGAAAGAGGAAATAGTCTCAATTCTACTCTTCAAGGTGCTTCATGGCCTGCCCAGGGTCACTTGTACAGGGGCTTTAGCCTCCTTGGCTTGCTAATCACATTGGAGCTTCTACAAAGGGTCAAATTTGCAATACAGAAGAGACGCATGTGGCTTCTGAGACGCTGCTTAACTACTCTTCACATTGAAAAAAAAAATCATAGATACTTAGAGCTATCTTGAAAAGTCTTTTATTTCCAGTATACCTCAACATTTTTAATCAAAGGATCACAGAAGACTGTTTGGGCCACAGTGCCATGAAGAATTGCATTAGCAATCACAAAAAGGGGCCAAAGTCTGAAGGCTTGTCTCTTATCTTCACTTCTTTTATTTCTCTTGTTTGCTCATATTCTGCATGCACAATTTTTAAAAATATATTTTGCCATCATCTCCTCGATCACCTTTTCACATTTTGTGGAGCAGATCACAAACTGGGCAACACTGATCTGACCTATCTCTGTTCCAGTGAGCAGGATCAACCATATCTAAAACACTGATTTAGATGTTACCCAGATAAGGGCCCGAGGCGCTGGCAGCCCACAGTGACAGAGCAAGAAGGCAGGGAGGAGTCCTCATGGAAAGGTGATGCGCTCTGCTTAGCTCTGTGCAACTGAACTACAACTAATGGCTAGACACCTCCACAAGCAAGTGTTATGGCAACAGGCCAGGACCGAAGTACCTGCAGGAGAGAGAGACTTTTCACGTAGAAAAGTGTATATGCAGTGATCTTCAGTTTCCACTCAGGGTAGTTTTCAGCTCAGTGTGATTGTGCAGCAGCCAACTACATATCAGGTTATTTACTGCTTTTCATAAGAAAGAATGAGATTAAAGTTACCAAAGTTAAGAGGAACTGCATTCAAAGTAAGTTATGATCAGTGCAAAAGGAAACAGAATGAAACACGTTAGAGGATTCATATGTTTTCATAGACTGATGCATTTTTGGCCACATATTCTGCATGAAGAATATGGTAAGATGCTGCCATTTTTTTAGTTTGCTAATTCTTACATTGCATAATGTCCTAAACTGAACAGATTATTTCCTTCTAAAGAATATTATATTCTTTCTGTAGGATCTCCTCTGACTCAGATTTAGAGAACGTGTAACCAAATCCTGCTATCTATATTCCCTCCTAGTATGCTAGAAATAAGTAACACTCAGAAGAAGAACAAACATTTTAAAGGAAGAAAAATATCTTTCGTTCTTAAGGAAGTTTAAGGAATTTGATAATGAGAAAACATTTAATGGGCTTTTCTTATTCTTAAGAAAAAAAAAGAAAAAAAAAAAGGGGGGGGGGGAAGCACATCCTGAGAGATAGCTAGTACTAAGGATATAGAATCATAGATTTTTTTTTTTCATATTGGTTTCTTGAAAGTTAAACTGGTATGTCAGACTACTTAAGTGCTAGACAAATGCCCTGCTTGTAAAGTTAAGCTGAAGTAAGAAACTCTCATAACATTTCAAGGCTGCTATACTGTTTATATATAGTTTTACTATACAGACCCAAAGAGAAAATATTTGCTCTCCCTCTTCAAGATGCTTGGATTTTTTAGAGATTCCAACACTGACTAAAGCAAAAATCCACCACTTTCAATGAACGTGAAGATCTTTGAAGAGAACTGATAGACCTCGTCCCCTTTGCTGCAGAGCACAGCAGACAATTGTCCTTCTAAGGACAATTCTTGCAGGCACTTACAGCTAGGGTGCCATTAGCAGAGGCATTTTAATCTGTAACTTTCAATTGCTTTTAAACAATATTGTTCGCTTTAGAGTAATGCCATTCTCCCAAAGAGCCAGCAGGCCAAGTCTACTGCTTTGTCTACCTGTCTCACCCTGTACAGCCAGCTCTGTGGCTTAGAGACTGCCTCCCATGCTCTTGTCAGCTCTGTGCCTCTTAGTTTCTAACCCTTGTCTCTGTCATCAGCACAGGCTACATGAATATAATAAATGCTACAGGAAGACAGTGTGTGCCAAATTCGTTACTGGTGGAACAAGTACACAGAAATTTTTTGGTGTGACAAGAATTACAGCCAAACCCTACTTCCCTATGTTATACACATGGTTAATATCAAAAGGCCCTAGAACAACGTATTAAACATTTTGTTCAGTTGAGTACAACAAAAAAAAAAGTAATCTTCAGAAATGTTTCTGAGACAGATTGGACTGCAGTGCCCCCATACACCAAAAGACATCCTTTGGAGTGAAAAGGAGCCTTTCAGCAAAGGGAATAAGGAGAGACAAAGCAGGGCTGAGAATTCAAATGCTTCTCAGCCTGCTCAGAGGTAGTTAGAGAGCTTGGGGGGTGAGGCATTGGGCTGGAGTGTGGCTAGCCAGCACCGAGGATCAAAGTGCGGTATTTCCATTGATGCAGGCCAACATAAGGCCTTGCCATCTGGCCCTTAAAAGCTGACAAAGAACAGCTGAGCCATGTTTTAATATGGGCTTAACTGGCATCCTGCTATTAGAGCTAAATCTTAAAAACTGTATTTCTTGCTGGAATGAATGCTAACCCTTACTGGCAGAACAAAATAGACTTTTTCAGTTCCTTGGGGAAACTCACAGCGCCTTTCCACACATTGCGTCTAAGCCTTAATATCTACCTACCTCCTGGGAGAGGAGGAGTCAAACACATGGCACATTTGAGTGGCACTTTGCCCTCTAGGGAGTGTGTTTGCAGTGAAACACAACTTCAATGAAGCCACCTAGAAGAGGATATTCTTTGAAAGAAAAATGAATGATGTATTACAGTGGTAAGAAAGAGTGTTGTAAACTAGTGATATAAAATACAGTGCTTCTAACAAAAATTACTCTGAGTCTCTGAAATAACTCAAAGCCAGTAATTTACACACCCATCACATTTATTAGCAGGTAGAGATAACAGTTAGACCCTGAAAGTACATATAGATGTTCTTCCATCACTCATGATGGGATGAGCATAGACAGGCATATACATGGGTGAAGGAGGAGGATGTTGGGGAAAAAAACAACCAAATAAAAATGCAGAGACACTTCAAGCCACCAATCTTCTTTCACATGTCTAGAGGAATGCAAGTTCTGACTGAGCTATTTTAGAAGATATTGCTCAACTTTCGCCTTTCTTCTTATTTTTTATATGTTAACAAAGAGATGTTGTAATAACAGTAATGCCTTTCCAGTAATAAATCATTTCCAAACAAACTCCCACTAGGAAGAAGCAAAGCTGTTATTTTTCCAGGTTTATTTTTAATATAGAAGAGTGGATGCCTCTTGCCCAAGTATAACCTGCTGAAAGCTAGATAATCTGATTCAAGAATGGTTGCTTAGGCTTCCTGTGTGGAGGTGAATGTCTAAAACAAGACAGATGGTATGTTCTCTGGAGATACCTACAACCGTCCCTGACTGTGGAGGAGCCAAGGCCCTGGGCTGAGATGACACACTTATTCGGGTGGTCATAGTCAGATGGGCCATCCCACAAAGATCAGTCATTTGTTATCATGTGCAGTGCTCAGAGTGGGGCACTATGCCCCAGGTTCTCATCTTTTAGACAAATAGCCATATTCTGAATCGGAGTGGTTCAGAAACTCATCCTGAGCTCTCTCATCCCCAGGAGCAGGACTTAGTGGGAGCTGGGGATTATTGCTCCAGTACAGACAGACATCTAACTAATCCTATGTGAAGTGGCAGCTCCCAGCTGCCACCGAGCTCAAGAAATACACATTCTGCCTCCTGCTTTGAGCAGCTGACCCAAGTGCAAACTTTGAATACCCTGGGAGGTAAACAGAGAGCAAACTTCTTGGGGCAGCACAGAGCAAATCTTGCTCTGTGTAAAAATGATGTGAGAGCCACCACAAAAAGACTCATGTAGAAATACTTATGGTGCTCTCCTTCACATCTCTGCTCTCAGCCCTGGCTTTTGTGCTCTCCTAGTGCTACTTGGCAAGGAATGAATCACTACAGTGGTGTGTGAAGTAGCAAGCTGTGAACACATTTCTGTGTGTTATCTAATGGTGATACACTGAGGATGTGGTTAATTAGAGAATCATGCTCACCCTGGCAGACTTTCTCAAATGAAAATGAGTTTTGAGGTTTGCTGGCTGCTAGGGTAAAGCTGCTGAGTTGACAGCCACGAAAGCACTTAAACATGTGCACTCCCTTGCACATCACCTGTTATGCAGCAATAGCCACAACTATGCAAAAAATGTAAAATAAATAAATAAATAAAAAATAAAAAATGCAATAGATAAAAAATCCAGCCCCTTCTTTTCCCTTTGTAATGGTTTGGAGGCTCTGTGCTGTTAACTCTTCTAAGACTATAATGAAGCCACATATTCATGTCAAACAGCTATGGACTGGGGATGAAAGTAATTTTTAGCCAAAGGTGGCAGCAAACCCACATGCCATCTGAGTGTAAGCAAGCCATCTATATATGTAGCTCTACAGGTTTGAATCTTAGCTGCAAGCAGGTCCTTTGTTTCTGATTCTGGAAAAATATTTTCTTCATGTTCCTCTTTCCAGGTAGGCATTTTGAATCTGTTTGCTTGTTCGTTTGCTTTTTTTCCCTCTCCAGAGCATTTGGAGCCAAGGATCACAAATATATTTATACTGGGAAAAAAAGGGAGAACAAAATTTGAAGAAATCTAGCTTCTAAACTTGATTATTGTAGGCATGCCTGATAGCTCTGGCCAGAAAAATACCTTGGTTTCAACTTTAAACAGATGGGCTGAAATTTTTCATTCTCTGACTTCAGTTTGATTGCATCAGGGGCTTAAGGGGGGGAATCTTGTTCCTTTTATGTCAGCTGAGAGATCAGGCACTGCAAAATAACACCAAGGGACAAATTGTTGTTGTTCTTGTTAAAAAAAAAATGTAAAGGTTGCAGTGTCACCATCCTTGGGAGGAAGGATTTAAAGTTTGGCAGGAGATGTGCCTTTGGCTATATGCAAGTTACAGCTGAAGGAAAACATATATATGCTTCATATGTTCTGCAAAGACTTGGTAGGGTCTTTTATCTTTATTCACTGGGGCCTTGGTTGGCTAAGTAGACCCTTCTCGATAAATGCAGTTCTTTGGCCATTGTGAGTACAGGCAGAGGAATCAAGACTAGTAAGTCTCTCTCTCCACCCTATATTTTCAGCCCCAGATAGAATCTGAGAAGGAAATTTCTCAGAGCCTTCCCACAAGGCTCTTATACCATGCAAGGCAGATTACTGGGTGCCCACCTTGAGATGCCAGCATTGACTTTGTTTAAATGCTAAGTTTCAACACATGTAACTGAAGTCAGTGTTACCTTGCTTTGATTAGAGAAAGTGCTGAATAATGCTGCATACTCCCCCAAAGCTCCCAAAGTCCTTACTATCTCAAATTGGACATCCGAAACAATGAACACATACAACACGGACATTTTTGACATGGGTCTCATTTCCTGTGTCTAAACTGAAGATGACTCCACTCTCTTGTCTTGCATAAAGGTTGTGAAGATTGTGAAAGTTTGTGGAGCCTTGGATAGCTGTTGATGTAAGTCATGTAGAAAGTCTTCTGAGAAAATAATTCCTCAAAACAAGGCTTGATGTGTGTGCAACAAATAGGGCTTGAGGGCCTACAAGGAAAACCAAACTATTACACAACTGACTTTAAGTGGTGTCCATGCAGGGACTGCCCTCTATCCACCTGTGCTGAAGGTTGAAGGAGTCCTGCAGAAAAGTGTTATGTGCAAAACCTAGTTGCATTAAGTCCTGATCACATTTTCCTTCTTCACCGAACTACCCTGCTCAGAAAGGGACACATTTGATCTTTGGCATGCTACTCCAGGTAATGACTGGAATGCTTTGCCTTTCAGAAAGAAAGAAATCCAAATTTCCCAAAGGAACAAACTCAGCTGGATTTTGGCCTAATATCCGAAACATCGTGCTGGGAATTCATGATAAAATTTCTGACAGGGCAGAAGTTCCTTTGGCTTTGGTAGCTTTAGGTTGAAGCCTTAGAGAGAGACAGCTTCATTTACAAAGGTGTCCCGGTCTGATCCCTGAACTGTTTCTGTCTGGAGCCATCTCTGCAGCCGGAGTTGCCACCATGTCCGTCCCATTGGTGACCCTTGGGGCTGCTGGTTGAAAGAGTACCAGGCACCTTACATAGATGAAACTCATCCTCTGACATATTCGTGTCCAATAGCAGTGGTCAGTCTCCACTGACTCCACTGCCTACCAGTGCAGCAGTTAAGGAGCCTAAATTTATGAGTGAAGAGATACAAGCACTTGTCCCAGATATGAAAACCATCAAAGCAACAGCACTAGCTACGCAGTAAGAGCAGTGCTGTATACACAATACGTGATAGCTGGAATGTAACATAAAGATACCTTCTAAAATCTACCAGGCAGTGTATTATAAAATGAAGTTGTCAACACTATATGTGGTTGAAATAAGAATAAATACATTGTTTTCTTTAGGTCAGTTACGAACGTTGGCCCACTGCTATTCTGATGACATGTAATACATTTTTGTAACGACATAATTGTACCTGATTTTTTACTGTCAAGTTGACAAAAAAGCTTTCTGTTTTATTAATGAACTTGAATTCCACCAAGCTTGTTGTGTGAGTAAACACGCAAGAAGAAGAGGACAGGACCTACACAAGTACTGATCCACCTGTCATTCACCTTCCCACCAGAGCATGTGTCCACTCCCCTGGGTAATCTGGTATTTCCTTCTACCAGAATTTTCATCCACTCACTCCACGGCCATTAGCCCACGTGAGTAAGTGCCAGCACACCTCGCCAGGACAAGCACGAAGCCCTCCCAGGAATACTGGTTCGATCTGAAGCCGAGGGAAATCAACAGCACTTCACCAGCGTTTTCAGCAGGGCCTGCGCAGAAACGAATGCCAGAAAACGGCCTCATTCGTCTCCAAGAACTGTAACTTCTTAACTCACCAAAGTAGCAATAAGTTGTTTGCTTTTTTTTTCCTGTATACAGTTAGAGACTGAAGCATTTTCATCACACCTCTGTTTTTCATTCGGCCAGCGGCGCTTGTGGCAACGACCTGAAACGCTTACAGCGAGGCGCGGAAGAACCAGCTCGCCGGCTGAAAGCCAGCTGACTCGCGCCTCTCCGGTTACGGGGCTGCAAGGGTGGGGGAAATCGTGCAGTTCCCAAGAAGCGCGGCGGTCAGCTGCTGAGCTCCGTTGTTTGCCGTGTTTTTAATTATCTCCCTGCAGGCCGCGCACAAAAGCTGCCAAGATGGGCTGACGCGCGTGCTAAGAGAAGGGCACGCTGAACGTGAGGCACTAGGAGCCCAGCTCGGCCGGCGCAGGAGGCACTCGGTGCGCGCGTGCCCAAAGCATGCCGCGAGGGGAACGCTGGCTCGGCGCGGGTGCCCCTGCCCGGGGAAGGACGCGCAGGGGCAAAGCGGGGGGTGACGGAGGGAGGAGGCTCTCCGCAGCAAAGCCGACGAGCGAAGGGACAGCTTTGCAGCGTCCTTCTGCGCACAGCCAAAATCTCCCAGGAGCAACTTGTTCCTTCAAGGTTCCACCCCCAAACATATGAAATATCACAGTCACTGGTGATTTCATGAGGTTCCCAAAATTTACAGGGAAAATAACGCAAAAAAAAAAAAATGTTGTTTGAAAAGCCAGTACTTTTAAAACAGGATTTAAACTCCAGGCAGAAAATTAATTCAAATGCAAACACTGTCTGCTTAGATAATCCTGCTCAGAAATCTTTTCTTGCTATAAAATACAAACGCATGTTAAATTGTCTCCTGTTTAGAACAAAGTAATTTTAGAAGCTGTTATTGCACAGTCCATAGCCAAATAGTGTTTAAAATACGGCGGAAGCTCTATTACGTATCTGTTAGCTTAATTTAACGTTAAAATGAAAAGAGACTCAAGCATTGCGGAGCAGGCCACGTCGTTTCCAGTCACAGCAAGACGCTTGCTCATCTTCAGGAACCCGAAGTTCTTGCTCCTCTTTTGGAGTGGGGCTTACCTGTGGGCAACCCAGGGCCTGAGCACGTACCATTAAAATCAGGCAGCAGTTCGGTTCTCGACTTTACTAGCAGTCAGATCAAACCTCGATCCCTCTGTTTTCTTGCCCGTAGGATACGAGTAAAGCACTTCAGGGTAGAAGGAAAAAGAGCATGTGGAGCCACCAATTAAGAAGCTAACTTCCACTGCCAATGCGCATTAATCATTAACTGCAACCTGTCCTCTCCTCTCCTCTCCTCTCCTCTCCTCTCCTCTCCTCTCCTCTCCTCTCCTCTCCTCTCTCCCCTGTCCTCCCTTCTCCTCTCCTCCCCTCTCCTCTGTATGTTTTTTACCACACTCATTAGAGTGGAATGTGAATGCCTCTAACCATGTGTTTAATGATGTCTCTGAGAGCTGTCATATCTGGTTTGCTCTCTTCCTTATCATCTCCCCAGGGGAAAGATAGGTATCAGCAAT
Organism: Rhea pennata; assembly: GCF_028389875.1. Taxonomy (NCBI): domain Eukaryota; kingdom Metazoa; phylum Chordata; class Aves; order Rheiformes; family Rheidae; genus Rhea; species Rhea pennata. Next base: position 151,614,491 of record NC_084663.1, read on the forward strand.
ATTTTGGAAGGGTTTGTTTTAGATGTACATGCTGTTCTCTGTTTATGTGAGATTGGACAGACTGAGGAAGTACATTTTATACTCGCAGTGGGAGACAATAGGTTTAATTTCAAATTCCATCTTAGTTGTTTGCTCTATTTATTAAACACTTGTTTTTCACATTTTTGTGGTTTTAACCCCCTTTCCCCTTTTGAACAGAAGCTCTGTCATGCTTTTTTTCCTCCAGAGTCCTCTATGAGCTATTTTTGTAACAATATATTAAAAAATGTCTTGCCCTCTGCAGTGCATCCCTGCCCCAAAATCACAGATCAGTGTCCACTTTGCAAATATGTGTGTGTTGGAGGGTGGAGGAACTGAAAGATATTTTTTGACACAAATTATTTCTCTGACCTTGCTTATACTACCGCCATGCAAACAGTTGCATCACCACTGCCGAGAGGGAAAGGGTAAGCAGGTGGCCTGGGGGATGAAGTGGGAAGTTCTTCAGCTGTTTTCATTGCCAATGCTAACACATTGTGTACCTACACCATCCGTGCATGGTGACCAGGCTCTACAAAAAAGCAACAAAAGAACAAACAAACAAAAAAAAATCCCACGATACAGGAGATGTGTCATACGCTCTAGAACATGTGATAGAGGACAACTACCCTGAGCTGGTTCTGTGATGGGGTTTCTGCTGGATGAGCTCCCACGTGAGGGTCTGGCACATGCATTTTTGCTGCTCTTGGATATGTGGCAAAGAGCAGGCTTTCTGCATTGAGCTGTTTGGTATGAGGTTACATGAAAGGGGGACATTCGCTGTTGTGTTGTTCTCTACAAATCAGCTGTAATTCCTAGGTTTGAAAGGAGGCAGAGGGAAAGTCTCAAGTCCTCGATCAAAGGCATAATCTCCAATTTCTTGTGTCCCCACAAGCTGTTTCTAAAATGTGGAACAAAGGCTGTCAGAAAAACTGTCCTGGGAAGTTAGATACAGGGATTTAAACTGTGGAACTGCCCTGGTGAGTCCAGGACAGCTGGTCAGTATACTCCAGTGCAGCTATCCTAACACAGATGGCTTAGCACACTGAATTTATTCAAATAATATGTGCTGATCTAAATACTTTCATATGAGTGCAGTTTCATCCGTGCTGGGGGCTGTACTGCTTCTACTTAAACTTGCCTAATTGCACTGGTGCAAAAACTGTGTACAGATGAACCCTGAGACTCTCAAATTTCAGTAATTTGCTTTTGACTCATGGCCATGTTGAGAAAAGGCAAGACTCTGCTTGCTCAGTCCGCAGCCGAAAGTTGCCATACTAGAAATTCCATTATGGTAAGATTAGCAGTGCGTAGAACTTGTAATAATTAGTTACCATACCAGCATATAAATAAAAGGACAAATTGCTGAAAAAAGCCTTTACATATTTGCTGTAAATAAAAGTAAAGAAGATGGGTGTTTTCAAAAGGAGGAAGAGCCACGACAGTTTTCGTCTGACCTGTGACAGATCCTCTGGGATGAACATTTTTTTCCTCGGGAGGATTATGATTAAACTCCCATGGTGTTCACTGTGGCTGTTGTATTAGAATCTAGCCAAACATCTGCAGGATATCAAACTTCAACGCATACAGATTAAATCAGTCCTGGAGAAATTATCAGCACTTTCCTGCAAAGCATTAAAGAGGAAGGGACTTTTATGAGCACAGCAAAAGAGCGTGAAACATCAAATAAATTCTTTTAACTTTGGGGAGGTGTGTGGATTGGTTTTGTTTAAAAATTATAGAAAATTGAATCTGGAAACAACAATGCTCTTAGTAAGTAGAATAAGGGAGTCCTCGTTCCTGCTCACAGTGGATATTCAGCAGTCGGTGGGTACGGAGAGCACTTAGTTACACATGCCACTGTTTAGCGTGGTGCTGTGAGCATGAAATACCTAGGGTTTGTGTGTTTAAAGCATGCAACACTGTCCCCTGGGGCATGCAGTCGGTCCCAGTGCACTGCTTCATGCACCAGCACTGGCCTCCAGAATATGCATTCTTCTCTCCCTCTAAAGAACTTCATTTTAGCTTGCAGCCAAAGGACACTAGAGACACTGCATTTTTCTCTCCTTTACCATTCCTATATGAATTATTTCCTAAAGCAGGATTTTGAAAAGCGAAAATATGCCGTACAATGACAATTCTACCAGAACAAGAAGATCCAATGGCAAGTGGCAATTTGAAGGTCATGACTGCACACGTACCACCCTTTTAACTAACTCAGCTGCCTGGGCAAATCCTCAGGTGGGGGGGGCCCTTTGCTATAAGGTACACCTGCACCCAACGCACTGTACGTGCGCACAGTGGGTGTGATTTGTAGGAATAATCCATTATAGCCCGAAGACTGCAGTCCGTGAGAGTCAGCACCCTTGCGTTTGAGTTGCAGAACGGCACACCCTAGAAAACCTCTCCATCATGTCTCCACAAGATTTACAAATTGTCTTCTACCAAGCCATAGTCTTCGAAGGAAGACTGCTGCATTCCTGAACGTATCCTGAGTCAAGACATTCTGCTTACGGTCAGCCTATAAACACAGGTCATGCTATTTTATTCAGCTATTTTAAAAGTAAAGAGACTCTCCAGAATTAACCCCCAATAAAAATATGTTTTGAGACTTTGAGTACCATGTGATAAATGTGCACGGTATGTATGTTGTTTTGCGAAGATCCTGTATTGATTGATGAGTTTGCCATTATCCACTCTGGCTGTGTAGAATAAAATCAGAGGACAGTTATTGGACAGAAAGAAAATAGGAAAGAAAGTGAAGGCAAGGAAAGATGGAGTTTGGCTATGGAGTTTGGCTAACACCGTGAGTCCTTTGGGAAACAACAGGGAAGCAATGAGCTGGTGAATGCCCCTTGTCAGGCTCCAGCTAGTGAGAACCCAAATCTGGAGCTGATAGAAAAGAGGATGCTAAAGCCTGAACGATGCTGATCTGCAAAAAAAGCGAGGCAGAGGGTTTGTGTGTACGTATAAGGGGAATTATCAACAACACCTGGTGCTGACTCCCTGGAGGAAATACCCAAACAGCAGAACAAATAGGGTGACTCTTTGAAGTCAAGAACAAGAGCCTCTAGATCAAAAGTATCTTGCCAAAGCTTAATAGAAAAGACCAAAGTTTATGGGAAATACATGGACAGGCTTCACTTTTTCACCCCCTTGGGCACTCCACAACCCTTTGGATGAAGAAACAGTGCCTCAGTTTGACCAAACCGTGCTTAGAACACTTTGGTTGGGATTCATTTCCTGACTTTGAGCCACTTACATGTTTGGGTCCAGTCATGGCTAAATGCCTGTGTCCCCTTCCCAGACGGGGAAGGAGGGCTGAATTTTAAGGGAGGAGGCAGCCTGCCCGCCTCTGGCCCTGGTGGGACTAGCCAGATTTTTTTTTGTTGTTGTTTTGCATACGGACAGACATGCTACCTGAACCTAGGTAAGTTTGATATTGCCTGTAGTGAAGTTGCTAAATTCATGCTTGTCATTCTTGTTTAAATGACTATGCCACAGTAATTAAATGTGTAAAATGATTCATGCTACCTTAGATTGGTGCATTTTGAAAGCGTAGTAGCTTCCAAGCACAGATTAAATAGGTGGATATAATTAAAATAAGAATATATTGCAATGCAAGGTAGGGGGTGTGTACATTAGAAAAAAGTAATAGAAAAAGATGCATGATTGAGATTCTTAAAAGATTCTTAAGGTTCTTTCTTGACACAACCAAAGTAATCAAATTGCTCAGTCATAATTCTTTCTTCTGCCAGGCTCAGCTCATACACCCAGAAACAGGACCTGTGTGTATGCATACTGCAGCGTGAATGAGAAGAGGTGTTTTGAGCGTCTCTTCCACTAGAGATCCACATTCCTGAGAACTGTTTTTTCATGAGGACCCACCAATGGGCCATCCTCAATCTCTCACGAGTGCCAAACATGCCTCATATGCCACAGGTAACTCAGGACTGAAATCACGTGCCACTGAAAATGGTGAGATAATCTGAAAATGTAATGACCTTACAAACTCAGCTTGCCTCATAGGTTTTGAACTCCTTATGCAGCCTATATAACTGCAAAAATAACAGCTCTAAATGAACCGCCACAGGACAGCAACAGTGACATTTAAGAATGACCAAATACATTAACAATTGTGTTTGGAGACCGGAGGTTTAACTCGGGGCTCCTCCCAAGAAACTGGAACAGCACTATTTGCAGTCATGACTATTCTTAGCTAAGTTGCCATGGAACAAAGCCTGGTTAATCCTAATGGACTGATTCAGGAACAATCTCTCTTTCTAATCTTATTGCCTAATTCTTTATCACTCCCATTAGGCCAGTATTTATCTAAGCTGTAAGAACAGCAAGATTTTCCAGGAGTTGTCATTTCACTATGTTGAGTAGTACTAGTGCTGTTCTCTTTATTGAGAATAATAAAGGACGGTTTTGTTCCAAGTTGAAGCATGCAGAGCTAAGAATTTTCTTCTTCCAGAAGCAGATTAAATCTCCTTTGAATTTTCCTGGAATTCATATGATTGAATACACATGAATTCCTACGTTCCACTGAGCCTTGAAAATTGCAAACATTCAATCAGTGGTACCTTCTCATGTGCAGCCAAACAAATGTTTCAGAAAATGTACATATAATGAAATGTTAGGCTTTTAAGAAAGGTTATTCTAGCTTTTTGTCTTCCTGTTGCCAGTCTCACAGCCATCTTGCCTTTATCATCCTAGCACTAGCCTGACCTCATCTATTTACCAATAGCAATACATAACATAAATTACTACTAACTCAGCACTGTCCTGGAAACTAGGCAAGAATTAGTATTCATGCTAGCACCTCCTAATGAATGTAGGATGTCTGAAAGCATAGAAGGAGCCTTAAATAAATGGCTCCGCGTTGCAAATTAATGGGGTAAAAGCCTGTGCTATGTTCAGACACACAGTTTCTCCCAGTTGTACCTCCCAGCACATTGTGAGACTCTCCAGGTAGCTATCTTATATTTCCCAGCATAGCTCTTAAAAACAAGGCATGAACATACATGTGTATGTGCATATAAGTGTGGCAGGAAGAGAGGAATTCTTTGTAGGTTTTCCGACAATTAATATTGCAGGAATTAAATCATGGTCAGGTAGCAGAAAGGAGATACTGGTAAAAAGAATACCATTCATGTTTGTAATTTTCTTCTTACAGAAACACATATACAAAGACCTCCTTGAGTAAATCCCTGGAAAAATCATCCATCTGTTCTGCACAGAGCTAAGCCTGCAGTGATTAAAGCCACAGCAATATTCACTTTGAAAGAAATAGCAATGTAAGGTCACTGCAGAGACCACCACATTATTGTCTGCTATAGATTATAGGAAACAAAGTCATTTAATTTTAGAGTACCTCCTCACTGGAATAAATTTCAGAAAGATATTAAAAACAGCACTGGCAATAAAGGTATTTAAAGAGAAACAGAGTGCTTTGATGAGGCAGATGGTAACTGTAATTAACTGTGGCATTTTATTTCATAACCACATAGTTTTAGTTCAATTAGCTCGCAAAAAAAAAATCTTTTTTATAAAAACTAAATAAACCTGCTTGCCCCCAATCAGCAACCAGTTTACAGCCAAACAATAAAACAGACAGTTTTAAGAAATGTGACTAGGATACAATCCAAGCCAAAAGTGACCAAAAGCTCGGGTATTTGTTTTCTGTTTGCCAGTCGGCCGAACGCGTGGGACACCAGTACATGCAGCCCCTCGGCAGGGCCGCAGGTCTGTGGGTGCTGAGATGCTCTCATGCCCCGGAGCCCCCCTTGGGGCTAGCGCTGTGGCCGAGTGGCAGGGAGGAGGCTAATAGTTCTGGCTGTGAGCAGAGAGGCCAGAAATTTTTCCTTGAGTGTAAGGTGCGTGTTGTTTTTCCAAATTTCTCAGTCCTTGAGCCCCAAACCAGTATGGGATCAAGGAGCCGCTCAAAGCTGAGTAATGCCCACACCATCCTGGGGCCACATCTCTTGCTTTGCCCCGTGATGCTCTGAGGGCGAGAGAAGAGTTTTGGAGAGTCCAAGGAACTGTGCTGAAGGATCTGGGTTCCCTTGACACTAACCAAGTGTTCCCTTATGCCAGCATTTATCTGTTTGTTTATATTCGGTTTAAAGAATGCATCATGCAGCTCCTGCGCAGCAATGTAAACTATGCTCTCCAAGCCAAAGGCCGTGATCTAATTTTCTGTGCTAGTTATCAGCAAAACTGGAATTCTTACTTTAGCTATTTGGACATAAATGTACTGACATAAAACAGAGTGGATAAATTATCCCAATTCTGTTGTGAATATATAGATATTCAAATTTTTTCTTTCTTCTTCAACAATACAGTAAAGGCCTTTTAAGTCATTTGTCACAATTATTTTGTCAGTTTACCTTGCAGAAGGGGATCATTACTCAAAGGTAGTATTTGCTTCCAAATAATGTGACTTTTTCTACTTTATTGTCTTTAATCTGATTAAAACACCCCTGCAGCTTCACCTGGGATTCCTTAGTGGAAAGCTAAATTTCAAAGGATTTCTCATGAACAACTTTAAAAGATCAAAATACGAAAGTCTTCTGACTTCTTTCTCCTGATGTTTTACATAATACCTTAGTGTGGAATATATACTGCAGAAGCCTGGAAGCAAGGGAGTTATGGATTGCTGTTTGTTTTTTTACCATAAACAAAGGAGGAAGCCCCATGGCCAAGGCAGTACATCTGTGTTTCCTCCTATTTTCAAATGCGTTATAACCATGTCAAGGCCAAGTGGGTCATCTGGCTTATCCAGATTCACTGTTGCCTCAAGTAATGAGTGCAATGAGAAAAAATGCTGGAGCAGGCCCAAATAACAGCTAGTCAACATAAAATAATGAAAGACAGAAGTTTCAGGGTTTGTTTGTATTTTAAATCTGTAAATAGCTTTTGTTTCGGTAGAGTAAATTTGTTTTGGTACGACAAATAGTGCATGGCCTTACTCAGGCAAAATTCCTGAGGATTTCAATGGAAAATCTGACTGTAGATGAGCAGGTTTCCTTTGAAGACACTGACGGCATTAGCAGCATGTTAGAGCACAGTCACTATTTTGCTGTGATCAAGAGCCAAGAAAACACTGCTAAGCACTGAAAGCGGGGACATCCTAAACTGGAGCAAGTGAGGGCTACGTTACCACCGCCTTGCACACAGCGCCAGCGAGGCCTTGATTTGTACTTTCAAATTAGAACTTCTTCTTGGAGGCTCCCCCTCTCTGCTCCTGTTTGGGGAAGTTTGGGTCAAAATTCGGCTTTTTGTGCTCCTCTCATCCATCTCTCTAATTCTCCCCCGTGCATTTCTGTGTGAGCACGGATGGCTGCTGCTGTTCGCTGGATGTGAGCTGCCTCGTGATGGGCTGTATGCTTTGGACTATCAGCAGGTCTAAGGTCTTTCACAAAAGCAGCAGAGAGGGGGAGCATGGAGGGGGAAAACTGCCCGTCCTGGTGCTGGAGTGGGGGTTGATACTGAGGAGCAGTGGGGCTGAAGGTCCTGTGAAGCTGCTGTCCTGCCTCAGCAGAGGCCAATTGCAAATGCTTGAGAAATGTGCTGCAAGAGCAGGACAGGTATAGAGAGATGGTTGCCCTGCGTTACCCTCTCAGCTCCTGATGGACAACAGTTCTGGGATTTTATACCCTCCCCGCTGCTGTGCTCCCTAGCCACTATGCACAGTACCTAAATCCTCTTTGCACCTACACAGCTTATCCCCACCACTGGTCCCCTGCACAGCAGACTGGCATTAGCTGGTTTCCACTGCAGTTTGGCTCTTTAACTCTAGCTTGGGAAGGGCAGGCTTTCTCCGTAATTCCTTAGCTTTTTGTGTTATGAAGATGTGGGAAGTTGTGACCTAGGGAACAGAAGAATGATTATTTACTGGAGGTTACATAAATATTTGAAATATCCTTTTAAATAACACACTTGTTATGGAAGAGAGTTAGCCATACAACAGGGAGGGGTGTCAAAATAAAGTAAGTGCTTTAAACTGAGCGCTCTCAATACAGTGGTGAGGAAATCAGTCTTAGTAGAGCCAAAGCTAATTCACTATAATGAGTAAAAAAGAGCTCAGAGCCCATTTTTTGCATCTATGATTGGTGTATCATTATTCTGATTGTGCATTTAGTATGTTAAAAGCCATACACTAAAGCTGATCTACTGGTAATAAATTGCTCTGTAGCTCCCTCTAATGGATAATTTTACCGAAAAAGATTCAAGATAATGAGACAAAGCTGCACTTAGTTTAGCAGAAAATCAAGATCTGTGGCAGAATAGTCGCCATATGTGCAAAAAGACAAAGCAGCTATCACCCCCCATCCATCCATCTTTCTGCTTTTATCTCAGGAAATACTGCAGCACTTCTTGAAAGAGTTTAAAAGAATACCAAACTCAATTAAAAAGAATACTGAACTGAATTAAAAGAAGGCACCATGGCAGCGGTCATGCTGGCACCGGCACCCCCAGGGGAGGCTGCTTGGCCAGGGCTGGGCAGTGCTCACCCATGGGTGCTCTCCTTAGGGCACACCACTCACCAGGCCATGAAAGCAAAGAAGCAAGGCCCAGGGTATAGCCACAATTACACAGCTTCCTGGTGATCCAGGGAGCAGATCTGTGGTTTATAAGCCTTTCTTTATCATAAGGCTAAAGCATGAGCCCTAGCAAGGTTCTTTCGTTGCACTTGCAGTCTAGAAGGTAGTTTACACCTTTCCTGTTCCCTGCCATACTTTCCCAATAGCAGTGCATGCACTTGGTGTTTGTGGGAGCAGGATGATGAAGTTAACCTTCAGCCAGACTTCTTTGCAACTACAGTACTGTCTACCCAAGAAATGTGCTGCAGGATGCACAGAGCAAACGAAAAGAAGCTTATAATAAAGAGATTAAAAACCAAATCATATCATACAGCAATACACAAAGAGCAATGTCAGAGAGTAGGTTCATTTTAAATGTGGCTGCATCCACTCTGAATTCAAACTAAACAATTAATTATAAAAAATCTGTTCAGTACCATTCAACTGAGAGTCAAAGTTCCTTGTATGCATTAAAATGTACACCAAAGCTAGCAATATATGAGCGTGCATTTTCACACTATTCCAAGACTTTGCACACCTACAGTTGCAGCTAACACCATAGAGATTACCACAATCAAAATTATACAGTGAAGTCTGTTTAAATTCCACTTCTGAAATTTGTTTTAGCTCTGAGATCTTCAGGAAGTCAAACATGAAAGAAAACTGTAACAAAACAATCTCTTACCTCTGAATAAATGATAATAGTAAATACCACAATTTATTTACAAACATATAACTATTTCTATCCCACCTGTATCTATCTCATGCTCTTAGGCAAACTAGGAAGTTTGTTTAAGGGCTTATTTGTGTCAACTCCAAGTTGCAGTTAGCTGCAATAATTTTTTGAAGAAGAAGAAGAAGGTAATGCTCCTTATTGTCATTTATTTCTAATGATGACTTCAAAATCAAGACACTGTTCTAGACATGGAGAAAGAAGAAGAATGGACAATGTACCAGGGTACAGGGCAGAACGAAATCTGAAAACAGAGGGACTTTATACCCTCTCCTATTAATACTCTATTTCATCCCAATAATTGTATAGTAGTAAATTTATGCAGTAGTGTAGTAGTAAATTTATGCAGTGAAATACTTGAAGTATTAACATTTCACATCCTAATGTATGTTGATTCACCTTATAGTGATATTAAAAGCATTTTGTTTAACATGTAGGCCTGCAGCTCTATTTATACAAGCCCCAGGCTGCTCTATGGCACAGGCTTAAAAGGAACTTGTGAATTCAGACAGGAATATTTTGGTCCATATCAACTACACTTTGAGGTACGCATAGTCTTTCACTAAGAAGTATATAATTAATTAACACCTTTCATTGAGTTCTACCTGACTTCTTCTGCTGCCTCTGGATGATAACATCACCTCTGCACCATGATGGGATGCTTTATTTAACCATAAATCCAGGCACCTGAAAATGATTTTCACTTAAGAGAAATGATTTACAGTAAAGGCTTTTCTACAGAGCAGTTTCTGCCTTAGATATCAAATAGGTGGACCATGCAACAAGAACAATTTAGGGAATCGTGCAGGGAAGAAAGGAGTCAGGCAGCTGCAAGCAGTATCCTCTTAAGCCAAACCTACAGCAGAGAGGTCATTACATTGGTCTCTTTGGTGCGCTTATGCTCTTTAGGTATAATTTTCTGTTGCATTTGTGAGGCTATAGTATCAATATGTGTGTTATTGACATGCTGAGACACCACTGCAACTACAGAGCTGATTTCATCTAAACTCTAAAATTGATGATTATCTGCTTGCTTGCTTGCTCTCCGTAACAAAATAGCACAGGATGCCTCTAATTCATGCAGCACCCTTGGATGCTGCCCATAGTGTCCCATGGGCTTCTATGAGTTGAGTTCTCTCAAGTAATTCATGACTTGACTCTTATCTGCTCCGAGTAGTCCTTCTATTCCTTGAACCCTTTCCCTAACAACAGAAGTCTGGGAGACCTTGTTGTTGAAGACTAAGACAAAGGCAGCATTGAGTACCTTATCTGTGTTTGCTGTCACCAGTTCACCCATTCCATTCATCAAGTCCCATATTTTCCTTGTTCAGCCCTTTTTCTACTAATGTGGCAGTAGAAGCTCTTTCTATTGTACTGATGTCTCTTGCTAGTGTCAGCTCTCAGTGCGCTTTGGCTTTCCTGACCCTGTCCCTATATGTTTGGGCAATGTTTCTAAATCTCTCCTTTGTAGCTTGTCCCTTGTTCCATCTCTTACATACTGCCTTTTTGCACTGGAGCTGTGTCATGGATGCCCCACTCAGCCAAGCCAGTCTCCCAATACATCCACTCGTGTTCCTATCAGGGTAGACCATTCTTGGCAGGTGGTCCTTAAAGATTTGCCAGCTTTCCTCAGCTCCTTTACCTTTTAGAGCTGCCCCCTGGGAGCTCACCTGCAAGTTCCCTGAATAAGCCAGTCTGGTCTCTTGGAGTCTAATGTCTGTATTCTGCTATTTGCCTTCCTCACTCCCTTCAGGTTCTTTAACTCTATTACTTCATGGTTACTACAGCTAAGTAAGTTTGGTTTCACCCATTTGGTGAAACCATTGATTATCAAATCTCCAATCAGTGGACTAGATATGGGTCATCCCTGGCTGGCCCATCCAGTACATGCATAAGGAAACTGTCCCTGACACCCACTAGAAACCTCTGGATTACCTGAAACCTGCTGTGTTGCCCTTCTAGCAGATACCAGGGAGATCAAAGTCCTCCAAAAGAACCAAGGTCTATGACACAGAGGCTTTCTCAATTTGCTTAAAGAAGGCTTCATCCTGATCAGGTGGTCTGTAGCAAACTCTCACCATGTCACCCTAACTATACATCTAAGCTGCTTTTTCACATAGAAGGCAACCTCCTCTTCCTTTATTTTCCCTTACCTGTCTTTCCTGGACAGTCTGTAGCCATCTGCTGCAGCACTCCAGTTGTATGAGCTGTCTCACCAATTTTTCCAAGTGTGTTCATAGCTCTGTGACCACACGTAGAGCTCTGTTTGCCAAGCTGCATGCATTTATACACAAACACTTGAAGTGGGCCTCCTTTCACCATTTTATTCTTCCTGAGGTCTCTCTTGATCCCACAACTCTGCATCTTCACTTTCTACTCCTGTCCAGTGTTTTCCTCACTTAACCACAGGTTGTAATCTCCCTCTGACATTGTTTCTAGTTTAAAGCACTCCTCAAAAGGTCAGCCAGCCTATTGGCAAAGATGCTTCTTGCCCTACTTTGTCAGGTGGATTCCTCTTCTCCCCAGCAGCTATCAATCTTCACACACAGTCAGACTCAGAAAAGCCAAATCCCCATCCCATTTCTCCAGCCATCCTTGATCCTCAAACAAGATCCGAGGGCTGTAAAAGCCAAATCCTTGTCCACAACACCAGCTTTGCAACCAGGTGTCGACCAACATGATCTATGCGTTCCTCTGCAAGTCTTTCCTCTTCAGTAGCAGGATTGAGAAGATCACCTGGACTTCCTGTTTTCTATCATCTGTAATTATCTTAGGAATAAATGTTAAGTGATGATAAAAAATAAGATTTTCAATCTTTACTGTTTTACAGACAATAAGAAAGGATATATAAGAGCTATGTTTAAGGAGTTTTCATTTGTTACCAGAACACTTCTGTTACTGTGAGCACTGATGGCTACTAACTAGAAGTACACACTATGTAACCGATAAACTCTTAGCCTGCTACAAAGTCACAATGATGGGTACCTGTAACAGATATTTTTGTTCTAAATACTTGGATTTCATTTTCTCTATTAGGTTTTAAGGATTTATTTTTCTTTTAACTTTGAAAAGACAAGAGGCTTCATTTAGGTTTGGAAATGACTTACAATGTTTGCTTTTTCTCAGTATGCATCAAATTCTACCACTGCACATAGAGGGAAGAAGGAATAAATTTAAATGCCAAATGTTCATTCCTTCTCATCATACAAAAAGGGGAATAACTATTTCTAAGTTTTCTCTTGCAGCACTGGAGGAAACCATTGGGAATCATGCCTGCTTTTCCACTGAGTTTCACTTAAACTCTGGACTTCGAGGGTTTTAGAAGGTTGTGCACCGTGAAGTCAATACTGATACATAGCTGAGACAGGGAATCAAAAAATCAGTTTCTAACACCTATACAAATCTCAACTGCTGTCAAAGATTGTCTAGGTACAGTTAGAGTTACTCTGCAGGTTAAACAAAACAGCAAGCCCAGTCACTGAGGCAAGGTTTAAGGCTCAGCTGATGAGACACCAAGCATACAATACACATTTGATACATTTTTCTTAGGGAACCATTTATGGTTTCATCCCTCTTTCATGAGGCATAATAAAAATTTTGCCTGAAGCGTTCAGTGAGATACAGACTAAAAAAGGTGAGAAGCACTGAAAGACAAGACCAAGCCAACAGACACTGAGTATGACAACTGGGAAGCAGATGAAAAAAACATTGTGACCGAGTTGTCAAGACACTGGGACTTCCCCACTGAGCAAGTTTGCTAGTATATCTGTGACTCGGAGTGCATTTTAAAGTTACCTCAAGCCCATCAGCTCACCCTCCTTTCTGGCCTTGGCCTTCTACCTTCAGAGGAAATGTCCCCCTTGACTCTCATTTCCTTCACATCAGCACTTGCAGCTGCCATGCAAGTCAGATCAACTAATTGCTGGGAAACTAACTCTGCAATGCAAGGAAAAACAAACAAACAAAACAAAACAAACAAACAAACAAAAAAAACCAGTAAGTTTCCAGCAGAATCACTAAGCTGATCTGAGACACCATAAGGCTGTATGACAGCTAACTGGACACAGGAGAAGTGGTAAGAATGTACAGCCAATGGCAAGAAGGACAGTCCCGAACTATCCTTTTCAGAGAAAGCCTGCAGGTACATTGCCCCAATCTGATCACAGAATAGCAAGGTCAGTTCTTTATAAAGTAGAGATAGCAACACTTCTCTGGTGCAGAAAGACTAGAAGCAGGACTTAATGTTTTGATTGTACAGCTCAGAAAAAATAAAGATCCTGTTAAGCATATCAGACTAAAAATAAGGAAAAGTTACCTTGATCTGGCTTCTCCTAAATGATCTAAAATTAAATTCTTTAATTCTTTTAGAGGCCCTTTCTCAGAACATACAATTCTTGCTTTAAAACGTTACTATTGACTCTTAAAGGTCTTCAGTTTTTGATACACAACTATTTTTTCCACAGTTCAATTTGCTAATCCAGTATCATTAACATTTCATAAATGTTCACATTCAAGTGATTACATTCCAGATGATTTCTTTGTTTTAGAGCTTCAACAACATACAGATATATCCAGACATACATTTAGATACTCTGGAACAAGCTTAGAGAAGGAATGTTTATTACTCAAGTAATAATTCTTGAAAAATTTCTTCACAGATATCAAAGGAAAAGACGTTGTAGTCTGCAACAGAAACGTTCTTTGTTAAAAAAGAATACCTCCAAGTTCTCTATAGAATACTGGTTTTTGATTGAAAGCTTGTGAAAACACACTTTTAAAACATAACTGGCCATTCAAAACAGTTATTTAACCCTTCTTGCAATATGAAGAATGAAGATAACATTATATTGCACATATGCTCACAGCTAATTTAGCTGAAAAACAACAAAGGAATAATAACACCATTCTCTGACGTTTCTTTATTCTTACTTTGTCTTGTACTTTCCATAAAGCATTTTGCATGAAAAGGATTCCATTCTGTGTTCTTCCAAGTATACACAAAAGAGATTCCCCCACATGGACTGAGATGGTATAAAAAGAACCACTGTTTCCACTGACATTTTGCCAAAAAGTTACTTACAAGAGAATTTTCTCACTCACACATATAATCTATAAAAAATAACATTCTATTAAAAATACAAAGAATCTTAAAGTTGATTATTATTAGTAGTATATCCAAGTATATACCGAGTATATACTTCAAAGTTAGAAAACAATTTCACAGTGCTGTCTTTCATTACATATATTATTTGTCATTACAAGAAAAAAATGTTTGCTAATACTTGGGTAGCAGAGAAAACTAATTTTCACGAATTTCTGTGCTGTTGTGGATAGATTACTCCTGTTGGCTTTTAACTAACTTGACTTTTTTTCCACAGTACAGACATAGAGCAGTAAGCCACAGAATGCATTGAAGTTTATACAAACAGTATGTAGCAACTCATTTTAAAATCCTGGAAATTTTACAACACAACATTGAGGAATTACAGATATCTATTTTATACACAATTTTTCAGTGTTATTTATATATTGGTTGCCTAATGTTTGTGACCTTTAGAGATGACTGATACAACCTCCAAGTGGTAGCTAAGGCAATTTGTGCTATTAGTTAAAAAAAGAAATTTTTGACTTCTCTCTCGACCTTAGAAACAAGTATTTTTAAAAAAGAAAAACAATATTACTTCACATAAACCTACATGGAAAGGAAAATGCAAGGTATTATACATGAATTCCAAAGGTTTATATATATATAAATATTATATATATAAATTCCATTTTTAAAAGTCTATAATCATGCTTTTAAAATTATTACAAAGATTATACAGAAAGGTTAGAATTCAGGTGACATTCTGCACCTTTGCCTATGTGCTTTTCAGATACTCAGTTTCCTAAATTTTGCATTCTCAAAGATTTAAATGGATTTATTTAGCTCTGATAGAGTACTTTTTTGAGACATCTTTCTCAATCCCCATGGACAGTGAGCAATGAAAATGTTTTTATATGCTTATATTTCAAAAAAGCAATTATTTGATCACAGTTTACCTAATGGGAATTTCTTCAGCACAGGTCGTAACAGCAGGGTGTGTGTGCTAGGAAACAATTCAACTCTTTCCCCGCTCTTTCTCTTTTAAAATGACACAAATATGAGCACAGCAATGGTTGTGGTGACCTTGGTGTACTCGTATTAGTAAAATGTAACAGTGAGCTATTCAACCTCACAGTCTTGATGTGTTAAAGAACTCCAAAATGCAAAACTATGAATCCAGTGGCAAATAGTCAACAATTACATTTTCTACAAGATTTTTAAAAAAAAATTTGAGATGAAGTATTACCCTGATTCACAGTGAAGCATCATACAAAATCGAGTGATATTTATGAAAATTCATAAAAATTTCAAGTTTAATTTTACTCTTCTCTCTTACTGAAAGCTTAAATCGGATCCCTATCAAGCCCCACTTCAACTGGAGCTGTACATTCTCCTCTCTAAACCCTAGCCCTAACCCACTGGTTCCAAAGAGGCTTTTCATCTTACTTCTACTAAGGTAATGGCTTCGCAGCTGTATGTGTCGTCTATGGATGACTGTATACAATGCGTATGTAAGTAATACATTTGGAAATCTTTTGTCTACCACATTGCTATAAATAGCCTTTTGGGAAAAATATTGTTTTCTTTATATCAAAGGAATGTAATTATATTTCTCTTAGGAAGGAGCAGCCCACAGGGTTCAGAAAAAGAGGGAAGGAACTGCAATATCTGCAGTAGTTTTGCCATACATAATCTTTCTTTGTGTTTGCCCCACTTATTATCTCCCATCCTGACCATTTTGCTCATCAACCAAACTCCACCTCCAAAAAAAGCTGAACTTAGAACTACGAAGGCAGCACTGACCACAAAGGGTCTTTATCCTAAAGAACAGGCATGAGTAAAGACAGTAGCACTCTACAGCAACTGAGAGCATTGATAAAATGCCCCAGCAACTTAATATACAGGCCTGCAGTTTACAGAAATTTTATTTGTTTACCGTAACAATTTCAATTCACATTATTTCACAGAGTATACCCTGAAGGGTTGAAATATAGCAATAGGCATATTTTAAACAAATTCTTTCACTGGTAAATCTTGAAGTAATTCACTTGCATTTCTTTCCTGTCTCAGAAAAGAATGATTATTGTTTGTACTCAGAGCATTCATCATCTCTTCTGCAACTGTAACTAGAGGTCATCTGAAAGGGAAACAATAAAGCCCCAAACTGATCTGTCTACTAATGCCCTAGTTGCTTAGAGAAATTAGTCGAAATTTCACCAGACCCTTCCTACACATCTTAAGGATCTCAAACTAGTATTATTACTGTGTAAGGCACGGTAAAAGAATACTTAGTTTGGACAAGAAAAAAAATATATATGCTAGAAGTGCTCTTCAATTTCCACAGGGCTTTTGCGAAGTTCTGTACTGGGAGAAACTGAAGAGAGTCCATCATACCTGGATTAGAAGAGATTCAACGTCACAGTATCAAGAGGACTTGCTAATTTTATCTCTGAGAGTTCTAAAGTACACTTTGACAGCTGTAAATTAAGACTAAAGGTACCAGTGGAGTAAATCAGGTACAAGTGGAGTCAGTTGGCAAAAAAAAAAAAAATATGTAGAGGAGCAGCATGAAGCCTTGAGGATGAATTCCCAGAATTCAAAGGTGTCAGTAGGTGCAAAGAAGTGAGAAATCAGAATCTGTCAATGCTGAGAAATCAAACTGTAAAGGTTTGATTTTTCTATTTCCAACACAAGTTCTTCCTTGATTTCTTCCTTTTTTTCAAATAGTAAATAGTATCAGGCATCCTTTTAATCAAATGACCATGACAAGACTGATAAAAAGCAGTTGTTACACTAAGCAGGATGACACTGGCAGAGCCTTAATAGTCAAGCACCAGACCAAAAAACTCTCACTTTAGATTTATCTAGTCAGTCCTATTAAAAAAAAAAAAAAAAAAAAAAAAAAAAAGCACACAAGCAAATTCTAGTAAGTGGCACTGGAGTTAGAACAGCATAGAGTGGTTTTAGTCCTAAGAGTACCATGCAAGAAAGCTTGGTCTTAGTAGGTAGCACTGAGAAGGCATGCAAGTGCTTCAAAAGTTTTATCCCTTTATTCCAGAATTCCTCTTGAAACCACAAAAGATATTAGATCCAGGCTTCAACTAAATCAATCTGCAACTCGAAGGCTGAAAATTTCACAGTTTGAAGGAGCTTTTTTACATCATCACATTCATATTTTAAGCCAACAGTTTAAGTGTAGACTTAATTTAGCCCTGAGGAGAACAAGCCTTCCCTTGTACTACCTCCACATAAAATCCATGCTCCTGCTGAATTATGAAACACTTAATTTTTTTGAACAGCTAATACTTAAATAACAAAAAAGCTAAATAACAATGTACACATTCCAGTTTTCCATGTTTTCCTCATTTGTGTCTAATATGTTTTTCTGAAATAGACAGAATTTAGACTAACCTAGCTTTCATATGCTGATGACTAAGAAGCTGTAGTATCTATAGCAGAACTATACAATTATTTTATATTGCACGATGCTACGCAACAGTATTTGAAAGACTATGACTTGATGGAACACTAAAGGTTTTGCTCTCGATTTGGAAGAAAAGAACAATGGTCAATGCCCAGGTTTGGGGTTTTATTGTTAAAAGATTAAAGCATAACATTTCACCAGATACAAGAAATTTAGGGTTTTTTTCTGACATAACAAACATCCGAATTATCAAGAGAAAATGTTGAACTATACATAGTCTGACGTTAATCCATCAATTTAATGTATATTAGTACATGCTTAAAACATGGCCAAAGTACAGAA
The DNA here is from genome assembly GCF_028389875.1 of Rhea pennata. Lineage (NCBI taxonomy): Eukaryota > Metazoa > Chordata > Aves > Rheiformes > Rheidae > Rhea > Rhea pennata. The sequence continues at coordinate 151,632,682 of NC_084663.1, forward strand.
TCACAAAATAAGTACCTTGATGCTCCTAAATCTGAGACAAGTAAGCCAGAAAATTGAGTGCAATAAATTTCCAACAAATGGCTATACACTCAATTACAACCTTAGGGCAGAATTATTTCAGAAAGATTGGCAGTTTCTCAAGCCTGGCTCATTCACATTTAATTTGATGAGAATTTCCATTTGAGTTGGATAAAAACATTTTGAAAAATAAGACATTTAACAAATCAAGTTCAGTCTTCACAGGAATATATAGTTTGCTTGCCACTCTGGTCCTTAATTGCCTGTATGTTTTACAAATCTTTACAAAACTAATTTTTATCCATTTTGGTTTCAGAAACATAGTACATCTGAAAAATAAAATATGACTTTACTGATGGGTAATACAGAGACATGAACATGTATTTAAAATTACTTTTGAAAAGTAAATCATTTCAGTAATACAGCTATAAGACAAGTTAAACATAGTACAATAAACCATGCATCTTCTGACTTGTCAGATCAGCTAAACTACTTGGTTAACATACAGCAACACTTCTGAACACTTCCGTAAATTAAGATTTTCTATCATAAGAGAAAAACAGATTAAATTTGTTCTTCAAGTGGTTCAAGACTGTCCAAATGTTTTTTAGTTGTATCATCACTATGACGGCTTTGGCAATGGGTTAAATGTTTCTTAAAGCCTCGGGGAAAATTTGATTCAAAATTACAACGTGGACACTTCAACAAACTTTGACCATGAGCAGCAACGTGATTTTTAAGAAGAGATTCCAAAAGAAAAGCCTTGCCACATATTTTACATTTGTATGGGCTTTGAACATTATGCTTGTTAACTAAATGATGCAAGACAGCACCTTTTTTCATCGCACGACAGCAACAAATTTTGCAATAATACTTTCCCTTGCCACGTTTCATATATTTTGCTATTTCTTCCTCCGAGATGAAAGCCTCTTTCTCTTCAGTAAACTGCAGCACACATGGCGGCTGAATGGGAGTAGTTGCATCCACTTTACTCTCTCTGCCGTAATCAGATGACTCCATATCATATTGCTCTTGGTCACTGTTGGATTCTTGCTCCTTTATCTCCATTGAGTCCATCTCTGTTTTTCCACACTCACTGCTATTTAGTTCAGAATCTGAGTTTTCCTGGTTTTCCTTCTTGGGCTTCTTTTTGGGGCATGAATATAACATGTCTTCTGGTGACTCTTTGGCTAATATTAATTGTTCCTCCTGTGAAAATAAATCATCCAGTGGTTTTTGATCATCTAAACTGTGAGAAAGTAAGTCACTCTCACCAGACTCACTAGGTGTCTGGGGCTCAGAAGAAAAACCTGGAACAGATTTGTGAGACTCAGAAAATAGGATGCTTTTCTGGATTTCAGCAGGTACAGCATGTTCAGTATGTCTCTGGACATCAGAGGATAAGGAAGCAGCGGACTTCTGCATCTCAGAAAATACAGCATGTTTCTGAACATCAGGAGAAACAGTAGGTTTCTGAGAGTCAGTAAAAAGAGCTTGTTTGGGGGTCTCAGGAGAAATAGGAGGAGTAGGTTTCTGGGACTCGGTGAAGAGGGCATGTTTCTGGATCTCAGGAGAAGCAGATTTCTGAGATTCTGGAAAGGAACTACGTTCCTGAACTTCAGGGGAAATGGGAGCATGTTTTGGGGCTTCAGAAAATAGGGCATGCTTCTGGACTTCAGGAGAAACAGGAGCTGACTTCTGGGCTTCAGAAAATTGGGCATGTTTTTGGATTTCAGTAGAAACAACAGAAGTAGACACCTGATTCTGGGGCTCAGAAAAGACAGCACGTTTTTGGCTATCAGCAGAAACAGCAGGATTAGATTTACGTGACTCTGGAAATAGAGCTCTTTTCCGAGGTTCAGGGAAGTGGGCCCGTTTCTGAACCTCAGAGGAAGCAGCAGGGGTGGCTTTCTGATTTTCAGAAAAAAACACAGATTTCCGGGACTCAGAGAATTTCCAGGATTCGGGAGATACTGAAGCAGCAGATTTACGGACCTCAGGAAAGAAAGAAGGCTTCCAACTGTCAGAGGAAACAGTGTGACTAGACTTTCGAAGCTCAGGAGAAACAGGGGGAGAATGCTTCCATGTATCAGGGGAGAGAACAGGTTTCCAGCCTTCAGGGTAAACAGATGAGATGGGTTTCCATGGCTCAGAAGAAACAAGAGTAGACTTCTGAGATTCAGAAAAGGAAGTAGATTTCCATGAGTCAGAAACAAGCCTCTTAGGCTCTGGCGACACAACTGGGCCAGGCCTTCGGGGCTCAGGAGCAGACCTCCGGGGTTCCATGGACACTGACATGGCAGATTTTGAAGCCCAGGGAGAAACAGTGGAAGATTTCTGTATCTCATGAGGTGTAGATCTCCAAGGCTCAGGGGAAACAGTGGGACCTGGTCTCCATGATTCTGGTGAAACTGCAGGAGCAGGCCTCCGGGTCTCAGGAGAAGCAGCAGGAGCAGGCCTACGCATCTGAGAAGGATGCCTCCGGGGCTCAGGAGACACAGCTGGGGCATACCTTCGTGGCTCAGGGGATACAGCTGGAGTAGGTTTCTTTGGCTCCGGAGACACAGCTGGAGAGTATCTGCGGGGCTCCGGAGACACAGCAGGGGAATGCCGACGGGGCTCCGGGGATACTGCAGGGGAATGCCGACGGGGCTCTGGGGATACCGCAGGGGCTGGCTTCTGTGGGTCTGGGGATACTGCAGGGGATGACTTCTGTGGGTCTGGGGACACAGCAGGGGATGACTTCTGTGATTCCGGGGATACAGTCTGGGCAGATATCTCTGAGTCTGGGGAGACAGCAGAGACTAACTTCTCCGCATCTGGAGACATGGCGTGGGCTGACTTTTCTGGGTCTGGGGACATGGCCTGGGCTGACTTCTCTGGGTCTGCAGATATGGCCTGGGATGACTTCTCTGGGTCTGCAGACATGGACGATTTTTGAAGTTTGGGAGAAATAGCTAGTTCAGATTTGGGGAGCTCAGGAGAAAGGGCAGGTTTGCATGACTCGGGGGAAAGGGAAGGTTTCTGTGGCTCCAGACTGACACTTTTTTTGGAGGAATCTGACTCTTTTTCTACCTGTTCCTTCTGCTCCTCATTCCACTTCTCAGGTGCTGCATGTTGTGCTGTGATGTGATAATATACATTGCAATACATCTTGCTGGTAAAGAAACATTTGTGGCAGTGAAACAATTTTGCACTTTTTTGATAAAATATGAGTTTACCTAAACCAGCAGCATCCATTTCATCACAATACTCTGGGTGTATGGTACCCATATGAATCTGTATATTTTCATAGTCTGTTCCTCTGAAACTGCAGTGATCACATTCTAAGCGCTCTGTGGTTTTACGCAGTATCTGCAACATGTCCATTTTTCTACGGTGTGTAACAGTTTTCACAGCACAGCACCTTTTAAAGAGCAAGCCTCAGAGTTCCTGCAATAAAGGACAAAAAAAATCTGTACAGTTAGTTCTCAATGTTAATTTTAGCTCTTCTGTCATTCTTAAGAACTTGATGTGCTTTTTTTCCCCCTCCATTTTAGAAAACAATTTTTTGCATGGTACTAACTCATTCATTAAAGAATTCAAATACAGGTGCCTCCAAATTTTGCAAGTTATTTTACTTCAGTGAGGCCTGAAAACCAAAGCTTGTGTGGAACAGTAGGCCTTTAGAGCAATGCAAAAATCTGCAAACAAACCGTAAGAAAAGAACTTAAGCAATGAATAGCTAAATTTATGTTCCATTTGATAAACATGACTTGCATTCTCAGTTGTTCTTTCTTCCCAAATTAGAAATTTTTACTTACAATATGCATTTACATTGAAATCAAAAAGTACTTTGAAACACTGCCACTGAAATAAAAACCATTTCAAAAATGCATCCTCATCACAAAATTTCAAAACAAATTAGCTATTTTTGACAAAGCCAGATAAAATTTTTCTAAGGAGAAATACAGTATCCTGAAGACTAGGCTCTGTTACCTTCTGTCAAACACTATTTTCTTTGTCTTAATTATTATACACAAAAAAAAAGCTGCTGCTCATGGAGACTCTATCCATTATGAAAACATTTTTCCCTTGCATAATTTTATCTGCTGCTCTAAAAACACCAAAAATACTATTTCAAAAAACAGCAGTGATTTTATCCAGTTTTTGTGTAGTTGATAGCCCTCTGCATACAAAGCATATTTTCTTTTGTCTCACCCCAGAGGGATGAAAGCTTTTCCAAAATAAAAATTCTATAATAAAACCTCCAAAAAACATTGCATCTGAAATGCAAACAATTTTTAACACTCTGGCTAGATTCCATTAATTCCAAAATGAGTTACTTATTAATAGAATAAACAGAAAACCAAATCTAACCATATTTTGTAAACCATTTTCATCTACATTTGGACATATCTCTATGCTAAAAAGGAATATTTGGACATTTCTCAACATTTATGTAAAATGCTGATTTTTTTTCCTTGTAGACTCAAACTAAACAGCTGTTACATAAATGTCACTCTTAAGATATCAAGCTAATTTTGAGAGTCTCATAGGACACTTTCAAAACAAACTTACAGTCAATGTTTTTGTGTCAATTTAACATTATTTTTCCTGTCTAAAAATACATTAGACTAATAGCTAATCTAAAAATATGCATCCAAAACAAGTTTTATGAATCTATTCCAAAAGTATTTTTCCCTGGTTTCTTAGGAAATTGAGGCTTACACAAACACATTGCCCTACCATGAATGCCAGTCAAACTGAACTGAGCAATACAGTCTCAAATTGAATTTCTACAAGTTTCATGAAAATCAGGAACAGAAGGAAGTTGCTTTGGGATTGGAGCAGCAAGAGAAGGAAAGCAGACTAGCAAAGGGTGATGTGGATACAAAAAGAAACAGGAAAGGGAAATGGGCTGAACAGTACAGAGCACAAATCCATTAGAAATTAAGGTTCATTAGTTCAGTTCCTCATGGAACAACTTTTTTGCACACACAATACGTATGCATTTTACATTATGCCACAGGAACAGGTAGATTTTCAAAGAAATGGGTGCAGCTCCAATCAGAAAGCATGATGGAACCACGGACAGAGCTTGAAGAATCCTCCTTTACATATATGTAAAAAGAACATCCAACTGTATACTGTCTACACACACACACTGATATCTGAGAAGCAACTGCACTGTTCTACAAATACAGAACTGGAAGGATCTTTTGATCCTACATTGCAGTCTCCTACCTCTAGTTGACCATGAGCCAGCAATGTGCCCTCGTGGCCAGGAAGGCCAACGGTCTCTGGGGGTGCATTAGGAAGAGTGTTGCCAGCAGGTCGAGGGAGGTGATCCTGCCCCTCTACTCAGCCCTTGTGAGGCCTCATCTGGAGCACTGTGTCCAGTTCTGGGCTCCCCAGGACAAGAGAGACATGGAGCTACTGGAGAGAGTCCAGCGTAGGACTACAAAGATGATCAGAGGGCTGCAGCACCTGCCCTGTGAGGAACAGCTGCGAGAGCTGGGCCTCTTCAGCCTGGGGAAGGGAAGGCTGAGGGGGGATCTTATCAATGTGTACAAGTACCTGAAGGGAGGGTGTCAAGGGGACGGGGACAAACTCTTTCCAGTTGCCCTGTGTGACAGGACAAGTGCAATGGGCAGAAACTGAAGCACAGGAAGTTCCACCTGAACGTGAGGGGGAATTTCTTCCCTGTGAGAGTGACAGAGCACTGGCACAGGTTGCCCAGAGATGCTGTGGAATCTCTTTCTCTGGAGACATTCAAAACTCGCCTGGATGTGATCCTGTCTAACATGCTCTAGGTGACCCTGCTGAGCAGGGAGGTTGGACTAGATGATCTCTAGAGGTCCCTTCCAACCTTACAAATTGTGATTCTATACATTTACTTGCAAAAGATGCACCAAAGTGTAATCCATACCATATTCAGTGTGAATCACAAAACACTTCTCAACATCTTACAAAAAAACTTTGTATCTCAGGAAAGGATCAAAACAAAATAAAGCAACAGGACCTATTTAGGACCTCAGTGACCTACACCTCTGCAAGAATGAGGAACTTGCACTGAAAAACCCAAAGCAAGCCTTTGTAGATGCCCTATACTCCAGAAGACATAAAAGCCCTTAGTGTTAAAATTTGGGTTCTGGTTTGAGTATTTAGGGGCAGGCAGGGGGAAAAAAATGATTTTCAAAACCAAGAATTGTGAACTAACCATAAGAGACAAAGAAAAAGAATCCATTTTAACCAAATCACAGCATAACACAGTAAGGGCATACTATAGTATCACCTTTTCAGAACCAGAAGAGATTTTACCACTTCCAAAATTGGTTGCAATCCTGAATTCTCTACTCAATTCTTTCTTTTCCCTAAAGAACCAAAAAAAAGGCTTTTCCAAACTGAATTTATCACAACTTATGACAAAAATTACTAGGCAAAAATATCTCCCACTCTTTATTGTTTCCTCCTCTTTACACAACACCTTGCTCTTGCCCTTTCAGGGGTTTTCTGTTATTCACTCCTCTCCCTACACTTGATCCAACCTTCCATCCTTTCCTTTTATTTAGCCCTACCTATATCCTATTTTACAGTGGAAACTTCCATTTTTTTGACAAATACAAAAGTGAGAAAAATCAGGTCCTTAACTCCTTTCTACAAACCAACAAAGCTGCCCATAGGCTTTGTCACCAGAAGGTATTTCTGGAAACACAGATACTTTTGTATTTTCATCTCCAGAAGATGTTCAAAGGCTGACATTCAAGCTTTTGGCTTAAGAAATAACATTCAAGAGTTCTGGGTACTTTCCCTTATACAGCCATTACTTGTTGCTTTTGATTTTGTATCTTCAGCACACTAAAGCTGGCAGTCACTGAAGAAACTGCACTTTCTGCTGAAATCACTACTGAATTTAAGCATACTACAGAGCATGACATCTTTTAAGTAACATAGTATTTTAGGCCATGACACATTGGAACAGTAAATCTCATTCTAGAGTATTCATTCCAAGAACAAAAATGAAGCTGCACAGTGCTGAACCACTCTTAATTCATGCTATCAATTTAAATTTTTTGAAACACTTTTGAAGGAACAAAATTTAAATTTTGTTCATTCACTTGACATGTATTTGAACAGTTAGTCTATAAGATTTTATTGTCAGTCTCTCATGTTACCTTCTTACTTTATATTAAAATGCCATTGTCTCTACATACTTCTCATTACTCTCCTCTTCTATACTCAGGCTTATCACACAGGTAACTGCTTGATTCATATTTCTTTTTATCTTGAACTCTTGCATCAGAACTTGCCTTGCACTGGACCCTTCCTCAGATCCTTCCTTGCCTAATTGAGCAGAAGTTTGAAGAACAGCATGTTATTGCTTTCTAGACAGGTCCAAGCCAGCAGAGCCAGCTAGGCTAGAAACCTTCTGCTCAGTAACTGGGTTCCCACAACTTTGGACCTGCACGAACTGTGACGTAATCTGTGCTAAGAAGGTCCTTTTTGGAAAAGCTCAACAGGATCAACTATGTTCCTTCTTCATTGTAGACACTAAAGTGTATCCCTGTACTGCTCTAAGTCAGACCCATATAAACGATAAAGAAAATAACTGGTGCTATAAAATGGGTAAGGCTGTCCTTTTGCTAACTAATAACTTGACCAAATGCTAAACCCAAACAGTTTTGATTTTATGGGTGCCTTTTCTGGGGGCAATTAACCTTTTTCAAGGAAAATCAAGATTTCCAGGATAAAGATCAAGCTATCGTTGGAGACAGGTCCCCTGTGAAACAGGGGAAGGGAGACAAACTAGAACATCTTTCAAGCCTGCTGAAGACACCTAGAATTGACAAACCACGCTGCCAGCAGTCCAGGTACAGACAACTGTTTCATAAATCCCAGGTCTCTTCGCTTTTCCTGGACATTCTGCCAGGTCTTACCTGTTTTGTAAACAGGGTGATTTAGTATTGCTCCCATCAAAACCCTTAGTTACAGGATTTGCCCGGTCCCAGTGACTATAGCTGTTTCAAGTCACATTAACACTACACAGATGAACTCGATTCCTTAATCAGTGTTTCTGTACCCCGTCCAACTTTCCTAGCTTTTCATGGCTGCAATATTGAGAAAACAAATACAGCTATACCCAAATAGAAGCAACCATCTATTCTGAAAATATAGTGTAATTGAAGCAGCAGCTTGAAGCCTAGCATTTGTCTCTCCTGTGTCTACATCTTGTCTCCTCTTCCAGACTAAGTACTTGTCACATAGGAAACCTCCACTAAGGTTCTGGAGTTTGCAATACTAAACTTTCATATACAGCAGCCAAGATGCATTCAGACTTTTCCCGAGACATGAGGATTTCTATTGAACCTGAAGAGGTAAGTGCTTTTGTCTACAAGCTCACTACACTCACAAGTATCAAATCAAATCAAACAGCCTCAGCACAAACTCCTCTCTTAGCTTGACTAAAGATTTTTGCTGACCTCAAGGGACATGGATCAGTGCCCACCAATCAACGTAAGAGCTGCTTGGAGAGATCTCAGAAGTGGTACCACCAGTCTCAGCTGGTGCTCCATCACTCAGCTCTCACCATTCCTCTTCTTTCACACTTCTAGAACCTGCAATGATTCCTATTACCTTCACCTCTTTCCACATGCACAGAGACCCTTACCAGATTCTGTCTCCTACACTGTAGTTTGGCCATAACCATAAAAAAGGCAGCGAAAATGGATTGGTAATAAGGACCCATATCTGAGGAAAGAACAATAATCCCTACTTTTCCTGCTTGCATTCAGCATCTGTGAGGCTGAGGCCATGACCTGGGGGAAAGAAAAGTACCCAAGAAGTCAGAAGCAATAAGAGAGTTCAAATAGAATGTATGCAGTTCTGAAGTTGGCTACATTTATCACAGAGCAACCACAGAGTGCAATCAAACGGTATCACCAATCTCTGATGAGCTCAAGTTAGACTGAGCAACAGAAGTTGCCTGAGCTAATGCACATAGCAGATAGACCTTCTGATATCTACCCAACTAGTAATTACCTCTTTTCAGAGATTGTTCCTACCTTCTGCATCCCATCATCCATCCCCCTGAAGAACTAGCCACACTTCCTACAGCCTCTCAAAAAATTTGCTGGAAATATTATATATCAGTAAGAATGCAGGTATGGAATGACACAACAAAGTGACTCTGGCACGTAACGTGATACCTCCACTTTTCAATCCCATTCCAATTTCTTAGTTATACATCTATCTATTAACCGTTTCAGATTATTTTTAATAAACATATTCTATACTTAGTTTTGCACTGTTTAATAAATTCTTGCACCTCTACAGAGGATAAGCAGTGGTTGTTATTTCTGAGACCTCTGAGGCAGTGCCAGAGGGAAACAAAGGACTCAAGTTACAGATCTAGATTGCCACAGAAAAATATGAGTTGTTTTTAATATGACATGCACAATTTCAGAATTCAGCAACAAGTAGCCCGTCATATCATCTTTCAAAATCTGACTGTCCTGGTTCTCCCTGGCAGAAGGATCTATGATCTCCTTTTTCCTCTTGATACAGAATCAAGTCTGGTGAGACATAAGCAGAGAATGAAGATATGCAACACATCAACGATGCCAGCACAGCTGGAAAAGCCCTCAGGAAGGGAACTGCAGGAAATAAAGGAGTTCCTATGTCCACAGGTAATGCGTGCTGAGGCTTAAAAGTGATGGCTATCCTACGCTGTGCTGCCATCTGTCCAATCATGCAATGACAGGCGACATAGCAGTGGGAAGTAGAGGTTTCCAGCAACCTCCTACTGAGTTCATGACATCAATCTATTGGCCATTATCTACATCAAGTGAGGGATGATGTCAGCATGTACTTCTAGGAATGTTCTCCTTCCAACAATAATCCTCCCACCTGTACAGAGTGCCACGTATCACAACTCTTCTCTCACAAGCACAGTCACTGCACAAGACAGATGGGCTGTTCATTTTCATAAGCTCTGAAAGTTTTTGGTAGACAAACAATTCAGTCATACTAGCCCTTGTCCCTGAACATGGTCCATGGTAAACAGTAAAATTTGTTCTTAGCACAAGAAAGCTAGATACAGCTGCACCGTTGCTTTTATGACTACTAGCAGGATTATTGTTCTATTTAAGCAAAATGGAAAATTACATGTTGTTCTTGCAGTGTCAAAAAGCAAATGGCAACCTGATGGCAATGATTCTCTTGAAGCTTCTCTTGAAGCTACGTCCTTGTATTGTGGCTGACAAAAGAAAGAGAGGTTTAGCTCCCGAAGAAAGCTGCACATAAACATCCCTACAATGCTGTAGGGCTGGCACTTCACAGTGCAACTAGCAGAGAACGGGTGAGTTGCAATGCATTGTGAACCCACTGCAGACAAGAACCACACTACTCTGCTTTTGCTAATCCAGCAGCATCCAGAGGAATCTGACTGCATACTCACAGCTGAACTGACAACTGCCAGCCTGGCTATATGTGCAAAGCTCCATCAGCAGAGACTGCTGAACCATGTCTTTAAAATTACATGCCTAAAAAAGGTATGAAACCCTTGACCTAATCAGTAACTGAGACTGCAAGATGTACTATGAGGAAATGTTGAGCACGAGATCCAGGCGTGAGGCAGCTGTTTTATGCATTTCCATGTTTCCAGGAAAGATTCAAGTCAGAGGAAAGCTGAAAAGTGGCAATACTTGGCCCAGATGCAGAAGACTTAGAAATATGAAGGAGACAGCAGTCCAGCTATCCTGCAAGATTTCCATCTTCTCTAAGAGAATGACAAGTCCACACAGCAAGATCAGTTTTTAATATAAGATATAACAATGGTTTATACTACAAAGTAATGTCACCATATCTATGTCAGGTTCAGGGTAGAAAAAAATAATTCCACATACTTCCGATAGGGCTTTTTAGCTCTAACTTCACAATAGTACATAGACAGCTTTGCAAAATGGCTCTGGAAACCATACTTACGCAGTGCTGAACTTGAGCTAATAAAGAGCTACTGGACCAACCACAGTGCACAATCCAGTCATGACCTATGATTTAATACTATTTCAGTTCACTTTTATTGCTAACATCAGGCCAAGAACTCTATTTAAATTATTCTGAAAGCAAACCAGTTTCAAGTAAGTTAGGTTCAAAGATAACTTACTGAAGAGAAAAATGAAATCCAAAGTCTAGATATCCTCAATCTGAAAAAAAAACTCAAGCTTCCAACTACCCCTTTACTTTAACAGTGCTGAATTGTTATCTCATCAACTAATGCAACTCCACTTTGAAGTCCCAAGTATCAAATCCTCCTAACACCTGCACCAGTCAGCTACTCCAGGCTACTGCTACCAGCCCTTCCCTAGGCTCCAAAAAGTGAGTGCAGATAATGAAAATGAGTCTCCTTTATTTCAGAAATCAGCTCTAAAACGGCACTAGCCTTAGACTTGCTTCAGCCCTCTCTAATAATGCAAGGCTGCAATCGAGGGGCTTTTGTTGACCGTTTAGTTTGCATCCCTCTCACTGATCTCAGGGATGATACAATGCTCCGCAGTTACTTCCGTCACGAGTGAAATGGACAGTCTCGCAACAGCAATGTCCCGTGCAAAACTATTCCCCCCCTCCCCGCCCCTCGCCCAAGGCTTCTCGCAACACTTCACCGCCAGGAAAGCGGAGTTCACAGCGTGCCTCACCTGCCTCTCTTTCCGCTTCTTTAACTTTCCCTTCGGGGGCTTGGGCAGAGGATTTCTCGCAGATACCAGCTTCACCCTCCTCCCCGGCCCTCGCGGCGCTTCCCTCGCCGGGGCAGCTCGCACCGGCAGGGAGTCACGCAACTCGCCCATTCATTCCCGTACGGCCGAGCTCCGGGTATTTTCCCCAGCCGCCTCCCCTCCCTCCCTCCCCACGCACGGAGCCGCCACTTACGCCTCGCCTGTTTTGTTCCCCCGCGCCACACACGCAGCGCCGGCACCAACCGCCGCCCCCTCGCGCCCCCCCCACCCCCCCCCGCGCGCGCAACGGCCGCCCGCTCCCCCCACTCCACCGCACCCCCCGCGACGCCCCCGCGCCCGCCCCGGCGGGGGCTGGACGAGGGGAAGGCCCAGGCCCGGTGCCCAGGGGGAGGGGAGCGGCGCTCGCCAGGCCCCGGCCGGCCGGTGTATGCGTGCGCTTGTGGCGGGGAGAAGGATTCCCCCCACCCCGCTCCCGCCTCCCCGGCCCGCACTCACCGTTGAGGCACCTCCTCGATGGCCGCCGGGCGCCGGGCCGGGGGAGGGGCTCGGCGCACCCCCCCCAATGGCGGTGACGGCGGCAGGCCGGGCCGGGAGCGCTGGCGGACTCGGGCCGCGCGGCGGGGCGGGGAGGAGGAGGGGGGAAGGGGGGGGGAAGCGAGGGGGGAGGGGAGGGGAAAGGGGGGGGGGGCGGCGAGGGGAGGCGCGCGGCCAAATAGCGGCCGCTTTATCGCTCCCTCAGACCCGCCCGCTCGCCCGCCGCCCAACCGGAAGCGCCGCCGCTCGCCGCGGCCCCGCCCCCTGCCCCACCCTCCCCCTACCGGGAGCACGCGCGCTGCGCGAGGGGAGGGGAGGAGAAGGGTGCGCGCGCGCGAGCGCGCGGCGGCGGCGGCGGTGGTGGTGGTGCGCGCGCCCCCGCTGGGCCCGTTGAGAGCGCTGCGCGCGGGGTTGGTCACGTGTGGCTCGCTGCGGGGCGGGGAGAGGGTGCGCCGCCGCCGTTGCCGCCGTTGGGAGGCGGCTGGGGCGGGAGGTGGTGGCGGCGCCGCTCCGCCCCGCCCCGCCTCCTCCGCCGCGGCCGGCCGGGGCTCCCCGAGGCGGCGGCTGCCTGCGGCGGCGGCGCATCGTTAGGCCCCGCGGCGCCCGGCTGCCCTGAGCAGCTCTGACCGGCTGTCGCTGCCGTGAGGGAGCGCGGGAGGGAAGCAAAAACGCCCCCTCGGGGCGCGGCTCTCCGCTTGGCTCCCGTTCCCGGGGTTAATGCCGGTAGCTGCGCGGGGCGGGCGTTCGAGGGGTGCCTCCGGGGCTGGCTTTTCCCCGTTCACCCGCAATGGCGGGGAGCGGCGGGTGCTCGCCGGAGGACGGCGTGGTCCGTTAACGCTCAGCGGAGGGTGGTGCGCGTCGGGACGGCGCTGCTGGCGCCTGGCGCCAGGGATACGGGCTCTTCCCTTGCGAGAGACGGGGACGGGAGTCCCCGGTTGAGAGCACCGCTCTGTTTTAGGTGTATTTTAAGAGTTTTCCCTTCGGGTGTGAAGATCCACAGTTCATTACTTCACAAGAGAGTTGCTCGGGAAGGTACCGGCTTTGCCACCCGGACAGTCTCCTATGAAGACACTGGACACCATCGACCAACATCCAAAACTTCGCATCTTTATTGCACTCAACCTGGGGAGCGGGGGGAGGGCAGGGAGCTACCCAGAGCGGGAAATGCTGTGTGAAAGGAAAAGAGATGAAACACAAGAATCAGCCTTTCTCCAAGTGCAACTGACACAGCTGTTCCTCTGAACTGCATCCTGACATAGGGTTCAGCTTTAGATTCAGATACCTCATCTGTAGGCGTTTACGTCGTCTAAGGTCCTGTGATGGTCGGTGGAGACCTAGCAAGCCATTCAGCTGATTGAATGCAGGTACCTACTTCAGGGCGATCTGCATGGCTTCTAGGCTTTACTGACCATATTCATGACGGGCTCAGTTCAGTTGCCTAAACATAGTTACAGCATGCTGTTTGAAGTGCCCTTGCGTATCTGAGACATCTCCACAGGGCAAGGGAATATGGCACAGGGGACCTGTTCCTTCTGGGTTGGTCCCTGGAGATCAGGAAAAAACCCCAGTGCAACCCCAGTCCTTTCCTTTATATCTGCTAGAGAGGTAAAATCAGGTAGACTAATTTACAGCTTACAAAAGATAAAGCTTTTTTCTAAATTAACTTGCTTAATGTATGTTTGGTATGACTTTCTTTTGATATACTAATATCTTTATGGGCTTTCTCTGATCCAACATCTTTCAAGAGATTTCTTCCTAGAGGATAAATGGTTGCTTCTAGTTGTCAATCCCCATTAGCAATTTTCAGTGTTGCTTGAAAAGATTACTTGTGCTTTATCCAGAAAAGTCATGAATCCTATGTCAGCATAAATACAGTTTGTACAATATAATACAATACAATACATTTTTCAGACCATCAGGTAAATGTTTGCCATCAGTACTGGACTATGGTGGACTATGCTGGACACTATGCATTGTGCATACTTCAGTCTTTATGGTTCTTCTGTAGTCATTATAATGATAGGAAGGGTCCTTTTGTGTCAACCTTTCATTCATTGTGGAGTTACTAAAGCAGAGGTGGATGGTTGGCCCTCTCAAAACTTGGCCATGACAAGTCAACTTTCTCTTTTGTATTATTTGTGCGGTTGTGTTCAGGTCTGCCTTTTCCAAGACCTCAATGTTATTTATTTTGGCTGACATTTTAACATAAATATTTAGTTCAGGTAGCCACAGCTAAAACTCCTGTTAGATAACCTTATAGGCCTATGATTCCCAGCAGAAATAATTTGATGCAGTACTACTATAGATTCAGTTTAGCATTGATGGTATTATCATTAGGCTTACATATTTTTTAAAATAGCACTTCCCCAGTCTGCTCAAGCTATTATATAATAGCTTGCTGGTACCAAATAGGTGCTGGTACCAAATTAGGCAAGAAAGGTCCTGCCCAGAAAATTAAACTTATCTCCAGGTTTCAGTGATCCTAAAACAGTAGGATTATCTAAGACTGTATTCATTTTTACCGCCTTAGTTTTTAATTTCCTGACTATTAGACCTTTGTTTAGCACTTCTAAATAAATAGTCAGTCCTTTGCTATATGTTTTAGCCAATGTAACCTGGGGGCAGATATCATCAGCAAAGTTCAGATCTTTGTAACTTGAGAAACTGAATGGAGGTTCATTGCATAACAAAATTGGTAGTGGAGTAAACAGCATGACAGAGTAACATCAGGCTGGTCAGTTAACTCCTGACTGGAGACTGCAGTACGTTTAGCATAGCTAAAGGTTCTGGGTAGCTTTCAAAAGGGTTCTGTCATTTTTTAGTATTTCTGTTAATACTGTTGAAGTCCTTCTGAAACGTGATAAAACCAAAGGCAGGATGTAACTGCCTTTCATTAACTCATTCAATACTCTCATATACTACAAAAATATTACCATTTCGAAAGAATATCTACAGAACAGTAGTTGTCAGTCACAACTCATTTCCCTTTTCTTTCATATTTTTTTGATGATTTCTTTTCTCCATTTTTCTTAGATATATTTCATTTTGAAAAAAACTATCATAAGAACTCCATAACAGTGGCAAATAGTGAATGGTTACAGGGAAGTAAATGAACAGAGTAATATTGTGATATTTATCAAAAGTACTCCCCTAGCCTTCACTGATTTGTTTTTCAGCATCAAAGATACTGTCTTTTCAACAAATTTCAACAGGGTTTTCTGGTTCTACCATAACTTGTTTTGAGCTATGTTGAACTATTTTTGTCCTACCTTTCATAAATACAAATGTAAAATTCTGATGACACGTTTGTTTACAGGCTTCCATATGGGCAAAGTATACAGCTAATATAAACAGTATTCAGCATATCAGCTACCAACTGTGTACGTGCTAATGTAACATGGCACAAATTGTTTCTGATGGGCAGATTAAGCCAAAAAAAATTTCTGAGAAACAACATACATAAAAAAATTCTTTTCTAAAATAATCGTAGGAAGCCTGTCAGAGAGTATGGCCAATAAGTAGTTTGGAAGCAACTAGAAAAAGTAAGGTCATGGTGGAATTTTTTTTTTTTTTTTTTTTTTTTTTTGCATCTTTATTCCCATGAGGAGCTTAAAGAAGCATTTTTGGAGGACCTTTGAAAGATCTGTTTCCAGTTCAAGCGACAATAGAAAATGCTATGGAATGTATCAACAAAACGCAACAAGTTGCCAGAGCCAGGTCATTCTCACTCAAGAACTTTCTAAAAAGACTTGAAATAGCTGAAATATATGCTGGGTGGTGTGATCTGTAAGTTAAAACTTAATCTAGAATTGGAAAAATGCCAGTTGGATTGTTTCACACCAGTTTCAAGAAAGGATTCCACTAAGATCTCGGAGATTTTAGACCAATAATCTAATGTGGTTACCACGCAAATTAATAAAAACTATAATGGAGAACAAAAGTACAGGCATAAGTGGAAAAACATGAAAGAGTCAATGTATCTTTTGTTAAAGAAAGATAGGAATCTGTGAAGGAATCAAAGCAGGTGAAAAAGATTCAGATAGTCCACTTAGGTTTACAAATTATACTGAATAAGGTCTCTCATCAAAGGCTTATTAAAGAAGCTAAGTTGGTATAAGATAATAAGGAATGTCCTCCCAAAGATAGCTAAGAAAAGAGTTTAATGAGGAATAAATGGCCAGTTTTCTGAAATGGATTATTTGGTGGACTATTCAATGGACTATTTCTGGATGCACTGTTCAGTACATTCCTAAATGATCTGGAACAGGGGATGGATAGTGAGATGACAAAATTCGTTAACATTAAATTATTCAGAGCAGTACAAACGAAAGCTGGTTTGAAGAGTTGTAGGATGGCATCATGATACCGACTGAATGATAAAATCACATATGAAGTTCAGTGTAAACAGGAAAAAATAGTCCTAACTTGAAAGTTGGGTTTTAGATTTAATACGATGATCCTGTTTAGGGAAAATAGCTTAGAATTTTAGCAGAAGCTTTTGTGAAAATGTCACCTGAGTGCTCAGAACTAGTCAAAAAGCAAATTGGACATCTGTACGCTTTAGAGAAGGAGTAGACAACAAAACAGAGACTGTCATTTTGTTTCTTGTAAATCTGTGGTAAGACCCTATAGTATCATATGTGACTCCAGCTCCCCCATCTGAGACAGAATTTAGTAGAAGTGGTAGTGACAAAGTGGTGCAGAGAAGGACAGCAAGGCAGTCAGAGATACCGATACAGTTTCCAAGCAAAGAATAATCTGACAGGCCCAAACTGTTCAGTTTAGAAAACATATAACTGAGACATAACTGGCATATTGGTAACTGGTAACAGTGAAGAAGACGGAGTGACTACTCCTAGTATAAGAACAAGGGAGCATCAAATGAATGAGCAGGAGACAAACAGGTCAGAAAAAAAGAGGGGCTATTTTCACATACTAATTAAGAAGACCCTTTGCAACAGAATATTGCAATTGCTAGAATTTTCTTTGAATTCAAAAAGTGATTATATTAATTCATGCAAAATAATGTATCTTTCTTTGAATTCAAAAAGTGATTATATTAATTCATGCAAAATAATGTATCAAGAGCTATTAAACACAAATATACTACCTCGTTTCAGGAAGCTGCTGAATCAGAAATTGCTGAAATCTGGAAGAATGGGATTTTCTGCCTTATGCTTGTCCTGCTCAGCCTTAACCTTCTGGTGTCTGTTGTTAGAGAGGAGATTAGATGCACCCTAGTCTGATCTCCTATTGCCATTTTTTGTCCTTAGTTGCTAAAATGCTAGTAATTGCCGCCCTCTAGTGCTTGACTATCAAAAACAGCTTTGAAAATTCACACCAGCCTAGCACAAAACCTTGGTATGGTGAGGAGGGAAAATTGTCAGATACTGTATGTCAGCTGCATGTTGAATTTGACTCATTGGAGAAGGAGAAAGGGGAAAACAAGGTCCTTGTCTGCCATATCCTCCAGCTGGGAGCAACATTTGGAGCAGTCTGCAAGGAAGTGAACAGGGCTCAAAGGGCTGTGAAAGCAGAGTCACTTGGAGGCTTTCACATGCACTTACCCCCAGGAAAGATAGGGCTGTGGGTGGATTTGGGCTGGGGATGGATTCAGGCATTTTGTTTATTGGTTGAGTGAGCCAGGGAATCACACATCATGGCAGTTCCCAGTCCAGGCTGGCTGACCATCTCTGAGGAGAGAAATCAATGCAGGGCAACCCAAGAAAAGAATCGGAAAGAAAGAAGGCTTTGATAGCTTCTGTAAAGCTGAACTGGCTGGATGTGCTCTGTTCCAGCATTAAGAAACATAGCTTTTTGTCTTCCATTTTCTGACCAGTGAGCTCCCTGGGACAGGGAACTCGTCTTTATACACCCCTGTATGGCAAAGGCACTAATGTTTCTCTGGTTGGGATCTCCAAAGAAAAGTTTGTAGTATTCTGTAAAAGTACACGGGCAAGTCTATAATGCGATAGAGGTCAAAGAGAACAAGCAGCCACATGCCCATCTCTGTGAGCCTGGGAATAGCCAGTGAAATCACCACTGACGGCAGCTGCACAGGTGCACAAACTCATGAAAATTCTGTAATATGTCTAAGAGTAAATAAAAAAAAGTCTGGAGAAACTTATTATATAGCTAACAAGGTGTTCCCTGTGCCAGCTAGGGCTGAACACAAAACCCAGCATAAAAGGAGAGAATTACAAAGTCCTTTACAAAGTAATGACCTTCTTTTTTTCTGTTTTCCAATGTAGAAAAATTAAATATTCTCATCTTTTTAGTGTTATCTTGATAATGAATAACCTGCACCGCTCTTATTTTGTGTAATATTGTTCTCTTAAATCTCCACAACATTATGTCACCACTGAAACACAACAAACAAGGAAGATTTTAGTAAGTGTATAAAGTCCTGGGGAGGGTGAGTCCCACTGTTCCCAGGGTCCTTCCTCTGCTTTCTCTTATAATCAGAGCTCCATCTCATTTGTCCAATGTAGAAGTGTAAGTAGCAGCTGAAATATCTTAGCTGTGTTGTGAATTTTAAAAAAAATGAAGGAGGACAAAAATGTTTGTTCACTCTCAAGTGCTCTGACAGTCCACAAAACTTAACACACAACAGTACCGCTGCAACTCTGGTGCAAGCTGACTTCTGTGTTTTAAAGATCCTCAGCATGATTCTCAGCACAATGCCTGTTGAACTCATACCACCAAAGCCAAGTACTGGATGTCCACTGTTCCTTGATTTCAGGCTGTGCAGGGTTTGCCAGGTCCTTTTCTGTCATAGGAATAAAACAGCAGGTTAGTGCATGTCTGGTGGAGCAAAGATCCATGTTTAGTTCATTCATTTCTCTTTTGCTTCCTTTTACAGAAACTAGTCGTGTTATGTTCTCTAGACAGGCTGTAG
Organism: Rhea pennata; assembly: GCF_028389875.1. Classification (NCBI taxonomy): domain Eukaryota; kingdom Metazoa; phylum Chordata; class Aves; order Rheiformes; family Rheidae; genus Rhea; species Rhea pennata. The sequence goes on from NC_084663.1 coordinate 151,651,846, forward strand.
AGCGCAGACAGGCTGTAAGCTCTTTTTGTGATTCAAGTTATCCTGAAAAACAAGTTATGAATACTTTAAACTAGACTGTTGTGTCTTTGCAGAGTGTTTTCCTGACTAATAGGTCTTGTCTTATTAATAATGGATGATAATGAAAGCAAAATCGTACTTGACATCCAAGTTCACAGCATGGAAATGGTGAAAATCTTGAAGACCAATGTATTTTGGAGAGAGTATCTTCAAAATTCAATTCAGTATCTGACCTGGATTAATTCGGTAAGCAAAGTACCCTCAAAAGAACAGATATTTCTTTATTATTATTATTATTGCTCAACCCCCAAACCAGTAGTCAAGGAAGTAAAGGCATTTCACATAAGTCATTTCTCCTTCAAAGACATGTGCATGAACCTAACCTTTCTAGAACTATTTAGAATAATTTTGATCACGCTTTCTCCTTTATGTGGTCATCTGGCTATTCTGTGCTGCTGTGTAAACATGTTTGCCTGCTGGCCCTGTTCCTGATTGTTAAGTCGTTTTTGCGAATGACTGGTTCTGTTAGTTCAGTGACAAATTGTATTTCAGTCCAGTTATGCCATATAATAATAGCTGAAACCTCTGAGATTAAAATTAATGTATAAGAGAAGTAAAGGACTTTTTGCCGATTGAATTAACCTCATTGCACTGTAGCTGAGTATAAAAATATTCTTCTAAGAATGACTGTTCTGGTGAATTCTCGATCGGCTTTTGAAAGCATATTTAATACAAACATTCAGAAATTTGTCTTTATGAGAGGTTTCTAATAGAGTTTTGATTCACTTCTATATAGCATAACTGTGCAGAGAACTATACAGAGCTGCGTTAGCCTTGGAAAGGAGTTCAATGGACCTCAGTTTCATATTGATCTCTTAGAAATATATTTAAACAGTAATGTATTCTGTCAGTAAAATTCGGAGAAGTCATTTGTCGCATGGAACTTCTTACTATGCCTTCAGTCCAGAAAATACTATGACTTGCAGTCGTCTCCTTAAATACCTGGGTCAGAAAAAAAATTACATAATAACTAACATAAGTCTTAATTTGAGTAATGATATTTTTGTCACTCTTTAGACAACATTACAGAAAATATAGAAAATGAGCTATCAAAATAAAATAAGCCAGCTTGTAAAAGCTCCCGTGAATTTGGAAATACTTGTTTAAAATTTCTTATGAGCATCTTTCCCCCATGTAATCTTTTAGAGTAAACTTTTTTTCATCTCTTAAATCTCCCCTATATATTCCCAGCTGCAATTCATCTCTTAAAAAAGGGATCTTTTGGCATACAGCCAATATAAACTAGTGTACACCTATTCGCTATATGAGAAAGCACTCTGTGCCAGGACTGGAAGGTCAGAGGGGAAGCAGGGCCATAGTAGGGAGCTCAGTCACCTTCGAGCATCAGGATTTCCCACCTGGGCAGTGAACTTTGAGTGAAGGAAACTCAACAGGTTTTGTCTGGCTGCGCCTCTTGGTTCAGACCCTTGGGCTCCCAGTAGTAGATGCAACTTCCTTTTTTATTAGCTATTAGAACTTGAATTAATCGAATGATGTTCTCTTTCCCTAAAAGCATTCTGTAGGCAGAAACCTCTGCTTGAATAAGCAGTCCCTGGCTAAGCCCTGTAAACCAGAGGCTCAGGATGGGCAGATATTAGTACTTAAGTTCACCTGGCTGAAGGATCAAGGCCTTAATCATCTGCATAAAAATCAGATCATGTTGTCATATTAAGATGCATTCCTAGTCTTCCTTTGTCTCTCTTCCATCATTTTCAAAATCTTGATATTGCTCTGGAGGATTTTATTTCTGATGACCCACAACAACTAGAGAAATTTGACAAAAACACAAGCCAACTATGCTATACAGAATAAAATAACTTTGTGGAAAATGTACCCTTATCTTCAGCAGAGCATTTTGGAGCAGGTCTTTGCAGCAGTCGCTGTAGTGTTAACCAGTAAACTGGCACAGGGAGCCATCTAGCCATATTAGCCCAGAGGTCACTGTCGGATAACCACAAATGTTACCTTGGGTATGACTGCGCTACACTGAGGTTATAGCTGTGACCGTAGCCTAGCCACAATGCTTCCGAAAGCATTGTGCACCTGCAAAAAGGTTTTGACACTTAATCCTTCCTGTTAAGCAGGTTGTCAGAGAGACACAGACGCGGTCATTGTTGTAAGACCGTGGGGAATAAGCTGAGTTGGAGCACAGAGTTCACACAAACAGTCTTGGTAGACGGGGGCTAGTGTTGCTGCTCGCAGGTTAGGAAGAACAAGCAGCATGGTGTCCCTTCTGCAGGAGACTCTTCATGAACTCCACTGCCAGTCTCCTGCCCCCAGCAAGGACTTCCACCACTTCACTGTCAGCAGCTCAGAGGTAAGGACACAGGATAAGCCCAGACGTGGATGTATTCTCTCGTGTTCACTGATGCTGACATCAGCAAGCTAAAAAAAATACATTGCATTGCTATACTTCGGAAAATTAAAATCTCTGTTGGTGCTGAAACTCTGCACAGCAACCTGGGAAGCTGTCAAACAGCTTTGACTTCATAGTAAAACTAAAAGATATTTTGAAAAGTGGGATACTTTAAATCATGTAATTTATATTGGATGCTTTTTACTGCGTGCTGAGCAAGATTCTGAAGATGAAACAATTATCCTGAGAAAGCATAAATTTACGTTTCTTTTTCAAGAATGAAGTTTTGTGATACCTCAGTTCTGCTGTTTTTTAAAGGTCCTTTTTGCACCTTTGCTTTTCTAATTTGTACAATAGTACATCATTGAACAATACACACAACAAAAAAATATCTCTCTCTGACCCCTTCTTATAAGCAAAGGCTTCCCTTGGGTCTCCAGGACCTGCTGTGCCTGACTTGCTCCAGGATGGTGTCCAGCTTCTCCAGAATCACATCATGTTGCGTCTTGTAATTTTCCCATGACTAATGTAAAAAACAGTCCGTCATTTCCGTCTAAGACTCAGTAAAGAGAACTCTTACTAGTTATCACTAGGCATGGTACTTGCATTTTATCCTGGTTTTATTACTACGAATGTCATTGGCTGACTCCTGCTTCAGTCACTCTCAATCCAAAATCAGCTAATAACCTGTCTCCATAGTATTTCTCCTTTCATCCTATTTTTTGTCTTTCTCCCATTTGCCAGTTCTTTTACTACATCACAATTCTTGTATTTATCTCCAGCATCTATAGTTTATCTAATAATTTCCACTAAGCACTGAATCAAATGGTTTTTAAAACTCCCAGTAAGTTAGGTGTACCCCATTTACCCCAATTGTTCTTGACCAGACTAAGTTAACTTATTTCGTATTTTTTCTACTTGCTGTTGATTTCTGCAGGTGATCTGGAGGACTTGGAGGATTTCCTTTCGACCTGATCAAGAAAAGGTTTCCCCAAATGAGTTGAAGAAATCCCATAAGGATTTTTTGCTGGATGAGCAGTTACAGAGTAAGTAAGTACTGCATGAGCAAACGAAGGATAAATAATGTGAGAGACGTTGTCTCAGCCCTATTAAATAAGTCCTTCAAACCCTCTTACTTTTGTATTGTATGGTCAAGCTTTTTTTTCAAAGTTATTAAGAAATATTTTTCTGCAAATCCATAGCCCATTTCTGAAATCATGCTAAACTTTCATGAGTCTCCCTCATCAGTTAATATTAATGCAAGAGAGGCTTGCATAGAATTTTAAGTTCCAGATTATTCTTCTTACCTAAGAAAAATGTAAAAATTATGCATATTCATCAGTGAATTTTCTCTTTTGGTGAAAATCTCAACAACAAAGATTGATTAGAAGACACAGAGGATAATCATACCAGAAAGCTGTTTTATTTCATTTTATTCCTTCTTTTAGGTCTCTAGGTTATTTTGTAGAATTGCTTTTCTGTTCTTTTTGTATGGTAGTGGTGGTAATGAATAGAGTGGTAAACCTGTTACACAGTACAACACTGTAGCTATGGATAAATCATGAGTACTTTAAAGTATGTCTTAAATACCCATTGAAAGCATTTGTACCCTATGTAGTGCATTTCAAAGTGCTTTCTTAGGTGTTTGACATTTGAATAAGGATCTTAAAAGTTTTCAATATACAGTCATCTTTAATGTTTGCATTGTGGGATAATGCTATAAATTAAGGAACCAACACACAGTTTATTCAGCTAGAAAAGTATTTGTATTTTTCATCTGACATTCCTAAGATAGTCACATTTAATATTCCCTTTTTAATTAGTTTGGAAGTTTGCCCTCCATTTGCCTGGCCTGCTCACCAGGAGCCGTGGGTGCCAGCAAGTCCGTCAAGATGAGCAGGTCCCAGGTCAGGCAAGGAGGTCAAGCCAGCAGGTCTGACTGAGGGAGGTGCGTGGCCTGTGCAAAGCACAGCTTGGGCAAGGACCCTGGCATGGGCCTGCTCTTGAAAGCAGCTCCCAAAGCAAAGAGCAGAGGCCCCCAATGTGCTTCTCACATCTCCCTGTCCCCCAGCTCTTTCTCAATACTTTGCTGTTTCCCACCCCCACACACACTATCATGTATTTGTTATTCAATAAAAGGGCAAGGAAAATACAATTTGGGCTGTGCAAATGGATTGATCAAGGACAGCACATCGAAATCTTCCCCCTGCACAGGGTCAAGGAACCTGTGCACTAGGTCCAGAGCGAGAACTGGGAGGTGAGACCTCCCTAACCACCCACGTGGATGAGAGCAAGTGAGCCCACGCTGTGATACTCTTCAAGTCTGCGACACAAGGCAATCCAGCACCGAGGGAGCCTTGGATTTTCTGTTTTGTTCTGTTCTGCTTTGAACAATGAGCTTCAAATCAAAAGTGAAATTTTGCCTGGATCTCCTGGGCGATATCACAGCAAGAATTTATGTAATCCTGCTGAGAGGGTGACCACGAGCACAGCTGAGAACAGGTGGTACATCAGAAAAGTGCAGTCTTGAGATGACAGATCCCTCAAGTACACTTATCCCTCCCTGGACACCCTGACAAGTTTGAGGGGGGGAAGTATTTGCATTGCTGTTCCCTCCTCTCTCCTTACACCACAGAAAATGATAGCTGCCCACATACCCCTCAGGGCCTTTGGAAGTCCCCGTAAAAGCAAGTGGGATGAAGGGCTTGTGCTCTGTGAGTGCTGCTCTGTTGTCAACAACTTATCTGAGGCTAGAGCAGCACATGAAGCATACAAAGCTGTATTTACATTAGGAAGCAAAGTTTACAGAATTAATAAGTGTCTGATTACCTATCAGTATGATAGATTACCTGTTAGTAGTGCCTGTGTCTGTTTAATGGTGAATAAAAGATGTTGGAGATTTTGCTTTATGGTGGTAAGAGTCCTAAGTTTCAGTTCAAGATGATACTTAGTTCCCTGGTTTATCCCATAATGCAGTCATTTCTGAGAAAAATAAGTCTAGACAAAGCCACTTGGGAAGTGCTAGTGTTAAAGCAGCGTTGGCTCCTACATCTGTTCCTGATGACTAAGTTCCATTCTTCACCCAGGTTTCAAACTGGACATCTTAAACTGGTTTGGAAGATCAGTTTGATAAGCCAGTTCCTACCCTATCCTCTTCAGTACATGTATGGATATATTATCTAGAATAAGTGCAGTCAGAAGACCGCTAAACTATTCCGAGTAACAGCAAGCGAGAAACTATAAAATCTTCCACGTCAAAATAGACTCCATGCCAAGGCTGATTTTGACGTTGTCATTTGTGTCTGTAAATCATCATTATTGAGTACGCTGGCTGTATTTTATCACTGTGAACTTTGTTCTCTTCCTTCAATTCATATAGGAGGCAGTTAAGATACTTTGCCCCTAATACCATTTCTCCCTAAGGAGAGCCTTCTTAGCACCACTGAAACCAGCCCCAGCTCTTGCTGCTGGGCTGCTGCTCATGGTTCTTTTGAACTTTCCCTTTTAGCCTTCCGCTTTGTGTTTGCCCCTGCATTGCCCTCTGAAAATTGCATCATCAGCTGGGAATGTGGCAAAATGAGGATTTTGAGCTCTTTCCTCCCACCAGCCCTCCCAAAATTGTATTTGTTGCAGAATTCTACAATAGTTCGGTTATTCATTAACCCAAGTTCTTTCTCAAATCATGTGCAAATTTTAAAAAGAAATGAAATTATATGTCTGCTATACTCAAAGGCTTTTGTGGTTGCAGATCCTCTTTGCAAGGCTGTCTTAGGGTACTTGAAGGATGTGGGTGGGAACTGTAGGGTCCCCAGCATGACCAGTCCTGGTAGTTGCTCTTCTTCCAGCCTGTGTCTGAAAGCTACTGGTTTATATCACAGTCATTCCCAAAATCCCTGCAATTCTGGTTACAGCCAACATCCAGACTAACACCAGATCACTTTTCTTCTTTCTCATCAACATATGTATCACCCAATCTATTATCTCATCTTAATTTTGTCCCCGATGCTTTTTCCTCATAACACCAAAGTATTCCTAGCCTGATGTCATTGTAGTTAAAATCATGCTTTAAAATAATCAGATTATGTGTGGATTTTTTCATATTTATTTTTCTCTCCCTTTTTCTTTTCTTATTCCACAGAGCAAGTGCAGAATATCTTTGGCAACGGCATGCTGGAGTACACAGTTAATTTATGTCGGGGGCATCATGATTTCCTGGTCCGAATGCCTGAGAGTGTGATTATACACATATTGTCATTTCTAGATGCTGATGACTTTTGACAGCTGTCAAAAACATGCAAGAAGTTCCAGCAGGTAAAGTCATAAATACTGATCAGGTATCAATACTCATCTTCCTTCAAGCTCACTGTAGGAAACAAGATGAGGCGGAACTTTTCCATCTTATTTAGTAGAGCCACCAACACTTCTGTGGTAACCAGAGATAGAAACTAATACAAAACAGAGACCTGTATTACAGATCAGCAGTAACATAGCAGGTAATCCAAGCCCTCTGCTTGTCCACTTGAATCTTTCTGGTGTTACCTTTATTTCTCTGTTCACAAGAGCTGGCAAGTAGGATACTAACAATGAAAAAGAAAAATTCTTACAGAAGTTTTTCAGAATATTCATATTTGAGTTTAAAATATCTAAACATTTTTAAAAGGCAAAAAGAGTTTCCTGGTATGGCATCTTTTTGTATCTCCTGCTCCCCTCACGTGCTGGGGGGCAGTTGCAGATCCTGACCTGAGCATGACACAGAATGTCATTCTTGAACAAGCGTTTAATATCTCTACAGTTAATCCTTGCCCTTTCAAAGAGCATTTAATTTTTCTAATCTGCTAGCTGGAAACATGTTGGAATTCGATGAAGAGCATTGCTCTGACAATTACAGTCAGATATCTCCTCTGCTTTTGTCCTTTTTTACCAGAATATCACAATATTTGTATATGTAACAGTAATAAATCTCTGCTAGTATTTACATAGTTGTAAATGAGTTATGTAAATGGAACATGTTCAGTGAGATCAGAATATGGCCTAATGAAGTGTAAATCATGAAGTGTGTCTTGAAAATATTTACTTTTTAGTTATGCAGCAGTGAAGATGTTTGGGAGAGACTTAAACTGTTCAAAGATAAACGAGCTCTTGACAAGTCGATGATGACATTCTCAGTTTTCAAGAAGTTAATGAACTTCAATCAAAAATCCAAGCAGATGCAGAGAAGACAGAGCACATTTTTTTAGTTTGCTTGGAATTATCAGATAAAGCTCAGTAGGTTTCCCTTTTTTTTCATATTTTCTAGTAACCAGAATTATAAATAAATAACAGCTACTCAAGAATTTGAAGTCTTTCCTTTCCTCATTTAAAACTCAAGCAGCACCACCAACTCACAAGTCATGTACCCAGCTGATTCTTAATAGTCTGTGTCATATCAGGTTAATGGAAAAAGTAAACGTAAGTGGGTTTAGATTTTTATTCTTTTTTAAGCTTTTTTTTTTTTTTTGGTGTTGAATATAATTTTGTGCATAGTCAGTGTTTTCTGTCCTGTTGGCAAGTCACATCTTTGTGTGGGCCCATCAGGTCTAACTGCGGGTGAAAAGGCTCGCAGAGAAATTACATGTAGAATGAGGAGGAATGTTACCCTACCGTATTTATACCTACCATTCTGTGATTTAGTGACATAATTCATAGATCCACAAAGAGGCTCTGAAAACAACTTAGAGACATTTGTTTTTAAGTGGAAATAAGCAGCAGGATATATTTAAAAAGTTGAATTTTGACTATGTCAGAATGATGTTTTGGAAGTGAATAAGCTTCTCCTTAAAACTGCTACACACACAAATACAGATTATTTACCGAATATTTAAGTTCCACCTCAGTTTCCCCTAAAACAACAGTTCACGACAGACTAGATCCTGCTCCCAGTTTGACAGACAAGAGGACATCTGTACCACAAAATAGTGATGACCTCAGGTCTCAGTAAGTCAAGAAACATGCCAGCAGAAATGTAGTGAAGCTTTCAAGGTGGTGAAGATTTTTACTAAATTTAGAACATTATATTTTAAAAGCAAGAAAATAGATGGCAACAAAGTCAGCTGTGATGTGAGTAGACACAATTCCCGTTTCTCGGGGAAGCTGCGTTGATTTACGGCCGAGCTGAATTTGCGAAACGAAGTTACTATTGTGGAAACAAGGCGCTCGCGCCATGCCGAATTCGCACAAGGACGGGCTGCACGTCCGATTTGGTTTGTGTCAGCCGGAAGAGACGTGGGGAGAAATAGCGGCGCTCTGCAGGTCAGCCGGTGGACGTGCGCGGGGGGCCCCTGCGCCTGGCGCCCCAGCGACGGGGGCAGGCTCGGCCCTTGCGCGGCCCCGCAGCGAGGTGGGCAAGGCAGCGCGCGCGCGGTTTTAGCAAGCGGGGAGCGCGTGTAAGCGCTCGCAGGAAAGGAGGCCCTCAAGGGACCCCACGTGCAGAAGAAACTGGGACACGGCCTTGGAAACAGATTCCACTTCTTTCGCTAGAAAAAGTTGTTTCTTGGCGCTTAATCAAAAAGTCACATTCATCAGCAACACGCGTGCGGGCGCGCGCAGATAACAAATGGAATATACGGATGGTGTCCGATCATACTGAATCTGTGCCGTTTGAAGGAGGCAGAGAGCGAGCTGCAGAATCCGCCACTGAGCTTTCTGAGGCGGTTTCATTCTCAGTGGAGACCAGGAGCACCGGCAAGGCAGCTGCTCCTTCCTCTTGCGTTACGTTACTTGCTCCCGATGAGTAACAGCGCTGGCAACACCTTCCTCGGTGACTCAGGGAGGGGTGCCGGGCTGGACGTTGAAGTGCGCAAGGGGCGTTTTCTCTGAAGGCAGAAGCCATTTCATGGGTTCTTGGGTTGATGTGTTTAGCCATGATGCCGTGGCAGCAGTCTCCGCTTCCCGAGCTCCTGGCTCGTGCAGCAAGGAGCTTGTTGCTCTCAGCACAGCATCTTCAGCCTGTACATGCTGTTTAGTGTCTGTCCTGCACTCCCCCTGGCCATGGAAATGCTTTTGTTGCAAGTTTTGTTAGATGCTAACTTGCCTTGCAGTAACCAGTTGAAAGCTGTTGCCTTGGAGATTGTTGAACCTGCTTTTTTCCTAGGCACGGCCCTCTTGGATCACTGCTGTTGCCTCTGGCCTGCTTGCTCAGCTGACCAAGATCTTGGCTCCTCGCTGATTTTCATGGCAATAGACCCGTGGGTGTAATTTATACGGCAAGTTGTGGAGGTGTGTTTTTCAGGGGATGCTTAACTTTCTAAGATGCAGGTATGGTAGCAGCTGTTTTCCAGAAAAGGCTGGGTGCCAGCGCTCCAGCTGCTGCCCTGCTGCTTCAGTCTCCCCTGAGCTGTAGTTACAGTTGTTGCCTGCCTACAAAAATGCTCCAGTCCTGCTGATGGTGTCTGGAGGACCCTCAGACAGCCCTTTTGGATGAGGGCGCAAGAGATATCGAGACCTGCTAAATAACAGAGATTGTTCTAAGAGTTCCTCATTGAGTGCCATAGCCAAGCCATTAGGCAGAGATGTGGTCAGAATGTCCAGCAGGCTAGAAGAAGGTTTCTGTGTAGATTCAGTGGGACTCTTCAAAACCCTTGCTCTCCAGTGAGCCACCTTGCATGTCCTGTAATCACCTAAGTGCAGGGAATGTGCGATACAGAATCATTACGGATTGAAGGGACCAAGGCCAAGTTTTGCACTTCCTGTGTGAAAGGACGTACGAGGAGATCCAGGCCGATTCTCTTTAACAGCTACTATAGCTACAGCCTTGTCTTTGACTCCTTAGGAGAACAACAGTGTTGCCCTCACAGCTCACAGGAGGACTTTGTTCAGAAGCAACTGCGTCCTGCTCCTTGAGTTTTGGTTCAGTGCCAGAGGCCATAGTGCAGACGTTGATTAGAGGGGGCCTCACGTAGAGGCCCATGTCTGAATATGAATATGTCCTGCACATTCATTCAATGGGAACATGTAAATCAAAGCGCTGCCTCACTGTTTCTCAAGGGTACAAAGCTCTGAATGAAGCTCCCGCTTGCAAGAAGCTGTATCCACAAAAGAACAAAAATAAGTAAATAGGGTGCAAGTATCCCACTTAGTGAGGGAACAGCAGCTCTACCTGAAAGACATGGACATTAAAAAACTGACATTTTTTACTTAGTCATGGTTTGAAGTCCAATCTCTGACATCTGAAACACATGGAAAATAGGAAACCCCAAATGGAAACTTACTGCTAAATAAACTGTATTAATTCAAAGTAATTATCTATAATACTATCCTGAGACACCTACTTAAAATCTTCAGTGGGGCAGGGGGAGGAGGGGAGAAGGGCTGAGTGACTGCAGTCAATGCTGGCCAAAAGATACCAAGCTCAAGTGTGTAAGTACACACAAAATCACTTGCTTTCTGGGTCTCTCACAAATGAGAACCCTCCTGCAGTCCGTCAGGCTTTGCCAGCCTTCCGTGGGTGTTAGAAGAGGTTGGAAATATTTGCTCTTAGGCAGATCCTGATCTGGCAGAGATTTCCACCCAGCCTGGTTGAACTGTGGGGGAACTTGCCTGGTTAAGTTGTTTCCCTCTCAAACTAAGCAGGTCCTTCTCATTTACAAGAAGCCCACCCCATACTACCAGACACAACCTCTGTCCCTGACACAAAAAGTAAGTCAAACCAAAATTCATTATTTGCAGTCAGGACAAACTTGACATAGATAGTGCTAAACCCAAATGATTCTGCTTTATTTATGCTAAGGATCTTTCTGCTTTGAAGTAATTTTAGTTGGTTGCTCACCTACATAGCTTAACATGGAAATCTTCGATCAACTGTATTTTTATCTACCTCTTTAAAATACCAAGTAGCATAGCAACTTACTTAATTTTTCTAGAGTACTGAATGAAAAAATTACTGAAGATCACGTCTCAAAATCATAGTCAAAATCTTTTTACTTTTATTCCATTTAATGTTTAATATCTTGGAAAATACAATAAATACTTTTTCAGTCTAGAACAATTAGATGTTATGTTTAATAATAAAATGTTCAAAGAGGATGTAAAAAATAAATTAATATCTTACTATTTAATTGACAAAGCAGATCTTAGTTTCAGGCAACCGAGAAATCCTCAGCCATAAAAGACAAATGAACATGTTTTGCCCTTCAGTAAATATGCAACTATCCTTGAAACCAGTGGTAACTATATACATATGTCCCTCCATCAGAGGGCAGAATCTGGCCTAGATCTACAAAATGGTGGGCTGGAGTTGCCAGTGGTGTGTGTTTAAACAAATTATACTCCAGAAATGTCACGTATCACAGATTTTCCCAATCCTGCAACTGCAACTTATATGAAACATTAACATACAAAAAGTCATTACTGTACAACCACTTTTTTTCAAAAGTCAGTGTCAAAAACATAAAAATCAGCTAATTTAATAAAACCAGATATAGTGTTTAAATGCTGAGGTGTGCATTAGCTTTTTCGTGTTTTACACGCAAGAATCTATTATAACATAAAAAGCAAAAGTGGCTCAGAAAATGACAAACTGTTAAGAACATACTTGTAGCTTTAATCACGCTTATCTGACGCTAGAGTTAATTGAAAAACAACGTAAACACAATGAGGTTCAGAGACCAACAGACATTTCTCACAAAGGTGCAAACTGTCGGCCTGATCCTGCAAACACCGCTGGCTCCGGAGCTTCCCGCGGGGCCAGTCGCCCCAGGTCCGACTGCGACTCCCTGCGGTGGCTCTGCCTGCTGCCGTTTGCAGGAGGGGTCCTGCGTTGTTCATGTCATGCACAGAACACGGGTAAAGTGCCTCAGATTTCAAACCTAGGCAAATCTACATTTTATTTCTTTTCTCAGTTTAATAGACTTGAAAAGGTGAAATAGCTTCTGAAAAGTCTTCTAAAATACTCCATCAAAACTGTTAGGTTTGCTATTTCAAGGCAAGTCTAACAAAATATTGGACTGCTTTTAAATTGGGTATATAGTGTTTGTTCTGCTTTTTGTAAAAAAGCAACTGTATTCCTTTGCTGTAAGATACCTTATGTCTCCAGTTTCTGTTTCCTTTATTTTACAGAAAATAAGAGACAGTTATTATAATTTTGTTGGTGCAATCTGTGGAGTTCTGAATTGGATTTTTGTGGCAAAGTCAAATCTTAAGTTCATCCCTATTCACAAGTCCTTCCTCCAGTTTGTTTTATTCTGCCTCTTCACTCTTTTCAGAACCACCTCCAACTGAATTATCTGCCTCATACTTCTTATCAAGAGCATCTTCAAAGAACTTCCCAGTGCAGTCATAAGTTTTACTTGCAGATCCCGTCTGTGTTCGAATGCGAGCTCCTGGCTGGTACAGCTGCATGGCTGGACGATCCTACAAGGAAGCAGATACGGTTAACCTTCTAAGAAACCTATGCGGGATACATATGTGGGATTTTAAAGTGATTAATGTGAGTTTCTGGAGAAAGTCGATGTTGTGTTACACTGCTTTACATTTCGTAAGACCTGGGAAAAAATGAAGTGTAATGAAAATTGTCCAAGTTCTTAATATCTGTCTTGTTTGTAACTCTAGTCTTGGGAGCCAGGCATTTTAAATAAATTTAAAAAGCTGTAAACATTAGAGGTCTGATGATACATTTAATCCAAACAGAGAGAAATATTACAGACAATTATCAAACATAACATTATAGAGCATGCCCAGGTAAAATTCTGAACAGCGTTGCTACCTTCACTAATATCAACCGGGAACAACACCCTGTGCACTTCCAACTCTGCATGACAAACAACAAATATGAGCATTAAAAGAAAACACAAGTCAGAGAACAGTTTAGCCGATAATAGCTAGGAAATTATCCTCAGCTGAACATTACTTATTGATGTGTGCTCTACTTCAAATATGTGCTACTTCAAGTGATGAATGAGTCACACAGTTTAAACATGGAAGGCACATTTTAGTTATATATAGCAAAATAAAATTGCAGTTGTAGCTCAGCTTCATCATAGCTTCCATATTCCTTTCGTGTATGAATGCAGGAGATTCACACACTGATAATAAACAAAGTACAATTTTAACATACACAGGCCTTGTGAGTGATCCAATCATACACTTGCTGCTCTAATCATTATATAATGGAAAAAGTGGAAAAAGGAGCCAGTTTACAAGGAAAAGACACCTAAAACTTGCAAATTTTTATTTTTGAAATTTAAAGTCAGACTGTTTTTACTCTCACAAATATCAGTTTTTAGTGTTATGAAGCAACTCGTTCACTAAAATCAAAGCCTTTTGATCAAAGGTTAAGTTCAGAAAACAGAATGAATGGTCTATTTTAAGACAATGGCACAGCACTGAAATTCTATATCAAACTATACTCTGTATCAAACTATATCAAACTATATATCAAGCTGAGTTCTATATCAAGCTATAAAACTTCTGTCTGTCTTCATAATTTGAAGTTATTTTGATCTTTTATTCTTTCATTCTTTCTCTCGCTCTCTTTCTTTTTTAATCCCTAACATCCCTTTCCCCTCTTTCTTTCTTTCTTCATCTCAGTTTGTCTTTTTTTCCCACTTGATTCTGTTTCTTTAGACCAGATATCAAGATTTACCAACAGGCCATACAACTAAATCATTCTAGTTAGTACTTTGTAGTGTTGTAGGAGATGTATCAACGTAACATCCATCTTCCTACATCACAAACAGCTAGTGAACGCTAGCCACATAATCCTAGATCCTCTAATGAATAGTGCCACTGGAAACATTATGATGAGTCCATCTTTTTTTTTTCACCATTTTCAGACTCTGGACCTCATATGAAAGGTAGCATGATTGTTATTTCCACTGGAAATTTCCCATTTTCTAATTAATTCATGTATAGTTCTGAAAGAAGCTTGCTTCATTCAGAAACTTCTGCTAACATTGTTAATTATATAGGCAGCTTGGAAAACTAAACCCCTAACTCATCGCTATGTGATAAATATTCTTGAGAAAAACAGTCATAAAACTGCAAAAATCTTTACCGCTACTGCTTATTTTGTTCAGGGAACAGATCTAGAACTTGAGGTGTGGACTAATGCAGAGACTCAGCCAGCTGCTGGAAGTAAGGTGGAAAGAAATAAAAGAAGGAGGCTTCTTAAGGTATGACCCAAGGTTTAAAAAGGCCTCCAAGAGGCACCATTCAGTTTCAGCATTGCAGATGTTTTACCAGATCTCACGGGCAACACGACAAACTGAGAAAAGCTGCCTTCCCCATATTCCTGTTTTTGATAGCCATTTTTCTGATTGTTTGACAGCTTGCGCTGCTGGTGTATGTGGAGAGTGGCTATTGTGTATTTGCAGATAAACCTCACACGTACGGCCCAGCTCATCTGTGCGTAAACAGCAGGCTGGGCATGCCAGGCTTTCTATGTTTGCGCAAGGTGACTTACATGACATGCACTGTGAGTCCACCTGGACTTGCTCAGTGTACATGCCATACAGAGGCATTTTGCACATGACCAATTTACTCATTGTCAGCTTTAGGCCCCATTACAGATCAGGAACTTGGTTTGAAAGAAAAGTTTCACATGCAGAATGAATTTCTACGCAAAGCAGTGTTTCAGTCATCCTTTGTGGGAAATCTAGGAAGAGAACGGAGAGAGAGAATGGGGCTGACAAGAACAGCCATCTCGTGAAAAGACTCTGGTGCATCCATGAAATCAGGGAGTCTGAGAAAAATGATCCCCATGTTTCTGGGAGACAATAAGTGACGGTTCTGTCTTCATACCCTGCCACAGGCCGTCCCTCTTGCACTGTTTTTGCACCTGACTCTTCCTGACAATGACTCTGAGGATAATTCGTTCTAACTGAATGACACCCTTTTCTAACTGCTACGGTGTACAATACTGAAGAACTTTCACATTCACACCCTCTGAATACAATGGTTTCTGAATTAGCTATTTAAGTCTTTATAGTTCCTCTATTGAGCAATGCTGGCCAATTCTTAATCTAATACTTTGTGTGCTGGGTAATGGAAATTCATTTTTAAAAGACTTGTATGCCACCATTTTTAAATTTCATTACAAACGAAGATGTAACAACTTTAATACACTCAAAAAATACAAGGCTTCCAAGAATAGTGTTCTAATAATGCCGTGGTTGAAAGCTATGCAGAAATTATGCTACATATTGTAAATATAAATGAGCAGGGACCTGTGACCTTATTTAACTGCTGTTGTCCTCTGACAACAATAAATAGAAGCCTAGGTTTTACTGAAAACCAAATAAAGAAAGCTTTCTTTGAAAAAGCATCTTTACACTGAGATTGCAAAAGTAAAACCTGTGATCTTGAAGTATATTTTACTAATGAAAGATTATCCTAAATGAATAAAAGAACCTTATTTCTTATGCGCTCCTTTTTGGATGCCATGTCATCACACTTGTCCTCTTTACCCAGTTTGTCTACTGTCTCCACAGTGAAGCTGTAGTTGTGGTTCCCTTTCTTTCCTCTGTCTTGGTTGTATCCTTTTCCCCATTTCAGCTCTTCTTCGTTCCTTCTCACAAACTTGTCAAACTCATAGTGAGCTCTATGCTTTCTGCCATCGTCCAAACGATACCTTTGCCTTTCAGGTTCTTTTTCTCGAAATCTTCTCTCCAAATCTCTTTGCTCTTTGTCACTATCATTTTGTGACCTGTGAGTATGTATAAAAAGAAAGAAAATCCAAGCAATTAACATAAAACAAAACTCTGAAGGTCACAATACAAAGCCTTCCTTTGACTTCAACAATCTTTAGATCAGTTCTATGAAAAGGCTGTTTTTTTCATTAAAGGGTGTTATGTGCAATTTTGTTGAACATCTCATCCATACACATCCAGCTCTTGATTATGCGTTCAGCTCAAAAAAATAACAAATAAAACTGTGCAAGCAAAATCTTGCACTTGCTTTTGGGCTACTATCAAGGAATGCCTGTTCTTCAACTTTCATCTCTATTTGCAATCCTATAAATAGCTTGTGAACATTCCTCAGATAAATATATTTTTTAAGATCAGGCCTTATGACCTGTTTTTGAGCAGGCTTGTGAGTCCAGGAATGGGAACACTCAGAGCCCAAAGTAATTGTGCAGGTATCGTGTTTCAATTTGTAAAGTCTTATGACTCCATTTAAAAAAAAAATTATTCACAGACATTGCAATCTGTGGAAGGCATTTGTGAAAATGTGTATTTCTGTTTCAGGTTTTTATTTATTATTCTGTCTCAATATAATGTAGCCTACCTTTGCATATTTTACCTAGATAAAAGATCATTACCTTAACACAACACAGTACTTAATTTATTTTATGCTGCAATGGGTTTATATTACAAACTAGGCTAGTAGCTTGCAACATTTTGCTGCTAGGCTGATAAAATTCTCAGCTCTCCTATTCACTTCATTATTCCTGTTCAAGAAATAGGTTCTTCTCTCATAAAGAAAAACTGCAAAACATGAAAAAAGATAACATTAAATTTTAAAAGCAGAGAACATAGTGTGTTTCTTTTCAGTTACCATGTATATAGGCTTACTTAAAATTGAAACAATGAAGTTGGTTTTGACAGTCTGCTCACATGTTAGGAATCAGCAGACAAAATCGGAGAGGCTGGAGATTTTCCAATGGTGTAGTAATCAAGTAATAATATGTGCTTGTCATTTAAACTGGTTTAATATGAATACATATGTATCTTTCTACATCATTTTTTTTTCTTTTTAAATAATAGAATTATGAAAATTGCCAGCTTCTGCTGTGAACGTGGGCACTGGTGGGGCTGCCAAGACAGGGGCCACACCTCAGGAGGAGCTGCGGGCCAGCAAAAAAACAGCACAGCAGGTAACATCGTTCAGCATTTTGGAAGACTGGGCCTGTGTCAGCATAATAAACTCCCTGAGTGGAGTTTATTCCAAAAATCCCTGTGGTCAACACCTGAACCACTCACAGTTACACTTGTGGCATATATATACAAATGTACACACACATATATGTATACACATATACATGTATTAAAAAATCATCTTAGCCCCTAAAGAATTAGTGGCTTTAAGTTGTTTTGTGTCACATTTAAAATCCTCTTCTAGACACAGACTCCAAGTCCTAGCAAGGCTCTGGAGCACAAAAAATGTGCATGATGTTTCAAAAAGCCAGAAAGACACAACCAGATTTGTTGCTGTAGCATTGCCTGGGGCCTATCTCCTGCTCTGCCTGCCACAGTGAGGAATGCAGGAATGAATGTGTCCGGAGTTAGGCAGGCCAGAGGGATATGAACTCCAGTACAAGAATAGTTGAAGCAGCTTTCTAAAATTCAGTGTTAGGGAATGAGCAGGCAAAAGTGAAAATGGAAGGATAAGCAGAAACATAGTTACAAATCAGAGGTAGAGAAGAAAGTTACACAGGAAAAGAAAAAGCAGAAAATGAATGGAATAAAAGGAACTGAAAGTATATTTGTGTTTGGCATAATTTCAAATCCATATGTGACCATGTACACTCATGCATGTACTGAGGTTCTCATTTATGGTAGAAAGCTATGGCTACTGAGCTTTAGAATAGGTTTTCAAACAGGCAATCCAGGCCCCTATGTGTAGAGCTGGAAATTAAAATTTATTACTGATTTTTGAGTCAGTGACAAAGTAGTTACAACTGTGATTCTCAGTTACGCTGAAATAGCTCATAGCTTGCTATCTAATTACTCCCCCTCCCCCCAATAATCATGATGAAATGAGCACTTGGAAAGACAAGGTAATGTTTACCGTACCTGTACAGCCAAAAGGATTCTCTTTTACATCTGGAAAATCTACATTAATGCCTTATGAAACTCACAGGATCAATACTGAAAACATTACATGGCACCACAAAAGCATTAATATATAAAAAGCCTTATTAGCAAACAACTAACTTGTCCCTGAAAAATGTTCTGGGTTTCTTTTGTTGAAGAACATCAGCAAAAGAGTTGCTGAATATTTTCAATTTCCATCAGAGAATAGGAAATGGAAGTTTCCAGCATCTTGCAGGACATACTCAGCACACTAGAACATTAAGCCCATGCTTGAAATCTTCAGTCACAGAAAAAACAGACAAATAATAAATGTGGGATATTATTGGTGAACCATTTCTTCCATTAGTATATTCAATGTTTTTATATTCCAGTCAGGGTTCAAATTTTCTTTGCTTTTCTATTTGCCATTATGAGAACAAATCTTGCTCTGCATCTCCAAAGAGTACATAGCCTAAAAACCCAGATGGTAGAGTTACATTTGCAGCTCCTGCATACTCTTTGTAAAAATCATGACCTTATGTGGAAAAGAGTAATGCTGAAACTACTCAGAGCAGGCAGGTAGCCTGCAAGTCTCCTAGAAAACAATCCAGAAGTTTCTCTAATACATTACAATACCTTAGGTAAATTATTTAAACACTCGGTTTGTTGATATGTACAAGTTACACATATAGATGAGATATCAGATTCAGCTTTTTCACTTAGCAAAGTACTTTGAGAGCTTGGCTGAAAACCTCTACTGAATTACAAAATACTATTTACCTCAGCAACATATAATTCTTAGTCATATATCTTACATATCCTATAGGTGAATCCTGCTTGCAATGAGACATACATGACAAAGGACAACAGAGAGAACCAGCTGCAGAAAACATTTCTAAGACATTTCTAGGCTTTGGTATGCAACAGAACTGAGCTATTCATCTGTTCCTGCTATTACATATGCAACACAGAAGGTAGTGGGAGACAGAGAGAGCCTTCTACACGTCTGCTATAAGGCTGTGATTCACACCAATAACTAATTCTGCCATTCCATTTATCAAGCGCATTTATCTGTTCATTTCAGGAAAAATGAAGAAAATGTGATGTTGACAGTAAGACATCCTAGGCAATTTAGTTAGACTTTGACATCAGTAATGGAAGGACAGCCTTACCTGAGTTCTTGATGGGGAACAGGTGAAATAACAATGAAACTCTGAATGACTTTTCACGCAGAAATCTTTCCAATCTGGGATTTCAAAGCATTTCACAAATAACAAATTGCATCCACTAATACTGCCATCAGGTCAGTAAGTTGTTACTAAACACCTTTTACAAAAAAGGACAGTGAGAGATTTGTTCAAACGTGGAATGAAATCAGTTCTGTGCTGATAAACACCAGGCCAATGCACCACTTACATCATGTTTAAGCCTTCAAATCAAAGCATTTAGGATGTAACTTGGCGCCTAAAAGATAAATACTACTTACTTTTCCTTAAGTTCTTTTAGTGAACCCTCCAATGACTTGCATTTTATACTCCCAGATCCTGATGACTTTTCCCATTTGTTTTCTTCAATGTCAGCTTCTTCACCCTTTTCTTTGTGCTTTTCACTGGCCTGCTCATCTCCTTTTTCAGGCTTCTTAAGAAGCTAAGAAATATTTGTTTACATTGTGATGTAAAGTGATTCTTCTATGTTGTAACAAACATTTTAAGAACATCTTAAATATACTAATGTCCTATTAAGATCAAAGACCGTGGCTATATCTTATTTAAATATTATGAATATATTTTGCAATGTATGAGAACTAAAAAGTTATTTTAGAAGTGCAGCTTCCTATTGCTAAGAAGTGATGGAGTTAGTAATAGGCATTCAGGAGCACACTTTAAATACACTAAGAAAATTGAAGAATGCACTCACCTAATCTTCTCTTCTGGCTATTATATATAAAGACATTAATATGGTCAATGACTTTTTAAAAATTATGTAACAAGACAGCCCAGGTTTACTACCAATAGTGGAACCTCTGCAATACTACAGATGGATCGGGATTAATCCTTCACCTATTGAAATACTATATAAAAAAGTGTGACACACAAACTACTTGGGATAAGCTCACATAGAAAAGTAGGTGCTTGGCACAACTACATCCTGACAGAAACGCAGACTGAGAAAAAAATGGTACTGTTAGTAGAAAACATCCCATTACATTCTCATTTTGGAGATTAAGATGTCCAAGAAGTTCATTATTTTCACAACAAATAATCTACGCACAGCTTGAGCTGTGTGTATCATTACAGGAACAAACTTCACTGAAGGATTAATCAGTCTCAAGCTATTTTTCTAATATCTCAGGTACAAGCAGAACATTTCACCTCTCTTTTCATTCCACCAGTTTTTCTGAAATGAGCATAGGTTGTCCTTCTCCTGTATTTTAATTCTATAATATTTTACTTTTCTTTCAGAGAGAGAACGAGTTTTCAAGGTCTCATTGTCACATATATGTCATAAATACTAGCCTTTTCAGACAACACACTTTAAAAAACATTTTCTTTTTCTTTTAAAGTTCTAGAATGTTTTTCTTTATGCTTGAATATGAAAAATTTGTAATTCTGCTTCAGAACTTACTATTTTTGTACATCCAACTGAAGGCAACTGTTGTCCAGAAAGATAAAAAAGGGAAAGGAGCTACATAGCTCTGTGGTTTCTCCCCACCAAAAATCTGGAGTGAGTCTGTGTGTCCTCTCAATAAGCCACAGAATTTTATATCAATATACATCTTCAAATCAGCCTACAAAACCTTTCTAATCTCACAAAATCTACATTATCTGAATAGTATTTATCTATGTCGCCTTATAAAAATAAGTTTTTAAATGTTAAGTCTTATTAGCACAAAAAGTAAAATCATTGTAACCCATTCATACACCCATTCAGATGATTTTGCAATCTGAATTGCAGCAAAACTTAAAATTAGCAAGATTTTGTTATAACTTGGTTAAAGCATACTATTAAAATCAATCAATTCTGAGCATAAACATGAAAAATCTCAACACATGCAGCTAAATGAAGATTAACATGAAAAAAAATGCTAAAGCCATATTTGTAATAATCTTTTGACATGTGTTAGAACAGAACAATTTGGTTCTGCCATGTTACATCTGCACAGAATGTGGCAGTGCGTAAAAGATAGCCGAGTTAGTTGTCATTAGCACATCACTGTACCTAAGGTAAGTAGCCACATTTCTCAGCTAAGCTAATTAGCATAACCTTTATTTTTGCTTCCAGTAAAAACTGGCATCACACATCTCCTGGCTGCATTTTAGTACACTCTGTAAACAATATTAGTGAGAAAACAAATGAACTTCTGAATAACTTCAATTGAAGTTTTTCAGTAAAGTACCTTGATTCTTATTTCTTTTTCAGAAATTTTCTTTTGCTTCTCCACTTCTTTTCTTTTACGTCTTTCTTCTTCTCTGCGTTTCCTTTTCTCTTCCTCTCGCAGACGTTTCTTTTCCAATTCTCTTCGCCTTCGTTCTTCTCTTTTCTCTTCTCGTATTCTCTGAAGAGTTCAAAATGAAAAATTGTAAATTGTTCAAAGGAAAACCATATATGAAACATAAAAATTGAACTTCAGGCAAAAGTCTGAACGTACCTGCTTTTCTAATTTTCTATTTTTAATATATTCCAAAAGGGGTGTTGTTCTTCTAGCTAAAACACAAAAAATTTGTGATATAGTGTTCATCTCCTAAAATATGTACTCATTTCTTTACTTTAGTACTAACTCCTTTTTTCAGCTTTATCTGCATGGGAGCTAAATAATTAATAATCCTATTTACGTCATATGCTTTGATACCATTCCCATCGCTGCATTTTAAAAACACTTCTCTGTTTTTCAATGTTAGAGTTACAAAAAATAGAGATATTCTGCATGATTTTTAATGATTAATTCAAAATCATATGTTTTCAGAACAGAGAATGGCATCTTTCTCTTGTTCATCAAATGGTTATTATCCAAAAAGAAATTCAATATCTATTCCTACATTTTAACTTCTGTACATCAAAATTTAGCTATACTGCTGTTCATATACTGCCAGTGTTACTATAGTCTCACTTAGTACTTTTCAGTCCCAGTTTTCAAATCATTCCATGTAGGGAACACTTTTTCCCCCTTAACATTTCCATTTAACTCCTCATTTAGCATTTACCATTCCATAGGAAAATGGGATAAACAGAAGTGGTTTATCCCAGGTTACACAGCATGGTATCAGCAGATCCAATGCAAATTTGATTTCCCAAGTAGCAAATAAAATGCCTCATTTGCTGGATCACCCAGCCACTTTTATGTTACAGAGATATTTCCACACTTAGAAATCTAGCCTAAGCCTCCTGCCTGAGCCATCCCCAAAGTCTACAGAAATTTGGAGACATCATCACATTCTGTATCATGTATGGCATCTGTGATTTTAAATATCAGGATTTACTTCACTGTCAGTACTGAGTGCACATTTGAAATTATGTCCTGATAGCTATGAGTTAGTCATATAAAATTTTGTCAGTCTTAGATGTCCTAGGATAGAGTTACAGAAAACATTTACCACTAGAAATTGCTCTACAGATAAATAACTTTACAGGACTCTTTCTGCAGCCAGTGGAAAGCAGCTGAACAAAAACAAGGAGAAAATGTCACTACTGGAATACATGATAGAATTTGGAAGAAAGAATTTTAAAAAGGAAATAAAAAATGAGGAAAGAAAAAAAGTCTTAATCAAATTTAGAATGTCATAGCCTTCACAGCCAATCTAGACACAATTCATATCCCCAAAACGTTTGAATGTTTTGTTTTGAATGCCTAAATTTCCCTCTAGTAACCTAGTCATTATTGATAAAATCTTGTTATGCAGTTATGAATGGGATGGTTTGATAGGATTCAGTATTCATTTTTAGCAAAAATCGGAGTGTCAAAAGCAACAACCAGAAAAGTTTTTTGATTTGAGATCCTCCTCACTCTATCCCCAGATTTCCCACGCTATCCCTCTCTTTTTCTCTCCTGCCCATAATTTTCGACCAATTTTAGGTCCCCACAACCTTCCCTTCCACACTCACACCTGCAGCTCTGTCTTTCTTTCCTGTACACGCTAGTTCCCTCATCTGAGCAGTGTCAGCTTTTATAAGCTGAAAGCACAGTGTAATTGGAGGGTTCAGGGAAAGGATAAGCCACACTGGGACTCCAGGACTTGAGCCTAGTTACAGCCAAGCTGTGGTGCGAGAGGTTTGATCAGAAATTATAATTTGAAGTTCAAAGAAGAGAAGCAGTATGATGATTACTATGAAAGAGGGAGGCAAAAACAAAACAGTTATCAATTAAAATTAAATCTATTCATCTTACTTATGGGCCCTGCTGTAAATGATTATCTAGGAGTACTTTCTGAAAGCATTTAGGAAATTCAAAAGGAAATAAACTACAAAGTGAAGAACTCTGTCAGCAAGTGTTTATATTTTATCTTGCTTTCTAAAAACAAGCCATAAGAATGATCTTACCTTAATCTTGTTACAGAGAAATTCTGTTTTATATCTCTCTGTCACACTGAAACAGATGAGCTAAAGCACCTGACATGATACATAAAACATATCTAGAGAAATGCTGAAAATGTGAGACCCAATTCTGCCAACAAAGTCCTGGGCACGTCTTACACTGACCTCAATAGAAGTAACACCTTTGAAACCAGACACACAGCTAAATCCTTACATGATGTTACTATAGGCATCCTATCCACTGAAGTAACCTTTGTTTTGATATTGACAGCAATGGTTGCAGTTTGGAATGGGAAGAAAAAAAAAGCAATTTATTTGACTTTGTGTGATTTAACAGAAGCAAAACTCCTAATGAAAAGCTCTCTTCAGCCAACATTGTTTATCTGAAACCTGCAACTCTCAGACTAAACCTTTTCACTGATAGCTAGAATACATTTAAGTTAATAAATCTTTCCTGAAATTATAAAACTTCTTAGAAAATTTTGACTGCTTTCACTCTGCTAGGGAAGATTTTTGGCAGATAAAAATTATATGAAAACTTGCATGTTTAGAAAAGTGACAGAAAAGTTTTATTGATAATAGAATTATCTAAATGTCCATAATTCTATAATATCCATTTTCTCTGAATCGTTTAAGCTCCAAATCGCTCCAGTCAACTATTAATTCATGGATATGAAGAAGAATTAATGGCACCCTGTATAAATGCTTATTACAGGCAGGGACAGACTAGGAAATAGTATTAATTAAAACAGATGGTTGATTTTCCAGAATAAGAAAATAATAACAAAGATAATTCTTTTTTCCAAGTTGATTGTCACACCTAGGGATAGAATAGGTGCTCTCTATGTTGTCACTTGCAGATACAACATACCAATATTTCATGTCATCCTGAAAGCTGCATTCTGGTAGCTGCAAAGTAAAGTGTTCTGGAGAGAGTTACATAAGTTTCTCAGTGAAAAATGACAGTATTATTTAGAGGTTTTGAGAATATAAATCACATCTGTAAATTTTAATGGAAAATAGGTCTATCTTGTCCCAGGAAAATTTTTCTTTCAATACTGAAAGAAATGAGCTTTCACATTTTACTTCGTAAAGGATGCCTCTCATCAGGAATTGATATGGACTGTTTCCATTTCAGTTTGTCAGTCAAAGCCCTAATCACATGTGATCGCCATCTGCAGCATTTACTGCTATCTGACAATCACGTTCACGCTTTTTTCTGCTCCTTTATACTTTACAAACAGCTTAATTTTTTAAAATTCCATCTTGTAAAAATCCTAACTCTTAAGTTAATCTCAGAAATGAGAAGGTAGCAGTCTGCATGGCTGTGTTGAATATTGAATTTGATTCCCACTCTTTTTTCTTGCAATCTCAAGGCCTGTCTTCTGCATTTCTTAAAAACAGTCTTTTGTTACACATTTGCTGACAGTCAAATAATTGTCTACAATGTGGCATTACTGTGGAGTGTTATAGTCACTACAGTCAGTCCAACAGTGGTATTCTTTGAAAGACTGAATTGAAAAGAAGCAAAAATATTATGCTGATTTTTATATGGTACAATATGGATAACAGCTTAAACACAATTTGCTTTTTGATAATATGCTCATGATTTATATAAATGTACTTGTAACTAGTAGCATTCATACTGCTGAAACCTATAACTGAAATCTGATATAATTTAATCAGAAGATTTCAATCTTGATCTTACTACAGATTTCCCTACAGATTGTGAAGTCATGCTGCATGCAAATAGAAAGGAAAGTGTAGCCTAACTTTCAAAGCTTTTGTAGACTCTTGACCATGAGAACAGAGTATTTCATCCTTCACAATGCAAGCAGCTAATATCATGGATGATCTGTTAAGTATTCAGCTGTTCTACCTTTTAATAATAAATCTTCCATCTTTTTATAATAAATGTGCAAGTATTTGGAAGCACTAAGGACCCACTTCTGCAGTCACTGTGCATACAAAACTGGCAGCAAAGTCAAGTGAGTTCCATGCACAGAGACTCAAGAATAGGGGAGGTGAGGTGCTTCCAATCACTTCTTAGCAGGAGAACAAAATTCAAAACTGCAATTTTCTCAATTTCTGTCAGACTGAATGGGTCAGAACTTGCAGGTAATATCATAAATATATATAAAAAATATTTAATATTCTCTATAATAAGAAATTCAAGAAAACAGACCAATGAGTTCCCTTGTTTTGGCCTCAATCTCTCCCAAAAGAGTCTCAGGATTGGCACAGATTTTCTCTTCATCAGCACAGTAACTCTCTAAAAATTTCCTATACTCTGGATCTGTGAAAAAAAAATTTTGAAATACATTAAAACTTTGCAATGCATGACAGAAATGGAACCTATTTTTCACTGTGACATCAGGAAAACATGTTTACCATCTTCAATGCTCCCGGCTTTTGCATCTTTTTTCTTTAATTTCTTTTTTGAAATCTTCTGGAATGGAGCAAATTCAACTACTGCAGGATACTCCAAACCTTGAAAAAGATCAAATGCTTAATTTTCATTTTAGGAAATATTTCTAATATTCAAGTAAGATTTTCAAAATTCTACAGAATGATGTCAGGCAGCCTTAGTTAAAATCAAAGGTAATTTTTTTTTAAATACCATTCTAAATTTCTAATGAGTCTATTCATAGTGCTAAATGAAATGCATCAGTATTTTAGATTCAAAATAAAATACACTTGTACTTGAATTATATACTTAAACATTAAGCATTATTTTGACATGCCAACAAAGACTGTCAAAATGAAGATGAGTACTGTTGCACAATAACATTCTTACATTATCATTTATAATTCTCTTTCCATTCTTCAAAGATAGTCACTGAGTAGACAAATTGACATAAAATCTCAGCCTGACAAATGAATAACTTACTCCTGGGAAACAAACCTGAAACAACTAAGTTGCTGCTATAAAGTCATGCTGACAAAAAGCTAAAAAAGCAACCTGGATAACACACAATCAGAAGAAATGCCACCTTCTTTTAGAACTGAAATTCTAAAACTCAGCATGCAGAACTGTGTGAAGCTCCTTTTTTCCATTTGTGATGGATGGTACAAGTTCTTGCCCATGTTCATTGGCATGGACTCTGTTTCTGAATTTTGCCTTAAATGCAGGATTCCTCTTAGGACTGCAGTCAGTGTATGTGTAGCTTTTGAATCTTGCCTGGTTTCTACTTACAACTACGAAGCAGGTTCACAGTCACTCAAAGTTTGCACAAATCCACTGAATACTTGGCTTCAATCTGCTAAAATGTTTGCAAAGTTTCCCCCCAGAAATCCTTGTTTTAGTTTTAGCCTGGTTAATGCAATGCTAACACAAGGCTCACCAGAGGGCATCCTGGATCAAAACTTGTGCTTGTTATTTAAACAAGCATCATGCCAGACTGACTATAGCTGTGTCCAAGTTTAGTTTCGTAAAGTACAGAATATTCTGGCTTCAGTCCAGCATAACACTGAAGAAAACGCATAATTTAGACAAAGTGAAGTCCTTGCCAAATCATAAAATTAGTTTACAGAAAATAATACTGCCCAACATGTCTCGCTAAGATGCTGTTTTCTTGTTTTTAATTTTACTACTTTTACCATCTAGAGTTGAGATTCTGTATAACGCGTATCTGCCTCAAACCAAATTTCAGCTAAAATACCTCAGCTCTTTTTGAAAAGAAGGCAAGAAAATATATGCGTGTTAAAAAAAATTAAAAATTGGGATCTGTTAATGAGGAGCTATCCTTCCTCCTTCTTTAGAATATAGTTTAAAACTTGGAAATCACACACTGTGAGGAATGTGTTATTTTCCATCTTCAGGAAAATCCATCCAAATCTGGCAGAGTTAGAAGCCTATAAAGATATCTTAGGTAAGAAATATTGAATAGAAATTTGTTACTTTGGCAGCTAATTTCTTTAAAGATTAACTTTCCAGTTCTACTTTTTACAGAATCAATACAACATTCAGTGTATGAACAGGCAACTTTAAAAAAAAAATCTAAATCTGTTTATACAACTCATTCAATTTTTTACAGAAGCCAGGAGTGAGTAAGGCAAAGAACTGCTAAAAGAGAAAGCACAATTTCTTGGTTATAGCAGTTTAACGCTATTGCACACGTACATTACAGAGCTTTTCTTCACTGTTGGGCTATCTTTTGCAGATAAAACCTTTTCAGGATGGCAATCCATTTTGTCACTCCTTTTCCTGGAACTCAACTCAAGAAGTTTGCAGTCCTGCCTACAAATGCAGGTGAGCACTCACAGCTATGGAAATCAGACTCCATGTGTAAAGTTCTATAATACATAAATGCTCGAAGAAGTCAAGCCATATATATCTCAAACTGGGCATCCAAACTGACAAGGACAACAGTTTTGGTCCTGCTTTCTTGGGTACAAAGTGCGAGTAAGTAGTACCACCTCATCTCCCAGAAACGCATTGAAGATAAAGCCATTCATGCCAGTAATATATTCAGTTGCTGTTGTGATAAACGCCTCAGAAGTGTACATAAGGTAATTAATAGGATCTTAATAGCGTATTGCTTTAGGTACAAGAATGCTGATAAAAGAAAGCCCTGAACTGCCCATTCTGTGACTACTGCCTCGGTGCTTTGAGTGCGGCACAGGCCATGCGGACGAACGACCTTATTATCATGCAATCAAGAGTAACAGGAAGCGTGCACACCACACAGACCTGAGTAAGATAGTACAAGTGTATTTTGTACTTCATTATCTCTAAGTGTTAGATTTGCTAGTAGTACATTTTTGTGTAATTAACTGTATGTTGAATAAAAAACCGACGTATGTGAGCAAAAATGAAACAAATTTATGTCCTAAATTGATATATACACATATATATATATATATATACGCACACACATTTAAAATTTTTTAAATAGTCCAACCTTTATTATCAATGAAGACATAGCCATCAAAACGATCTCTAAAAAGAAGGATGTCCTCAGGATTTCTAAAGTTAATGTATGCTCTTGAGTAGAGATGAGGATAAAGGCTGCAACAAGAAACATTTTTTTTTCTGTTACTTACTATTCTGTTCAGGAACAAAGGAAATAAAACTAGAAGGATTGTACTGTAATTGTCATCTTTGAGAAATGGCTACCTTAAATACACATATCAAAGTCTTTACATACACATATAAAAATTATATAGATGACAAAAAACAACTGAACTACTACACTCCAGGATCTAATTGTGAAATTTATTCTGAACTAAGACAAATATTTCTAGTTTGTTTTGTCTTCCAAAACTGCAGAGCATATGTTTCCATTCTGCTAAATCAGAGCTTTAAGTCTATTTTTTCACGATTTAAGATATATGACTAACTGCACTGCTTTTGGGTAACTTCTTGAGCATGCTAAGAACATCTTCTGTTGCTGAAATAGTAGAAGGAAAGAAAAAGCTCCCAATAGGCAGTTGCTAAGCTGTCACTGTATTTAAAGAGATTTTCGCATTTAAGAAAGAATAAATAACTTAACAATTGGCAAGATAATATATTCAATTGTATAAAAATAAATAATCTCCACTTCACATATATGTATATGAATAAATATACAATATCTAGTTCTGGATAATAGTTACTGTGAAAATCCAAAACATTTCTAGCAAAGGAAATAATAGGTACTTACCTAAAATAATTCTGATTCTTCAAGAATTTGTTAGCATAAATCCCACTCTGGATATGTAATTTGCCCTAAATGTGTCTGAGCAGAACCCCGGGATGTCACACCACCAACCACAATGAAGTTGTGCTAATTTAATGAAATACCACCCATTAACTAAGTTTTTGTCAGCCACATCATGCACATGCCTTAATCCTCTCCACAGTTCTGATGTAAAACAGTTTAGCTTAAATCTCCTTCAGTGAGGCTAAGACGAAGTTGCTCAGTCAATGGATGGCTATGTGTTAAGCCAGTTTTTTGAATATATTTGAACATAAGCCCCTAACATTTAAATACCTATGTTTATAATACTGTAACACTATAATAATATAATATTAATATAATAATACACCTGACATTTTCTCAAACTCACCAGCAGCTGCAGGAAACAACACAAATAGTTGCAACTATGTTTAAATGGCTAATTCAGAATCACATTTGCCAAGGATTCAGAAAGAGCAAAGGTACAGGTTGGAGCACAGGATCCACATGCTTAACCATAGTTACTGCAAAACAAGTGATGATTTTTTCTTCTTCAAGTATGTATCCATACAGATTCCACTTTTGGTTCCAGAAGACTGCTGATAACTAACCAAGGATTGCAACACCATGAAATCTGCAGCCAGCAGAAAGGTTTAACAAAAAAACTACTGAGATTTATTCATCTAGATCTCATGCCAGCTAGAGGGTGTTCATAAAGTATACCGAGGATGCAGCTTATAGGCTAAGGAAGAGTTACCTCATTCACATACACAACTCTTGATACTCTAGGAAATGAATAGTATTGAGTGAACTGTAAGCATGTAACCACAGAAAAGCCTGCTTAGACACAGCTAAAACCATCCTGCCAACAGAAAGCAGTGCTGAAAGAGGCTACAGGTATGGTGTGCTCCCTCGTTTGCCACAAACTACACAGATTCCTTATGACAGTACATGAGCTCTTTGCAAGCAGCCTCCAGACAGCCTAACTAAACCAGCACACTGGAGTACGGATGTGCTTGGCCATGGGGTTCTGCAGGGTTTGACTTGCAAATCTCCTATCCATGCAAGCAACACAATAGGTCTCAAGGTGGCCATGAAGTGACCAACAACAGGTAATGCAGACAAAACAAGCCAGCCTCCTTCCCACAGATTTCAAAGCAAAAAAAGATTACATTTGACATTTTTCAATACCATATAGAGTTAATTTTCTTAAAAAAAAAAAAAAAAAGGCTTACAAGTCTACAAAAAAGTGTTTTTTTTTTTTTTTTTTTTTTTTTTTTTTTTTTTTTTTTTTGGCAAACTAAAGGTTTGCTGGAAGAAATGTCTCCATGCTGCCAATTGGTTGGCAGAATGAGTAAGTCCTGTTGACAACTGGCAGCTCTCAGAAACAAGAGAACTTCCTTCTCTATCACTTTAGTAGGACTATTCTTATAGTCATTGTATGTTTTATACATTCTTTGATGCTTACACGAAATGAGACTGGGTACCTTAATTAGAGATTAATATTATCATACACTTGAAGTGCTTAAGGCATAAAGAGAAATCTCGAAGGAGTATTTTTTATCCCAGTCATCAAGATAATTATCTGAGATGGAAAAGTCCTGAGTTTCAGTTCCTAATCTAACAATTTCAGTGTCTTATCCATCTTCAGTTTTTGTAAAATGCTAAAACTCTCTTTAGAGCAAAGACTGGAATTTGGACAACTGTCCTAACCATTTCAATATTGTAGCACTCTGTCTCAGTGCACAGTAGAACAGCTTCATCAGATAGTTGGGATTTTTTTTTCTCTGCAGTAACTTAAAACCTTGTGGCTGAGTACATAAACATCATAAAACAGAATTGAAAATAAAACCTTATTCCTTCCTTGTTTCCTTTAGTTTTTATAGCAACGCCATCTGTTTCCTGTCTGCTTTGGCAGCATAAGCTTTTCCTGATACACAACACGCTATTTTTCTCCTGTTTGCAGCTTAGATTTATTAGAATGACTACCTTTCAAAACAGAGGAATATTTGATATGGTTACTAAGCATACTAATATTTGTAAGACAAAAATGACAGTCTGGAATGTCTAAATAGAAGTCGGGAAAGCATGGACTTCACATTCATTTTGAAAATATTAAAGGGTTCAAGTATAGTTGCTACACATTATTAATATCTTTAGGAACTTCATTCACATTAGCAGAAGCATACAAAAATATAAAAGCATGCTTGTGCACAGTAGGATACTGATGTTCACAGTATTGCAATGAAGAAGGACTATGTCTCTATTATTGTTCATATTCATCATGGTTAAAGATTAAACTGATATGGCTACGACAACGCTCAGTGATTACAAGTTCTCTTTTTAATGTAGTCGCTACTACAAAGAGCTGATTCTTAGATGCCTGCAAGTTAGATGTCAGAGGGCTTAATATATTGATGCCTGAACCCAAAAGGGAATTCAGATCCTTGCTCTACACTTCTTACCTATGAAAGAGTAAGCAAAGCGTCTAAAAACACTGTGTAAAATTCACATTCTGAACTAAAACTAGGAAATAGAAAATGCTTAGCAATGGTCTATGTATAAACTACTGCCTCTTACTCTGTGTTTCAGGTACCTGACTTTGACTGCAGCTCTATCCACTTTGGATTTTCTTTTAACCTATCCACAAAGAACTAATCAGTGTCACTGTGCAGCAAAGCATGCACACTTCGCAGAGCCAGGCAGGACTCTGCGGCTAGTACCCTCTCCAAAGAACCAGCAGTCTTGCTCTAGTTGTACTTTACATTCGGCAACCACCGGATAAAACATAGCTTTTGCTCTTCAGGACCCTGCCCTCCAGCTCAGTCCCTCAGCCACTGCTCCGCAAAATGGCCACTGCACTCTATGCCTCCTCCTTTTTTCCAGTGTCTAGTTGCACAGATTTCAGTCAGGAGCTGAGATTCAGTTTTGAGGTTGTATGGCTAGAGTCAGACAGCCGGTTCTATTTTGCTCTTTGCTTCTGTCTATAATATTGCTTTCCATCCTTACTGTATTTCAGACAGATGCAGCGCACATGATGCTGGCTTTTCTGGGATATCAGTTAGAGCAATCTCTATGGAAGCAACCAGACGAGCATGACTATACACATTTCTGTATTTCTATACACCCTCCCTGTTTTCTGATGAATACTCAAGGATATTCAATCTTTTAGGTAAGATTTATTTCTGTAATACTTAATCTATTATCCCTTTTATGACATCTTTAATAAAAGAAGTACATTCTAAGAGTTTACTTACTCCGCTAAGTATTTTTGACACAATTGCATAAAAAGTGTTATTCAGGAAAGTGATTTTAAACTGTTAGAGTTATCTTAAATAAAATAAAAATAATCACATGTAAAGTATAACAGGTATCTCACCTTAGTAAAAATACTTCCCAACTTATCAAATATAGTGTGTGTGCGCAAATATATATATATATATATACACACATATATATAAACACACACACAAAATATATTCACACATGTATATACATTCAAATTATACATATAGCTCAACAACTGAATTTTGGAATGTTAAATAACTTCTGATCAAATTGCTAACTCATCATCTACATTGTCATGTCAAGGTAAAATCCACCAGCCTTCCCTTTTCACATGAACACAGTTTGCCTGGAGGTGGAGAAGCAGAAGCACCGTGCAGCTGTGATGACTAACCGATGCTCATTCCACCCGGAACGCCGCAGCTGTGGTTCTCCGGAAGCTCAACAAGGTGTCGCCCCTTCAAAGCTGCAGCTCCTGCCACTCTCCAGCACTACAGCCATTTACCTACGATAATCCTGAGCACCGTGGCTGGGAAGCAGTTATGAAGGGCAAAGGAGGAGGGCTGTTTGCAAGACACTTGATCACTGTTTATGACAAATATCATGGCATTGGCTATTTGACTGACTTTCACATAACCAAAGCTTCTTTTCAGATCTCTTTGCTTTCATAAACTCACAGGACTAGTAAGGAATTCTAGCGCACAGCATTAGGTGCCAGTCCTGAGGGATGAGCCAAATCCCAAAGGGCCAGATCTCAATCACTAAACTCAAGTTTTAGAAGACTCATAAACATTTACATGAAGACATAAAAGAGTACCTGGAAGAAGCAGTTAAGGTAACATTTGGAGTCTGAGAACAAGACAGACTGGTGAGTAGGCAGAGTCAATGTTATCAGTTATAGATAGTGCATCTACCAAACACCCCTAAATGCCATAGACAGTCACAGAAATTGTTCTGCATGTATTTTGATATCAAGATATCAGAGAGAGAAATAGATGTAATGTAGTGAATTAAATGAATCTGAAAGAATGAATGAAACACAATGCAACAGTCATATTTTGTGAAATGATTTTATTGAAATGGATGTAACTGAAAAAAGTGTTGTACATCAATGAAATTTTTCAGTCAAGTGAAATATTAAAAACTTTCATAGTTTTCATATACAACAAGACATTGTAAACTTAGAAATAATCTTAGAAGTGTAGAACAGTGACATTGTGGAGTTGATATATGCATGCAAATCTTGCAAAAGCATTTAAGTGGGACTGCAACTGTTCATTTTGTCCCCCAGAGTGAAATGACCTTAGAAATAAAATGTAGGAATGGTCATAGACTTCTCTATTTCCTTCTGGCAGTAACTAGTAGAAGATGCTTATAGAAAGCACATTTTAAAAAGGGCAACTATACTGATATTTTTCCTAGTATAACCTTTCAGCTAGTTTCAGCCTGAGGATTTCATAATGTAGAACTTGCATCCTAGTGTTTAATAGGTTTTCATGAATTTGGTATAAATATTTGTCTAACTGCTTTTTGAAACATTTTGTTAAGAAATTATGTCAGAAATGATGTAAGCCAAAAGATAAAGACCTCCACAGTTTAACAGTGTTGTGTGAAAAAATACTATGCTTGCTTTCTGCCATTGGAGAAATCTGAGTGAGTTTTTAGAAACTTATGTCTTCTAGAGATTATAGAACAGCATTAAACTGAAATGTTACGGCTCTTAGGCCAAAATTTCCTGGTTCTGCATCAGAACCTGCACACTTGTATGCCCCTTTCTCTTTCCAACATACAGTTCCTCCCTGTTGAACAGCTTCTCAGAATCATCCTTGTTAGGTACTATGAAATTGTTTATAATCTCTTTCTATGTGCTTAATCATTGAATTTTCTGGATCAGTTTTCATTATGAGTATGGCACAGAAGCCAGAAAAAAAAGCTAACCAGTAAAAGACAAATGTCACCATAGAGAAAACATACCCCTTTGTTCTGTAGCTGTACCTGCTAGCTAGAAGAGCATGAAGACATTTCCACAAAGAGTTTTCCAAAATCTTGTAAGCTGTCTGTAACATGACAGATTATTGCAATATAATGCTTAATACTTACAAAAGTATTAAGCTTAATACTTACAAAAGTATTTTGTAAGTATAAAATACTTACAAAAGTATTAAGTACTTACAAAAAGTGATCCTTCTCTGGGTCAGGATCACTAATGCTCCTAGCTGATTTGGTTTCCACCATGAAATTTCTGAAACTTTACTGTATACTCTGGTCAAACACTTCAATCTACACTGGGATATCTGAGAGGTGTTAAACTCTTAAGTAGAAAGCTAATCCACAGTATCCTAATTCACACTTGCATGGAGACCAATACCAAAAAAGTTAATTTTGTCATCTGTGTTTTTTGTAATTCTGCCATAAATCAACATAGTGAGAGCTGTTCCCTTCCCTCCATTTATATTAGTAGTGGCTTGTAGACCTTTCCTTTCCAAAGACCAGAAAAGAAAGGAAAAAGAATACTTAACTCATTTATTTTTCCCTGAAATGTCTGATCCCTCAATTCCTTGTCACAATCGCAAGAAAGCATGAAGTATAATTACAAATAATTTAGAGTATGTGACCTTTTCATGAGTTAAATCATAAATAGATATGCAAAGGTATGTGTCAGCATTGAAACAAAGGGGGAAACCAATTAGGATGATTCTGGGGCACTGGAAGAACATAAAAATAGACAAGTCAATATTTTGCAGGACTGTAGTTGAAAGATCACTTAAATAGTATAGCTGGCCAAAAGGAGTGTAGCCATACAAACCTTATAGTGACAAATCCCTTCTGAAAAAATACAGCTTTTGTATCAAAGCAAAATTTAAAAAGGTGAAGCAAAAAAATAAGAAATATGAAACACTTCATGATGAAAAATATCTAAAATTACATGAAAACACTTTTCATCTACAGAGATTTCTGGAGACAGAAGAAAACAGGAATCAAAATTCAAGAGCAAGATAACATTTGCCCCCCTAGGATCACTATTTTATTACAGGGCTCAAAGGACTCAAGGAATCTAACAATTCAAATAACAGATATCAGAAATTTCATTGTTTCAAAAAAATTAAAAACTATATTCTTTACGTCTACATCTAGAAGCATAGTAGCAGACCAGTATCAGAAATGTAGCTTTATTTTCTTCAAGTTTTTTTTTTTTTTTTTTTTACTTCTAATCACTAAGAGCTACTCTTTAAGGCAAAGAAATTTTCAAATTTTTTTAAGCATGTCCTCATCTCTACCAAAATAAGCTACTGTGTCATATTTGCCATTTAACAAGCTTTATACATATACATACATTCTGTCACTAGCTGTAAGAAAGTAGATGATGATTAATACAGTACAAGAAAGAGTCTGTAAAATCTTTCATCAGAGACCTAACATAGATGCAATTAAATGAGTAAGCAATAAGACTCCAAATTTCATCATATAAATGTAGAGAAAGATTAAACTTTAAATATAACTGTGAATAGCTCTGGACAATTCAAATTAATTTTTTGAACTGTTTCTTGGGATTTACACAGCCGCATACATTGACAACAGAGACATGCTTTTAGAATTTTCAGTTTGCCTTTGATAGTTTTCTATTATCAAATGAATAGTTGGGATAGAATCCTTGAAGTGACCCATTTGTAAATAACTATGTCTAGATTCACAAGAAAAATGTAAATACAACTATAAAGACTTCTGATCAGACTAAACACTCCTCTTACCTAACTACACATCCTTTGTGGTTCTGCCAGAAAAAGGTTAAGGAATTGCTATTTTGTTGCTGTGCATATGCATAACTGCCTAGGTCAGGCAAGCACTGAACTTCTGCAAGCTTTCACAAAACAGACTTTTGTTCCTTTCTGATTGTCAATTTACTCTGAGAGTAAACATAATCAGACCTATCCATCTATAGAACAGTCACAGCAAGAGGTGGCTATATCCTCTCAGTTAATGCTCAGCCCAGGAGCTGAATTGTTCAAATGCAATTTCCTAAAAACAAAGTAGGCTGTCTGCTTTGGGTGAGGTCATTCCTAACTTTAAAAACTCTGAAAGTTAGTCTACATAATCATCTGGGATCTCTCTGGAGTTAATGGAAGAAATCTGGTGCCTGCGGAGGGCGATTCATCTGAGATAGATTAAGATAAGCTGCAGTCTAGCGAGAAAAACCTCATCCTTTGTTTTTTCAGAACACAGGTAGATGTACTATATTCTCAAAAAGGATGTTTTGGTTGTTTTAACCATTAAAGCTCCTTCTCCTCTGGAAATTGCTTTATTATAAGGGAATGGTATTTTAATACTGTGATACTGAGCATATTAAATAAATGTATTAGTAATTTATTTTGTTTTAAAATCAACCACTCCGGGGATTTTTAGTTCTGAATGAGACAAAACGGATAAAATTGGATTCCTTCAGAATTTGTATAAAATAAACACAACAACATGTAAATAAACAAAGAAGCTAAGCTCAAATGGCACTCATGAATTTTTTTTTTCGGTATTTGCCCTAGGTTGTTTCTTTCTCATTGGTGATAAACAGTCAAAGAAGGAATATAAGTTGCTCTGAAGAAATCTGTTCCATTTCACCAATGAAGGTTAAAAGAAATATGAGGATTTTGAACAAAATTAAGCTGTATTCACAGAACAACAATTTTCTGTTTTAAAATCAGCAGTGTAAAAGAAGGCAAGAATGCATCTATGTTTTCAAAAATATTTTAAATAACTAACAAAACCAACAAAAAAATAAGGGCTCCAGGGTCAAAATATGTAATTTGGAACGTGACTATATCCAAAATACTTCAATTAGGTCTTAAACACCTGAAAACCTGTACAAACATTTTCTTTTTTATGTAGTACTGACCAACAGCTCATCCTCACCTGGGATCAGCAGTGCAAAACTCAAAATAATCATGAGCAGGTAGAGGATGTAGCTGTTCCTCCAGTTGTTCCTTAGTTAGACAAGGAGGAAGCCGGCGAATAACTACCTGCACATATAAAATAAAATGGACAAATACCTTTGATCTAAATACTGTACAAAAAGACTAAACAAATAATATATTATTATTCTTTAAAAGCTCTTTCTTGAATTGCAAGTTTCAATTAAAACACTACCTTCCTAGTGACTTACTTTCTTGCATTTGCTGGCCCAAGGAATAATTGACCTATCTCAGTTTACTACATAAAATATAAAGAACAACAGCTAATGTAGAATTGTAGCATAATTGAAATATTCTGATGAAGAGCTTAAAAGCCACTGTAATCTGGCTGAGAATACAAAATATTAACAAATGGCAAAAAAAAAATATTGACTACATAGAAAGTTTACATTCTCTCTTTCCATAATTATTTAGTTTCAATTAACTTATGAGCTTTTTATTACAAAAACATTTTATGTACATCATCCAATGTCCTCACAATAAAGTCTCTGAGACTGCATGAACACTCCTACAACAGAATGGTGTCAGTACAGAAAACAGTAAAATGGTCATCAAGATTCAGATAATGTATTTCCACTTCTTGACAATATCTAACTTAACTTTAAATCATACTGAGTGCTTTCATTTCCGAATTTAGAAAATGGGAATAAAACAAATAATACAGTACTCTATATTCTTTGAAAAATGGTCAAGTAAACCTGGAAAGAGAAATGCTCTTGTTCTTGAAAGGACTGCTTTGCCACAGCATTAGTCAATCTTAATTTTTAAAGAATAAAAGATTAAAAGACAAGCAAATTTGCAGCACTGTTACTGAGGTCCTCAAAATACTTAAGAAAGCAAACATCCTCATTTTGCTGATAACGAAACAAAGACCATGTTAAAATGCTACATTCTCCTGAAATTAGTCTCAGGGTCATGCTCCTCATTTAAACTTCCTCTGATCCTTAGACACCACCCACACTTCTTACTACGTCCTTCCATGCCCCCCTGCCTTCCTCTGCACTTTTCCATCTCCACCTCACCTTCCCTGCAAATACTCCCACCCGCTCACCTGCCCCAGGGCTCGGCCCAGTTCTCTCAATCACACACACTCCCTTTTGCCCCTCTCTTCCTGTTCCCAGACCCCTTCCCAATCAACCCCCACCACCAGACGTATTCCTTAATCCCGCCTAAGTACTTCTTCTGTGCCTCTCCTGCCACCCCCGCTCAATGCTCAACCCCAAGGCATGCAACTCCCTACACGTCTATCCCCCAGGCTCACCCCTAAACAGTCTCACCCCAGGCATGTTCCCAGCCCCCAGGCACACCCCCAGGCTTACCCTCTGCCCTCAGGCTCCCAGGCACACCTGCACGCCCACCCCTAGCCTCATGTCCAGCCCCCAGGTATGCCTCCCAGCTTGCCCCAAGCCCCCAGGTTGGTCTCTAGGCACACCCTCTGCCCCCAGCCTCACCACCCACTCCCAGTCCCATAGCACACCCCTAACCCCATAGCACACTCCCCAGGCACACCCCAAACCCATGGCACACCCCCCAGGCTCACCCGCAGCCCCATAGCACACCCCCCAGGCTCATCCCCCGACTCCCAGGCTCACCCCCATCCCCACAGCACACTCCCCACAGCACACCCCCAACCCACAGCAACCTCCCCAGGCTCAGCCCTAGCCCCATAGCACACTCCCCAGGCACACCCCCAGACCCCAGGCACACCCCCAGCCCCATAGCACACTCCCCAGGCACATCCCCAGATTCCCAGCTCAGCCCTAGCCCCATAGCACACTCCCCAGGCACACCCCCAGACTCCCAGCTCAGCCCTAGCCCCACAGCACACTCCCCAGGCACACCGCCAAACCCACAGCACATTCCCCACAGCACAGCCCCAGTTCCCCGGCTCAGCCCTAGCCCCACAGCACACTCCCCAGGCACACCTCCGGATCAGCCCTAGCCCCACAGCACACTCCCCAGGCACACCCCCAGACCCCCGGCTCACCCCCAGCCCCACAGCACACTCCCCAGGCACACCCCCAGACCCCCAGCTCACCCCCAGCCCCACAGCACACTTACCAGGAACACCCTCAGACCCCCGGCTCAGCCCCAGCCCCACAGCACACTTACCAGGAACACCCTCAGACCCCCGGCTCAGCCCCAGCCCCACAGCACACTCCCCAGGCACACCCCCAGACCCCCGGCTCAGCCCCAGCCCCACTGCACACTCCCCAGGCACACCCCCAGAGCCCCGGCTCAGCCCCAGCCCCACAGCACACTCCCCAGGCACACCCCCAGACCCCTGGCTCAGCCCCAGCCCCACAGCACTTTCTCCAGGCACACTTTCAGCCCCTAAGTACACTCCTAGCCCGTAGGCTCAGCGCCAGGCTCACCCCCGGGCACGGCCCAACCCCGGGCTCGCCCCGCGGCCCCCTCCGTCCCCACGCGGCCCCTCACTTTGCTCAGCGCCGTTTTTTTCTCCTCTCGCTGTTTACCCGGCGCCGGCTGAAGAGGAGGCGGCGGCGGGGGAGGAGGTGGCGGCGGCCCCGGGGGAGGAGAAGGGGTTAGCGGAGCCTCCGGCTCGCGCCGCGGCGACTCCCGCCTCAGCGAGGCCTCCATGGGCCGCTTCTCCCAGCCGCCGCCGCCACCCCGCCCCGGCCCCGACTCCCGCTCAGACCGCATGGAGCCGCCGCCGCCGCCGCAGCAGCAGCCGCCGGGCGCAAACCTCGCGAGAACTGGCCGCTCGCCAGGCGGCGTCTCGCGAGACTTGCCGCGGCCAGGGCCGGGCTGCGCCAGAGTCGCCGCGTGGCTCCCCAACGGTCGCTGACTGTGGGGGCCGCGCCGTCCTCATCCCCGTTCTCCTCGTCACCTCCGTCCCTGCCTTCACGTACATGCTCATCATCCTCCTCCCCGACACGGGGACTCGCAGGGGCCCCCGCAGGCTCCACTTGTGCTTATGGGACAGAGACAACAGACACTTGTCCTCTTTCCTTGCCCGGGCCCGACAGCCCCGGCCGCCACCTCGCCTTGCCCTGGCCTCGCCGCTCTGTTGCGCAGCGGGGTGGTGTGTGCAGCCGCAATACACCTCAGGGCTGGGGCGCCACAGGCTTGGGACGCAGGGCTGGAAACCCAGGCAGGTCCCAGGGACTAAACGAGGCAGGAGAAGATGCCGTTACTCGCGCCAGCTGTGGAGTCCTGCACCCATGGAGAGCTTCTGTCCAGGGAGGCAGTGGCTGCAGTCAGGCAATGTGTCATTAGCATCCGCCTCCGAGGCTGTGCAGCTGGCTCCAGAGTCCGAAAGTCGTAGCACCGTTCTGAGAGGTGAAATCTCAAGATTTCACCTCGTGCTTTAGCTCCCACAGACAGTCACAACCTACCATGCTCAGCATCACTCCCAACAGCTTTTAGCAAACATCAGTGAATATTTGGCATTTGATTTATCCTATCAAATAATCTGAGGATATCAAATAAGAACATAAGAATGGTTATACTGCTTCAGGCAATGCCACCATCCTGCCTCTGACAGTGGGGAGGTCACCAGTAATGAGCAGAACAAGGATAAGAACAGGGGAAGTATATAGTAATTTATCTTGAGATTAATCTCTCGCCTGCAAGATTGAGATCACAAAGTGACATTGGCCTTCTGTGTGGCTGGCCTGGCAGTAGTGACCCATCCATCAGCTCAAGGATTACTCAGTCCTTGATTAGAATAGTGCAGTTTTGTGATGTCTAGTTCTAAGAAGTTTCTTTAAAGTCCTAGATTACTTGGGATGTCTTGGACCACTTCTCCTAGGCTTGGTGACAGAGGCACAGCAAACTGAAGAATGGCTGTGGATCATATGTAGGTCGTAGGTGTACCACTAGACTCCTCTGAAGTTACT
Organism: Rhea pennata; assembly: GCF_028389875.1. Lineage (NCBI taxonomy): Eukaryota > Metazoa > Chordata > Aves > Rheiformes > Rheidae > Rhea > Rhea pennata. Next base: position 151,693,345 of record NC_084663.1, read on the forward strand.
GAAAATAGACAGAATGAGCAAAAATGCCTGCAATTTGTGCAGAATACACAGAGTCAATGCTGAGCTTCAGATGCCGATGCTACATTGTCAGTCCTCAAACAGATGTCTGTCCATAGCATGACAACAAATAGTAGATGATTTGATGTGGAATAACTCAGTGCTGAAGCTGCTGAAAACAGAATTCCTATTCCATCTTAACCACCTTCTGTGCCCACTACTAGTGGTTACAATTCATCATCATCATAACTGGAAACCAAGTAATACTTGTGCCTGGAGGACATTTTCTGATGTTCGGTGAAGTCTGATTTGTCAAATAAGCTTCCACTTGCGTGTCAAGCTTCATGAATAAGAAACCTAAGGCAGGATATTCCAATCATCCTGTCGGTCTCACCTATGATCCTAAAAGGCCATTTGCAGCTCTATTAATTAATTAATTACTTTTTTTAAAAAAAAAAAAAAAGCATGCAGCATTGGCCAAGGAAACTCTAATGTGTTATTTGTCTTCAAATGTTTTAGGCAATAGTACAATAGTACTTGAGAAGAGTAGAAGAGCATGGGGAACACTGGGGACCACATGTATAAATGTCTTGGGGATTTTCAGACCTATTGTGAGAGCATTGCAGGCAACAGCCAGGTCCCCACTAAACTGGGACAAGATTGATTGCTGCAGGAGAGAGATAAGGTTATGAGACAGAGACAGGATGTCTCTTTTGGGGACAGACTGATAGGCCCCTCAACCTGATCAAGACCTGGACCCTTGTACCTAGTTGCTAAAGCTAACCAAGGAAATGATTAACAGCAATAATCAAGAACCTAAGGTCAAGTGAGGCCAAAATTAAGACTGCATGAGGACAAGGAAAATACCCAAGAAAAATAAAACTCATTTAACTAGAGTCAGGCTGAAAATCAGAATAGTGGAATAAACAAGAAAGACAATTCGTGCTATCCACTACGTAGTGTAAAGGCCAGAGCAGGACAGGTACTGGGAAATGCAGAACATCAGAGCACAGGAAGCGCTGCAGGTACAAAAATGAGAATTTAGATAAAACAAGTGCAGATCAACGTACTGAACAGAGGAGAAATGAGGGGATCCCCTAAAGCCTGCCTGAAAGATGCACCTCATCAACTATCTTGCAAGCTCTAACCTAACTGCAGCTGTATTAAGGGCTGGGAAACAGTACAAGTAATACCAAGAATTCCTCTGATGTTGCCAGGAAAAATCATTGGCAATCTAGGACACTTTGCATACATCTCTTTCTAGGTAACTTTTATTGCCAATAAATGAAGGCCAGCAACAGCCAGCCAAAATACTTGAGCAGATACCTGTGAAAGCATAATATGATATGTTGCCTTTTCAGCAATCCCCGTTTAAGGTGTTCCATCTCTTCCTTCCCACTCCTACCACGCTTCCCTACTGATGATGCTAAAACAGTGATTTGCCTTCCTTGAGCCTGAGAACAGAGAAGAAAAGATTTTTTTAATGCTAGATCAAATTCTCTGATTTGATTCATAACATAACCACATTAACACTTGAATTACCACAGCTGAGGCAGTGGCACAGGGCAAATATTCTTATGGGCAGAGTAGGAATACTGTAAAGCAGTGTTGCCATCAGAGCCAATATATCATCAAATTATGACTGCAGAGTACAAGAAATATAAAATCTCACCAATGTTTTAGTTTATTTTGTTAATGATAATAGTAGCATCATGGAAACAAGCGAACAACATGAGATTTGCATCTATGCCTGACATAAGACAAAAGGTCTGATTTGCTAGAAGACTGGAAGCAACTTCCATATGAAATTGCTTGTCACAATGCCTTACTAAAAAACTACTTACCCAAATTAGTATTAAAAAAAATACAGAATTTTCTAGAGAAAAAAGAAATAGTTCAGTTCTTTGTCTGAGGATCTGCTGGTGATAGTCTTCAGGCTGCTCTGTATGCAGCAATAAGCCTTTGCTATTTCTTTATCCACAACATGATCTTGGCTGCAATCATTCAGCATACATAAGCACAGAAGAAGGATGAGACTTGTTTAATACAACGGCTGTAAAGGCACACTAAAGAGTTTTAGTTGGCCAGAGTATTCTGATGTCCCCAGAAAAATTTCAGCATACCTTGCACATCAGAAGCTATTTGAACTACACATAAACTATCAGACACCAAAACAAAAAGAAAGCTCTTTATGAGCTTTCTATCCAGCCAAATTGAAGGAAACAGACTGGATGCTGGCCAGAAGGTGCAGAGACTTCCTGAATGAGTCTCTTTCTCCATACCCTGTGTGGATAAGACCTTTCACTTAGGCTCCTGGCAAGTGTAGACCATACCCCTTCTTTTTCAGGGGATTCTGCAATTTCAGGTGAAGCGTTTTTGAACTAGAAAGTCAATCATTCTCATTCTCCTTTTTAATATCTACGGAAATACGGAATTAGTATTAAATTCTGCACTGGGCACAAAATACTTTGATCCATAACACAGAACTGTATCTCTGCTACATTTAAGTCCCTCTAGGGAGTCACAGAACAATTCACACCGGCCCTGGGACAGAACCAGGTTTCTCTACAGTGCTATGGTGGCATCCATAGGAAAGCAGGGGATCTCATGGGCACAGCTAGATTTCATCTGAGTATCAGTTGTGAGAGGGTGTGGCATTTTGGCCAAAACATAAACTTTCCTTCACTCTTCCTCACTCCATACCCATAAATTTTAAAATGCAAGTGTAACAGAACTTATAATCATACAGAGACATGAGGGAAGCAGCCACCATCCTGGATTCATACCATGTATGCAGCCTTTCTGACTCAGATGAGGATTCATGAGAGGCACCAGGAAAAGAGCTGAAGAACAAAGATTTAACCAGACACAGCCAACAGGCTGGCTGAGCAGCTAGTAAGTAAGGCAAAGAAAAGTAGCATTTGAGTCACTAACTAGTGATTCATATCAGCTAATGGAGGTGCTAGGATAAATCAAGGAATGAAAGAAGCTCCAACAACTAGATAGTTCTTCAGATACAGAACCTCACCACTGAGAACTCAATGAGCCGTAAGACAGATTTAATTGGATGCTATGAGGTAGTTTATATTCCAATTAATGCAAAGCCATATGCATAAGAAAAAATTAATAAGAGATCACAGTAACAATCAGCGATTCAATATTCAATCACAAATTTAGAAATAAACTCAGTGTTGCCTTTCTTAGTGCAGACTTTAAGAGGACAGTTAGCAAAGAAAAATGTGCCGCTGGAGGGAGAGAATGACAGCAAGAATTCAGTATAGGTACTTGGATTCATCATCATCCCCCATCTGTTCTTATTTATGCAAAGCAAAAAAAAAAAAAAAAAAAAAAAAAAAAAAAAAAAAAAACACTTAAGTGTAAAGCAAATAATGATGCTCCATAAAGCGGATGAAAATTACTACAGATTAACAGAATACATAAATCTTGCTTTAAAAGTATCAGAAATACATCTTTAAATCTTGTTAACACAAGTGTAGAGTGTAGAAGTTATATTTTAGACCTATTACTTGATTTTGATGACTAAAACATGAATTAGCCTCTTCCATTTTGTTGAAAATCTCTGTGCATAGAAAAATTGCTGGTTCTCGAGAGCTGAAGTATTTCACACAAGTCTGGACTGTTAAACTTCAGGAAATCTATTCTAAACATTAAATGTCAGAACTTAGCTGGAAGCCACAGAAGAAAACATTATGACAGCTTGTAGCATTAAGTTTTTAATTTTAGCCCCTCACAGTGAGACATGTGGAACAGGCAAGAAGGGAAGGGAGAAGTTTATGCTAAATATGGTCAACATTCATGCTAAGTAGGAGAACAGAACAGCCCTGTTCTGTTTAGTGGATCAACAAATCACTGCTTCTACTTGAGACACAAGCTTTGTTTCATCATTTTCAGAGAACAAATAACACTTTAAAATACCACAGTTTAGAGACTTGTAAAAACTGTATATGGATGTTATTCAGTTAATCTTCTGTCTTGACAAAACAACTATGTGCAAAGAGAATGACTACAGCCCCTACAGAAGTAGTAGGCTGCAAAACTGCAAGTTTATTATTACACGAACTTCTGAAAAAGTAGCTCAGATGTCACTAATTCCAGGAACATTGATTTATCTTAATACTTAGGTCACTCACATTTGTTGTCTAGTCAACTTACCAAAAACAGTTCTTAAGTTATCTTTCAGTGATACAACACAGAATAATGGTGAAGAACTGGAGTTAATAATTAGGACAAAAAGTATAACAAACTAACATGCTGTGTAATGAATTTAACATACGCCAAGTTAGAGTTAACTGACGAAAATCATCAGAATTACTTTATAAATATATATTCCTTTAAGGAGTAATAAGCATTGAACTTCATGGAGTTTTTGGCCTATTTACTACAAAGCATTCCTCACAGACAAGATGAAAACTCAGAAGCCACAACATATTAGACCCCAGCTACTCAATTTAACAACATAGTAACCAATTCATTTTTAAGTATTACTTTTAAACCTCCAGTCTTACGATGGCAGTCACAGGGAAAAGTAAACAATTTAAAAAATGTGAATTTATTTTTTATTTCATTTTGTATGGTTAATTTTGTAGAAATAATAAGGTTGGAAATAGTCTTACATATATTTTTAACATCCTTAAGGCAAGCATTATTCCTCCGGTGTTAAGTACCGAGAAGCAGTTTGAATTCATATAAAAATAGCAAATTCCTGAAAGTATAACACAGTAACAAAACCACTAAAACAAGGATAATACACCTAGACAAAATTAGCCCCCTATCAGCATTTACAGTCATGTACTGTGGTCTGACATTGATGTTTCTAGCATCATATCACTTTCATTCATTTCAATCTCAAAGGCTTCTTCCAGTGGACGACTAGTATCTGTACTTTTCCTTTGATGTGATGTTTCTAACGTTACTATGCCACTTTCATCCAGAGTTTGCCTTTCTATATCAAATTCTCTGAAATCCCAGGGAGGTGAAATAATGTTCTTTAATGTCTTCATTGTGTGTACATCAAAATCATAACATCTTAATTTGTCTTTGATCTCTGTTCCTAAGGAAACAGACAAACCATTAGTTTATTCCAAGTGAACACTCCAAAATGTGCATCTCAAAACACTATCACCCAGTAAATTTTATGGTTCTATCTTTTCAGACCTACATTAAGCTGTCACTGCTTAATGAACTGAGTTTAATACAGTTGGTCCAGCACAATCCAATAGCCTGTATGTTTCTTAAAAAATAAAATTACTAAGTACAATTCAATGTCTGGAAGATCTTGGTTAAGAAATTAGTGATTGACGATTCTTTTTCCAATTATTAAACAGGCTTTTTTTGTTGTTTGAAGTAATATATAATATAATGTGCATTAGTGCATATCACACAGTTGAATGGTTCTTCCAGATAGGTTAACTGACTCCATAAGGAGCAACGAATTATTGAGAAGAAACACATGCTTCAGTTGTGCAGCTAAGTCTGCTGGTAAAGCAATAGGTCACATAAATGACTTAATGGCTTCAACCTCATTAACATGCCTGAAAGGGCATCGACTGTGTAACATTCATTACAGGTAAGTTAGGTCCAATGAAGCAGAAATATGTTGCAAAGAAATTTTCTGTGAGAAATCTATTTCATGGAATACAAATATTTCAAACTGCGGTAACATAATATATTACAGTAACAAAGCACTTATTTTATCACTTGCAAAACACTCTTTTTGGAGGCAGAAAGATTTATCCCAACTGTCTCCATAAAGCACAATTTTGTTATTATGAAAATACCTTGCCAATACCTCTCTACATATTCTAACTGAAATCAAGTCCCCTGATTTTTTTACTTTGTACTGCTTCAGTCCCCCATCCCGCCCTTTGTTTTCTTAGCTGTCGCAATCCTTTATATAAAAGAAATGTTCATCTCCTCCCAAAGAGGAAATGTTTTCTTTTTTTTTACATTGGTAAATTATTCACTGCCATGATGCTTCCAAAATCAGCCACCATTTCCAATCACTTTTCCCCCACACTGATCAATTCCAACTCATTTATCTTGTCTCTCTCTCTCAAAAAAAATGCTTTGTAAGTTGACGAGATAATGACAGACAATATTTTTTCCTGATCACAGAATAAGACTCCTCTCAAGGGATTCAAAGACTTTCAGAAGCAACACAAGTGACAGACTTACCAATGTAAGCTTCAGAATCGCCAATATACATTTCTATGCAATGTCCAAGCATTGTGACTGAAAACGTGTCATCCCTCCTAAGACCAAGGGCCTATCAAAAAAGTAACAAAAATATTCAGCAGCACATAAAACATTTATATATGAGTAAGTCCAGTATGATTCTGAGGTTGTTTTTTTTTTTTTTTTCTTTTTTTTTGAAAACACTGTCAGAGTATAGACTTCACTGTAAAAGTGAATTTTTGTGCAACCAAAATAATACTATCACTTGAACTGGTTGGGGGGGAGGGGGGGGAAGACATGCAGGCAGAGACTCATTCACAAGGCATGAAATAAAATATGCTATTAAAATAATGATTATAAAAATCGTACAAAAGTTAATTTTGTATCGCTAAGCTACAGTTTACAATAAAATATACTGAGACCTGCAAACATAGTTACACTCAGTGTATGTAACACAAGCTTTGAGGTAAACAGAACTGCATATAAATTCTCAAGTCAATCAACCCAAATGCTGGAAGTTCAGCATGCTTCCATATTCACTGTTACATTATGAAAACGTGAAATCACCAAAGCTGTCTTAAAATTATAATATACCATATACCATATAATATACATACTGAAGATCAATCTCACACAACAAAAAAATCAATTTATCTTTAGAAGTTACACTTACTGTAGAATTTCTATTATTTCAAGACATAGGTCGGAAGTATTTCAAATCATTTCAGCTCTATGTGAGGTTTAAATATATGAAACTTATGCAACCATTATGAAATTCGATTGATCAATAACGAAGAATGACCCAACTACTAAGTTTTACAAAGTGGCCATGACCCATCTACTAAGTTTTACAAAGTGGCCATTTTAAATCAACACGAAACTTGGAAAACTTCCACAAAATTTGCAAGATAAAGTAAACACTAATTTGGGCTGGATAAACTGTTGTTCTTTTTTCTAAAAGCAGAACAGTACGCAACAGTAAATATAAGATCTGTGGCCAGCACCTTAAATTAAACAAGTTACATACCGTATGAAAATAGTCAATTGCACTTTCAAAATTGCCCATTAGACTATGAATGTAGCCAATGGCAGAATAAGTTGAAGCATTTTGAGGAATTAGTACTAGAGCCTGGCGATGATATTCTAGTGCCTCTTCATATTTCCTGTTAGGATTAAATACAGGATATCTATTAGTAAACTTCAGGGTGAAAGGTTCTTTTACTGTACTACATTGATGTTTTCCTTGGCACAGTGACACACAATCCAGTCAAGAACTTCAAGATTATTGCTTCTTACTTTTGACATAAAAGAATGCACAAAAGAGTCATGGATATTGACAATTTTCTTCCTCAACATAATTGAGAAATCACTGTTCCCTTGATGTAGCACAACAGCTGTCTAGAGCTAGGCCCCATTTGGAAAGGATCTTAACAATTTGATACGGTAAATTGCCTTAGATGTTTAATGATCCTCATTTTAACAGTAGCTTGCTTTCTGTAGCTTTCATTTGTCTCCTCAGGAGAGGAAAGGAGAAATGCAAGAACTAAATCACTTGTTGTTTAAAATGAAAAAAGCACCCTGGGCAGAAATTTCACAACTGTTAAGTGCTGCACTGAACTAGGATTTCTCACGTGTATTTTGCTACCGCCTCTATCAGAAGTGAAAACTTTAACATATCCGTAATTTCCTTCAAATACCAGCCATTAATTCTTTGAATTGATAATTTTTCATTAATTATACTGTTTATTGCATTTGCTATTTTACAAACAAAGAATTATGGCATTACTCTGAGAAACTGAATTGTCACATTTAACACTATTATACCAAGTTGTTAAAAATGAAGGTACTATTAATTGTCCATACAGAAAAAAATTTACTGCTAACAGTTTTAACAAATTTATAAATAACAAAATATAAAGCTGTTAGAGGGCATGAGGTAACAATTAAGGCAGAAAATTTCTGCTACTGTTTGCTAACTGCACAAAAAAAAAAAAAAAAAAAAAAAACTTTCACACAGTTTGACATTTATTTTCAGTCACAGTCTTTTACTGCTGAATTAATTACCATTGTATTTTAACATGCTGCTTTCAAATTTCAACCCCTGTAAAAGTTAGGGAGTAGACATCCACTCAGTAACCTGTCATAACAGCAACAATATACATTATCAATACCAGCTATTATAGACATTTACAGCTGTCCAAAATGCACACAACTGCCTAAATTCTCAACTTGATTTTCTTTAGCATTAAAGACAGTTTACAATATTGTTTGGAAAGCCAATCTGATGCATTTCAACCGGAACAAATAACATTATTACAAGCTGTCCTAAATGTGGTGCAAACAGTTACTAACTTATTGCAAGAAATTAAAAAAAGACAAAAGGAATTATAATTGAAAATAGGACTTGAAAAAAAGCCCTGCGATTATACTAATGAATAGATTCCAGAAGCAGTGGCTTTCGTTTGATCTTGGCAAAAAGCACAACTATTATACATCCTATTTCCTACTGAAAATGAAGACTAATTGGAAATCTAGCACAAAGCAATTACTCCCAAAGCCAGAGCAGAAGTACATCTTATATCTACCATAATCACGTTCTCATTAGCAGCTTTGAAACAGAAATTACAGTACACATCATTTGGCCAATTAAAACCATGTCATCAAAAAAAAACCAAAAAAAACAGTGATATAGTACTGATTAAACTAGAGATAATACTGGTTAAAACAGATTAAAATAATTAGCAAGAAAATACTTCTCAATGTTAAAACTTGCACATGTACTTTGCAGTGCATCTTTTTCTTTTCCTAAAATGGAAACATGAATGAGATGTGAAATAATTCTGTCTGCAAAAACAGTAAAACAATAAAGTAATGTTTTATTGCTGTTTTAAGGTCACTGAAAATCTTACTCAAGTGAAAGCAGAAGCACTGATCCAAACAACTAACCATCATAAAGCCACCGGTATGCTTAAATCACTGGACATTGGCAAGGATGTTAGGATTTGGACGGTAGTCAGTTAAGAGTTAGGTTGTCCTAAGGATCTAAAAGCCTATGACAAAGTTCTATCAGATAAAAATCAATAGTTAAGAAAATGCCTTTGCAGTAAGTACTTTAACTTGCATGTGAAAAATAGGATATAAGGAGTGATTCATGTGTTAATACTGATGAGCTGATTTAGGGGATTTAGTTCTTACAAGGCGCTTCTACATTGCTCTCATGTGGCACTTAATGTAAGTAGGTAGTACCTTAATGTAAGCAAATATGCCTACAGAAAACAAACACATTTGCATAATATTCTAGATAAATGTAGCCCTATTGCTCTCTGCTTACTTGAGTTTTCTGCAGACATGTCCCAAGTTGTTCAATAAAGGTTCCCACTTATCAACTGTTACCTGCAAAATAGCACAAAAATTCCAATAACTTCAGCTTCCTAGAAGGTAGGAATTACTTGTTTGATTACTTTTCAAAAGCCGTACAAATGAATAAAACAATTCATTCATAACCAAGTAAAACATCACATGTATCTTCAATTCCTTTCTAAATACTTACATACTAAATATTTTCTAAATACTAAGAACTTAAGCTTAAAACATTAACTCTCTAAAATTTTGCAGTAACTGAGGTTTTCTAATTCTTCCATTCCCACCAAACCAACTGAATTTCTTTAAAGTGTCAATGATATTAAACATGGATACAAAACCAAATAAAACGTGTTTTCTACTCAACTAAAAGTCATATTTAAAGCCTCTCAGCCTAGGAGTACTGAAGACCCTCAAACTTATTGAATAATCACAACTAGTAAAGGTCTTTTTAGGCTGCATCTCTCCTCCATAGGCTAACTTTATCTGTTCTAACAACTTAGCTCATTTATGAGGCATGTAGAATATTATATGTAACCCATGAACATTTTTAAATATTTCTTACTGAAATTAGAAAAATCATTTGAATCTGATGTATTACAGTTTTGCAGTTTGTGTGAATACACAAAAAGGTTTGTATGCTCAAGTGTTTGGAGGAAATCAGGATCATAGTGGTTGAATTTTGATTCACAGAAGAACCAAAACCACTAACACATTTGTTGTCAAACTTATCAGTGATTATTTTCAGGAAGTTAGTTTTTGCTACCAAGCAAACCCAGAAGAATCAAACCGACAACACACTTCAAAGTTTCTCTTATCTAAATCCATTCAAATTCACAATTAATTATCCCTGGGCCCATTCCCACATAGTGGCTCTATCTAGTAGATGAACTACAATCCACACCTGCAGGATTATGTTCAAAAGAAAAAGAAAAGGAAAGGGCTAACACTTCAGGTGGCAGGAACGATCTTCTCACACGCCCAGATCCACCACCAGGCCAAAAGCCGTTGGTCTACTAAGACCCAAGACTGAATATCGGACCTGGATTACACTGTCCACTCAATATGAATACTGTTTTTTAAAATTCACGCAGAATGTCTCTCAGTGCTATGGAAAAGCAAAAAGCAATGGCTGACGAGTCTCATCTAAAATATCAACATACCCAACTGCAAGTAGATTAGCAAAGTTTTAAAGTCAGATTTATATTAGATTGTTTGTATCCTGAAGTAAATGCAACATATTTGCCTCATAAAACATTACAGAATTTGCTAGAGTTTTGCAAATCAATGCTCATGGACATTAATAAGAAAAATACCTCATTTCCAATAGCTTTAATTTTTTCTAGTGCATCAAGAAACCATTTTTCTGCAGTTTTCCAGCTAGATATTAGAGAGAGGGAGAAAAAATAAATTAGCACATTTTCTTTAGTAGAATGAGAAAAAACTGTATTACAAGGAACAGTTTTTTGACATTATTTGGTCATAAATGAAGTTATCTATAAAAACACTAAATCAAGTTTACTGTATTTTGCACGCTTGGCCATGCGATCCTAAGAGCTGACAAAATAAAGAAAATAGAAGCAGCTCAAGAACATTCACTAAACACTTCTTATATTCATTCTCTTTAAGAATAAACTTGGAATTTCTTAACTTGATAAAATACATTGCTGTACAAAAATTTATAACATGCGTACTGACCAACCCCTTTTCAAGGCATGCAACTACCCAGTGAGAGGCACACACAAGATAATAATCTATCTCTGCATGTTCCCCAAGCTTTACTCTTTCCTCATTTAATCCTTAACAACCAAGAGTGATTTAAAAAGCAAGGGTCTATCTAAACCAGAACTAAAAGAAATTTTGCATTCTACAGCTCAAAATAAGTACTTTAGTAGTTATTTCTATTCTTTCTATTCTTTCTATTCTTTCTATTCTTTCTATTCTTTCTATTCTTTCTATTCTTTCTATTCTTTCTATTCTTTCTATTCTTTCTATTCTTTCTATTCTTTCTATTCTTTCTATTCTTTCTATTCTTTCTATTCTTTCTATTCTTTCTATTCTTTCTATTCTTTCTAGAAAAATCCATGTTAAAACTTTAATTTAGTTTTTCAAGCTTACTCTCCATTTTGAAATGCAACCACTCCAACTTCATGCATGACGAAAGGATCCTCAGGTGCAATACTTAAAGCTTGGCTGAAAAACCTTTCAGCTAACTTGGAGTTGTTGGTCAAACCATATTCCAGCCCAATATAGAGCATTGGCAAATGGCACCTACAAAAAAGTGCATGTGCTTATTCATATCACAAAGTAAAGAAATACCAAGTATGTTTGCACGCTTTTATGTACATACAAGTAAAAAGTTGTTTTTTAAATAGACTACCAACCTAAGGATCAATTTAAAAGATTTTGTATGTTATTGACAAGAATTTGAACTCTAACATGAAATAGTAATTTAATTTGGAATTATACATATAGGCTTGTGTATAATTTCTCAGTGTCTAAGCTAGTTCTGAGTTTTTTTCTGGTTTCTTTGCTATATTTTATATATAAATCAAATATGGATGATACAGTAGGATTATATTTATCAATAATTACATTAATCATTAATTACATACTATTATATGCAATATGACACGATTAATCCACTACTTGTTTTACTGCTCTCTCCACAGTATCAAGCAGCTATTCAGGCTATTACTACACAGCAGTTCATGACATGAAGTGGCTAACACATGATTCACAAATTTTTATTTAGGAAATCTATTTTCTCTCTGGAAGTTCTCTGAAACTTATCAGGAAGCAGTAAGTTGCCCAAGAAGACATAATCCTTTGGTCCCTCTCCCATTCACAGATGCCAAATGAAACATAAGGTCCTCTAAGAAAAAACAGCACGGAAGGCTATATAAAGTCAATGTAACAATATACACAGTCAATGTAACAAGGATGCCCAACAATTTAATATAGCCCAATTTTTAAAGTAATGATGTACAAGCAACATTCTTTCAGCTAAGCTTTTTCCATAAAATATCTTAGGAGTAAAAACAAAAAACAAGTTCTTGAATGAACACAGCCTTCCACATTTTAGCAGACCATCTGAAGAACTAGATTATTCATAGAACTAAGTTGCAGCATTTTTTTTTTTTTTTTTTTTTTTTTTGTAATTTAACCTGAGATGAATGGGAATAAACTGCTGGTGCCCGGATTAAGGGAACGTAACTAACACCCTCTTCCCATTTCAGGATTGAAGAAGCTCCCATTCCACAAGATACTCCAAAAGAGAAAAGGTGCTTTTGGGATTACATGGTAAATGTAAAAAAATGAGTAAGGAAATTTCATCCTGCCCTCTCATACTTTCGAGGGAGAATACTGCATCAGAAAACTCCTGTTGTGCTTGAAGCCCTTGAGGGGAGAGAGGGAAAAATAAATAAATAAATAAATAAATAAATAAATAAATAAATAAATAAATAAATAAATAAAGGCTGCTCAAAAATTTTGACAGAATGTGATCTTAAACATGAACATTCTGAAGAATGCAAGAAAAAACAGTATTTAAGCAGCGCACCATAGCAAAATATAAACACAATTCAAGAGAAAGTTCAACAACATTCTTGCACCAAATTTCAAAGCTTGCCACAGCAGAAACCAAGCTCCTAAAAAGGGTTGCCCAAGTGATCTGTAATGACTTTTTCCTTTTACTAGGAAGTACTGTTGTCTAAGTGTAGAACAATACATAAGCATTAGTAGTGTTTCTATACACAACTATTTAATAAACCTACACTAAGAATTAAAGTCACTAAATGTTGCTAACTAATGCCTACCTCCTTCCCCATCCCAAGTAATCTTTGAGAACATAGTTTAAGAAAAAGGTAGATTAAACAAAGGCAAATCTTGCATCTAATCCTATAAGCAACTAAAATGATACTAACAGTTTAAACAAAATGTTAAGTTCTGCATACCCCTTAATTGTGTCTTACTCAAATAAGCCAGCAGTGACACTGTGCTTCTTAACACTGGTTAAGTGTTCTAAAATTATAACAATAATCAAAATGAAGTTAACAAATCATGAAGCTGTACTTTTTCTCTCCTCTCTTGTCCTCTATCAGATAATGGTTGCAAATGTATTCCTACTCTTTAAAAGGATATATGTCAATAAAATACATAAATAGTTTATAATAACTTTTACAAGTTGGAGGTTTTTGACATACCCTTTCATGAGTTGTGCAGCTGTGAAGTATGCAGCCATTGCTTGGTCATGCTCACTCTCAACTGCAAATGAATGCCCATATGCTATCCATGCAGGTCCATAAGTTCTCTCAAGTGTAGTAGCTTTGCTAAAAGCAAGAGCAGATCAATACAGTAAATATTTGAAATTAGATTTTATCTACCTCAACTGTCTGCTTACATAGCAATGCTATGCCATACAGTTAAGCATTATTAACACATCTTCTCTAATGATCAATTTAAGTTCACTTTAAAATCTCACCACCAAACTATTTAACACTTAATATTTGACATTTTCAAGAACTTTGTGTTATTCCTGCGGCTGTTCATGGAAGTCAGAAATTGTTAAATATTACTGAATATAGACAATATAACAGGTGGATTGAGCAAGGTGGTGGTGACTTATTACACATTACAAAGTTCTAGCTATAAATTTAAAAATAATTCAAGAAAATGCAAGCATCATAAGCAGGATATGAAAATACCTAGTTATAAACTTGCAATGAACTATGTGTAGAAATTTTGCCATATGACTGTACCAGTTTTAGTGAAGGCACAGTGTTTGTCACAGTGAAACTCGTTACTTCATGTCACAGATAACGGAAAACATTTTGATCTCTGTCTCCTGGCATAGAACTTTAGATTTCAACAGTTTCATCTTCCCATTCTACATCCTAGACAGCTTCAATTACTTCAAAAACTTTCCTCATAGAGAAGCATTCCTCCAGAATGCTTGTTTACTGCCTTCTTCTGAATTCAGTTCAAATGCCTCACATCTTTTGTGAGCTCTCCACTCACTTCAACTTGTCAACAGTTAGATCTTACACAAGACGGGTGACAAGTTTATCCCAAACAATATTTCCCCAATTGGTGCTAAGCTACCAAATGCCCTTTTACAAGATCTGCAGGAACAGGTTAGCACTTAGAAATAGCCTGAAATAGTTTGCTTCCTTTTGGAGCAACCAGGATGATGCTTTCCTTACACACTCTAATGTCCAGCTGTCCCCTCTAATCTGTTTAGCAAGTTAGAAGTTCTGACATCTTATCTTTTCATGTCGTATTTCACATAATCTCTTCCTAGGATTTGCATCATATTTTAGGAAGCATCTGAGACTCTAGTACATGGTTTTGCAAGCCCAGAACACTGATATAGCAGACTAGCATTTTTATCCACAATATCTTCAGATCCTTTTCTAACAAACTGCTGCCTAGCTCACAGCTACCCCTAGCCTTGCAACTGTGTACTTTATCATTCTTCAAGTAATTTAGGTATCTTTTTTATCGTTCTATTTTTACCAGAGCTGTTTTCCTCTTTGGCAAGATTACTCTAAATTCTAGATGAGTCTTCCAACATGCTTATAGACCCTCCCAGGTAGCTTGCAGATTTACTAAAGATATTTTATTTCACCACCCAAACCATCTAAGAGACCTGAGTCACTCAGGATGACTCCTCAAAGAATGTTACTGCACCAGAAATTTAAACAGTCTAAATTATTAATTCATCTTTGCAGGTACTGTCAATCTAGATTTACAGTGGGTTCCAAAGGGAAAATGCAAGCCTTAACAGGTTGGTTTAAAAGCTTCTCACTTTAGGTTTATAGTACAAAAACAAATGCCCTACTTGCGAACAAACAGCTTGGGCAAAGAAAGATTTAAGCAAAGCAGCCAAATGGCAGGATTTTCTACCTAACTCCTTCCTTTGAGGTACAAAACCTGAACCTGGTGGAATACATATGTGTCCTTAAGCTAAGCTCTGAAGCTTGATTACCTAACTGTAATTAGCTTGGCACCACGAGTGAATGCAGTTGCTATAGTCACCCATAACAGGAAGATGACTGCATGAAGAGGTTCCAGATTAAGTTCATAAATTATTTTTAAAGCATTGAGAAGGCTGAGATCTAATTGCCATACCAAAGGAAGGTGTAAATTAAAGGAATATTTTACAAGTAACTAGTTGATCTAAGTTTCTGTACACTATATG
Organism: Rhea pennata; assembly: GCF_028389875.1. Taxonomy (NCBI): domain Eukaryota; kingdom Metazoa; phylum Chordata; class Aves; order Rheiformes; family Rheidae; genus Rhea; species Rhea pennata. Next base: position 151,709,099 of record NC_084663.1, read on the forward strand.
AGTCTCAGAAAAAAAACGTGAACATTAAGTATTTATTTAGCAAGTGCAACAGGTTCACTAACTGAAACTGGACAACAGTTTTACCTGAGGTACCTTCTGGCATGTTCATTTTTGTGGCCAACCATGAGATAGTAGCATCCTACTGCAAACCATGACACCTATGCATTAAGTTCAAAACAGAATCGTATTAGCCATATTACTCTAATTTTAGTAAAACAAAAACACAAGTGATAGGCAACACACGAATAGGTGACAGAGAAGTTATGAACTTTTTCACCAAAATGACTTTCAGCTTTTAATATCATTTTATTGGCATCTTACAGATAAGCTAAACCTGCTGGTATGTACCAGAAATATGTATGCCATTAAGTATATTTGTTCAATCTCAAAAACAGAAGGCTAAACCCAAATCTTATTGCTGTTTCCAACTACCCACTTGTAAGAAATACAGAAGACAGAGCTGAACACTTCTCAGAGGAGCCCAGTAATAGGACAAGAGGCAATCAGCAGAATTCGCAACATAGGAAATTCAGACAGAATGAAAACAAAACATTCTTCACCATTAAGATGATCAAACTTTGGGACAGATTGCCCAGAGAGGGAATCAGTGGTATCTTTTAAGTTTTTATTGACAGTGAATTCCTTATGTTGAATACATTTTACAGGCACTTTATTATTTTAAAAGAACCTTAATATAAAACAGTTACAATGCAGGGAAAATAAAAGACAAACTATTTTCATTAGCTCCACCCAGAAACAGATTTTGAATTCTGGTTGCTCAGACAGACTATTACATTACAACTTCTATTTGCAGTCACCTAGAGAAAACTACCTACTAATGAAGACTTGGAAAAACTTACAGGATTATTTGGATACAAGTCCACCAGTTTATGAGAAAGATAGAAAAGCTCTGGATAGGGGAAGAAACAAAAGAAAATTAAAACATGCTAACACCTTAAGATGTTTCAAGTCCTTTAACTTTCTACGTGAAATATGCAGAACATCTAGGGGTACTAACGCACAAACTAACAAAGACATTTTTTGTTTAGCTATGATGTTTCTAACTGCCTGGAAATAGATTCAATTTTCTAGTTAACTAAAGAAATTAAATATTGAGAGCACACAAACAAGCAACTACAAACCCCACTAATAATTATGTAACAACATAGGAGGTCACTAGCAGCTATTAAAGTAAATGTCTGTAGTATTACACTTGAATGCATCTTGCAAAGGTTTTGAAAAGACCAAAGTTCAGTTTCTTACATCTAAAAAGTAAAACACATGGCTAGACTAATTTCAAAAGAAAAGTCCTGTGCTTCATTATGCTGAAAATTGGACAAAATAATTATTCTATTATTTAGAATACTTTTAAATAATTAGAATAACAAGTTTTTTGTTTTTGTTTAGAAAGTCTACACTAGATTCTAATAAGAAGTGGAAGTGATCAGATACAGGTTCATTATTCTCATGCCTACGCAATTTCAAAAGAAACACTATAACAGTACATAGGACTTCTATTTCCCTGGAGTATGTTGTTCTTAAGCTGATGAATTTTGTCCCGGAGTCCTCTGTATCAACTCCTGGTTTCAGGAAAATCAGATATGCAAATCTGTTTACAAAATATCAATTTACAAAATGGTTCTCAAGGCAGACTTACAAGAAAGTACTAATACACTTACTGACCTATTTATTTAGAGAAAATACACCATTCTTTGACAGAATGCAAATCTTATTAGCTCCTTGATTCTATTTTCCAACTGGTTTTAAAGACATCTATGCTATTCACTTGATACGGATGTTTATATACAGTTTGAAATGAGAAAAAGCTATTCCAGATCAAAGTCAACTAATACTGTAATTGCAGCAAAGATACTGCATGATTATAAACAGATCTGAACTAGAAAAAGATCTTCACAATAGCAAATGCAAGAAGAAAGAGCCCAGAAAATCATCTGTTATGGAAAAAGTATGTCCACCTAAGCATACATACTGCTGAAGACTTCCTTATAATTTAAATGCAATATATTTTCTTCTGTTGCTAAGGGGAAAAAGTACATCTAGGTTCTTCAGGAAGATCACCTTAAAACAGAGCTCAAACAATAGAAATGAAACAATGTAGCTCACTACCTTTCTGACTATATAGCCCCTTATTTAAAAGACAGTGGCTTTCATGTTCATAATAGTAAAGATCATTTGTACAATTATTTTTTGATGGTTCTGAAGCTCCATTTCAAAGACTCTCTTCTTTCCCATTGTCCTCATGAAAGAACCAGTAGAGGAAAAAATATATGTAGATTTTTAATCAAAGTTTTGAGTGATTGTCTATTTTTTAAACTGAAATAAGAATTAAAAACACCAAGCAACCCCCATATATACATATTTTTTTAAAAAGAGTTGTGATTCTTACCAACTGTTATGTTTCTTACCATTTGCTTTATTTAGCTCCACAAGCGTCCCTATATGCACAGGTAAACAGTTTGCATGGAAAGGATCTTTTTCCATCACTCTAAAAATAAGAAGAATAATATGGAATACACATTTCAAAACATTCAATGCATTAAGAACAAGCTGCTTTTATACTATGCAATGTTCAGGTTAATTACCACTTTAAGACATCCATTTGTGACTAAGAGAGAACTACTCACAGCATAAAAGCTAATTTTAAGAACAGAAAAAAGATATTTAATAATAATTTAATATAAATATTAAATTAGCTTAGCAGATAAGGATAAGAGAATTCTGGCAGGCTGAATATACAACTAGAAAAACTGCATATGAACGAGTAGACAAGAAGCAACATTTCTGTTCATCTTACTCATAAGCTCCTTAGGCTTAACAGAAACTAAGGGAACAAGATCTATACCACAAACAAACTACGCCACAGAAAATATACTTAGCTGAATTTTATATCTTTATTTCCTGTGGCTGCCAGAAAGTTTCACATGCAACAAGCTGCATACAGGACATGGCTTACAGGCAATCGCCCATTCTATAAGGACTGGTATTTGATAAACTAGGAGGGGGAGAAATGATTTCTCCAAATCTGTTGGCAGAACCTCTTAAAATCAGAAGTACAATGTTACAACTTCACTCTCTGAGAAGAGATACACTTGGAGACAACTAAAGCTTTGAACTATTTGAAAATATAAACTAAGTATTTGGAATATCAAAAGAAAATGAGGTATACAAAACGGTCTCTTGAAGAAAATCTAAAAATTTAGTAAGTTATCTATTTCAAAGGTTATAAGGATTTCTAAAACTCCCATTTCCAAACTCTGGAATCTGTGGCATTCTCCTTCTCAGGAGATGTATACACTTCTGCCATTTCCTGCTACAGAAGGTGTAGCAATTACAAAACTTCAGATAAAAGATGTGATAATATAATTTTATTGACTTCAGTAGAGTCACTCACTCCAATGGGATCATGATTTTACTCAGATATTTACATTTTCACCAGCAGCGAGTATTCTCTACAGCATTCCCAAACTCTTGCCTGCATTGGGCTCCAAGAAATACTCTACACGGTGATGACTTCCTTGAGCTAAGGAAAAGTTGCATTACAAACAATAAAACTGAAATATTACTTTACACTATAGTATTTTGAGACTATGCAGTACAAACACAAGAAAACATAGTTTTCCTAAAAAAAAAAAAAAGTATATCAAGGCAGTACAGAACAGCTCCATGGCCATAGGAATCATACTTAGCACTCAGGGCAATCATACTTCTCAAACAGCCAACAGATCCAAATCTGTTCATTCTGCAGGCCAAATCAGAAGTAGGTAGAGAACATGTGACACTGAAGGTAGCAGAGGAAGGAAGAAGATGGACAGATGTGCAACACTGTTAATTACAGAGAGCTTTGCTTTGGCTATCAAGTTATTATGCTTGTCGATGCACTGAGCAATGAAATTCTTAAGTCCAGGCATAATTTTTATTCTACATAGCACAAGAATAAACAAACCAACCAACCAACCTCAAAGCTGCTTTCCATACTTACACCGAAGTAAGCTTGTAACACATTTTGAAGTCACAGTTATAATAATGCCTTTCAGCTAAGGATACTACTACATCCAGGTTTTCCTGGAGACCATCTACAGATTCAGGAATCACTGTTTCACTGGGTTTATTATACTGAAAGACAAAAAACCCCAAAAACAACACTGATAACAACTGAATCCAACTTAAAATGAGAAGATACAAATGTTAGTATTTATTTTCAGTTCTAAAAGACTGTAACTGCATTAATCACATTAAAATTCTTAGTTTTAAACTGGAAGCCCATAAATCCCATACCTCCTACAAACATTCTTTATAATATACTTTAAAAACTCATTTTACAGTGTGAAAAACACTTGACTGTCAGTAATAGAAGTGCAGACTCTAGAAATGAAGTGACAGTTGGCTTTCAATGCCATCACATTATCTTCAGAAAAAGCATTTTGGAATAATTTTGTTACAGTCCATTATTGTCAGGTAACTGACATTTTACCTGCATTAATAATAATGTTCTCTATTCTCTTTTTCCATCTATAAATTTCTCATGAAATAAAGATTAAAAAAAAAATCAATTTCAAGTTGCCACCCAACTTTTGGTAGCAACCATCCAAAACTATAAAACCCCAGAAAATGAATTTACATGAAGCTATTATTTTACCACCTGCAAAGTGTCACAACTACATCACAAATTTTAAAATAACCAAAACTGTAATGATCTTCTGATTTTTCAAAGCTCAGAATAAACAGAATCATAGAAAATTTACATCTAAAGTCAATGATTCCATGCAGCTCTTCAGCTATTTAGTCAGTTTGTTTTTACCTTTTTCAACTTATTCTCAAACAAGAAGTGCAGCAATTCTTGTTCTTCTTCTGTACATTGTTTACTAAGAGGTAGAGATTCAAGAAGTTCTTTTTCTGTATGAATAAAAAAATTTGAAATGGTCATATTAGAGAAGAAATGGTAAGATCAAACCTTTATAGAACTTAGATATGCAAAAAGTTTTGTAAAGCTCATCCTAAAACTACAAGGAAGATAACAGCATAAATACACTAAAAACAAATACTACTACTAATTACAGAAACTAGATTTTGATCTTACAATGCTAAGAATTAAAGGAATTCAATCATTAGCTTCTCCAATTAGTTTAAATGTAGATTTGAGCAGATCATAATTTTCGCTCATTTCATAAATTTACTTTTACCCTTTTAATACAACCATCTAGTACTTCACTGATACCTGAGTGCAAATTATTATCTCATAATATGAAGTCTGTTACTTGTCGTATTGCTTTATCTTTTACCCAGAAGAAGGAAGAAAAGGAGAAAGCAGCTAAATGTTACTTGTATTAGAGAAGCAAACACTGCTTGTCAGACCTTCTTGTGCTGTCAGCATATGGTGCGATGTTAAAAGATCAAATGCTTCAAAGCAGTAAACATCAAGCTTCAAGGCCTCTTTGTAGCTGTATGTTGCTAGGGTTCTATTATCCAAAGCATCATAGATCTTCCCTCGCAAAAGGCATATAGAGCTCTTGATCTGGTGGAAAAGCAGGGCTGGAGGTCAAAGACTGAATCAATGTTTGCAATTTGGTTTTGAGCACAAATCAAATGGGCTCCCTGAAAAGTAAAAAGCATTTCATGTATGATGAAACCTGATTTTCTAGTGCTTTCATAAAATAAAATAATGTTTCTAATAATTTCAAAGTCAGGTGAATACTGTCTAAGGCTATTTACTGCCATTTTTGCTAGAAATAAATACAGGGAAGAACAGAATTCATCTTTCCTACTTCAGGCATCCAGCATTTTGATATAGAGTTCTAAGCTATTTAGACTAGGTTCCCTTCATAGGCAGAGGGAAATGGAAACTTCCAAAGGACAATGCACTGCTCCGTTGACTGTTAAAGACAGCATGATATTGGAAGCTAATTTTTAAAAATCTTAAGTGAAATCAGATGAGCTTCATCCTAACAGTTAGCATTTCAAGTAAGCTGTTAAATAGGAAGACGACTACTAAATATAAATACCATTAAAAATCCATGAATAATAAAACTGTGTTTTTATCCTTCAGATTTTAATTAAAACATTTCATGTAAGACAAGAAAGACCTCAACAGAGATGAAAAGGATCAAATCAATGGACTCAGCTAATTTGAGCAGAACAACATATTTTACCAGGCTAACTCTCACTCAGGAGTGCACATACTAGGAACAGCATAGCTTAATTAACAACTAATATACCCTACAGGCTGGCAACCCTAACACTGTTACCAGTCACACTTACTCTGGAAGTGATATCCACACAAACAGTGTTAGTAATTTATTTGCTTTTGAAAAAGCCATACTTAAAGACAGCATTTTGATTAACAATTTCTCGTAGCAGTGCTAACTTCAGCAATTCCCTGCTTTGGCAGACCAAACTCATCCTCCTTGCATTAGTAAACTACGTTATCACAAGCATTTCTGAAGATTAGAACTGATGAAGCTGAATTTTTTGGCTGGGTTATTTTTCAGTCAGAATAATCTCCCAATTAGCTCAATGACCAGCCACACAAACGCTTGGACCAGCACACTATAGAATAGGGAGAAGACAGTGAAGGAGCAAGAACGAACAGACAAAAGCTGAGTACTACCTTACTTGCTAGCAGTGCCACCTTACATATAGCTATTAAGGTGCACTGCCATGACCCAGTCTAATCAACTTCTGCCTTAAGCCCATTAATATCAGCATTAGAAATTAAGTTCACCTTGATGATTTAGCTGATTTTGTTATCCTACTTTTACATAGAAAATTCTGTTTGTCAGTCACCTTCACTGCAATTACAGCTAGTGAACTTCATTTCACAACTTGGCAAGCAAAGACTCTTCATAGAATCAGTTCATATGACTCAGCCTAGACATGGCAATGATCACTCTCAACCATGTGCTCATACAGAGAATTTTTCCACTGAGCTTAAGAAATATCACCTTAATCCCACAATTTTCAAGTGTGATCAAGCAATGTCCCACTGAAAACAACACCTGAGTGATTAAGGAAACTTTTTAATTAAAATGTCTGATGGGGAGGAAAGGTTACTTTATATCTAGGGACCTGCAGCCCAATTGAAAGAAATGGGAGTTCACATTATCAAGACTCAATGACAGCAAAGAGTTAGCATTCTAAAAAACAATACTAGATCAAAAACTTGGTGCAAAGCCTCTATAAGTAACTTATGAGAAGTTGTTGCAAAGTGCTCTTCATATTTCCAAATCAAGTTATTTTTGTTCAGGCAGGCTAACATCTAACTTCTGACTGCATTTTTGAAAATTATGTTATCCAAAGAAGAAAGTTTAAACATGTACAGAGTTTCAAACACAAATAACTGCAAAAATCACAAGTATTTTATCAGTTATAAAAGTATCTGTTTAGAAATCATCACTTACAGAGGACTGTGACATCTCCCAGTCTGTGGCAGAGTCTTTCAATCCACTTTCATCTTTCAAGTACTTTTCGAAAAGCCTTTTATTGATTGGTTCTTCCATATCAAGAATATCCAGGGCCTGTTGATGTTCTTTTGCAGCATACTAGCCACAAACACGTGCATGTAAAAAACAAGGTTGGGAGTTGAAACATCTGTACATAAAGCACCAATAAATATAGTGTCATAAATCAAAGGCAAGGATTATAGCAACTAGTGCCTAACAGCAATATTTTCATTCATGCAAATTCTTATTTGGGTATGGATCTATTTACCATCGCAATCAGCTATTTCATTAGTTATCTGCAATACATAACTAAAACTTACTAAATTAACACCAACACAAAAATCCATTATTCAGCATTATGCAAATATGGAAATATATATCTCTAAAGTAAATAATACAGGTTTTAATAAAATTCTTAGAATTGTTCTATAATAAACACATTGTTCTATTTTACAATGATTCTATTTTAAACTTGACTCAATCTACCAGTTGATTCCATTTTCTTTGAAAGCACTAAATTTTACTCTTTATGTATCACATTTTATACAAAAGGATAAAGCTACTATCTTTACATATAAAGCATATGACCCCTGCATGAACCGCAACAAGCCAATTAAAATGTAAATATGCAGATAGAAGAAGGAAAAAAAAAATCATTCATATTCTTGACCCACAAAATATTACAGAGGAATACTTTGCTTCCTGGCAAAAACTGAACTTCTTCAGAATAGTACCATGGTGAATACTCCAGCAACCATACTGAAGGCTAAAGGATGAAGTCAACCATCACAAAATTTAAACCTGTTATTCCAGTGAACATAGAGCCTCAGACATCTACATTGCCTCTCAGGTTCTCAAATGCACATCTTTTACTTAGTTTAGTTTGTTTCCAGCAGAGACTAAAACATATACTCACATGACATCTAGCTGCAAGGTATCGACAAGCTTCGTACAACTAAAAGAGAAGTTTCATAAAGAGAAGTTTCATATATATGATGTTAGTTATTAAGAGATAGTATGTTGTTCACTTGCACGACTATATTCCCATCTGTTCTTTCCTTTGTCAGTTGTAGGTTTTTCTTCATCTCTTACATGTGGTAAAAGCTTTCCTTACCAAAAAACTAAGGATCACATAATTCAGCCTCTAGAACTCTTCACTGTTAAACTCTCTATTCAGAGGACACTGTCTTCACTCTTGCCTTCACCTCTCATTAGCAGAGTTGAAGGACAATTAAAACAACTACACCTTGTGTCATGCCCCCACCTCTCATATCTGTTGGTCTGCTGCAGTTCCATACTTGATCCCTTCTCATCTCTGCGTCTCCACCTAGGACCAATAGTTTCATTCGGGCTGAGTGAACACGTAGTTATATTTGGTTTCATTAAACTGTATTACACAGGTTTTATAATCAATCTTCCCTAAGACCTTAGTCTCTGACATTGAACAAGTCACTCTGGTTAGCAATAGAGTTTAATGACAGCAGGAAGTCTTTGTCCAAAATGACTTACCTTATCCAATTTCCGCGATCGAAGGGCATGTGCTGCCCTATGATATTGAGCTGTTAGGTAAAGACACTGGGCCAACCAATAGATATCTTGAGGTTCCTCTTAAAAACAAACAAACAAAAAATCAAGAACAAATTATAAGCCATTAATTTATACTATATCTTTAAACACTTTCATGCAGAATATTTACTTTTGTTTCACTAGAACGTAAGTACAGATCTCCCCTGTTCTAGTTTCCTGTTAAGTTACAAAGTTAAAAATTATCTGTCAGAGATTAAAAAGAAAAAAGTCAGATTTCAACTACAAATTTATCAGATAACACACTGAAAAATAAATACAGAGAATCTCATACTAACAGGTGTGTCATGAGACAGAGGAAGACACAAATGACATAGATGAAAATGGTATACAACAATGGCAGTTATCTTGCCCTTGCACATACTTACAGCTGGGGAAAAAAAAAAAAAAAAAAAAAAAAAAAAAAAAAAAAAACCACACCCACAACAACCCATAACTGTATCTCTAGAAAAAAGAAATCCACAGACACCTAGCAATAGAAAACACCATACTTCTGCATCTTGAAGTTACAAGCATCACAGAGCAGAGCTTAGTACTGTCTTGCATTATTAGTAACAACAGTTTTTGTGGGATCAAGTTGTTGAAATCAATTTAAGATACGGATGGACCACAGCTGTTAGTAGAAACAGGCTAACAACATCAAGTCACACTGCAAACTTGGGTTATATCCATCACACAGAGCAACAGCAAATCCAGTAGGGAACTACCCTTGTCTCCTGCAACTTTTTCATCCCCCGCCTCTCAAGGTATGCACTTTGTGTTAAAATTACTGTACGGTCCAGCTTATAAAGTTCAAAATGGAAGGAAGGTTGGCCCTGTGCTGACGGGACAGGTGCCATTCCAGAGATCACAGAAAAGTATTTATAAAAGAAACAGAGTTTCAGCAATAGTCAAGTAGCCTTAAAAAAACAAAACAACAGAAAAGTGTTTTGGCTCCATTAACAAAGTACAATGTAAAAGCAATTACTTACCATGAGACAGTGAAGCTACTTTGTCTGCCCAAAATAGGGCACTTTGATACTGTTGCTGTAAAAGAATGCTATAAAGAATTAGTATTTATTTGGAGTTAGTTTTCCCAGCTTATTTCAAAATATAGCTCGCCCTACTCTCACTTAATGTTTTATTATGTCTTCTCTGATGAATGGCAACTCACATCTGAGTTCTTCAGAAGTCAAAAAAAAAAAAAAAAAAAAAAAAAAAAAGGTTTTAAAAGGCCCAGTTCTGTAACCTCTACAAGGCCAGCAAAAGTCACGTAATTTGAGGTGAGGTTGTTTATTTTCAATAACAAGCAGACAGTGTTGACCATACATAAGTATGACAGAATGTCATTAATTCATCCTACTTTGCAGTGGTAGCAAATCAACTTTCCCCTGCAGTTAACATAAACACTGCATTTTAGAAGAAAGAGTACCACATAAAAAAAAGGACATAAGTTACTTCAGGAAAGTTTAACAGCACTATCTATGATTAAGAAGTTTTCACTCTCCAGTCAAGATGCTATAATTTCACATAATCCACAGTCCCCATGGAATGGGGAAGGAATTCCTCCTTACTCTTGACACACATCTGTCAGTTCCACCGCTTAGGAGGATGGGGTGAAGCAGAGATGACTGAGGACAACTGGAGAATGGATGGAAACAGGGTCTGCAGATATGCCCCATTAATTTGGGCAGGTAAGTGTACTGTCAGATTTGGGAGCCAGGGAAAACCTCATAAAGTTGGCTGGGATGATTCTCTGAGAAGATCAGCAGGGGCTACTGTTTTTTCTTTTTGTCCTTCTTTGTGGTACCGCACACAGTAAGTGCCCCAGAGTTCTGCTGAGCATTTTATTTAACAGATCACTTATTGTTGCAAGGGCTTGCAACACTAGAAAAGTCCTGATCAGTCTTGCTCCTTTCCACAACTTTATACTTCAGGAGTTTGCCTATAACCTAAAACAAAAACTCTGTCATGACTTTGGAGAAGAGATTTGGTAGACTTTTCAGAAACAGATATTGATGGTATGTTTTCTAGTCATCACAAGGCACTCTGCTTCATGAAATAAGTGGTGCCTTTTATCTTGTGTACCCTGTGTTCCACATTCCCCTTGCGGGGGGGGGGTAGGAATTATGAATGCTCAGCAACCCTGCCAAAATGATAGCTGGGTTTCAAATTGTATTCCCCTCTCCAGCCCCCCCCCCCAAAAAAAAAAAAAATCCAACCCCCCAGATAAATAAATGGCAGTCTATCAGAAATGATTTAAATAACTCTCTCAGTACTATGAAAAAAGGATGTAATTCAGGTCTACAGACAATTACGTATCTTTTCTCGGCAGTTCTACACTACTATAAATTGACTATATTGCTCAAAGAGGGATCCCACCTCCCTCCTGCTGCTCCTTCCTCAGAACTGCACAACCGTCTATATAGCTACGTGGCAAAGTAGCCTGGTGAAAAAGGTTAACCAAAATGAGCTCAGCAAAACAGAACAATAAAACTAACCAAAACAATTTAGCTCCCCAGTCAAATTCCCAGGCAGATGTGCTGGCCATGCATACAAGTATTTTTGCTAACAGAGGAGAAAAGTTTCTTTCAGTGGTGAAGCCAGCATAAGGTCTTTGAACTAGAACAAAGCAATGTGGTTTCACATTATGTTTAATCCAATTGATTAAGAATAATTAACTGATTTTTTTTGGTGGTAAATTTACTGCAGCAGCATAACTGCAGGACTCACCACCAACAACAAAAAAATGCCCGCCTTTCTCCTAGTAGGCAGCAGTGTATTAGGCTAGTATGATGGGCATTGATAATCCTTAGGCAAGTGTAGTCCAACTCGCACAGCCCACAAGGGAGGGAGGGAGGGATCCTGCGGACAGTGCCCTTCTTCGCCACACAACCCGTGCTCCAAACGAGGAGGAAAACCCGCAGCAATGCCCCAGTCCTCTCGCTAAAAGGCCACATGCCTCCTCCCCGCCAACGTTCCGTCCTTCCCGAGAGCAAACAGGCCATTATTTAAAATTTAAACCCCACAGAGGCTTTACAGGAACTACAGAGCCTGGCGTCTGCCCTCACCCGGGGGGCAGCGGGGCTCTGCCCCAGGGACCGGCAGCGGGACAGCGGCCCCTCTGCCGCACAGCCCCAGCGGAGCCCTCCCGCTTCTTCCCGGCGGCCGTTTCCCTCCCGGGGCAGCGAGGCAGGCGGCGGCGGCGGCCTGGGCCGTGGAGGGGGGGGGGATGAAGATGGCGGGTGGCGCGCACACCAACGGCCGCTCGCCCTCCCCCTCCGCCGCCCCTCACCTGGTCGATGTACTGCCGCACCCGCTTCCTCAGCCGCTCCAGATTCATCCTCCTGCGCGGGGAGAGCAAGGGAGGCTGGAAGCTACGGGAAGGCGGAGGGAGAGAAGCGCCGCCGGCTCCCGGGAGCGGCCCAGGCGCCCAGCCCGCCGCGCCGCCGCTAACGCGCACTGCCGGCCGGTGCCGCGCTCAAAGCCGCCCCCCGCCTCCGCCTCTTCCCGCTTCCCTTCCGCCGCCCTCTCCCGCCCGGCCGGAAACAGCGCCCCGCGCGCCTCGTTCCGGGAGCGTCCCGCGAGGCCTCGGCCCGGCTGCCCCGCGCTCGGCGAGCGGGGCCAGGTCGCCGGGCCGCGGGGCGGGGAGGCGGGGGGCCGCTCTCGGCGCCTCGGGAGGCGCGGAGCGGGGCTCTGCAGCGGCCCGCTGCGGCAGCGCCGTGCCGGCAGCAGGCCCGTGCGGCGCCCGGCCGTGGGGTGGCCGGGAAGCGGCCTCCCGGGGGCTTGCTCCGAGCTTGAGTAACCTGCCGGGAGGTTTTCAAACGTGCGGTTGGTTATGTGATGTGATTATTTTTGGCAAGGAACAATTGTCTTAAAAGTTTCAGCTTACAGAAGGCTACAGAAATGGCATGTAGTCACAAACAAAAGAAAATTCATTTGAGAAAAAGAGGAGCCATCTCCCCTTTCGTGATCTATTTGCACTTTGATGTAAAACTGTTTTGACTTCAGTAATTCACCAAGTTTATAAATCAGGTCAGGTTTTCACCTTACAGTATATCACTACTTGGAGAGTGTGGGGTTTTTTGTTTTGTTTTATTTTGTTTTTTTAACTAAGTGTGGCTTTATCATAGAGGGTAGATACTGATTTTGATAAATATGCAGTAAAAAGTAGGAATATTTTTGCTTTTTTACTCAGCTGCTTTTGTAAGTCTGCTTTTTTATGTTTCAATAACAGAGGCCTTCAGGAAAGCAAAATCCTTGTTCATCTTTCCATTAGCTCATGTAGTGAAGAGACTAATCCTTTTATTAGCTGTTTCGTTAGATCCGACAGCCCTAATGAGGTTTAACAGCATGCTTAGCTTGCCAGAAGAAATCTTTAGCTATCTAAATATCTTCTATGGCCTTCTTACCATTATTTGGATATTTCAGCATAAGAGATGGTGCAGTCAAGCTTTTTTTTTGTACCTTTTGCTCAGTGAGACTTGTAGTTTAAGAGTGCTATTGTTCTGCTGATTGTATTTGTTGCTTTAAAATCCCTTTGAAGATAGTGTAGTAGCTAATGGTATATGTGTTTGTCAGTTTGTGGATCACTTTATGTGCAATAAAAGAAGTTTGATGCTATTTAAAAACTACTGAGTGATGGAACCCACAATTTGTTAAGAAGTTGTATGTTTTCTTCTTAGACTAGGTGCAATGGTAACTTACTGGAACTCTGTTTTGTATTAAATGTGAGATACTGTGGCAGGGGAGTGCAGAAACATAAAAGAACATGATATATCTAAATATCTCTGTAGAGGATAAGTCTGGAGGGTGGAAATTTATCAAATGCAGAACAAAAAAGATCAATTTATACCAACTTTTAACGTAAAAGTCTGGGTTGGGTAAGAAAAAAAAGATACACAGGAAGTGTGGGGGTAGGAAGAGAAGAGCATACTTTTATTGGGGATGCTTAACAGTACGAGCAGCCATTGTCGAAAGGAGCTGGTCTGAAGCACACAGAGGATCTGTGATCTGCAGGATCTTGGCCAGGCCAAAGGAATGCTCTATGAAGGTGAGGAAACTGAGGTACAAAAATGCACGTAGAACATGTTGTTATTTTGTTCACATCTATACAGTTCAAACGCTGTCAGAGTAAATCATCTCACATTGCTCTGTAACATCTGTGTGCTATACGTTGTTCTCTCACGTTCCCCTGAAAAGTTAGCTTGTCTGAGTGAGTTCTGGGGTTGGAGCTCTGAGAAGGAGGTTGCTGCAGCTGGGAGGCTAAGTCGCTGCTGCTCCGGAGAGTCCTGCTCAAGTGGGCTGCCAGTCCCATTTCTGCAAAGGGAAGCTGCTCTGACCTTGCTGCTCATTAAACAGTTTGTCACTCAAAGAGAGTGACCTTACAGAATGACTCCAAAACTTTGCTCTTTCACTGGGAATGCTGTAGGTGTGTTGGCAAATAGGACTCACATATGTGGCTATGAATTGATTGAGCCTTAAAAAATTATTTTAGTTGTAAGCAGGGAGAAAATCGTATTTTTAGTAGTTTTTTAATGATATATAGGTTTCTCTTTCAAAATCAATAGTAGTAAAGTGCTAAACTGTTCTAATGGTTAAGTGGTGTTGCTAAAACTAGTATTTGGCTTATAGAACTTCTAATAGGTGTGAAGGTATGCAGCATCACTTAGAACAAACTGCTTTACAAGATACCCCACTCTAACATCTTAAATCTTGCAAGGAAGAGTAGGATGCTACATATTAAAACTTTCCTACTTTATGGAATTTGTATTGCAATTTAAGTGCATTGAGAACTGTTTTTTCCTCTTTTGTTCTAAATATATCTCTATGTGCAGTATTCTGGTACCGGCACGTAGCTTCCTGTTGCTCCCTTTAGATTTCTGTTTCTGAATCAGTTTGATGTTTGTGCATGTGAACTTGATCCAGTTTAAGTGTTTGTATTCATTTTGGTTTGTATGCCAAAAAATTTTCTTTTGACTTGGAAAAGTTTCCTTGTTTCTGTCTTGAGAAGTATTGTATTTGGAGCAAGACTATATGTTAGGCCTTCAGAATAGAGGAATAAATCCTACAGGTTGCTTGAAATACTCCACAACAGGTGGTGTTTTTTCTGGGAAAGGTTTCAGAGACTGCTCCCTACTCAGTTGTTTGATACCATGTAATGTGCTATGGTCTTGATCAAGTTGGGAGCATCAGTGGCAGGCACATAGATGGAAAAGGGATGGGAAGTGAAGCAATTGCCTTTTGTCATGTATCCTAACAGCATTCTTCAGTTATCTTACATAACTCATGTATTTGCATGTAGAAATAGTATCAGCTGTTTTACTTCCAGACTGAATAGCATGATATTACTTTCTATGTCTAGATCTTGTAACTATTATTTGATTGCCTACCATAAACTACATGAGCTGTCAAGAGAGCAGTCTACAGTTAAACTGAGTGTATTTTTTTTGATCTCTTATTTTAGTTTATACAAACTGCATTTTCTGTCTGTTCTGCTTTTTCTTACATAACATCTTTTGATCCTGTTGGTCATTGTCCAGCAAATTTGACAGGGGACTCCAATAGCAAAATTAGTTTCCAGAAGTTTTCTGAAAGACAGTGGCATGATTAGAGAGATCTAGGTGAATGTTCCTTTCTTCCATGGAAGGCTGCAGCCTGAGTCTACTCTGGCTTGCCAGCAGTCCAGTGAGCGCCTGTATGGGTTAGGAGCATGATCAGAGGATGTGACGGGAGGGGGTTGAAGGACGTGGGAGAACAGGGACTGAAGGTATTGTGGAAGAAAGGGAGCTGGGTCTCCGCAGCCAGCTGTCTGTGCAGTTGTCTGTGCAGTTAGTCTGTGCAGTTACACGCGGTCCTTAGGAAATTGAGCTTTTTGGGGTCTGCTGCTTGTAGAACACTTTGCTACCTATCATTATCTAGATGATACAAACCTATTGCTTTTATTTTTTTTTTCCTAAATTGAAGAATCCTGGGATTCATACTTATTCGCAGAAGCAGGTTTGGTTTTTTGCAGTGATATACGCACAAAGTGATTCTGGTTAGTCCTGTTGATTGTATCAGAAAAACCCAAATTAGTTTTATTTCAGCTTTTCCAAGACTTTTAATTTTAGAAGAGAGTCCTCTCACAAGCTGATTTCGCTCCTTCATGCATGCAGTATTAGTTCAGCATAGTCATCAGAGTGTAAAGAATCAGCTTAAAGATGTTTAATCTTTCTTGTTCAGAAACCACTGGAAAGGAACCTGTTCTAAGAATATGTATTTTATTGTGAGAGGTATGAAGAAATGAAAGAAAATTATAAAGTCTTGAGGACAGATTTTAACACTGGAAGCTAAATAAGCACTGCAAAAGGCAACTTTTAATACAAAGCTGCACTACCGGCTACTATCAGCTTTCTCTTTATTTAGGTTTTAAAAGATTGTACAGGTATGTGAGGTAGTAAGACTTAACCCTGGTTTCTGATTCCTTAAGATTTTTTTTTTTAATCTTGTATTCCTTAGATTTCTTCTGAGAAGTATCTGAATGTTGGCCAGTATGCAAAGTGACATAGGAGAGGCTACAAGAGAGGAGCCTTAGTCCAAAAAGAGTAAAGGTGATGAACCAAACTGGATGTACTGGGAAGGCAGATGAGATAGTCTTGGCTTGCTTTGTCATCAGTCTAGATTTTACCTTTTTCCTGGACAGCTCCAGCTGTCAGTGGAGCACTAAAAATAGTTCATCAGACCAAATATAGGTGTCTGCGTCCTTTCAGGGGAGCAGACTCTCCCTTTGGACTCCATTAGTTGTGTTAATTAGATTTCACCTGACTAGAATGAAAGTCTAAACACATATGTCATAGATGAAATGCACATGTCTTAATATCTAGCAGATGCTACCCTGCAGGCTTGATTCAGTCCTCTAAATGGAGGAGTGTGTTTCCATTTCAGAGGTGTTTGAGTTGCTGTAGAATATCTGTGACACTGCCTGGGACTGGTACTGGGGGCGGGAGGCCAGGTAGATTCACAGTTATGCTTTAATTGACCCTAGATGCTTATGTTTAAGGAGTTGAATCCTGCCCTGCATGTCTACAAAGTAGGCGTCTACATTACTTGTTGGCTCGGTATCTGATTTCCATTATAGTCGGTGGAGATCTACAGTGGCAGTTAACTGCCTGGCCTTTTAAAATATATTCCCCCTCTACCCTTCCATTACCAAGAACTGAAACATATAGAAGGACAGATCACGTGTATATGTTTTCATGCTCAGGGCTGCAGCAGATCAGTTTGTAGAACAAAAAGTTATTCCCCATACTGTAATGGTGGCTGCTACTATTCCATACAGTGCAGGTACCAGAGTAGAAAACAATCAGGTTATTGGGTGCAGAGAGAACGGAGAAAGCAAGCCAGAATACACCTGCAAATCGTGTATAAGGTAACATATATGTGCTGTGGTATTTTAAGGACTTTGGAATCTTTGGGCATAGTTTTGATTGGAAATCTTTCTCTGGTTGTTTTCAGTCTAGCGTTTCATTTTAAGTCAAAACACTGACATTTATTTGAAATGTGCATGCTCTGCATTGCAGCATTGTGTTTAGGAAGTTTGCTCCCTAGACTTTGGGACAGTGAAGTAGTGAGTAATCTGGAAACTTTAGCTCACGACTCTATCACATAGCATTTTATTTTAAAGAAATATAGGGTTTGATTATTCTGTTATTGAGACATAAAGTTTAAAATAACCCTATGCAGAAACAACTACTTTTCTCAGGTCTCCGTGCCAGATGGATGCAGCCTTCTTACGCCACAATACTAAACTTTGGCATTTGTATCCTTTATTTTCATGAAGAAATTGAATCAATGGTTAAGTGAGACTCCATGCATGCAAGAAAATAAAGTATCTAAAATGAATGTAAGTATGTGTGCTTCAACTTCTGGTCTTCTGGTTTACTTGAGAAGCAATTTTGTAACATCTCTGGAATGAGGGGATTTTTTTTTGCACCTGTTTATTGTTGTCACTATCATTACCCTCTGAAGGTTGTCTTTTAACTAATTTTCTTGCAGTTGTCATGAAGCTTGTAAGTTTTCAAAGACATGATGATAACAACATATGTAGCTTACATTTTCTTGTAAAGTTTTGTTACTTTGCTGAAATGGATGACAGTCTCATCAGAAGATGAAAACAGTATTTTTGACTAATCATCAACTCTTACTGAAATGATAAACTTCATCCCTTGAATCACTTGCCTGGGCTTGATTTCCCCCCCTTGCCCTGCAAAATAAAGAGCTGCTTTAATCACTTTGCAGTCCTTTTACAGAACCTTACATTAATCAGCATGTGTATCAGAGAAGCACTTCACTGCTTTGTGGAAATTTTTTTTAGTGAAAACCCCAGTGAGTTCCCACGATAAGTAGATAAAAACTCACGTGTTAGATCTAAGTATCAGATACATCGTGATGGCTGTTCTTGCAGGTGCATTTGGTATTTTGCATAATCACATTTGCATTTTGACTTATTTGTGCTCATGATGTGAATCCCCTCTTCATTTTGCATCCCTAGACACTTATTTTGTGTGGGAATGAGAATCAGATGTGCCTTTTCTTGTTACTATTGGCTCTGTGGTTCATTCAGCTGGGGCTCTATGGGCTTCATCTTCAAGACAGTGAGATAACTGCAGTAGTTAAACTGAAGCTCTAAACTGCATTTGGTTTGTTTGTTTTAGTGCAAGCCTGCCAATTTAAAAATGCTATGATGTGACAAATACTTAGGTACATCTCACTGCTAATCCTCACTGAGGGTAAGTAGGATCACATCTCCATTGTACTCCATCAGGGAAGCTTTTGACTGACAAGAGATGATTAGTCCTGACAATAAGTAAGAAGGAAATTAATCTTGAGAGCAGAACCTGATGATTCTCAGCTTATGTATGAGGAAGCCCAGTGAATCTGAATAACGCTTTACAATTTATTTTGATACTGAACAATATATAAAATGCCTGATCAGGAGGAGCAGAAGCCTGGCCAAACATCAACTAAATCTCCTTGTGTGGATTACATAGGTTAAATAGGTTGCTTGAGGGGTGGTAGTGTGTGATTCAAAATAAAAAGGTTAGCGAAAGGAAGTTTCATTGCAAATTAGTATCTTCAGCTCCAATCTGTGCTGTTTTGTTTGTGCTAGTTCTTGGGAATAAAACTCATGATACTTTTACAAAATGTAAGCAGTCCATAAGAATAGAAAGATCTTACCTCTATTTCATTATCTGACCAAAGAGGCGTTCTGTAGAACACCTTTATCCAGATGAAGATCAACTGTTGAAATTGCCAGACTTTGATTTAAAAGATATTCTCCTGCCCTCTAGTGTTAAAGTACTTTCTGGTTATTGTACAATAGTTGTGTCTCAAGTCAGCTAATTGATGTTTTGCCAATTTCTGCTGCCTTTTGGAACACTGAGAACTTGCAAATTGATCCTTAGTGTAATTGGAAAATGACTGGGAGGTTAGTGTGTGATTTAAGCTTTCAGTAATGATGTGCAGAGTTAGAATCCTTTTTTATTTCACAACCATTTTTGCATGCTGTTTCTGATGTGTAGGTTTTTTGGTTTTTGTTTTCCCCTTAAGCAAGACAATGTTTGCAGTATATTTTCCACTGTCTAATACCTGTGTTATTAAAGGCTATGTATTGGGTAGTGATTTTTTTAATATATTACATATCATTAACATTTCTATTGATCCAAATTGATATATAAGTACATAAGTAAAATACACAGTAAAATTTGTCTATTTTAAAAACTTCTATATAGAAGTGAAAGAATGAATTTTAGTGCTCTGTTGCAAAAAAAAAAAAAAAAAAAAAAAAGTGAATGTGTTGTTTATCCACATTGACTAAACCTGCCATTGTAGGATAGAGAGAAACTTGGGAATTTGATTGATGGCAGCATCAGTTATAAAATATTTCTAGAGGATTTCTGAGCAAAGATCACTAATTGGAAAAAGCCTTCTACTTGCTACTTGCACAAAGTATCTTCTGAAAAAGCAAGAACCAATAATGAAATTCAGGTCCTATAAAAGTTAATGGGCCAAGATTTCACATCAGTGCTCTAATGATGAAATTGCTTTTCTTTCCCCTGGCAAATCAGGTTCAGCTTGGTTGTTTAGTTTGTCTGTTTTCTTGCAGTTCTTTTAACACTACTTCTAGACACACCCTCTGTTTTTAGGGAGTGACTTAACTTTTAAAGTATTCATGATCTTGCATCCTTTTCATCAAATGAAGAATCCATAAAAATGAGAGCTACTTATTTCTAATTCGTGAAATACTAAAATGTTGGTCAGCTTTTAGAGTTCAGCTGAAGTGAACTCAAACTTGGCTGACAAAGACGGTGCAAATATAGCCATTGGTGTCTATAAAATATGGTCTTATCTGCTTGCCCTGGAGTCATTAATCACTGCTATGCTCCACCTTTTACAAGTTCAGGCTCTTAATTAGCCACTTGTTTCACTTGGTTTGCTGTGTTTTCTTTTTTTCTTTTTTTTTGAGGGGGGTGGTATGGAAGTACCTGGTTATGTACAAGTCAGACTAGTCACTTTACATCAGGTCTTGGCTACATCTGGTTTAATCTGGCTTTGCAAAGGTTATTGGAGTGATTGGAGCGCTCTACCCATTCATTCATTAATATTTCTATTCCAAAATAAAAATGTTGTTATAAAGTTCATGGTCTTTTCTAACTTCCCTTTTCTCTCTAAGTGTATTTACTTACACAGCCAGTTTACACGTTCTGTAATGACTGTGTCAAGTTGATGATCGTGAAATACCATGTTGACCAAATACCTTTAAATACCTATTCAAACAGGAAAAAGTGAAAGTGGAGGGGGGAGCAAAGGGCAAGTACTTCAGATTTCCTACAGTAACCTATTAGGTACATCTGCTATGTTTTGATATGTCCAGTATATTTCCCCTAATGAGCCAGAAATGAGGCTTCTTAGAAGTGTTAAGTAGATACTGTTTACAATGCTGATTAAAATTACTATACGCATGAAATCTAGTAAGATTTTCTAATAAGATTTTGCAATAAAGATTGTTGCAGTAAAGGCTAGGTTAGAATTTTGGAATTGGGACACAAATTACTGTATTAAAAGCATATTTTAAAAGCAGTGAGCCTGCTTAGGATCTAGAAGTTGATTCCCACATTCCCCTCTACTTGCCTTTCACACACGTGCTTCACTCTTTAGATATGGCTCAGTCTCTTCCTTTTTGGTAGCCCTTAATGGTTCTCATCAGAAATAGCTAGCCAGCATTTAATACTCTGTGAAATTCTCAAATGTAGACTCAGACTCTTCTCAAAATAGATATTATGCCATAACATTTTGCATGTAAACACATGAATAATAAAATTGAATATTAATCACATTTGTAACAGTAGGTCCAACTGCAAAAGGAGATTCTACACCAAGATGTTGCTAAAATGACATGCCATCAACCAGTTTGTCATCTAGATTTCTGTAATATGTGTGCATGGAAGTTGTTGTGGATGGGATTTTTTTGGTTTTGGTTTTTGATAAGCTATAAGATAATGATAGCTATAGCTGCACTCCTCAGCCAAACGTTGGAAACTGGACCTTTAGAGTAGACCCAAGACTAAAGTAGCCAACTGAGGTGGACCAAAACAGTGGAGTTTTCTCAGGTGGACTTCTGTGGCCGCCTTCTGGATCCCTGCAGCTACTTTTCAATCTAAGAAGATTTATTTCAGTGTGGCTTAGCTGATATTCTCACTTAACTCTCTTCTAATAGAAAGCAAAGAAGCTGCTAAATGGCACTAGGGGTCACTGTAAAGCAAGATTAAAATGAATATTGGAACACAGCATATTTGCACACTGAACCTACATTCCTTGTATTGATATATTAACTGTTCTGAGACCTGGCTATATTTTATTTTTCTAGCTATTTTATTTTGTCTGGAAGGAAGATTTAAAAAAATAGATACAAAGATTTAATGAGGAAAAAGAACATCTTCTGATATTTGAGCCATCTTTACACAGGTATAACTTCTGTTTGCAATCTTTCGTGTTCATTTGTCACAACGTTTACTGATCTTACACAGATTTAGTCTTTTCATTATTTAGTCTTTTTATTATGAATAAACTGAAATAAATACCCTGTTTCAGTCTAGATTCATGGAACCAAACCAGATCCACCTCACCATATGTGGAGTGCCACAAAATCCCATTAGTAAGCAGGGTTTGAGAAAGTTCAACCCCTCACAAAACTGGTACTCTTAGCTCCTGTTCAGCATGGTCAAATAGGTGGAGCCCTGTTCCTTGAGTATTTTGCTTTTTAAACAGAGATTATTTTCAAACCAAAAATATCTGTGAAGAATTCATTAGTCTCTGCTGTTTTTTACATAAATGAGAAATGAGAGTTGCATCAGCCTCAAGTCTTTGTCCTGAACTGCATGGGAAATAAAAGCTTTCTAGGGCCTTTAATGTTTTCGTCTAGTTCAGTGTGTGAAACTGCAGGCACTGACTTGTACTGTGAGGGCACACCTCTTTGGGTCATACGTCTTTCTTCAGCAATATCTAATTATGTGATCAAGATGTACTGCAGGGGAAGGCTGCAACCCTAGAAAGTGTCTGTTCTAGCACGGGTCCTTTTTGTTTGTGTTTCGGGGGGATGGGAGGGAAGAGAGCTCTTGAGAGGCACAACCTTTGCCGCTTTGCAGTTTGAGCACCTCTCTTCTGAGCCAGGATTGCTGGTCTGGAGTAGGTGAGTTGCTGGTATTGCTGTGGGAGATTGAGCCAGAGGTCAAATGACTTGATTTTCATGCATGAAGCATGAGACTTGACAGGTCTGCTTACAAAGTACAAGAGTAAGTGCTTGCTGCACATGTCAGATGAGTGGCACCTAAGGGGTATTTTTCCTCTCCGCTCTGTTGCTGTTCAGCATCAGGGAGGATGAAAGAATGACAGTGTGTTCCTGCTGGTGTGAGAAGCTTCAAGTGATCCTGGTGTTTTGCGGCCCTGGGTGTTGAAGAACTGACAGATTTTAAACTGATACTGAAAAGGAAATAAACAGGAAGAAATGGAGCCCTGTCCCAAAGTATTTGTGATCTATGACTGTTGTGAGGAAAGCTGGAAATATGGCAAACAAGTTTTAGCAAGACTTTGCTGTGATGCCTCTATGTTGTTTGCTGGTGAGATTGTGCCTTCTATAGGTTTGCCTGTCAGCTTGGATTTATTATTTTTTATAGGCTACGTCCAATTAATGCAAATATTTTAGGAAATGTTTTTGGCATTAGTGGGCAGAACTGTAATCATTGGGCATTATGTACCCGAAATGAGAGACGGTCACAGCTTCAAGTGCATTCACAATGTCTATAGAGGAAAAATCTAATTGATAAACAGTTTATAGGACCCTAACTCATCTGTACTCAAAATTTTGCTCGATGACATTATGAAAAATTTATCTTCAGACAGGAAAAAAGTAGTGTTAGTAAGAGAGACATATATTAAAGTATTAGAAATATTAGAAGGAGGAGGGAGAAATGTACTCAGCTTTCTATGTAGATAGGAAAGAGGTGGAAGAGTGTTTCTCAGGACCGTTGTAAAGTGACTGAAGGTATAGGTAATGAGTCTGGCCCTAGAAATACTACTAGTGTGCAATCCCTTAGCAATTTAATTCACTGTATTCAGAGACAGTAAGGATACTTTTTCACTGCTTTTTAGCAAAGTGATACTGTTTTTGTAGCTATGATGACTGGCCACCTTTATTGTAGGCATGAATGGTTTTATTCAGATCTAGCTGTGAACTGGTGAAGAAAATGTCAACATACTTCACTGTTTGTATTGATAACAAAACTTGTACTACAGATGAAATTTTACCTGGGCTGAGACTATATACAATATACAACTTCTTCTCTCAAAGTAAGTCTTATAAGCCTTATACTAGCACATTTTCAATAATGTTCATTTCACTTCTGCCTGTGGTATTTCTCAGTGCTCCCAGTACTTGCAAGGACATAGAGGCATGAATATACATACCTGCTTGTCCCTTTCTCCCCAGATAAATACAAGTCAGAGAGATTCTGAGATGTGTTCCCCAGCAGATTAGTCTGGACCACCTTAGCTGTTCTTCAAAGGCCAGAGATATAAATCCTCTTTCTGGTCTTGTGAATCTTCTGTCACTGTGCGACCAGCTTCTAAAAGAAAGTGCCAAGGGTTACACATTTTGTAACACACTATAAATACTCCGTGAACTTCCCTTCCTGATGTATTTGTGATATATTATTAGGTTGCACTGTGCTACAGTAAAATTCACAGGAAAACAAATTTCATAGAATAATCCACCTTCCTAATACACACCTCTTCAACAAATATGGCAGGAACTGGAATGTCATTCGTCAAGTTCAGATTTAATATCTCATTTGTTCCTATTTGGTTTCTTGGTAGAGTCTGCCTGCCTCAGGCTATAGCAACATGTTTCTTCGTGATGAAATGTGATCAGTTATCTGAGTGCTAATAGTAGGAATACAGGTGGCATTTCCGTTTGCTTGGCATGAGTCTTGAGAGGTCCATTTTTTATAACAGCTAGATTGATTGTTCTATCATCCAGATTAAAGCATTCTTTTGGTAGCGCGGCAAACCAGCCTCCTCGTGGGTTACTGTTAAGACTTTATGATCTTTGTTAACTGATCCACTTTTAGCATGCCTTCTACCTCCCGCTGGTTCTGACAAAGTCAACACCTGTTAGCTTCTTGACTGGACTTCATTCAACAGATCTCATGGCATGTACAAATGTTCATTTCTCTCTGGACCTTGTTCAAAATCTGCTTCAAGATCTTAACCAGGAGGCTATGGCTGGAGGGGAGGGCCTGTGCCTCCAAATCCTGTACAGCTGAGGAGAGACTTGCAGAGAGGTCTCAGGTGAAATATGTGTGTTCTGTCTCTCATCACCAACTTTCTCTAGTTTATCAGATTTCATTATTTAGTTGTGCAGGGGATGGACTGTGCCTGTACATGGCTGGTAAGGAATTCCCCTAGAGGAGGAAAACTCCTGCTGCCATTGAGCCAGTTTCTGCATGCTGTTCTTGCCTTTTCACTCCTCCAGCTTGGCAGCAGGTGATAGGATAGGACTAAGGTTGGGAAAAGGAGATCTTGCTGAGCTTTGATAAGTAGCTCATAGAACCAAATTGTAAGCTACTCTATCCTGCATTGGGATCATCACAACCTGGCACAAAGATCCTTAGAAGCAGGTCCTGATCAGAGATGCCTGATTTTCTTGTATTCGTTGCCATGAGGGAGAACCTGACCTACAACACTGTTGGCTGCATTTTGTTTGGGCAGCTTAAATTGCTTACCCAGGACACAGACCCAGCTAACATACTTGCTTATGTGCTGTTCAACAGTCTTGGTAGGAGTCTAGTAGGGAGACGTACTGCGCCTGTGATGTTGATTGTAGATGGGCATTAGATATGGTGTGTTTGGGCTACTCCAGGCTTACTGCTCAAGGGCATGCATTTGTTCTGAGTAAGGACAGTAACTCTGAGCATCGAAATGTGTCAGACCTACCACATGTGAAGACAATCTGATGTTCCAGGAACTGTGGTTTCACTGTGCTTATGGAGTGGGGTGGTTCTGCACATGCAGTGACCCATTGTCTGATTTCTGCATGTGTGCTGCTGTGGTAGTGTAACCCTAAAAGCAGCAGGGTGATAGATTACAATTAAAAATGCTCTTCAGGCCAAAGGGATAGAGTTGGTAGGCTTATTTAAGCACAAAATCATGCACATTTGGTAAGGTTTTTATCTTCTTATCCCGATCTCTAGAATCTAAACAGCCCTGTACTGTCTTCTGAATGAACTCGCTCAGGTTTCTAGGCTCTCCATCCTAACAGACTCAATTAAGTGCAATCGTTTAGCTTTGCAGGAATGGAAGATTTGAAAACCACTTCCTAGAACTTCACACATTTTGCCACACTCAAATTAACAGGGTTATACTGTGCAAGTGAGTCACAGTAGCAGGACTTTAAAAGACTTGTATTTCACTTCTGTGGAATAGAAATTCCTCATCTGGAAACTAGAAAGAGCATAGTTCTGTGGTATAAAGAGAAAAGTACTTTTTCCGCTAATATTCGTGAGACAGGTCCATACCTGTGCTAAGAAACATGGAGTTATACAAAGATCCCAGTCACTTTTGAGGGTAGTATGACTGTATTTAGTGATTTCCCAGTCTTTCTAAGGCCATTAAAATACCTATTCCAATTTGCGAACTGCTTGTTGCTTTCCTCTGTGCAAATAAGTTTATTTTTTCAGTTTCATGATTGAGACAAATTGTATTTCCAGTCAGAGTGCTTATTTGTGTGTGTAGTTGGGGAGGGGGAGTAGGGAATGACTTTTAATGTGCTAATAAGTTGAAGTAAATCAGAAAAATGCAAAACGCTTCACTGAAATTATCAAAGGAGATTTTTTAGTTCTTTATATATGTGTGTGTCTGTCTACTTTTTTTCTTCTGTTGACCAGAATACTCCTACTTTAAGGGAAATAGTTTCAGTTCAGCTTTAACGTTTAACACAAAATATGCTTGGAAGCAGTGATTTGGATGAGACTTTCTGCAGACCACTAAGGCTGAAGAGTTGATTCTAGGGCTGAAAAGATGGGACATGAGCTGCTTTCTGAGGTGCACAGTCCCCATGAGCTCTTATTAGATAAATTAAAATGCAATACTCCCTCCCTTCACCACGACCAACTAACTGTTAGTCCCACCTGTCCCCAGACGTTTGCTGGAGTTTATTTTGTGCAGCTGCTGCAAGCAAGCTGATGCCAGATGGTAACCTCGCTCTTCGAGCATAAAGAAAAGAACGGAAAGAACCGTGAGGGTCTTGAGTCTCCACATGACTGCCTCTTCCCCCGTAAGTCCCCGATCTGGCAGTCAACGGGAGTTTTCTGTATGAAGGGCTTGTAAAGTCAAGCTTTCTGTAGCTTTAACCTAATGTAATTAGCCTGCCCTTTGATTTTAGTGGCTTGGACTTCTTGCATTACTCTGTGGTCAGGTGAACAATGGAAAAGAATGTAATTAAAATGGAGGCAAACTTAATTCAAATTTGATTATCTAATCAGCATACAGAGCCATAGACAGCCACAAAAAGGAGGCTTGAATTTGTTTGATTTCTTGTTTTGTTTTGATTTCCCTCTGGAAGTACCGAGTGCTTTTGAAAACAGGATATTTTATTGGGCCACCTAATTTTAATCTCTCAGATTTGAGATTTTTTTTCCCCTGATTTCTGTGTGGGTTTGGCATGTGGGCCCTGTATATTGTAGTGAGAATATTCACTGCATATGATTTGCAGATCAAATATTTCTAACTCTAGTGTCTACTTCTAATATTGGCAATAGCATAGGGTGCAAAGTAAAATCTTATAAAAAGACCCAATTATGAGCAAGATTTTTTAAAAAGTATATATGTTTGCAAAATCAGTAGCAGGAAGTATTTATCATTCTGAGAAATGATGGTCATCAAAATAAAACTGTGTTTACGGTGTAATAATTAATTGCATCAGGATTAATATCTTATACTCTGGAAAAAATGTGCAAGTGTGCATCTATGCCAACCTTGCTCCTTTTGGAGAAAGGTCAGAGGATAAAAGTATTATGCCTTGTCAGGCAGCCAGCACCATTGTACAGCTGTTATTAGTTGTACTCAGCATAAAAGAAATAGGCTCTTGCCTTCAGCTCACAAAATACAAGCCTGAAATGGGTTGTGCGAAATATTCAATTAAGATCTGTTATGTACTTGAAAGCAGTCTTGGTTCAAGTCCAGACTGGCTCTGTGCACTTGTACTCATTTGCTGGAATTTTGTTTGTCAGATGTTTTCCAGCAAAGGTTTTTTCCAGAAAGGGTTGTCTTAGCCATATCTGAGGATGTACAGACTTTCACAGATTTTTGCGACTGGCATTATGATTTGATTTATATTTTCTTCTATTTTACCTGATCCCTTTGAAGATTTGCAACAATCATGTTGATTTTTCACAGCTGAGGTAAGGCTCGCTTCAGTGGATGTTTCCTGACATAAACAATCAGACGAACAGACATGACTCCATGTGTACCTGCGCTGACAAGGAAGCTGAACCACTTAAGAGGTCTGCCAACTTGTGTATTTTCAAGGAGGCTAAGCTTTAACTCAAATCAGTTAACCAAACCCAACTAACTCAAAGTTAACAGCAAAGATGAAGTAATTGGAACTTTAATTTGACGTGGAAGCTTGCTTTCAAGACTAAGGATGTGCTTAGCAAAAAGGAGGTGGAAGGGTTGCAAAAGATGTAAGCTAGCAAAGCAGGGACTCTGACTAATGGGTAACCAGCATTTCCTGAGGGCTTATACTCTGCTTGTCTTTCCTAGTATGTTTTTGTAGGTGTTTATGTAAATGTATCCAAGCTACAGCTGCACTCAGTTTGCTATGTAGATATTCCTACCTGCTGGCCCAAAGTCCACACCCCAGTGTCCTCAGGGACATCTGACCTATGCTCAGTTAAGAGCATGCTCTTTTGCACTGTAACCTGTTAGTATATGTTCTAACTTGCACTAAGCTTCATGTTAAAACCTAGGAAGGAGTCTAGACATGAGATGAAGCTTATGTCACGTGGACCGTTAGAAGAGCGCAGCCAGATTTGCTGTGCACACTTCTGTTGCATGGAGGCCCAGCAGAAATGGGGAAACTAGATTACTGACAAATTAAATTGTCAATAATGTCCTGTTCAGCAAATCCCAACTTCTAACAGTGTCAGCAAATCAGCGTGATCAATTCAGAGGTCACTTTCCCTGCAACAGAGCACTGGCAATCCACAAAAGGTATAGCACGCAGACCCAAAAAGGACAACTATAGAGGGAGGGAAAGGCAGTGGGAAGACACCCAAAAAGGACAACTGTAGGGGGAGGGAAAGGCAGAGGGAAGATGAGATAGTCTGGCTCCTGGTAATGAGACCAATTTTCAGGGCAGCTATGCCAGCTGAGTTCCAGAAAGGCACCAGGGAATTCAGCTCAATGGGCTTTAATTTGTGCATGTGTATATTGATTTTATAGCACAGGCACAATTCCAAATGCCTTCCAAATCACGCCATTGTACTTAAACCCTAATACATAGATAATGCCGCTGTGCAATAATCAAAGCAATCTTTATCATATTAAAAACTGAAACTCTTGAGGGCATAGTTTAATCAATATATTATTGAAACTAAAATCCAGCCTTACTGTGGTGATTGTACTACTAGGTGCTATACTTAATTCATGAAGAAAACTATGAGTTTTAAATTTGAAATGAGGCTCTCAAAATTTGCTGGTTGATGGAGAGTGTAATATTAATTTTGTGCTGGCTGTAGGCATCAAATAAATAGATAAGAAAGAACAAAAATCCTTCCTCAGAGTTCTTGGGATACCTTTCAACAGATTCTTAAAGGGCTCATCAAAAAATGTTATAGCAAAACACCGCAGAAATGTAGGTGTAATTCACAAGGTGCACCTCTGTTTTTACTGAAGAATGTTTTTGTTCTGTTCTTTTAATAATGTATGTATATGTCAGATAAGTGGAGGAAAGATTTTTTTTAATTTAAATACTTCTCTATAGTTTCTGTTGTATTCTCTCCTTTTTCCAGACAGATAAACTGCTTGGAGGTGGGAATGTATGTGGGGTGTGTGTATGTATGATATCCTGTAATGGCAGTAATCATATGCAGGGAGTGGAAGAATAACCCTTATTCTAACCCTTATTTGAGCTTGTACATTTTCCTACAAATTTGGCAAGATTTACTTTAATTAAAAAAATAATAATTTGATTCAAAAGAAAATACCCCACAGAAACAAATCTGGGTTATATTCGGCTAGTAAGGAAACAAAGGATGATATAGGATATAGAAATGACTAGGACTTTCCATTCCAGTTTTCCTTCCTCATTTAACTTTTCTTTGGCCTTTTAGCTAGAAATAATGCATGTGGGCTGGAACAACAACAGGCGTCAAGTTTTCTCATTACCGGCTTCTCTGACATGGTAACACAGCAGTCAAATACCTGCTCTTCTCTCCTGTTAGGTCCTTCTTTCCTATTGCAAGGATATGTTTTTCTCCTGGTACCTGTACCTTCCCCCTGCCTAGCCAATCTTCTACTCCTGCCTTTCCTTAGGGAAGCAATCTCCAGTGTGCCACCATCCCTGTGTATTGTGTCATCTGCACCAAATAGACCCCTGGTCCTGCCTGTTGTACTGTGTGCACGACTGTGTACGCAGCTATGTATTATACCATTAATTTGGGCCCATCATTGCTCTACCAAGTCCATGCTATGCTCATGGGAAAGGAAGTGCTACAGGTCACAGGGGAATAAAATCAGTATGGTTTTATAGATACTGTTTGGTAAGTCCCAGTACAAGTTAGCTTATTAATTGGAGAGCTATAACAGTACTTTAGGATGACCAGTTATGTAGTATCTTCCTGCAGCCCAACAAACTCTAACACATGGTTCATATATTTGTTCAGATACTGATTGTTCACCTATAGAAAAGCAAAAGAATTGGAAAGAAACTGGATTTCTTGTTGGCAAGGAAATGACATCCAAAAATGGTATTTGAGCACCGAACTCTCACTGACTTGGGAATCTGGACCTTGAGCTCTGTGGCCATCTGAATACAGCCTCATGTAAATGTGCTTGACTGAAGTGGCTGGAGCCGGCTGAATCTGTGTCGCCTGTAAGAGCAGAATTGGAGTTCCTCTGCATGTGAACTTTGCTTGGCAAACTGGCTGGCTTGTTCCGAAATGTAAACCGATCCCTCAGAAGCTCGTATGAATGGCGAGTTTGGTCAGGTGCGAATGTGACCCTTCAGACTGATGTGGCACTAACCCCTTTGCCACAGTTGCTCCTATCTACAGTGGAGATGACAGTATTTCCCTCCTTCATAGTATGGAAGGATAAATACATTTTAATACGGGGGAGATGGGGGGAGAACATATTTAGAGTTTAAACTGCAGGTTTAAATAAACTACCATGTTGTAGTCTACCTTGGTAACCTCTAGTTGTTGCTGCATAGCTATTGTTTTTTTTACATTTCTTTTGTGCTGCTTTGTTTTTTAAGTGCATGTAAGTTAAAGTGCATTAATAGATGCAGTGACTCTTCTACCTAAACCCTATGGTTTATTTTAGAAACACATCTAAAACATAGAGAAATGAAGCTGACTTCATTGAGCTAGTAATGAGATTCGAATGTGAGTGTTGGGAGGAACAAAACTCTTCATTATTACAGTTTTATTCAGACTTCTGTAGTATTTTATTTTTTTTTCTTTAAGTTCTTGCTGGTGGCATCAAGTGAAAAGCCTTCAAAAGAAAATTTCTTAAGTTTATAAGGGCAAAGGAAAAATTGAAATCATAAAACCTGTGTGTTCTGTAACTACATGGCAAAAAAAAAAAGTTCACACATACTGTTTTCAATATCAAAAATTTTAATAATACAAGCTCAACATTTTTGGAAGACCTGATTATTATTTTTTAATTACTTTATTTTTAAGCTACAGGCAATATTGATTCAGTTCATTATTCTTGCTTAAATTCAGGGTCTTGAAATGCAGGGCCTGGAAATTTCTATCCTGAAATAATAATAAAAAAAAACTGTGTCTAAAAAACTAGTAATTTGGAAATATTCAAATAATAATCTGTTCCTATATTGTGAGAAATTTAAAAAAAATAATAAAATGAATAGGCTCATATTTGGTGTTCGTCCAGTTAAAAGAGGGTGGTGGATACCAGATTACTCATTTCTAACTTGAACAAACCCTGACTATGCCTGTATTCATAACTTTTCCGTAGTAACCAAGACGGATTGTTGAGTTGAGACAGTTTTTGCTCTGCTCCATGTGTTTCTACTGAACCTTAGTAGAACTGTTTTGGTGTTAAATACTGCCAGGCAATGAGTAACCATTTTTCCACTTTACTGTAGGAATATGTGGCTTTAATTCTTCCTCGCATCAGCTGTGGCCTTAATTTTACATCCATCTTCAGTGAGCTGATTGAACTCACTAACCTAGTGGAAAACTATTCTTCTTCCAAAAGAAAAAAAGAAAAGCTTTCCTTAGTTAACTTTATGCTGGATTAATGTATTGAATTAGCTCAGGCAAGATAAACATAGTGGAAGAGTGGTGCAGAGATGATGAGGAGAGAGACCTCTTGTTTTCAGTGGCAATGGTGGTTCAGTTCTTTCAACTATGGTTTCTTGATGTAAGGTTTTTATATCTACAGCAATTGCAGTAAAGGTAAGGCAGTTAGCCTGGATTTGCAGTAGTGAAAATGGAAGCAGAATCTGACTCTCAGGTTATTGTTTGGCCATCACAGAATGGGTAGGGTCTCCCGTAACTCTTACCAGTCTCTTTA
Source organism: Rhea pennata (assembly GCF_028389875.1). Classification (NCBI taxonomy): domain Eukaryota; kingdom Metazoa; phylum Chordata; class Aves; order Rheiformes; family Rheidae; genus Rhea; species Rhea pennata. The sequence goes on from NC_084663.1 coordinate 151,741,480, forward strand.
GAACGGTGCTTTACTTTTGTTTTGTTTCAGGGCATATAATTGTACCACTGTTTCAATAGCAAAGTGTTCTACCTTTGGGGCCAGGGATTTGAAGGCAATAACTTTGCTACTCAGTTATACTGCAGTGGCATTCAGTCAAATATTTAGGCTATCATCATTCTAATTTGAAGCTTTTCTTTTTTTTTTTTAAAAAAAAAAAAAAAAAAAAGGAAACAGTTTTGTTTGGTTCAATAACACAACTTGCGAAGGGTAGCTGGCCTGTTATAGAGTGCCCTGGTGATCCAACCAGGAACCATACAAAGCAGGGGCCTTTATGAGTGTTTGACTTTAGCCACAAGGACATACGACATTTTTATATTAAAAACAAATGTAAGCGGGTATATTCCTTCTGATATCGAGGAGAATTTGAATTCACTAAATTACAGTCTTTGCCCCTTTGATCAGGTGCCAATTACTCTTTCTTTTAGAAACAAAGTACTGTTGGATGGAACAGCTGACTTGTCCTTGTTGGATATGATGGTTATAACAATGTGCACAACAAGTAATTAATTCTTCTGGCCTGGCCCTTTCCTGTGATGGCTGGTGGCTTGAGATGGCTTGAGATTCAGCTGGGGGGGCAGCTGGGGAGCCCTACAGTTGACTGGTGCATGGGCATCACCCCATTTGCACTGGGTCTGGGCATGCTCACTACAGTCTAGGAGAGGTACGGCCACAGTACGTAGGGCAAGTGCCACTCTTATGGCAAACAAGAATTATCTTTCCTTCTTGGCTCGGGCACTTGGGTGCAATGAAGCTTTACTCTGTAGCCTGGTGGGTTTTGGATCCCACTGTGGGAACCTGGGGCTTTGCTGCAGTCACGAGTTTCAAGTTAGGTGGCATTCTCTGTAGTACTGGGGAACTGGTGGCCATGGTATCTACTATGTTTGAGTTCTGTGCAGTAAAGACAGTCTTGCGTTTTAGAGTTTATATGCTTCAGAAAATACGTTTTCATCGTATTAGCACTTCAGACACTATTCACTGAACTGTATTGCTCATGAGAAAAAGAAAATGCTTTAGAAAGCATTTCCAAGTTCCAGGAAGCAAATAGTTGTTGCTACAGTGTCTGTTTTAAAAAGTTGGCAGCCTCCAAAATGATTACAGATGCAATTGTTCAAATTAACAAAACCTAGAATTTATGCCTTCTTACTTGCTGCTTTGTCTTTTGAAAGAACTGGTGCTACTGTACTTGGCTCTGCTGAGATCAGTCTGTGATTTTAATACATATTTTATCTTAAAGAACTGCAATTAAAAATAAGTAATACTGAATATTCATTTCTGAACATAAATTTCTGTGCCCTGGACTACAGATCAGTGATGATCTAAAAAGTACCAGATTGTAACATGCAGAGAGCTGATGGGTCGCAGGGTGCTCTTTCACCTTGCTTCAAGCTGCTAAATCCCATTAAAAGGGAAGCTAGAAACATATTTCATGTATTTTTAATATTTTCTCTCTGTGAATGCAATTACTGTGATTGACATAAAGATTGCATTTAATGATGAATAAAGAAGGAAGTGGTCTTGGTAGCTTGGGAGGATGTTTGTCCACCAAGTGCTCTCCCTGCTAGAAAGTTGTTAGCTTCTGAGTACACTCTAAAACAGTCACACTAAGCTATTTACTGTCTGCCAGCTTGGTTTTCACTGAGGAATCTTTGGATACTGCGCTGAAAATTGTCACATGACCCCCCCCATCTTAGTGAGATGAATTATCAATTATGCTGCAGTTTCAATCAATTTCCTGGTTAAGATCCTTCTTCATTAGTTTTCTGTTCTAAGTAGTTTTGCTGGTAATTACGAAGGAAATAGTTTTTTGTGTCATTCTGCTTTATGCTTTTTTTTTAAACTATACTAAAGACATTGTTTATCTAAAATCTACATTCCTTCAGAATGCTTAAAATCATAGTATCCTAAACTACTCTACATGCTCTTGCATGTGCTTCTCCCAGGCACTCCATCTCATACAGGAGCTCTATTTACAATTCTTGCTGGGTTTAGCTGTGCAGTTAAAGAGGTTACTACTCTCATAAGTCCGCTCTTTTCTGTTGCTGGAAGTTATCATGTGCGTAAGAACAGCAGTATTTAACTTAAAACCACTGAAATCCAAGTATGCTGATGCACAGGGCTGCAGTCACAGAATGGACTCACAACTCCATGTTCTGCTGGTCTGCTCTGCCAGGGAAGGAGTGACTTTCAGCAGGAGGGCAAGGCCTCCCTCCAAGAGGGAGTATGAATAAAAGACTTTTGCCACTTCCTAAATTGCCTTCACAGTGGACTGGGGGAAATTGTGCCATTTCTGGAGTGCCATCTTCTTCTAGCTGATCTCTTCCTTTTCCATGGTGGACATCCTTCATCTTCCTTTTCAGACTTTTTTCCTTCAGTTGCTTCTCTTGTCTTCTGTCTTGTTTAGATACTTGCTTTTTAAATAGTTCTTCCTGTCAGAAAAGAGAGAAATCAATACAAATGCATGTAAAATAAAGATCGTGGCAATGCCTTGATTTGCTAACACTCTGTAATCTATTTTCAGGAATATTCTTTTAGCACCAAAGCTCAGTTAGCAAAGAAGGTGACTAGTGTGCTTGTTGGTGATATTGCTGTAGGCCTCTTCCAGGGTGAAGGAAGGGAGTTCTTCCTTTTGGTCATCAGAACTGTCTGGGCCATTAGAGATGGAGCAAATTCCATTAGGCAGTCCAGTGAATAGCTTGATTCAGGTAACATATTTCCTCAGTTTTCTTTTGGGATTGGTAAAGAATGGTTATATAAATACTCCCACTTGCTCCTGCTATAATAGCATATCTATGGCCAATAAAAAGCTTTAAATTGCAACAGAGAGAAGAGAAATAGTTGATGGGAAGAACCATGACTTGTCATTTATTAAAAATAAAGCCTCAACTGGTTTCAAGTTAACTGCATAAACATAGATTAACCTGTAGCACCATTTATTGCATATCTTGCCAACTATTCCCCAGACTCCTATTTTCTGCTGTACCTTTGCTGGATTTCCTCTGTTTGGCTGAAGAAGTCTGCTGCAGCTGTCTGCATCATGCTTCCTTATTTACTTTTCAAGTGTCCTTCAAAATAGCTCAAACATTTCTGAACTAGAGACTGGAAAAAATACTTTCTAGTGGCTACTTTTTAGAGATGTTCTAGTACCTATTAATTATGGAGCACAGACTTACAGGTGCTTTGGGGAGGGTATGATATGTGTACTTCTGTATGACATTTTGCTTATGCATTTATGAAAATCTGCCAAAGCCAACATTTAGATGAGAGAGAAATCTCTGGAAAATATCTTACAACCATAATTTTGGTATTTCCTAACTATGGAGCACCTGACTTTACAACTTTTATTTTTAATATAATTCTTTGGTTTGTAATGATGCATCTGCAGTAATTAAGCCTGCCTAATATTTTTTCCATTATAGAAGCCTCTCTTTTAGTTGCTTATTTCTTTGTCATGTCTTAACTGTTTAGACTGAAGCTTTCTATACTTGCTTGCTGTGTCAGATTGAATAGTTTTGGGAAGCTTTAGCCAAAGTGATACAGTTGTATTCAGGAATGGTCTCAGGACAGGAAAGAAGTTGGTGAGGGAGTCTGTTTCTTGCTTGCAGTGCTAAGCAATTTTTCTTGCGCTGTCTTTTAAGTGCACTGCTTCTCCTGAGCAAATTCTCTGGAATTAGAACAAGAACCAAAGATCTGGCAAAGGGATAGTCCTGGGATAAAAGAAATACTACTTGCTGTCCTCTAGAAGAGCCAGCCAGATTTGGATGAGCTGTGTCTGTGAAAAAATCTCCCTTTTTGAAGCCTACAGGCTTCAAAAACATTGAATTCAGTGACCTCAGGCTAGACATAGTGGGTGGGGTAGTGAAGGCAGGGGCTGTGCCTGGCCCGTATACATTGAATCATACTCACATGACAGAGGACAAATCTCCCAAATCAAGACCTACAACCACAGAGGCCCAGCAGCCCTAGGTGATGGTGAGGGAAAGGTGAGAGCAGAACTGATATCGACTCATTCCCACTTGCTGCTGCAGCTTCCCTGTGGCTTTGAATGAAAGCTAGGAGTTGCTGAGTTAGGCTCTGAGCCAGAGATTTGGGACATGGAAAGGTTAAAGTCCCTCAGTTTTCTTTCTCTGGGAAAGCTTGCTAATACCTCATCTAGCCGATTTTATAACTCATATGAATTACTAATGAAAATAAGAAGCTCATTACTTTTCACAGAGTGGAAAGGATAGATTTTGGAGCCCTTGATGCGTATCACCATTCGGTCACTTTAAATATTGCTACAGTGTTTGGTTCTGTCTCTCAGCGAACTGTTAAGCCACTGCTCCTTTAAAAAAAAATGTATTTTTCATTTTCAAGAGAGCTGTGTTTCTGTGGTGGACAGTCTGACTGTAGAAACTAAAGCACTTACAAATAGCCTAATAAAGTCTGAAAAGCGCTCTGGGATTCATTTGATGAAAGTGGCTGTATAAATGGAAGGTTGTTAACTGTGCAAATGGCTGCCAGTTGCGGTTAATCTCTAGCACAAAAGCACAGCAAAATGCACTATAGAGACAGTTTCCATCTAGAAAGAACTGGGAAGAAAAGAGCAGAAGTTCAGGGCTACCTTTTGGCTATGTGTTTTGCACTGCCCACGAGGATATCTCGCAATGTTGGCCATGTATTTTTCAGCTTGTTGCCAATCCTCATACCACCTCTGAACTTGATACCGAGGTTCAGACTTTGTAATTCTATCCAGAATGGCACGGTTTTCTTGGCTTACTCTCAGCAGCTCCTTCTTTCGTTTTTCCCTATTTAAACTGAAGAGGAAAATGTACAAACAGAATCAAACTTCTTCACAGTTATTGCTGTTCCCAAGCCTGAGAACCCAGAATATGAAACATCTGTCAATCTTGTGTTAGAGGAGAATTTTCTTAAGACTTTATACCTCTTCTACAAGGACTTCTCCCTCCTTGAATCTGCATTAACCACCCTTCACAACTCAATCTGTTTGTCCTTTTAAAGATGATGAGTTTTCTATAGTATCTTCTAAACCGAGTCCTGACTATATGGAAGCTTGGTACATCTGACGAGGAAAAATGCTGTATTTAATCTTTTATCTTTATTAAGCAAGCCCTCAAGTCTTGAAATTGCTTTAGTGCTGTACTGAAGGGGAGGGCATGACTGGTTTGTGAGGTACTTAATATTTTTAGTCACTTGGGTTTTGACCTCTATTTTTTATAGAAACCTCATGAACTGATTTCAGAAATATGAAGACAAATGAGATAACTGTATGACCTCAAGCTCTTTGCAAATCTTTTGTGATTTCTTAGACTATAGTTTCACAGGCAGCTAAGTGGATCTCATAGCAGTTTGCTGCCCCTAAAAATGGAAGGTCTCTTTTTCTTTCTTTCCCTGCTGTTCTCCCAGCTACTTCCAGCTGTGTGGTCTCCTCCATCCCTCGCGCCAGCCCTGGAATTCATCATGGCCTTGCAAAAAATGGCAGAAAAACTATTCAGGTTTGTTTGTTTTTGTTGGGTTAGTTTTCTGCTGTTTTCTTGAGTTTAAGTACCTACGGCTTGATGAAAACCAGGGTTGATCCAAGCAACAGGAACTTGCTGCTTGGAGCAGGAGGGGAGAGAGGGAATAGAAAGAGGGAGGATACTCTTCTCCTCTTACACTTGTGGAATCATACCTTCAGCAACATAGTTAGCTGATGCTCACTGATACCTGCACAGATCTAGATATTATTTATCAGTGACAACATGTAAGTGCTAAAATCTGGATTTGCATGACGTGGACTTGAAAAACTGCATTTCAAATAATTTCTGTCTTCCCAAGGGACTATGCAACTGTCTGGATATTCCTGACCATGAAATGTGGCAAGTTCTACCTAGGTCACGTGAAGCTGAGCAGCAGTTTGCTGTCTGGAGACATACAGAGTCTAATAAATGATCAGTTTCTTGTGAACTAGTTTGTTTGTAAATGAGTCACAAGAGATAACAACTGCCACCTGAGTTACACAAACCATTCTCTACTGTATAACATGAATTTTTTCCTTTGCTTCCAAAGGCTGTCCCTGCTCTGAGTAGGTTGCTGTGCTACAGGTGCATATTTCCTTGTGAATCAAAAGAATGTAAGATGGTTCTCTCTACTGATAAATCTTCAAGGCATATTATGCTTCGTCTCCCTCGAGCAACAAATTGTATCTTTTATGTCTGCCTCTTTCCTGCTCCATTTTTTTTTCTTAATTCTATTTTTGCTCTGTTTTTATTTCATCTCTAGGCTTTGGATCGCCCTCTTTCCAGTGGTGTCTGAAGGAATGACTGGCAAAGTCAGCAGCAATGACTCACTCAGCAGCAGCAACAGCTTTGCTCAGACATAATAGGTTTGCTTCATTTATTTCCCTTAAAGTAGGGCAGTGTTCTCTTTTTGCATTCTCTCAGTTATTAAACAGAAAAACTAATTTAAAGCCACCCTCTCTTCAACAGAAAGAGGGAGGAAATGACCTGGTGTTGGATTTGCCCTGTGACAGGAGAAGCAAGTGGCTTCCTGAAGTGTTGATTATACCTTAGGCTGCCTTTTTAGATGCATGTTCTTGCAGAGCAGTTTATCCTTAGCTATGTTTGTCACTGGGAAAGTAACTTGATAACTAAATGCAAATAGTGCTGCTGATGTTACCTTTTGGCCTTATAGTCATTTTTATTGTCGATTTGTCCTTTTGTCCTCATGATGCAAGACATCTTCTCCAGTAGCAAGCGATTGTCTCTTTCGATGACTGAAAGTCGGTCTTCCTCCAACTTTGTGTACAGAAGAGATAAAGAAATGCTTCTGTTTTTACAAGGCCATAGCAAACAGCAGTGATGTTATGACTACCTAACAGAGTGTTCCCGGTGCTGTTTCCTCCTCTACACGGAGTGTGACAAATACTGATCAGGTAAAGCTTCACTCTAGTGTTGAGAGAACCCTTTGTGCCACTTGAGACCCATTTTAATGGAGGCCTGATGGCAAAAGTCCTTTTGAAATGCTGTGAGTTTTACCCTCAAACACTCTCTTATAACCACAGCAGCGACGTGTATCATTAGCAAATGTATTTCATCAGTGTAAGCAAAATTTCTGTAAATATTTATCAATGTATTTTCCAGGTTCATCATTATCATTTGTGTTTATAGCAGCATTCATAGACTCAAGTCAAAATCAAAGATTGTAATGGACACTGTTCAAATACAGGATGGGACCCATCCAAAATCCTCTGAAGTCAATGGGAGTCTTTCCATTGACTTCAGTGGGCTTTGGATCAAATGGAAATTTTTCCATTGACTTCAGTGGGATTTGGATTAGGTCCAGCTGCAGGCCATTCTTGTCCTGGAGGAGTTTCAGGCTAATGTAAGAGGAGAAGCAACAACTGGGTGTGATGAACAAATGGGGAGAGATGTGTGAGGCAGTGTATGCTAGTTCTATGCATTGTTAGCATGATTTTAAGCCTTTTTAATTTCAGTTTTAAGATGGAAGATATTAATTATCTCAGTCATCTCAGTGTATCTGAAAATAAACTGCGTAATGGACAAAATAATGTTAAAAGTGAGATGGATGAGAAATGAAGGAGTCCAGAGGAGAGGGAGAATCCTGTTGGATATCCTGGGGCATTGCCAATTTGTTTAAAAAAATTACCATATTGTTGTTTGAAGAACACAAATCTGTGCTAAAAGTGTGTTTGTGAGGACTGAGGAGGAATGGGAGAGAGGTGCAGAGAAGAAACTTCAAAATTATCTGTGTCCCAAGAGTGCCATTTCCAGCAGGACTGAGTTGGAGATAGCCAGAGAAAAGGTGGATGGAGAAGGCAGAGAAATTACTTTTTTCATAGTTGAACTTCAACTCTCACAAGCCTCTTGAAAGAGGAGCATATTTTCTTCTTCTTCTTCTTCTTCTTCTTTTTTTTTTTAATGTAGTTGATTCTAAGCAATCCAAAGATATTGCATGTCCTATATAAAATGAACAGGAAATCCTGCTCATCCTGCTCTGATCATTTTGAACGGCTCATGTTATAGTAGCAGGTTGCTGTAGGGAATCTAGTGCATCTGCCTTGTTTGCGAGGCTATATAACTAAAGCAGGTCAGATACTGGTCACATTGTAGTATAAATGTACCTAAAAACAATGCATTAAGTAATCCCATCAGGCTCTAAACAACTCTGATGAGGGTGACTATGAAGAAGAGAACTGGTCCTGGAAGATACGCTTACTTGCAGCGTTACAGTTTGTTTGTTTCTTGCTTTCTGTAGCACATTGGAAAGAAGCAGGATGAGAAAGAGCTTAGGACCACAGTCCTCACTCCCAGCTATCAGGACCTATGTTTCAAATGGACATGCTCAAGATCAGTGAGTTTTGGTGGTTGTTGTTAATCTGTAGGGTTACTGTGTATGTATTCAGTCTTCCATTTTTAGAGGAATGGTTTCTGTGTTATTTTTACAGTAATAGGAAAAAACTAACAACAGAATCCAAATCCTAATATAGCATATGATTTTATGCATGGAGGTAAAATAATTTTAAGGTGTCTGAGAATTGTTATGTCATGCAATGATATGATAAACACTTTAAAATGAATGAATCTGAAGTCCTTACGTAGGCTCTGATCCCATTGCATAAGGGGCATTCTGTTGTAAATTAAGTCATTGACAAAGTTTAGCTGGATGTATTTTTTTATTGTCTCAGGTCTGGGGCTTTTTTGTTGTTGTTTCCTTTTAGTGAGCAGAGTTAATTAGTTAACAATTTATTTTCCACTGTCACCGTTTATAAAAAAATTGCCTCTTGGGAGCAATAAGATTTTGAAGGATAACTGCCAGTCAAGGTTACCCATTGTTTCTTGTGCTTCAAATATGTTAACATCCTTTTATTCAGTTCATTGCTCTGTATCTTGATGATTGTGTTATTTCTGTTACTAGGGATGTTTTTTACATGGTGTGCAGAATATCTTTTAGGAGGATACGTGAATACTTCGTACTTGGTAATCTGAAACAGTCTGATTGTATCAATAATCATAAAGAAAAAAATAACTTGTTTAATAGGGCTGGGAGTGTGCGACTCAGGGATTCTGATAGTCTTGTTGCAAAAGTCACTGCAGCAAGATAAAAATGGACTTGAAATTTTGACCATCTGGTAGCTTAAGCTGTGGATTTTCTCTTTGTTTTCTTTGAGAGGAGATATGAAGGAAAGCATGCTAGTGCTAAGTGAAGTAACCAGTATAATACCTTCAGCTTCCCTAACTTCAGATGAAGATGGCCATATGTTGCAGGGGTACTTGTGTCCACTAATGGTTTGGCTGCCTGGATCTGCAACAGAAGAGAAATGTTTATCTATTTTTGTTGGAAATACAAAATGCATATCATTATGGGAAATCTCTTAATTTCTACGTTCTGCTCTGTTAGCCTGCATTAACACTATTAAACGTATGATTCATTATATCAGCAAAGCCAGGCTTGCCCCAAAGAAGAGTAGCGGGAAATGAAAGTGTTAAAGGCAACTGTTCTGAAGCCTGCTGGCAATGCAAAATGCTCATTATGCTGGAGAAATGTAGAAATACATAAACGCAATTATCACAGTGTTGATGTTATGATAAAAGAAGTATGATCTTAAGAGAAGGCAGTCAGGTCTGATTAGATACTCAGCAGAATAAGGTGGCTAGTGTAAGAAAGCCCGAGGTATTCCTAAACTGTGTCAGGTCTTCCAGGGGGATGCAAATTTGAGATGTTGCCAGAAAGAGGTAAGCAGTACTGGGAAAGGACTTCTTGTGTTAAAAGTATTCCCAGACATCTTTGTATTAGGAATGCTTCTTAAATAATCATGAAAAGCAAATAATGGATGTAATTTTTTTAGTAGAATTGGTAGTTCAGTGGCACAATAATCTTTATCTCCAGCCTGACCTAAATAATAATGCAATACATGAGGAAGAAGAATGATATATGAATTGCCATGGACTGAAGAAACTCTGTCAGAGAGAAGCTGGTAATGGGATGTGGAGAAGAGACACAGCAGAGACCATCTTTCTGACAGGGTTTCTGCAGGGATGAGGCTGGGCTGGTTAAAATAACAATACCATGATTTCTATCATGAAATGCATGTAAACATTCCCCCTCTCTCATACCTAATATTTGAACTATTCCATCTCAGGCTGACTCAGACTTTTGGAATCGTTTGCCCTGTGATGTAGAACAGCAAGATGAACACTTGCTACAAAAAACGTTTGTCAAGTAAGAGCAGTATGTACAACAATAACACAAACCCAGGCAGCAGGACACAAACAAGGCAGTGCCTGAGTCCAGTTGAAGCTTTTCACATCTCTTTCTGTAGCAGCTTTGTTTTAAGTTAAGGACCAAGCCTGAATCCCTGATGGCAGATTTGTTATATGTTCTACCAAGACAGTTTCATTACTTTTCTAACACAGCAAGTTATTTATAGAATTGATTGGGACAACATTTAGCAGTTCCTAAATTTTTCTAAAATTTACTTTAACTGCTGAACTTTTTGTGAAAACATGCAGCTGCTTTTTTTGTGGCAGTCTCTCCAGGAAAATGTGATCCTGGAAGGGGCTGACTGCTCCCACTGATTTGAATAGGAGAGTGCTCATCTTAATTCTTTTCAGACCCAATCCTGTTAAGCAGTTGATTTTACTGGATAGCAGAACACAGCGTGCTAAATCTCTGAGGGTTTTACTGTTTTTTGCTTCTTCTGCTGCTATCTCTTCCACTTCAGGTGTTCTGGGCTATTATACTATTACACTATTTTACAATAAAATAACTTTAAGAAGACATACAATTTTTAAAAGAGGGTTGTTATTATATCAGTCAGTGGAAATAACTGGTATGAAAAATCAAATTTGATAATTATGCAAGCTGTGATTTTAATTTATAGATACTAAACTTACAGAATTGTTTAAAACTTGAACAGCAAAGGGCAGTTTTAGAAACAAGCTTTTTCTGTGAAATTTTTATCAAAGTAACTTCATTTTTTTGCAAAGTAGTATAACTGATTTCTCTCCTGTCCTTATATGCCTAACTGTAGAAAGAAAACCTTGATATTTTTTAAGCCCATCCTGATCTCTGTTGAGGCACTTCCTGAAGTCATGGTGCTTTTGGACAATCATTTTATATTTAATTTTGTGTAGAATGTTGCGAAGAAGAGATGTAACTCTGTATTTTTCCATTCTTCCATTAAGAAAGCAACACAGTTATTCACACTGAACATATTTGCTCTTGTGTATAACGTACTGGCACTTTTTTGCATTTTTGCATCACTGGGAGAATTATAACTTATCCCTAGATCTTGCCATTTCCAAGGAAGAATATCTACATGTTACTTTTTTTCTTTCTCACTCCTTATTTATCCCTTTTCTCTCTTGCTCTGGTTTATTTGTGAGCTCCTTTGAAGCAAAGTCTTACACAAGAGTGACAGCCGGTGCCACCGGGGGTTGTATTATTCAGGACAACTTACTTGGTAGCCCTGCGGACTTCAGCTACCCCACCACACAGGTGCCACTGCTCTGGTAGCTGCCATTCACCAGAGCAAGCCTGAATTCATGCCAGCGATAGGCAGTATGGGAAGTTAGGAGTGTGCCAGCATGGTGGTACAGGCGCTTTCCTGAAAAGCCCACCCTTTGGCCACTGGAGACCTTTTTGGTCACCACTTGATCTGTGTGGGAACCCTCTGATAAGGAACAAAGTTTTCTCCCTTGAGCCATCTGTTGCCCGACATTACAGTTTTCTTTTCTTTTCTTTTTTTCTTTTTTCTTTTTTTGAGCTCAGAAGTTACCGCTCATGTTTACTCATAGGGCAATAATCTTGGGAAATGTTTTATTCTATAGAAATAAATTTCTTCACTATATATCATTATGGTATCTAACTAGTTTTTATTCTTGGTCTCTGAATGCCTTACAGTATATGTATGTGTGTGTGTATACATACATGAATGTATATGAAATGCTCTGCACACTGAACAAAGTAATGGATATATAGAGTCTTTTAACTACACTGATATTAGTTCCCTGCTTTAAAAGAGCCACTGTTTAAATAGCTATGCTCATATACAATAGCAAGCCTCTCAAGAGGTTAATTCACATAGAAGGAAATTTATTTATTTAAACGTTGTCAATTTGATTAGAAAAATATGTTAAATTCAACTCTCTACTTCATGCTTAACTTTTTTTCCACCTGTAAGTCACATTATGGGAACAATGGAAGGAAGGAAGGAAGATATTTTTATATGGTTAATGAAACAGACCCGGTCTGGAAATAATGAAGAACTATTTCTTCGTATTAAAGCTAATTATTTTGTGACACAGTCTTCCTAAGATAGCAATACAGTTGAATCATCACTGATGGTATTCACTGCTTACGGATTTTCATAAGGGAGCAGTCCTGCATTATTACTGATTTGGAGCAGATGACTGAATCCTTTTCACTTCTAAATCTGTGAACATTGTTACGATAATTTTAAATAGCCACAAAAGAAACTCCCTCTATTTGCAGGCTATGCTTAAAACACATCTTTTGTAAGTTATTCCTGATCATTAACTGTCATAACGATATCAAGAATGAATAGAGAGTTGCTTTAACCTTGCGGGCAAGCTTAGCCTTTCACGAAGGCCTCTGCTCTTTATCAAACAGTTGTACCTACCCTTTTCTTGTGTTCTTCATACTTTGCTTTGTCCCATTTTAGCTGAAGATATTTGTTGCCGCATGGTAAAATTGGCTGGTAGGCTCGATGCATCTTACACGAAGTAAAGCATCTCTGAAGTTGGGCTTTTAAAGTATGAGCAACACCGGGCTGAGCCTTCTTAAAGCGAAGCCCTAGAGACTTGTGGTATGTTTGTAGTGGGTCACATGGTGGGTTGTCATGGTATCGCTGCTAAGAAAAAGAATGAATAGCTGGTAGTGTTTCAAACAATACATTTGACAAATAGCAAACAAGAACTGAATGTTATAACATTCTGGAGGGTATTTTATTCATATATAAAATAGATTACCAGTTATACCTCACTGGTCAGACCTACCTCCCACTGGTTAAGGAAAGGCAGTGGTGTAAGCTGTCAATAATGCTTCATGCAGTACTATAAATATGCAAAGGGCTGTATAATAGGCTAAATTTGCTGAGCTTTCAATTGAAAGGCAGGCTTCAATACAGCACAGAGCAAGCCCACAGCATGAGGTGTGGTGTTTTGCACTGCAATAACTTGTTTAAAACATTTCTTCATCGATAAGTGTACACTTTTCAAAAGCCACAGCAAATGCATTTATAGCAAAATATTTCTGATTTTTAATACCTTTTTCACCTTCCTTTATCCAAATTGCTATCTGATTGCTAATGAGGTACGGAAAGCTTCCACAAGCTTGCAAAAGCCAGTTGTCTACAAAGTTGGCCAACATTTCTCACACAGGGCTATCTTCACTTTCATTCTTTCTTGGTTACATTTGGCAGGGAGGTGCAAGGGAAAAGACAAGTTTTCTCAGGCCCACCCAAAAACGTGAAAGCTGCCTGTGCTTGTTCAAGCTCTGCTTGGCCCCCTCCAAAGGTTGGCCTGAGCCAGTGTTGTTCGCCTGAGGTTTCCATCTGCAAGGTGCGGAGCGCCCTGGGGCTCGGGCCGCACGCTGCCCAGAGTCATAGCTTTTGGCTCGTGCAATCTCTTGGTGAAGCTCATACCTGCTGAAGAGAAGACCTGAATTAAACCAGATAGTTGTGAGGTTAAACCAGATAGAATAGCATATTTTATACAAAAGCCCTAGCAAATAGGAAGGGAACATGTTATAGCAGACAGTACCAAAGTTTACTAGCCTCTATTGGTCTGTATCAGAATGACCCGGGGAATATTCTGCTTTAGCACAAGGCTTTTAGTGTCAGTTATTCTTGCCCATAGTATTTCATCTGTGTGCAGGGGAATAGCAGCACATGTATTGCACAACTATCCAACACAGCTACCATTGCAGAATTAGGGTCAGTGCTCTCTTTACTTTATATCTTGATTAACTTTTGCATTTCATTAGCAAAGTTTGGTTGAATATTGGATTTTGTGATTTTTAGTGACAGCTGGTGTGAATTGGCGCTTAAGCAATAGAAGCAGCCATAAAATTAAAACCTTGGTACATACTAATTTTAGTTTATAAAGCACTTTCATTTTTAGAAAAATGACAGAAGGAATTGAAAAGTGTTTTTTTCAGTTGCTTGGGATCTTGTATTTTCCTGATAATGTAACGGGAAGATATGGAGAATGTCAATAGAATGAATACAGACTACAGAGTTGAAATACATCTTTCTCTTCAAATATATGTAACTTCTGACTGTGCACAGTAATATAATACTGTATTTTGCTCTTGAACAAGTAGAAATGCTTAGGCCCTCATTTGTTCGGCAGGGTCACAGCCTCTGTCTTTAAATGCTGCATGTGTAATGATCCATTAGGGGCAGATCCAAAGGGCACCATTATCAAAGGAATCTTTTCATTGGTTTGGATGAAGCCCTTAAAATGTGAGGAAAACTTAGCCTCTCATGCTGATGGAAACATGGCCCATCAAGAATGTGAAATCTCTGGAACAGTTTCCTTGCTGCTTCTGAATTTAAAAGTTTGTGAGAGACGGAAGGTGGCTTTAAATTTCCTGTGTGGTTGCCTCCTCTCTCTCTGCCCTCAAAAACTGTGGACCATATATGCATTTGTTCCAGCTCGGTTTTTGTTATTGTTTTGTTTTGTTTTGGGATAAGGAAAGGAAAACTTGAGGAAAACAGTTTTGAAATTGGCTGTTTCAGTGTTGAGCTACCTAAGCTCCAGCAAGTCCTTTCTATCGGAAGGTGGTGCTGGAAGGCAGGCATAGCAGGTGCCTATTTCTATTTCTGATTTCATGCTTCAAACTAAGAGCTACAACCAAGCAAGGGGTGATTCTTTAGAGTGATATTCCATTGGTTATTCAAACTTGACTTAGGAAGTATCCTTAACAAACCAGAGGACTGGACCTACTCTTTCTACAGAATAAAGCAGATGTTTATGAAACATTTATTCTATAGATTATACATTTGTATTAAGTAACAGTTGTGAGAATTTCCATGTTATGTGCTGAAGGACTTGTCTGTGATTTCTTGATAGCAGAAGATACTTGCTGAAGAAGAATAAAGGATGGATAAATAAATAGATAATGAAAGTAAGAAGATTTTTTTGCCAAAAAAGCATTTTTCAGTATTTATCAAGACCTGTATACCTACAGCTTCCAAAGAAAGCAGAGTTCTATTTTTTCTGGCATAAAAGCAAGTTGGACAATACCAGTCTACTTCTTTAATGAGGCAATCTCAGAGCATGCTGAGCTCTTTTTGTGAGATCACAGCACCTTACAGCTCTCATAGATTTCTCGGTTTGCCTGTTTTTCAGTCTTCCCTCTGTTTTGTTCTGATTTTTGAGCAAACCTATTCATATAGTATATAGGGCACTAAGCTCTGGGGGGATAATATTGATGCTAGAAACTCAAATCTTGAGCTACTTCCGTCTTGAATTTTGTGGTGAGGTTAGTGGATTGCTGCCCCTTCCTCTCCTGCTGTGTTTGCCAGAAGAGATGATGCTGGCTTAGGAGCTGCCAGCTACAGCAGCTGCTGTTGCTAATGGCCCAGTCATTATGGAGTGAGTTAAAGAAAAAGATGCTCCTTCACCCACTGCACCCCCAGTATAGGTTGTGTTTTTGGCAATACTGTTGTTTGCCCTGACCAGAAGTGCATTTTCTCCAGTTCGTTTTTGCTATGTAACGTTTACATATATAGAGAAAAAGCAAGAGTCTGAGTACAAAATTTTAAAATCTTTAAAAATATTCTATATAAAGACAAACATAAAGAAGAGAGTAAGTCCTGTTTTTTGCTGACGGCTTTACTAGTTGTTTTAAAGTCATGATAATTCCTACCTTTATTCTGCAAAGTGTCTAAGCCTGCCTGATTTTGAACGCATGCACAGACTGAACTGCACGATTGAAGTCACTTGTGTGTGTGCTTCAGGATGAGATCCAGTCTCCTTTCATTCATTGTATTTCCATGGATGAGGGCTTTTAGAGATGTTGAAAGAAGCCTTTTTTATTTTATTTATTTATTTTATTTTATTTTATTTTATTTTATTTTGTCAGTTCAGTATGTTACATGATAGGATACAAAGTTGTGACTTTGACCCTGCAAACACACACCCTTATCATATAACTCATAAGCAAACCACCCAGCTGAGTAGCTAGAGAGCCCATCTGTAGTTGGGGGATTAAAAAAGCAACTTGAAAAACTACTGATGTAAGTGAGACCCTCTCTGCCTGTGCATGCAGCACACCTAGTGACTTACATCTAAGGGTTGATGGCAGTCACGCAGCATGTGTGTCCGTGTGCGTGCGTGTAGCAGAGTAAACCCTTTCCAGTGTGGCATGAGTGCACACTCTACTGAGTGGTGCAAAGGGAGAGGGCCAGGGTGGCTATGGCTCCCGTTGCAATACAAAAGCAGATTTACCAGATGCTTCCTTTATACTTGACCCTTTTTGGAAGGTTTGAGCAGGAATTAATTTTGGCTGGGAAAAAAAAAAGTTTGTTTCCCACTTATTGTTTGAGAAATTGAGAGAGGGGAAAGGGGTGGGAAGAGAGGAAGAGGAAGGGAAAAACACTGCCATAATTATATGGAGTTATATATATACACACACAATTTTAAATCTTTTAGATGTTTGGTAAGATCCCGGATTTCCTTGATCTATGGCAAAAATGCCAAGTGGAAGAGTTGTTAAAACTAACTTTTCGTAGTGATTTTCATGACAGGGTGCAGAAGGGGAGAGGAGAGGACTGTCTGACAGTTGACTAAGCTTGGGCATTAAGGTTAATTTGCTTGTGCAGGAGTCCTTAGCTTTCTCGGGAAGACTGATCTTACTGGGTGGGTACTTGCACAGAAGTAGGGACCTGTCTCTGTCCTTCATCCTTATCTGGGAGGGAGCATGGCCAGAAGCAGGCTATTGCCACCACAACTGTCTCGCAACCTCTGCTGGGGAAAAGCTACTTAGGGCTGAGCTGCTTCTGCCCCAGCAGCGGCAGCCCCTGGGGAAGCCCAGCAGGCCCTGGGAAAGGTACCTGGGGGCAGCTGTTACCGTTGCAGAGTGATGAAGCTGGCCCGCGGTCCGTGGAGAGGGCTCCTATGGGTTAGACAACTCGCCACGGCAGGCCCGGCTGCTCTAAGCTGAACACCTGTGTTCAGCCAAGTGTCCTGTCTGTGCTGGGAATTTATTGTTTTTCTGGGTATCTATGTCAGTACAGTCAAGTTAGGAAGATTTCTGCATGTGCCACATGGGGTTGTTGCCAGTGGCTTTGTCTATCAAATTTCTAAATTGTGGGGGTTTTTTGTTTGTTTGTTTGCATCAAAACCTTGTCAGGCTTTACCAGAGTAAACCTCAGCCTACTTGTCAGCATGAGGCACAGCTAAATTTGTGGCTGGCTGGAATGAGAGCAAATTGCCAGTGCAGGCAAGGCCCACCTTGCTGGAAGAGAGGTGATAGCTTGCTAAGCAGTACAGAGGAGAGGAAACTTGCAGGGGCCTGAAGCATAGCTAGCCTGGACCTCATGCAAGAACAGAAGAGCACTCTGAAGCTGCAAAGGCGTGTGGCTGAAACCAAATGCCAGCAAAAACATTGTTCTGCATGTTTGTAGGTGGGTTTACAGTGATACACGTGTTACAGAAGTGGGTTGTGGCTAATACTCATGGTGTGAATGCTGCAGCTGTGAGGCAACACTCTGCAATGGGATGTACAGCCCGGCAGTACACCCCTCGGGCAGGCCTGGCCCTTCTGCCTCGCAGGAGACGTGCAGAAGCAGAGGCCACTGTAAATTGTTGCTAATGTATTGCTCTGTATTTTAGATTTGTGACACTGCTTGCAGGGCTTACGCTGCTTCTTCCTGCGCTAAACATGTAACAGCTTTATAAAGATTAAAACAATTTAGGGGAGAAAGCTAGGAATTAATTATAATTTTATCAGGTCCCTGGGACTGTCTTTGCCTTTTCTTTTTCTCCACTCCATCCTGTAGACCTGGATAGTCCTTAAGTGTGATTTGTTTCCCAGTCTTCATTTTTGATTCTCCTTGTTTCACCTCAGAAATAAATGAAAAATACCCAGACAAAGGCACTGTGTTTCCCTGAATGCAAGCATTAGCTAAATGTGAACTCCAGCCTGCTCTTCCAAACCTGTCTGGCACATAAAAGTCATCTGCTTAAGGGCTGGGTGTGATTTTTGAAAAAAAGAAAAAAAATTGGAAACAAATACAGTTGTACCTTCTATCATCTGTCTCTCCCCACTGGTGTGGGGAGATCTAACAGCTGTAAAATTACACGAGTTTAGTCCCATCCTTGGCCACAGTCAGATGCAGTAAGCCAGCACCTGGACAAGAACTGCTCGTCTTACCTGTGTGTCCTGCTAGCATTCAGCCTATTCCTCACAAACAAATGAGAAAGCAAGTCTTGCAGTGCTTCCTTTGGATTTACCCTCTGGGTTACTTGGATTACACTGGCACAGAGGCAGCAAGTTACATGGTTCTGGCCCTCAGAAAATATCTCATCCAAATCCTCTCTCTCTGACCATCCTTTTCTTGACTGAGAGAAGATGTCTCGACAGGCAGATTTTACTCTTCTTAAGGGTTTCATGGGGCAGAACAGCCAACCTCTACAAATCAAGCTGAAAGCCAATGCTAATTGTAGTATCTGGACTGAGTGTGAAATGAAACACTCCAAAACATGTGGACTGCTGAATTTTGTTATTGTTGCTGGACATCAAAATTTCAATATTCTTCAAGGTTCTCTAATTCTTTAACCTCAAGATTCAAACTGGGGTAGGAGAAGATATCCCTTATAAGGGGGGTGCAAGGGAATGTGTAATTATGCCATTGATAACGTGGTGGCAAGAGCTTCTGATCTGTTTCTCAGATCTATTATAGTGCACAGTGAGTATGCTTCTGGGTACAAGGAGCATATTCTGCTCCTTGATATTTGTACTTAATCAATGAGTGACCAGACCTTCCACATTTGGAACTAAGTTGAGATATCACAGCTATTTCCAGCAGGTGGCAGATGATAATCATGCTAGTAACCAAATCTGGGTACAAATGATGTGTTTTCCAGACTGTTTACTCAGATATTGACTTAAATATTCACATTATATAGCGCTATAAATGTGTTTCCAACAGTGATAAAATAAGATTGCATAATTGGAGTGGATTAGTAGTTACCCATGAAAATATGTAATTAACTACTTGGGAATCAAGTGCGGTATGATCTTTTTTCCAGCTTTGATTTTTAATCTCTCAGAGCAGAGAAATTGCTTCTATTCCAAAAAACTCCAAATAACCATCTGGCTAATTGTGTTTCTTGGTATAAGATTATCCTTGCTCATGTACTGTGATAGAAGAGAGCTTCTCCATGCAGTCATGCCTAGATAATTAGCCACTGCTTTAAGGAATTACATACTGTAATTCCTTAGCTATAGTGCCAAATTGGGCCACATTTATTTTCTTAGGGAGCATCTCGCTGAGGGAGTTGTTCTGCCTCGGTGGTACTACTCACCAAGAGAAGTATTTTTCAGATTAGCACTTCCTAATGAGGACCAGATTTTGCTCCTTTTACTCTTGTTAGTGAGAAGTTACTCACTCACATGAGTAATCATAGCGAGTTCAATGGGAGCTATTCACAGAGGAGAGCATGGCATTCGCAAGCTGACCCGCCAGCCTTGACTTCAATGGGATTTTTGACCAAATGGAAGACAACAGGATCTGACCCATAGTAAGTGTGTGACTACATGGAAAATTCTATAAAAGGTTTAGAGCCGCATGCGGGAAAGCTGTGTTACTCACAACGCTGGCTGTGGATGAGTTATGCAAAGCTTCTCAATGAAAGTCAGTGTAAACTTTATAGCATCTATCACAGATCTTGCTTATGCCACAAAACTGGGACATTTCAGGGAGGCAGAGAAGTATTTGTTTTATGGGTGTTTTCAGATAGATGCTGGTAGTAAATTCTGGCTGGCTTCACCCTGGGGACTGTACAACAGCCTGGGGCTGACATGATGCTGGAGAAGGAGCTCTCCTAACATTTCCCTCAGAAGAGATACTATTGTTACTGCTAAATTAAGAGGATTTGAAGTTGCCTTGGAGAGGGAGAATAAGGACGGAGTTGTCAAATTAGTTCTAATAAAGAACAAGGGGGACTGCAGATTAGTTGGGGTGACATATGAGCAAAGAAGATATGAAAGTGATGACTGTGGCTGCCAATGTGCAATTACTTGTGAAATACAGTATTTATATAGCTGTCTGCACAATCATATACATAATATATCATAAACAGCTATATCATGTATTCTTTTAGAAAAGTAGAAACTCCCATTGCTTCTCTCTCTCTTTTTTTTTTCTCAAGATCATTTGCTGTTCTTGTTTAATTACAGCAGTTACACAAAAGACTAATGTGGGAGAGAGGAGAATGGATGTATCCTTACTAAACTGCAGTAACATTTGCCACATGTCATTCTTGCACCTAATCACTGTTTTTTCTCCTGTAAGATCATAACACAATTTTATTACATTACAATCTTTTATGTAAGATAGAGAGATTTGTTCCTTAATAGGAAAGCAAAGTTTATAGACTGAAATAAAGCAGATATGACCCAGAACAGAATGGCTTTACGAGTTTAACTAGAAGGTATTTCATGTTGTTAAACTTCATTTGGAATCTTGAATGTTCTGTGTTAGCCAGCTGTAATGACTGGGATTTTATTGTGGTTACGTTTTTAGAATGATATGAGGTTGATAAATTTTTAGATGTGGTGAATAAGGATTAAAGGAGCAAAGCTCGCTCTTTTTCTTTTTCTTTTCTTTTTTCTTTCTTTTTTTTTTTTTTTTTTTGAAAAAAAAGCCGTAGATATGAAAAACATGTAACATGAAAATGAGTATTGTCTCAGCTATTGTAACAACCAGTTCTCAGTGGCCCCTTTTTCCTGTAATTAAAGCCATTTTCTTTCCCCCTCCTGGCCTCTTCCTGGCCCAGTGTTCCAGTGAAATCTAGCAAAAATGTGAGAAATTTTTAAAAAGCTAGCAGGGGAATCAGCAGGTAGGCAGGCTTTTCTTTCTGCGCTCTGAGACTGTAGTGAAGATCTGTTATTCTAAGAATAGTGACTGCAGTGCAGTCCCTAGTTTTCCAGCTTCTAATGCATAGATCTACTTTTATCCTGTGTGTGTATAAATAGATATATTAAAAAAAATTACATATATAGAGTTCAGTAACAGCCATCTCAGTAGTCTCTGGTCTTTCCTGTATTTTTTCTTCAATTAAGCTTTGTCACTTCTGTATTTTCATGAAACCTATTTTTTTCTCATTGTCACTGTGGCTGACTCCCTTGTCCACATTTTGTTAGTTATAACTTTCTTGTCATTGTCCTCTTCCTTTTCTTCTTCCATTTAGCATGATGGTCCAAAGCATTTCTTTTTGCCAGATTGTAATCATACAAGCTATTTCTTCATTTCTCTGTAACTCTGTCAGATGCAAACTTCTAACTTTGGAGACATAGATAATCACAGACTGATTCTTAATTTCCTGCTTATATAGATCCATTATGTTTCTGCTGTGCTTCACTCTGTAGGAAGACAGAGAAAGGACTGGAGCACTTTCCTTATTTGCAGGGCTGGTTAGTTCTAAGACTTCTGGAGCAAAAGCTGTGACTACTCTCGCTATCTCACTGTGAAAGGTGTTACTGCAAGGGATGGATTTAATAGCTAGTCAGTCAGTAAGAGTCAGAGGCACTACCAGAGACATCTTCACTTCCCCATGCATTCTGTCAGGAGCAAATATTTCTTGGGTCACACAAGTTGGAGTAGTCATGCAGGCCCTTAATATGGATAATAGCTGCCCTTAGCTCTGGCTGAGATGTTATTAGTGCTCTTAAAAGATGTTATTAGTGCTCTTAAAGCTATCTAGGTTTTCCCAAAATCCACTCACAATATCTTGCTCAGTTATCATAGTCTTAATTCTCATTAAAGCAATATTTCTTTAGATTTCTTTTAAATATATTGTTCCTTTGAAATCACTGTCTCCTCTGCTACCACATTATTGGGGTGAGGCACCATTTGGGGGTGATTGGTTTTCCCATCACCCTTCATCGTTTCAACCATTTTGATCGGGTTATCTCTTTCCAAGCAAATCATTGTGAATTCTCGTTACATACAACATTTGCCTTATATATTTATTGGTTTATCTTGTCCTGCATAAGACCTTTCTGGATTTTCTCCTTTTCTTTTGAAGCCAAGCAGCTGTAGGCCAAGCCATGCACTCACATAGATAATGTGCTGCTGTATGCTACAGTATTATCGTATGGGCTGCAGTTTTATATCTGTTTTAATGAAAGCAGCCACTGTTAGTTTCCTGTAATTTGTAGAGCTCTTTTCACTAACGAGGGTTTTTTGCTATGCTGAGCAGTATGATGCTAAGTATTTATGTGCTATCGTCTCAGTACACGTTTGATTAGTTTTAGGGAAGTCAGCAAGGCACATGTAAAATTAAGCAGTTGCCTAATGTTACCAGAATCAAGCCTTTTATGTGTTTTATTTACATCAGATCCTCAACAGCATATATTAAAAATGTAGGCTATTCTTGGCAGTATTTTCCACAATACCTGCCATAATAGTCTCTACTCTTCTGAAGTGATGCTCAGCAAGAGAAGTGCCCCCTGCATCAGCAGATTGAACTACAGAGATCTATGCAGTGGCATTTGGAGGCAGTTCTGGATGAGGATGTTTTGTTGTCATGACCGAGTAACTGCAGGTTGATAAGACTATAAGGGAGCATTTCGTTGTTAATGCTGCTTTTGCCAGATTTTGCAAATGTAGATACTAAAGTTGGGTTCTTAAACCCTTTTTAAATTATTTTTATAGCCATCTAATTAATGGCTACAAATGGCTAGTACAGTCAACCTACAAAAAAAAAGCAAAAAAAAAAAAACAAAAAACAAAAAACAAAAAAAAAACAGTTCTAATGCATTATTTTCAGATTACATTGATATAGTGAAAGTACAACATAATCAGATTTAAAACCATAAAAAATGAGTATCTGCTATAGAAGACATCCTTTTTGTCACTGCCAATTTGTAAATGCTTATTTTTGGTGTGTTTTCTTTTTTGTAACACTCAGGAGATGCTGGGATTAGTGCAATAGTATGTCAACAAAAACATGTTCTATGGAAAAATCAGCTGAATGTTCAGTGTCAGCTAAATGGCTAGCAGAATGTTAGGAGTTATTAAGAACAAGGAAAAAAAAGGAGCAAATCAAAAAAAACCTGTCAGGCCACTGCATCCATTGCTGATATTTCCATATCTATATACTGCTTGCACTTTTTGTTTGCTGCACCTTAAAAATAACTAAAGGGAAATAAGAGGGTTTTGTACAGGAAAAAATAACTATATTTTCAGGTCAGGAAAGAGGTATTTGGGGGTTGAGAAAGGGAGATAGGAAAATGGTCTATATGATTGTGACTGGAGGAAGCAAATATAAGTGATTATCGGTTATCAGGCAACAGACTTAAACACACAGAAGTATGCTTTCTTGCAATTCATAATTAAATTGCAGAATTCATATTGGCAAGGCTAAAATATAAGTAGATTCAAAAAGTGATTACATACGTTCAAGAAAAAATGTCTTTCAGGAGCTGCTAAGGATCTTGCTAAGATCTATACAGCCTTTAGATCAAGAAGTGGCTAAGCTGTAGATTACTGAAAGCTGGGAGAGTATGTTGAAAAACATTACTTCTCCAGGTCTTACACTGTATTTTGAAGTATCTGCTAATGTACAGAGTGAGGATCTTTGCCTAGCCCAGTATCCCCTAATACTGCTGCTCTTATGAAGTGGTCCTTGCCCCAACAAGTTGATCGTCTGTTGTCAGTCATCTGACAGAGGGGAGCACTCTGATCTGTACAGCTCAGAATTTCCATGGTTTCCCCAGTTAAAAGATGGTTGTCATGTTGGCAACATTTAAGTCTTTAAGAGATACTTATTTCTTTAGATTAAAATGATTAGTATTTCTATTGCACAATGCAGATGTACAACATAAAACACCTCACAAAAACAAGGGAGTTGCCACTGTTGCTGTTTTATTTATGGCGAGAATGAATTATACACAAATTTCCCTAAGATTGTTTAGCAAATCAATGGCATAATTTAGAGTAGATTCATGATGTGTCCATCAGTCTGTTAACTGTGCACTTTATTTTCTATTTCTAGAACACTTTATCTTTTTCCTTAAAAGGATCAAAATGTTTCTATTCCCTCCCACATGTCCCCATTCCTTTTTTATTTTGTTTTGTTGTCTTATTCTGAACAGAAGTTTGATAATGCGTGTGCTATGGACTGATACGGTAAGAGCCTCTTGTTTTCTGGTAATAATAATGAGAGGAACCTACAAAAATGTAAAGAAGCAGTAATACTGCACAAATAGAGGTGGCAAGTTTGTGGTACCCTGGGAATAGCAGAATCATATTTTGTTAGTTTCTTGCATAATAGAAAAGGAGATTAAAAAGCTTCATATATTCTGTTTCCTCCCATGAGAAAGCTATCATGTAGATCAAGAGAGGAAATGATTTCCTTGCCTGGCACAAATGAGTCACAGAAAATGACCTTCTTTGTAGTCTAATTTAGACCCAAGAATCCTCTGAAGAGCTGATAATATAAACCCATATGGCTTAGATGAAGAGAAGTTGGAAAAGATACTGTCATTAACAGACTCATCTATGTCTTAAAAAAAAAAAAAAAAAAAAAAAAAAAAAACAGCATTTTGCTTTGCCTAGATTTTTTTGATCAGACTGCTAGCAGCTGCAAATCTCATGTTGCATGCACACGTTATCTGTAACATGCACACACGCATGTGATATGCTGCTGGTGAGTTTCATTGCAGCAATGCAGATACAGAGAAAGCAACGAGCGTTCTTTGACTGTTTCTTGTAATGTGTTTAACATCTTTAAACATATATGTTCATGTGAGTTTTGACATTGCTCTCATTTATATTGTTGGACTATTTGGCATGCAGGTTTGGAAACATGTTTGTTACAAGGGAAGTAAAGAACTTTTAGCCTGATGTCAAGAAAAGAGAGAAAGATAACAGAAATAACTGTTATCTTAATAACAGTTTTAATAACTAGGGTTTGGGGGGATATTTTATTTTTACCATTGGGCTGGTCTCACTGTTGCTAATTGATTCTGTAGGCATCTTTTTTGCTTAGGTTTGGAAATTGGTGGTACTTGACTAAGATTTAAAGGAAAGTCTGTCTGTCTGTTTGTTTTCTAATTTTGCCACAGCCTTCCTGGACATGTCTATGATCTTGCTAAAGTTCAGCCAGCCTGAAAAACAGTAGTATCCTCACTGCGAGCTTGGAAGTGTAGCTTTGGGCAAACACACTCTCCTGAAGGTGCCTAGCATGCCACTGTGCCCCAGTGCCACCTTTGAATTGGGATATTCTGTCGTCAGGTTGCTCATGATCATGGGCAAATTATTTCAGAGTGTCATGGCTTAAGGACCTTTTGCTTTTCATAATATATAAACGGTACTCATGACAGTTTTTAGCAACGAATTTGGTACAGCACACATCCTTGTGAGCATTAGTGCTGGCAGACAGAGGTGGCAAGAAAGGTCTGAGCACGGTGGTGAGAGGGCAGCCTTAAGTAACAGGGTGGATTTACGCTGGATGTTACTAAGAGTGGTGGGCTCTGACTCCAAATCTGGGTGCAAAAGAAAGGGGTGGGACATTTATGAATAAGGTTTTTTTTATGAATTGGGTATAGGTAGGTAGCTTTTTTTTTTTTCTTTCCTTTCCTGACTGTGAAGGAGATAGGAGTGCCTTACTGTCTGAGAAGGGCACACCTGCAAATTGGGAAGAGTAGTATGCTGAGTATCTGCTGAGAGTAACCCTTTCAGCAGCAAAGACTGGGAAGAGAATTGATAAGTTTTTTTAAAAAAAAAATGACTCTATTTTGGGGTGAACACTGTGCAGGTGAGAGAAGCAGACTGGGAAATGAAGCCAACTGAAGCGTTTATGTACCAGTGGCAAATACAGAACACAGAAAGTCAGAGATAAAACATTTTATGTGAGACGTCTGTAAATATCCACAGCAAGGAAACAGGTTCCTCCCCTGATCTTGGTGGGGAAGTTCCCAGAGTTCCTATTATCAGCATGTGGAAGTTACTTCTCTGGTTACTGAATCACAACAGGTACAAAGATGACTTTTTAACAGATCTGTTAGCTAAACTTGTGAACTTGTTTGGGAACTTACAGGAATCCTGACAATAGGAAAAGTTTGTCCACTTATAGCCAAAAGCTTGTTTCTGCCTGTATACAGCATCCTGCATAACAGTTGTTTGCCATTCCTCTTCAAAGAGATGTCTCTGGGCCTGTATTTATTTTGTGCAAATATGTTCAAGGTGTGTGCGTGTGTGGTGAAGGAGCAAAAGCAACAGCCACTGTATATCCTTCTTTATCTGTGAAAATGTTCAGAGTGTTAAAACAGGCTTGTAAAACAGGTGTTCTCCAAAACTTTGTTTGTCTTCTCCAGCATCTGAGAGGCAACAACAAGCTGGCCAGTCTGAGTTCTTTAACTGTGAGCTATCTGATCAACATTCCTGTCACTCTTGTCCAGGCTGTTGCATATGTTGCTTCCTCTCCAGCTGGAAAATGAGACAAGAATCGGGGAGTTACAAGTATTGTGGCAAATGAAACAGAGATATGGTTGGAGAATGTTAAAGGTTATTAGCAGAGGGAGAACTGAAGGCATCATGGAGGATGCAAAGGACCTGTGGGTGGAGGAGTTGAAATATTGCAGTGAGCTGGAAGCATGATCGAGACTATATACAGCAGAGAGTTGGGATAATGTGATAGAGGGTAACAGGAAATTGGACATACTGCAGTGAGGAGGAGGGATTTATGTCATGGATGCTGGTAAATGGAAGCCTGTTATTGCTTTATAAAACCAATTCAGAGTCCTGTGCTATACAAATAATTTTATCAAATAGTGCTACATATCACTTGGCTACGCAGACAGTGAGACTGCAGTAAATCAGGCAGTTCCTTAGGATAACTCACTGCTTCCTTTTTTGGTTCTGAGCTTGCCAATTTCCTTTCAGAATTAGGCCCCTACCTGTGCAGGAAAACCAAATACCTCAGCTTTTCCTCTAAGCTGACTTCCACTGCCCTGATAGCTCCTTCCTGAGTTTTCATTAGCTGTTATATATTGCAGTAGCTCTCCTTTTTTAAATAAGGAAATTTGTTATGTGTTGTACCATCAGTGATTCAAGCAATGATGGACTGCAGAACTATATTCGTTTAGCTTGCTTGGACAACTTTTCTCCTGCAGACTTTATGCTTCATGTGACTTCCATACTCAGGGATTTGCCTTACGATTTCTTGCTGTCCCTTAATTACTAGCCTCAACATATGAATATATAGGTTGGCCTTAGCCTGTTTGCCTTTCTCTTGCTTCTGAAATCCATGGGTAGAATGGGAACGTTTTTGCTGTTCTTCCCCGCAGCCTTGATAAACCTTTTGTTATACTTCTCAGACATGCTAGATTGTAAGGTGACTAGGCTATTTGACTCAGGGGTGGTCTAAGCCTCCTGAGGTGGTTTTTGACCATCTGCACCAAACGTACTGGAATTTTTTAAACATCATCTGTAGACATCTGTATTGCTGTGCTACAATAGCCACAAGTTAGAGTGTTTTTTTCAGCCCCAACAACTTGCAAGTTTTAGCCGTGAAAATGTAAGGACACAGACATGTAGTTCTTATATTAAGTATTTTGGCTTTTCTGATATTGCTCTTTGTTTGCCAGATTCTTATGCAAGGGGTATTGCAGCTGCTGACTTTACAAGGCCCAGCATTTGGCACGGAGCACCGACATGGGTTCTGTTTCTTGGTGTTCAACGTATAACCATGCAAGTCTGAAATCTGACTTCCCTGCTCTTTGCGTGCCAGTCAGGTAGGGTGAGCTTTGTTGCTGATCAAATGGCGCCAGGACACAGACTGGCCCACTCCCAAACTCTCACTTCGTTTTTGCTTATTTAATATGGTGCTTCTTCCCCGCTTAATGAATGGGTCTCAACCTGGGGCCATCGCAAGGGCTCTGGGGGAGAGAGGCCTTGAACATCCCCCCCTCCCTGCCTGCCTTCTGCCGTGGCGCGCGCCGCGAGGCAGCGGCCAACGGCCAACGGCTGCTCCCCAACGGTCGTCGGCCCGGGCGGCGACGGGAGCCAGGCCCTGCGGCCGCCCCCCTTCCCCCCCCCCCCCCCCCCCCCCCCAGCGCGGCGCTCCCTCTGGGCAGCGAAGCGAAAGGAGAAACCAAAGCGACCCGCGGCGCCTCGCTCCCCCTCCGCCCGCTGCCCCCGGCGCGGCCGAGGCGGGACGGTGCCGGGCGGCGGTGCCGCGGCCCCCTGGCGGCGCGGCTGCCGGGGGCCGCGGTGGCGGAGGCGCCCGCAGCTGGGCGGGCGGCGCGCGCCGCGCTCCAGCTGTTGCAAAGCGCCGCAGCCCCCCCCCCCCCCCCCGCGCGCTGCCGCTCCCTCCCAGCCCCCGGCAGGGAGTGACCAATGAGCGCCGCGGCCGGCAGCGCCGCTGGCCAATGGCGGGGCGGGGGCGGGCGCTGCCGCGGCCGGCGTTGCCAGCGCGGGGGGCGGAGGTGGTGCCGCTCCGCCGCTGCGCTTCGCCGCGCCGCGCTCCGCTCCGCCGCTCGCTCGCTCCCTCCCTCCCTCACTGGCGCAGGGGACTCGGTGGCGGCGCGCTCCGAGCCGTCCGCTCGCCCTCCGTCCCGTGGCGGCGGCTCGCCTGCCTCCTTCCCCCCGGCCCGGCCCGCGCGTCCCCGCGGCGGAGAGGCTGCGGCGCCGCCGGCACCATGGCGGTGGAGGAAGAGGGGCTGCGCGTTTTCCAGAGCGTCAGGATTAAAATCGGTGAGGGCGGCAGCGGCGCGGGTCCCCCGGCCGGGGTACGGGGGTGGCGCGGCGATGGGGGGTCGGCGCGGGGCCCCTCCCGGCGGCCCCTTCCCCCGCCGCGGCCGTTGGCGTGGGGCCGGGGGCCGCCCCGAGGCAGCGGTGACAGCCCGGCGTTAGGTCCGTTTTAGTTATTCTTCTCGTATATATAATACATAGCTTAATCGCTGCTAAGCTACATGCTAAAAGTTTGAAGGCGAGCGCGGTTGCCGAGTCTCAGTTCTGCATGTCGCTGCCAAAGCTGCTGTAAAACCAGGGAAAAGGGAAAGAAAAAGAAAAAAAACGGTTGGTAAGAGGCATCTGTGCCTCAGCGCCTCGCCAAATGGGCCCGGCCGGGGCTGTTGTCGCTTGATGGTTTCTTACGGTTCGTGTTTGCAGCTTCGCTCTTATCCTTGCTGTTGATCGAACTCTAAACCACATTATTAGAAAGTAAGCGACAGATGTCACTGTGCAGATTAAGCTCTCTCTGGTACTGTTTTGAGTGTGCAGGATTGTAGCGAAATCCCTTGTTTCCGTAACAGAATTAAACTCATTTTCAGAGGGAGCAGTTTGTTGTGCTGGTGGCTGGGAATTTGAAAGGAAGTGGGAAGATAGTGCCCGACTCCATGTGGAGGGTCCTGAGGGAGCTGGACCTGTAGCCTCTTGTTGCCACTCTTGACAAATCTCCCCTTGCCTTTTGGTGCTTGTAAAAGCAACTTTGTAACAGCCAGTTGTCACCTTAGGTTAAGGAAAAAAGTCTATGTGAGTAGTTGATATTGCTTTGTTGTTCCTACCTGCTGATCTTTGTGAATGGAGTAAGAACAGGGCCTCAAATACAGGATGCTATCTCATGTTTTGAGAAGAAAACAGCAACGTTATCATACCTAATTGATTGAGGTGACTAGAACATGGGGACTCCTTTGAGTGCCAGAAAAGATCGAAGGTAATAACAGCAGTAAAAGACTTGAGATTAATGTGATTAAATCATTGACTGAAGTTAATCCTGCTACTGAGCTCAGTTACCAGAGCCGTCGTTAGAGTTGAGCATTTGATTAATGTGCACTGTTGCAGGAATTCTCCTTGCCTTCCCTTCGCGTGGGTCCTGAGTAGGAAAGACTGCACGCACCGCTCATATGCCGGCGTTTCATCTCTCTCTTCTAAGCGAGAGATCTTCGCTCGTTGAACTGCAAGAATAACGTCAGTGCCTTAAGCAGCAGGGAGCGTTGCAGCCCTCAGGTTTTCTGCTCTAATGCAGCAGAGGGCGATAGTAAGTGCGTGGAAAAGCAAACTCCTTCTTTCTGTATTGGAAAGTGTCTGAAGCCATTATTAGTCAACTTTTGCGGCAGGAGTTTATGGAGTTCGTTTTCAGAAATGGAATACTTTTCTGTAGCTGACTATGTTCTGTGAGAGTCTTGTGGGAAAAACAGAAGTGCCAGGATTGCTTTGGTTACTGATGGCTTGAGGAAGTAATTGTAATCTAACAGGCTTTCTAAATTAATTGATCCTGAAATCTAAAAGAAATTGTATGTGGAGGCTTGTAGATTCTCTCCAGAAAGATACTAGTGTGTAGATGTAATAGGCAATGGTGAGCACTGGAGGGAGAGGGAGGGACACTGTTGCTGGCAGCTATTCCCAACAGTAAAATAACTAGTCTGTTAGCACTTTCCATTCACTAACATCTTGTGGACTTCTTCTAGTGATAGGAAGCTCTCAACCTTTTGAAGAGAGGGAAGTTATTTACCCTCTTGACTTGTTTTAATTATCGTGCTCTAGAAGTGCTCAGCCTTGAAGTCAGTTCTGTTTCTTGGAGGCTTGTTCCACAGCCAAATTCCAGCAAATCCCCAACTTTCTTAACAGATCATGCACAGAATATCTGACATTTCTGGGTCTGTAGCACCTCTGCTGGCAAATCATGAATGGTGGCACTGGTATGCAAGTGTGCCTTGGTGTGAATCTGATGAAATGCAGGATGTTTTGAAGAATCATTGCAAACACACTGCGAGATAAGGGTGGAGAACACATGGTGACTTGTCTTTCAGTAGAAAGATTGGTACAGTTTGGAGGCTTAAGGCTGTGTAAAAGCATCCATAGCCTAGAGATGTTTGAATACCCTAATATTGCTATAGCAATGTCTTATCCTGTATTTCTAAGCTGAATGTAAATGAAGGCACATTTTCCTCTGCTGATATTACTTGTTCTTCTGGGACTGATGGGCTGAATAGAATCAGCCATATTTAGCTAGATGGGGAATTTTATCCCAGTTCTTCTAAATGCTTCTCCATTCTGAATAATGTTATTTTTAGTCTTATTTGGATTTGGCTTGTGCCATCTGTTCTCTATTGAAAATGTGAACCCTTGAGGTCCTTAAGATCCCATGTTTTCTTCATTTGGTTGCACTGCTAATGATGTGCCGTTTCCAAAAATGTCTCATTGAGATACTGAAGACATGCAGCAATAACATGAACTCTGTCATTGTGGGTAGCAATGTTAGGAGGAGTTGTTACTGTGCTGTCTCTTGTCCAGTTTCTGGTTTCTTTTGCGGTTTGTTGAATTGAGAGAACTTGGTGCCTGACTACTTCTGCTCATGTTTATTGTAAGAAAGTAGCATACAGTTAAAAGAAGAAAGTAATTTCTGTGCAAATATGTACACTGTTCTCAAATCTATTTGAAATTGATTTCTTTTGGCTTCCCTTTATTGAAACTGTTGTCATCTTGTCTTTTTTCTTAATTAAAAATTATTTTTACCGGAATCCCTTATACCTAAACAAAACAATGTGTCATGTAAGACTAAACAAACACTTCCTATAAGATTGCCACTTTGAGGAAGTGTGCAGTGCTGATATTTCCATGAGTCAGTGTTTCAAAACCTGAAAGGAAACAACATAAGGCTCTATGGCTGATGATTGGCTGGAAAAACTACAAAGAGAGTGCTTCTGCTTGACAACATGACTTGTATTTTACTGCTAATAATATTTAATTTTTCTTGATTGCTACTTTTTGCTCTTCTTAAATGAAATTAACTGTTTAACTTAAACTTTCATTTCAAAAACTGAAGGCTCATATTCAGCACATCTGCTTTGGAAGGCTATATTCTAGTTAGCAGAGAATGGCTCCCTTTGTGGCAGGATCAACTTGATGAAATTTATACTTGAAAACTTAAGGAACTTAGGGAAACTGCTCATTTGTGAATTCTCACTGTAATATAATAAGCAATTTGGCTCTTCCTGTCCCTAAAATCTATTGCTGATTGATTTAGGACTCTTAAGACTCTTCAAACTGCCCTAAAATAGTATTTTTCTAGCTATAGCTAGGCTTGTTGTGTAGATTAAGTTTTCATACCTTTAGAATAATAATGATGTGATACTGTATATTCTTGGAGTGATGGGTTTGGGACAGGAGCATGTTATGCAGGAGAAGACTATCAGAAGTCCCAATTTAATGAGTAGGACCTATTTGCTTACAGTTCTGTTGACCTCAGGGGTATAGTGGCCAGCTGATACACTGTAAGTGCTTACAGTGGGGATTAAGACATTTGTAGACTTACAGATGTCCTTTATGATTCTTGGAAAGGACCAGGGGATTGATCTTTTGTGGTTAAAAATGTTGAGTTCATAATCTAAAATGTGGAACTTCTGGCAGCATGGTCTTTCCTTAGTGCTGTGTGTGATCAGATACAAACTTTTAACGTGTTGTCTTGTAAAGGCTTGCTACTGCCTGACCTAGGTTGACAGCACATTCACAACTTACCCTGATCAGAAAACAAACCCACTATTTTTGAGAGCTCAGAAGTCTCAGTTACATTGCAGTGATCCAATTTGACTACTCAAGTGAAGGTTGTTGGTTTGTACTTACTGTGTCTTCCTTGCAAATGTATACAGAGCTATGGGTTTGAAGATGTTGCAGAGGGAACTGAACCCTTCTTTGGGAAACTGGGAGCCTTAGGTGATGTCAGCTACTGAGTATTTGTTTCAGTGCCAGTATACTAGTGTTTAAGAAGATTGATTGCCAAGCGAAAGTATTTGTTGCACTGCTACCATAAAACCTAATACAAAATAAGTGTTTGAGAGAAACGCTCCGATGCATTCCTCCAAGGGTAAGGAGGAGCCATCCTGACTCTGACAAACTTAAAAGACTTTTCTTAGGCTAGTAATCCTAAAGTTCATCAGGGAAATCCATTTTGCCTTGAGAAGATGTCCCTTTTAATGTTATCTGTTGGGATTTAGTGCCTTATCTTAAGTGGTTGCTCATGGAAGTAAGTCAGTACAACTAAATATGCTCACTGCGTAGTACTATAAATGGATTTATCCCCAGGTAAAAGAGGCATAAGGTTATTAACTAGGTATTTTTAGAATGTGAAAATTTTCCCCATATATGTAATAGAAGAAGTTTATTTAGGAAATGCAAAATGTTTCTTATAAAAATGTGGATGATGTTCTAATGATTTGTTTCAAAGTTAATAGTTTACAGGTACAGCTTAAATTGATGCTGGGTTGGTAAAATAAAGTGGCAAGTGTTACCAGCTGACTGCAATGCTAAAAACAGTTTAAGGCTTGAGTTTGCCACTGGCTGTGGAGGGTGCAGAATAGGTTATGCAGATTTTTCACCTTTGTTTTGAAATTTCAGACACTGCCAATTTTGATATTTATTGTGTTCTGGCTGTTCAGTATGCTGAATGAAAAGAGCCAAGGCCAATGGTCTTTCAAGAACAGCAAGCTATGGCAGTTTGTCATGGACTGTCAGGAGCAGCCACGGTTGGAACAAATATGGAGAGCAGACCTAACCCTAACCCTAACCCTAACCCTATGGAGAGCAGACTGGTGTCTTCAAAGCATAGTCCTTCTGAGTGAGAAGTGCTCTTACATGCTGGATATCTTAGCTTCACTGTTTTCCAGAAAATGCTTTTGGAAACTTTTCATTGTGTTGAAATGACTCTTCAGACTATTCTCTTATGGAAAACAAGTGTTCTAGTGCTTAAACTGTCAGATTAGGCAGGTCTTGATACTCACTTCTATGCTGCATCTTGCTGTGTTTCTGTATCTCTGTTCTGTATCTGGTCCTGATCTCCTTCATGTTTCACCCATTGCTTTGTTATTTTCTACTAGTAGATACAGTCTAAGGCATGGCTTTAGTCTGCTTTTCTTCTGTAGTTCGTGCATTCTTGATGGTGCTGAATTTGTTAGTCTCAGTCCACGTGGGCTCAGTCAGCTGCTGTGGAGCACAGATGCTAAAACTGCGATGAGATCACCCAGAGGATAATCTGACAAACTGTTATACATGTCTCTAGGACCTTTCACCTGAGAACTACTTGTCTCTCAAGCTCAGTTCTAGACCCTCTAGCTGCCTACAACAGTTCAAGCATTTTGGTTCTTATTAATTGGTATTGGCTTCTCTTCCCCCACCATAACTTCTCCATCATGGACACATCTTCTAAAGCTGAAGTGTGCGGTATTGAGTATTGTCTTTATCCCTAACCTGAAAAAATGGTGTAAATTGTGAATAATTCTGTTGGAGCCATAATTATATTTCTGTGAGAGCTGAATTAAATCTGAGTAGCTCATGTAGCACTTGTTCTCTTGGAGAGAGGGGAAGAAGGACGAGGCTGAATCCACTTAGAGTTGTTAAGGAGCACTTAATACCTCTAATTTTGTGACAATTTCCTTGTGGGAAACCCTCTGCAAACTGGTGCATTTATAGGATAAGCTGTTTTCCTGTTCGAGAGGAAGAAGCAGGTGAGGGAACAGAAACCCTAGAATAAACACAGAAGTTTGTTGTCTTTGAATATTAAAGATGTAAATATCAGACCATTATATTAGTCATAATAATTCCAGACTAATAAAAGTTAATAGCCAAATATGTAGAAGAAAAATGTGTGTGCTTGTGTGCCAGTGGTCTGCTAATGCTCTGGGGATCTGGTCACCCAAGGTGTATATTAACAGTCGTTAAAGACATTATTAACAGTAATTAAACCATTATTTTGTCTTAATGTTGTTGTTTAAAACTTTCTAGTACCAGGAGTTTATTCATTTTGTGTTCATAATCAAGGAGAAACTTGGTATATGCTTAAATGTAATAACAGGTTATATTTTATTAAACTGAAAAGATAGTCACAGACTTTCACATTCTGAACAGCTCTCACCTTCTGCTTTTTAGCAATGTTTAATAATACTGTGAGGTATAACACAGTGTATCTTTAACAGTGTATCTGTTTGGCGGGTGTCTGTTCTTTTAACAGTGTCTTTATTTCTTCAGCATAGACTGATGACTGAATTTAGGATCCAGCTAGAAGCTTTGTTTTGGAATAAAAACAAAACAAATTTAACTTCCTTCCTCCCCATTCCTAACCTCTACGAAGGGAAAGCAACTTCCCTGAAACTTCGTGTGTTTTTTTTCCTCCTTTTAAACATTTTCTGGGTGAAAGTTTGGCAAAATGAAAAAAATTAAAATTGTGGTGGAGTGAAAAAAGGAAAAATTTCCAGTTCTTTTTTTTTTTGTTTTTTTTTGTTTTTTTTTTTTTGGATCATAGCCAAATGGAAAATACTTTAAAGATTCAGTTGAAAGTTTGAGGGCTTTGATTTTCCCTCCCCCACTGCCTTTCCTGTCTGGAAGGGAAAATAGTATAGTATATTTATATTTTTTAAAGCCTTTTTGAGGAAGGAATGAAAATACTGAAGACTTGCATCCTGGTCTGACTTGCTTAACTTCTAACTAACTTCTGTAGTTAGAAGTGCTGCTCTCCAGTTTCATATTGCAGGCATCAGATGTCTATCTTGGTCTCTGTGGCTAGAGACTTTCCCATTTGCTGGTTATTGCCTCTCCCAGCGGAAGAAGGAGTGCAACGGGAAGAGTCTCACCAGCTGCATCTCCCTGTTCCCTACCTGCTGGGGAGTGTAACTGTGGGACTGCATCGCAAATAGCAGAAAAGGTCAGGCGTGATGTGGTGGGAAATCTCAGTAGTGTGAAGGAGGAGGGTGATTCACCTACACATAAAAGAACAGTAGGTTTCAGCAGGTAACATTTGAAACAATGTTTAGTATGCAATTTATTTTTAATATTAAATATTCATTTATGCAATGTTGCATAAACTAGATGAAACATTAGCTGAAACTACTCAAATTAGCTATGCACAACAAATCTGAGGAAGGATTTGAAGTTCATTTGGACAGAATACTTCTCAAATAACAGGAGGAGGGGAAATCTTCTTTTGGAACACAGACCTGCATTAGAAGTAACCTCACACTTCTATTCTTTTGCAGTGACTTTAGGAGGAATTATACTTGTCCATTTGTCATTGTACTTGTTACTCAGAGATTTCAAAATCCATTTAAAAGGAGCCTGCCTTACAAGCCCTAAGTCTGTGCTTCAGAAAAGGAACATTGGAGACTGTGGTTTACTCAGAGAGCACAAGAGTCTTTAAACTTGCAAAGGAGTTCTATTTAGGGTTCTTATCCTCTCTAATTTTTGAATTTCTAACTAATGGAATAAAGTTTGAATGCCTGATAATTTGTTCTAGCATTTTACAGATACAAATTCCCTGTTCCATTCCATTTTCTCTATAGCTTTCTTGAAGGTATAAAGTGTAAATAACTTTCATATTTTTGAAACTCATAAGCAAGGGAAATCATTCAGCTTTCATATTTCAGGTATAAGAGAACAGGCAATTCAAAATACTTTATTTTACAGTTGTGCTTCTGTTATGGCTGCGCATACAGAGTTTTTGTATTTATGGAAGCAGCCCAGAAAAACAGATGCGTTCAGGCTTGGGTTTTAAACTCCTTTAAAACAGGAGAGAGGGGAAGAAGATTATTTTGACTACTGTTTCCAATTTCTTCTAAAAATATTTTTATTTTCAAATTGTTTACAGCTACTTTTGTTCAAGAGCTCTAGAAGAAAATAGTTAGTGGTAGCTTTTTACAAGGCTTTAGTTGATTCTTGCTTGTATTTCCCAGCTGGTGTTAGAGTACATCTGGAATCTATGAAATTCCTTTCTTTGTTCCTCATTTCCTGTGTCATTCAGCGCTACAGTGCAGCATTTTGAAAGCGATTTCACTTGGTATCTTCTAAGATGTGTGGTTTTTTTTTTTTTTTTAAGCATTTGTAACTTCTTAAAGATAGTTAAATGTTCTTTGTGTTTAACAGCATAATTAAACTGTATCATGGAACTTATTATAATGTTTTATTCAAATATATCAGTGAAAAATAGTTTCTCTAATTTTTCTGGCAGTCATTCAGCTTTTAGAGTTGTAGGAAGGAGGATGATAGAAAGAGAAGAAAAATATGCTAGATGGTATAAAAGCTCTCTTAATCTCTCTCTAGCCCTGGAACAATCAGTAGTTTGTGATACAAAATTAGATCTATTTTGCAGGAGACACAGAGTGCAACTTCTTAGGCTTGTTTTTATATTCTGTTTTGAAAAGTGGTGACTGCTGTAGAACACGTGAACACAACCTTGGAATACTGAGCTTTGAGAATATAACAAAACTTGAGAGCAGTATGGATCTAAGAACAAAAACAATCCATCTTCCAAACCAACAGATGCAGTAGTGTAAATTGAATTGTTGCAGAAAGACAGTACTGACTGAAAAGGAGTGGGAACGTAATGGTTTAACAGAATTGCTCTTATTTTTGGCAACATTATGTTCTGTTTTACCAGCAAAACATCTGATAAAAGCTGTGTTTTTATGTATATTTGCATCCTGAAGTTATGTTAGTAGCTTGTCCAGGTTTTCCAGAAAAAAATGGAAGTTCATAGTCCAGTAGTTGGTTCTTTTGCTGTCATCTGCCAAGTGTGAATACTGCCTCCAAGACTGGAGCTTTGCTCTTTATGTGGTATCTGTAGTCATGAAAGCTCTGTAGTGGTACAATGCAGGTTCAAAAGCTTCTTCACAAAATGCCTGCTATTAAGATGTGGCTTGCGTTATGAACACTGTTTTTCCTCTTTGTAAATGCGCGAGTTGTTTTCCCTCCCCTTTTGAGTTGTATAACATCTCTGCAACGGATGGCAGCAGTTGCTTTCATGGAGAACTTTATATTAGGGAAGTATTATTTTTAGCTGCCTCTTTTAATGCAATTTAGTAGGTAGAAACAAGGAATGCTGTCGCTGTGACCTGTCAGTTTTCTACAGATCAGATTTTGAGATCTGCTGACTCCAGTAGCCTTTATCTTCTCCACTTTTTTTTTTTTAATATCCCTATCAGCAACAGTGCATCACTGATTACACTAAAAGACTCTGTAAATATGTGTAGTTTTATATTTATGCCATGTATTCGTAAGGAAACCAACGGCAGTGCTGTCCATACCACAAGGTATGGAAAAATAGTGAAAGAACTGTAAAACTCCAGCGCTTGTCTGAAATCTGCCTCTCAGCAGAGCATATGGGTGTGGGGTGAGATAGCACACTGAAATGTGAAAATTGCAAGGTCTTCCACAGTTGTGTAAAAGAACTGATGCTCAGTGTGGCTGAGAATTGGCTGAAGGCAAGGTTACTTTTTCCTACAGATGATTATTGTTTCTTATAGGCTGTATTGTGTTCTGTTTCAGGGAGATAGAAAATGCACTAAAATGCACCTGTAAATGCATCTGGACTGTTCAAGTCAGAAAAGAGATGTGCTTCCTAAGCTGTCTGTCAGTAAGGTCCTTGTCTTGATCTATACATATTCTCAGTAGCCTAGACCTAGTCTGTTTCTGGAAACCTCCTTCAAACCATGTCTCTCCTTGCAGCACTGGGCTCTGTTTTGCTACCTGAGATGGGGAGTTGCATTTTGCCTCCATGAATGCAGTGGATGGCTGAATTGACTTAGAATCATAGAATCACAGAATCAGTAAAGTTGGAAGGGACCTCTGGAGATCATCTAGTCCAACCCCTGCTCAGCAGGGTCACCTAGAGCATGGTAGACAGGGCTGCATCCAGGCGGGCCTTGAAGATCTCCAGAGAAGGAGACTCCACAACCTCTCTGGGCAACCTGTGCCAGTGCTCCATCACTCTCACAGGGAAGAAATTCCCCCTCACATTCAGGCGGAACTTCCTGAGGTTCAATTTCTGCCCATTGCCTCTTGTCCTGTCACACGGGGCAACTGAAAAGAGTTTGTCCCCGTCCTCTTGACAACCTCCCTTCAGGTACACATTGATAAGATCCCCCCTCAGTCTTCTCTTCCCCAGGCTAAACACGCCTGGCTCTCACAGCCGTTCCTCATAGGGCAGATGCTCCAGCCCTCTGATCATCTTTGTAGCCCTACGCTGGACTCTCTCCAGTAGCTCCATGTCTCTCTTGTCCTGCGGAGCCCAGACCTGGACACAGTACTGAAGATGAGGCCTCACAAGGGCTGAGTAGAGGGGCAGGATCACCTCCCTCGACCTGCTGGCAACACTCTTCCTAATGCACCCGAGGATACCATTGGCCTTCTTGGCCACAAGGGCACATTGCTGGCTCCTGGTCAGCCTGTCATCCACCAGCACTCCCAGGTCCTTCTCTGCAGAGCTGCTCTCCAGCAGGTCAGCCCCCAGCTTGTACTGGTGCCTAGGGTTATTCCTTCCTAGGTGCAGGACTCTGCACTTGCCCTTGTTGAACCTCAGGAGGTTCCTCTCTGCCCAGCTCTCCAGCCTGTCCAGGTCTCTCTGAATGGCAGCACAGCCCTCAGGTGTGTTGGCCACTCCTCCCAGCTTGGGATCATCAGCAAACTTGCTGAGGAGGCACTCCGTCCCCTCATCCAGGTCATTGATGAAAAAGTTGAACAGGATGGGACCCAGAACTGAGCCCTGGGGGACTCCACTAGCCACAGGCCTCCAACTAGACTCCACGCCACTGCTGACGACCCTCTGAGCTCTGCCTTTCAGCCAGTTTTCAATCCACCTCACTGTCCACTCATCTAACCCACATTTCCTGAGCTTATCTAGGAGGATGTTATGGGAGACAGTGTCAAAAAGACTTCTGCATAAATATTCCCCAGTAGATAAGCAGAAAGACCCCTTCAACTCTTTCTGCAAACTTTGTGATCTGTTCTCCTTTCAAAATTTGAAGTGGCATTTCCTGGTGTACATACTGATGTTTGGGAGCTTGGCTGATGTTGTATAATACTCAAATATCAGGTTGTTAAGATAGTCTAAGAAATACGTTTTTTGCTCTGTTAGCATCCTTTGGCCCAAACTTAAGGTGAGCTGACAACTGACAACCACTACTTTTTTTTTTCCCCTTCCCTACATATATATATATATATATATATATATATATATATATATATATATATATTAGTTTTACCCTGTTTTTGCAGACTATGTTCCAGGTAGTTTTTCTTCACAGTGCCAGGCAGCTGCCCTCAGGCAATTTTGCTTGACCAGTATAAACACCTGAGTTCCCACTGAGAACATAGGCCCATGTTTGCACAATACTTTGGAGCAGGAGCTCCAGGGAATTGCTGCAGAACAGATCGGACTATGAGAGTTTTGGAGTTGATGATGGAGGAAGAGACCTGGAGCAGTGGTCACAAATCCACCTCTGACTAAAGCTAGGGGAACTGTTGATGCGTGCTCCCTCTCGTATTGATGTGTAGAGTCATATTGGAAGTGAATGTGGTGAACTTCAGGAAGCTGGAGTTGTTTGTAGGATTGGAAGGAATTGGATTACAGACTAGCATAAGCAGTATACTTACTCTTGCCCCATCACCCTGTGGATTTTTATTTGTTAGGTCTATTTAGCAAAATTGCTTGAGAGAAGAAGCTATTTTTTTTTTATTCAGACTGATACTGCATACTGTTGGTCTGTTTTTGAGTAGTGAGACAGAAATTTTTGACAGGCAATAAAAATGCCTGGGGGAATTCAGGATATTGAGATAGGGTGAAATAATTTAAGTAAGATGAAGCTCTAACAAGCTGATAATTAGTATGTTTTGACACCTGCTTCTACAACTGTGTTCCAGCAAGCTGTGGGTCTGCAAGTTTTTTAACTGAATCATTAAATGATTATTTTAATGTTAACTTCAATTTTGAATACCATGGTAACTGATCTCTTTAATAGCCTAGTGAGAATTGTTGTATAAGTTGTTGTTATGAGAGTTGTTTCCTGGTACACCTGCAAGTTTTTGATATGCCGATGCCCTGCTTTTGGTAATGGGAATTAGTAATCTAGTCTTTCATATAATGTAAGATTTATACTTTTGGGCAAGAAGACTCTTCATTCTCTTGAGTACAGGCATAAATTGCCTGTGCAAAGCAAACTCCTGACGCTGGAGAGTACTTTTTTTCCTCCATGTTCCATGAAATCCTCCTACTCAGGTATAGTTGAATTATGTTAAATCCTCTGTGTCCTTTTCTGCACTGTAGCCATTTGATTTTTAGCACTGAACCAGAATTATTAAATGCTTATAAGGTGGGCTCCCTACTTCAGCAGTACCATGCACTGCATTGGGAAGCCCGTAGGAGCAAGTACCATGCTTAATAAACTGTCCACAATGGCGAAATGAAATAGGGTCATGTATGAACATCTCATCCAAGTAAGGGTTTACATAGCTGCAAATTAGCACCAGGCTATAAGGACACCAAAATTCCTCCTATAGTGCATGGGGATAACTAGATGCTTCAGAATATGAGCCAAACACTGCTTGTATGCTGAGCTGCCTAGAGGAAATGCGGTATACTGGGTTACATCTGATCCATTGCTACTCTCCTGAGCTTGCTCGTGTGAGGATGGGGAGGGAGCTTCCCTCTACTCCTTCAGAGCATGGGGTCAGCTGCAAGGCAGGACCTTGCAGCTCTTTTTAAAGATGTAGGTATGTCTCTCTTTATGCTTTTAGAGGAGGCAGTGGTGGTGATGTATCCATGCTTTTGTTATGTCCCAAATAAAGCCTTTTGGTAGTCTTTGGTCCTATGACCAAATGCTACTATACAGTGTTTTCTAGGGTATCAGGCAGCCTGAGGTAGGATTTGGGCTATTTGTGTTAGGGTAGCTGGGGCTTGTACAGAAGCAAAGTGCAGTGGAGCATTCTAGTCCAGCACAGATGTCATGTGCGTTTATTTTCTTTCTAGCATTGTTTTGGGCATGGATACATGTTTTTCTCTATCTGTTTTCTTGTTTTTGGTGTCTTGTCCTCTGAATCATTTTTCCCAATGCTAGAAATCATATAGGGAATGAGGCAGGGCATGGCAGGGAGAGAAGGCAGTCTTATGATGAACACAGCTAGAAAATTGCACAAGAAGTCTGTGCTGATCTTCTACTGCAGATGTCCCTTAAGAGGCTGAACAAGTATGTCGGTGTCGGTGAGTAGCCTCTGATAAAATGTTTGTCACTTCCCTGCCCCAGCTTCATACACTTGAAACTGTCTGCGCTGGAGCACTGTGTGTTAGTAGCTGCAGCCACAGTAGGGAGTGCAAAGGGTGAGCTGTAGCTTAACTATTGTGTGTTAGATTTTGCTTTGTAGTATTATTTATTTGCTGAATAATAATTTTCTTTGGAGAATGAGATTAATGCTAACCTAGACCTGCGTACAGAGAGGATGAAGGTGATGACAGAATAAAGCTTCAAAATATGATTTTGAGCCAGTGGGTTGGCAGACATTAAAGTAAATTCTTGACCAGGACCAAAACAGGTGATTATCAAGAGTGTACTCAGGTATTTCTTTGAGGAGTGAAGAATCTGGTACCTGTTCATGGATGGTAATGTGAATTCTGTTTGAGGGCTGTGATTTGGAGCTTCTGGGGAAAGAAAAAAGTCTTTTTCTTTCTTTCTTTCTTTTTTTTTTTTTTTTTTTTTTTTTTTTTAAGTGGCTCCAGAGAAGAAGATGCTGCTGTGAATTTTCTAATATATTAGTGGAGCCTCTAGAAGAGCTTTAAGACTTCAGGATCAAATCTGGGATTTGTAGGCCTAGCCATAGGCAGTGTGATTGTATTGCTGTTGACTTGTACTCTTCAGATAATCCAGATCGGATAGTTCAGTCCCAAACTTTCAAGATGTTAAACCATAACAGTTTAAGGTGGCCCACTTAGTTCATTTTACAGTGTTTTCAGTTGTGATTTTGATTTATCAGTTCATTAATTGCCTAATTAACCTTAATGATAAATGGGGTCTTACACTAATTATTTAAAAGCCTGATTTAAGAAAGTCATTGAAACACATAGCTTCTGTTCTGCTGATATGACAGCCTGGATACTTAACTCACTGTGACAATATAATGTCAGACTTAGTGACCTTTATTCACTTACGGGCCAGCCTGGAACCAGTATCTAGAAGGGGTTTTGCATTATCTACTCCTGGATCTGTTAAACACTGGTGAGCTTCCAAAGTTGAACAGTCAAAATTGAGGAATATCATCATGAGGGTTGTTCATTGGAACCTTAATCTAATCCTCTTGTGGACATGGAATTCATGTCACTACCAGAATAAATACTTTAATTAAAAAGAAAAAAAAGGAAAGCAACCATACTGTGTTTCTTTCCATCCATGTGATGGATGGTATTTGCTTAATGAGCAGATGGTCTATATTCT
Source organism: Rhea pennata (assembly GCF_028389875.1). Classification (NCBI taxonomy): domain Eukaryota; kingdom Metazoa; phylum Chordata; class Aves; order Rheiformes; family Rheidae; genus Rhea; species Rhea pennata. The sequence continues at coordinate 151,784,965 of NC_084663.1, forward strand.
GTTCCTATAGTGTGAAATGTGTCTTCCCGCATATCTGTTTTGTTCAAATCCTACTCTGGTAAGTGTTTTTTTTAAAAAAAGGAACTGTGTTCCTTACCATACAACGGAATTCTTTATAAGCATCAGCTTATCTTTCTGCCTTTTGAGAGTATAGGGTGACCCTCTTAACTGCGAGAGAGTGTAGGGAAATGGTATCCGCTAGTAATGGCTTCCAATTTGAGGCTAGTTCTGGATTTTTGCAGTGCTTTTTGTCTTCTCTCTCACCACCCCCCAAGCCAGTCCAACATCATACACTCACAATACAGCTTACTTTGACTTCAGTTGGCATTGTGAATGCTTAATCTTCCTGCAAATCAAAGTTGACATTTGAATTTGGGTTCTTTAGGAAGAAAAGATTGCAAAATAGGTGATAGCCCTTTAAAAAGCTTTGAGTGAGTTGTCAGGAACTGGAAGGGGATCCTGTAGGAGAGACAAGGGTCTTAATAGTGGGCCTGGGGTACCACTCTTGCACTGTGGCATTTGTTTCTTCTTGCCTACCTTGTTCACTGTGCACCTTCTTGCTGTTGATAAAAGGGGCAAATGAGTCTCCCTGTTTCTCACCTGTGATAGGACTGATGTGCTTTGGGTATGCAGTGTGCAAGATGGAAGGACAAAGAAGATCCTGTTTCTCTGCCTGATCAAGTCTTGTTTCCTTCCTTACGGGATCCTGTTCTTTTCAATCAGCATTTGAGTCAAATGCCTTCTGCCTCCTCCTTGTTACAGTGGTAAAAATTTTGCCTGGCTTATTCAGTACTGAGAAAATGAAATACAATATAAGAACAAATAGCTCTCACATGGGTCAGAAAATACACTGACTTTTTTTTTTTTATTTTTTTTTATTTATTGTTTAGATCCTAATTCTAAAGTCTGCTACCTATTTTGACATCTACAGGACAAACTGACTTCTCCTGAAACTCTTAGCTGTTTTAGCTGAAACACTTGAGGGAAATAGAAAGCATTTAGTAGAAAGTTTTAGAGACTACTTGGGTCTGCACAATAGAGACCAAGGAAGAAGCTGTTAAGAAGTAGGTGCTAAATTGTTTGTTGCTTTCCCTTCTCTTCCTCCTGCATACCCATGTTACCAGGATTTGTTTAGGCTCCTCCAGTTCTTGTGCAGGGGTTAACATCATTTTCATCCTTTCTGTAAGCTGATGGTAATGGAATTTTTAGCATTGCACTGCCATGTAAAGGTCCCGGTCAACATTTAGAGCCTTGTTTCATGGGTGTGTGCAACATATACTCCATACTGTAATTGCTTGGAGTCTAAACAAGGTAATGAAGCTTACTATAGCCTTCTTAATAATAAATCTGTCTTTGTATTCTAGCAGCTTACCTTTCTGAAGAGCTGCTGGTCACTCAAGTTTCAAATACAACCTTTTGCTTAGCTTTGGCCAGTGTTCAAGATAGCAGTGAAGGAATACTTAAATACTCTTGTGGTCCTTGTGAACTTAGTAACAGAACCCCCAGTGCCCTGCTGGTGTAGGGAGGTGTTGTATACTAATACTGAGAGCAGAGCTAAATGCACATGGGATGAATGTAATGTGGCTCTGCTAAGCCATGAGGCTGTCCTATCCCACTTGCCTTTGAGCAGGAAGTGTAGACTGCTTGGTAGGGGAAGGTGAGCTGGAAGCTGAGTGTGACAAGGCAGATGGAGCAGTGGTCTTGCCAGCAAGCGAGCAGTCCAGCAGTACTCAAACGAGAAGAGCAGAGCGGGTGCATGATGGTAACTCATGTCAGACAAGAGGCCAGTGATTGCCAGACAGGTAATGATGAGGTAGGTCCAAGGTCAAGCTAGGAGATCAGATCAGCAGGTTGGGGTCAGGATCATCCAGGTAAACGGCCAGGCACAAACAGACCTGCCACATAGCTCTAGTAAGGACCAAGGGTGAGGGTCTGAGCTGAAACACAGCTCTGAAGTGAAGGAAGGGGCCCCACGAGGCTTCTCCCAGCACTTTCTTGCACTGCTCTTATCCCAGGAGTCTGATCCAATGTTACATGGCTGCACTGTATCACAGCCAGCCTTGTGCTGAGGCTTTTGAACCCTGGTGTGGAGGCTGTGCTTGGGGCCCTGGCAGCACTGATGTCTCAGAAAGGCCTTGTCTGGGTTAGCCTTTGTGTTGTAAAACTTCCTACAGTTCCTAATCCTGGTAATCACCATGGTAGGAATCCTAAAGGGAGGAAAAGGGAAATGCAGGTGCAATAACACAATGTACGGCTGCATGTTTTTAACGCTAACTGCGGCAGTAAAATGCATCCTGTATGCTAAGGAGCCAGCCTTCACTTGTGCTTCCTGAAGTCACCATGATCATGCTATAAGGTGAATATTCAAACAACTTTTTCTGGATAGGAAGGTGTGCATGGGAGGCACTAGATAGGTAGTTACTGCTACAATATGTAACAGTGATTCTTAATTGGACTGTTGGAATGGAGAGAAATTAAAATCTCCTGATGCTTCTTTAACCTTTTCCAGCTGTGTTTTGTCCCTTTATTCATCCATATATTCTGCTTAATATGTAGCTGTCATTCTGTGACATATTTTTAGTGATTTATTCTTCTTCCCCTTTTCTGTGGTTTGAAAATAGTATCCAACTTTATGAAGTTTATGGTGCATGTTCTTATTTCTCTCCAGGCTGTGGCAAGTCTGCTCTTAGATCATGTCAGCACTGTTCTGCTGAATAGCAAAAAAGCACTATTAGTGTAATGTTTCCTTGTCTCTTTTCTCTTATCTCGCCCTCCATCCCTGACAGAAACTAGTAATGATTTTGTAGCCTTTTCTCTGATATTTCAATGGGAACACTATTGAAGGAGTTTTTTTTTTTGTTTTGTTTTTTTTTTTTTTTTTTTTTTTTTACACGCAGAAGAGTGAAGTGGAAGTTCTTTGTGGTTCTTTAAAAAAAAAAAAAAAAAATAGCTTTTGAGCTCAACCAGTAGGTCTCCCTTAAGACTTGGAGTCAAGATGAAAGGGATCCGTTTACATCTGAGTTTTCTGCTCCTTTGAAAGTGTCTCAGAAAAGCAATATTTGCAATGTGTTGCTCCCACAGAAGGAAAAATAAATGACCAGTGTTTTAGAGATAGAAGCATACAGTGCCTCATCCTTCCTCTTAAATTCCCCCTGGTGAAAAGAGATAGAAGTAGTAGTAATCAGCATGAATTTTTTTAGTAAAGCAAATGATAACTTACGCAAAATGTTTTGAAATGTGTATTATGGAAAATTCAAAATACTGGAGAAACTATTAAATACATCTGAGGTTTGTTCTGCATAAACAAGTTCATCAGAGATTTTTATCCTGAATTAAGATGCACATAAAATTTGTGCTGTGTATTTGGTGGTTCCTTGCTGCAGAACAGTAAACATTCCCTATATTTAAGGGCATCTTGCTTCAGTGAGAGCAGGGAGATGACAAGGAATCAAGTTAAGCAAAGATGTAAGGAATCAGAGCAGTTAGAAATAATAAAAAAAATTGTAATTATCATAAAAACTTATCACAATCGTCATGTAAAGAATGTTGGAGAGGATCTCACTAAACTAATAAGCAAAGAGAGTTCATTAGAAGTATACAATGAGTTATTGAATGTTGCTTTATAGCATGCCTCTACTGTTAGTAAAGGGGTTTTACATGAGCTCTCTCACGTATATGTGGTGTTGAGTCTGCCACTGTCTAAATTAGATGAGATTAGATATTCCTCCTTTGAATTGAAGGGTACAGCAAGGAGGTAGAAGTGGAGAAAAATTGAAAGGACATGCTTTTCTGGTTAAGTGGCTTTTTTCTCCCTGCCGAGAAGACCACAAAGCGGTACTATCTATTTAGTAGGCATCTTCCATTGGGCTGGAGATGTTTGTAGTTTGCACCACTTAATAGTAACAAGTGGGAGAACTTCATTTTAGATAACCTGTGTGGCAGAGGTAATTGCCATAAAGCTTTTTTTTTTTTTTTTTTTAATGGAGAATTGTCTGAATGGAGAAAGAAGCTTGTTTGTAAATGGGTGTCCTGCTCTTTCCTGCAAATATAGTATAACCAGTTAAAGCTCAATTAAGTAATTGGATTTCTCTGCAGATTTACTTTAGGTAGTGGTTATTTTGCAGTTCTCAGTTGCCCTCATATGCCCTATCTCCTTCTATTGAATGGAAGCTTTTTTGACAGCATTTATTACCTCTGATTCCTGAGGAAAACAAGGCAGATTATATTCTTAAAATTAGAATTGCAGGTTCTAATCTACACAACAGATTTGGATAAATGTGTTTACATCTACTTTGATGCCTTCAGAAAAAGGGAACAAACTAAAAGAAGAGGTACCACTTAAATTCATTTGAAAGTGGGATTGATAATAAGGAATGGAAATCTCAACACCACTTGAGTTTTATAGTTGGCAAGACAGTACCGATTTATGTTTTTTTTTTTTTCTGTAATGTGCACGTGTCAACTTTTCTTAGCCATGTCAGCAGGAGTTATGCAATTTGTTTGGAACAACAAGACTGTGTTGGACAGTGGATATCCCATGAATGTCAGGATAAAGCTGGTGGATAGTAAATGCCAATGCAAGAGTTAATTTAATATCCCCTTTCCATAAATAGAGGAAGCTTGTTCATATAGTCACAGCTAAAGAATATATGAGCATGTCTGAGACTTCACTGTCTTGCTTGAGATCACAAATGCACTGAATAAAGTGCCTGTCAGGTTGCAAAATCTGATCCTCTTCTGTTCTTGGAATGGATGTCAGAAAGACAAAATGGTGTGGGAAGAAACATGTTTGTTTCTCTAATTCAGCTTTTGAATTTTTAATACTCCAAAAGATTTCACTGGATCCTTTTCAAGATGCTTAATGTTTTCTTATGATCTAGTGCAGCAATTAAAGATTAGCACCATAAGATGATTGATTATTATAGAAAAGAAAAATTCTGTTCTGTAACTCAGATGAAGCTGTATCCAAAAGCAGTGGAATAAATACTGTCAGAAACAAAGTTAAATTTATTAAAATGTTAGCTGAACAGAACTTGAGTTTAAAATTGCTTCAAACTTGTGAATAAGGTTTAAATAATTAAACAAATCTGGAGAACAGTATTTCAGGACAAACCTGAAACCTACAAACCACAAGCTCTGCAGTTTTCATGTGTACTGTCTACAAATTACTACAGTTAAACATTATTTGTGGAAGAATCAGAGGAATCGTAGCTTGGGTTATACTATGAATGATTTGGGTGATTTCCAGAGACTAGTTCAGGACTATCTTCATTTCTAAATATGCTAGTTGTCCAGCAGAGTTTTGTTTGTTTTTAAAGATGAATAGGTGTACATGTGCATCTAGTATGTTTTCTTTTGAACCAATTTTAATGTCACTAAAAAGCTGTCATCTAACTGGTCTGGTTATTTAATTCCTAGTTGTTTAAAAATGGTGATAGAACAGGCAGCATGAGGCCCTTATCTGTCTTGTTAAGGGGTAGCTCTCTACAGATCTTCACTGAGATTTTAAAAAGTTGTTTGAATTGTCAGATTGCATTTCATTTGTAAAATGAATTCCTCTGCCTGGAAAAAGAGATGAAAGATAGTAATTCTTCACTGTATGCCAAACTGAGCAGGCACTTCCAGGCAATGGTCTGCCTAAAGAAATAATGAAGTGTAGCTTTTTCTTTACTAAAGGTGATTCTAATAGGTATTGGCAGAACCTGGAACTTGGGCTGGCAATGCAGGGGTCTGCTGTGATCATACTTCAACTCTAAGCACTGTTTGAAAAAATATAAACTCATTGACTTACTCTTAACTTTGTGTTTCCTTGAATTATATAGCCAAAAACATAGTTTGCATTCTTGTCCAAAATTTTTTGCCCTGTTCTTCATTGGTCCTGTAGAAGGAACAACTAGTCAAGTATTTACAAGTCTGTTAAGAAATACTACTACTTTAGTACTGCTAAAATACTACTACTAAAATAATACTACTACTATTTTAATAGGAATCTTTAAACTTTTAAATGACTATTTCGACATGCAACTCATAGATGTATGGTCTTCCTCAGCCTATTTCTAAGATATATTGGTGATGCATTTATATTATTTTTCATTTCTGCTCTTAAGTGTATGGAATGTGCCCGAAATACAGTTGATGAGCTGCCAGACTGATACAAACAAAATTCCATAGTTATGTTCACAAGGACAATTGGTGTGACTTTAAATGGTTTTCTTGCCATTTCCCATCCTTATTAATCTTGATTAAAGTTGTTAATGAATATTAAAAAACCCAGCTATATTCTGCACACACATAATAACACTGTTTTCTTAATGTTCTCAGACTTGTTATGTGTTTGGGACTGGTGATAACCTGTTCTCAGTGTTTTTGTAGGAAATTTATAGCAACAGCTTTGTGATCTAGTGTTCTATGCAACTTGCATTTTTTAATGCAATTTGGTGCATTCTTTTTTCTGCCTTTGTTCTTAATAAGTTAATTATGCTAGCAAGCTGTTGCGTGTTCTACTAACAAAATAACATTTGGTGCTGTTTTTTTACTATTCCATTTTGGGATGCATGAGTGGAAGAAATCCTACAAAGTGTCATGTTTTAGAGTTAATTTTTAAAAATTATCTAGTTCTTGTTATGTTGCCATCTGTCTTCCTCTAGCCTGAAGAGGAAACAGCTGTTATGAACAATCTCCAGATAGTATTTTTAATAAAAGCCTGATAGGTCGTCTGCTTACCTTCAGTTTGCATGTGTATCAGAGTGAATAATGCTCCATTTGGGGAGAAAATGCTGTTTTATGGTAGACCTGTGATGCGTTTCAGCTTGGTACCGCATTGATTTGGATATAGATCCTCTATAGCTGGATTTGAATATAGCTAGAGACATCTTTATTAATAGGGCACGCTTGCTGTAGTTGCGTAATTTATATAAAGGAAGTGTTCCCTGCTGCCGTCGCCCTCCTGTTGAAAGTGGTTGTGAGGCAGCTGGGGAGTTGATGGAGTTGCTGATCCAGTGCAGAACTCACAGCCCAATCCATGCCAAACTTCAGATTCCTAATCAGAGGCAATAGCTACCACTGGCCCATGGGAAAGCACTGAAGATGGAGAGCCAGTGGCAGAGCTTCTTCAGTTGACAGCCTGCAGTTGTGCTGGATTAGGTGCAACATGTGCACTGAGAAGCTTACAGCTTACATTTTGGGGAAAATATTAAATTCTCAGATCTATGTTGGAGAATAAATGTAAAGGTCCCAGGCAGTATTTAGGCTGTCACTTTGGTAGTGGGGTATAGACACACCTGATGTGGCAGGCAGGTGATTCCGTTGTGGGTTTCTTGATTGTATTTTAGACTTGGTTTTGATAAGGAGGGAGGGACTTCATGAAAGAGATGTTGTAAAACAAGCTTGAATCAAGAGAGTGGTTCAACTGAATTAAAAGGAAGGCTAAATGAAAGTAGACAAGTTCACTGTCAAAGAAGGACTTGAAGAAGAAACTTGATAGTAAATAAATTCATCTGAGTTCAAGCATTGGAGTATGGACAAGATTTGGTTCTGCTTTAAAAAAAGAGCAGTGAAGGAATCCCATCTACCAGAATCAAAGGCAAATGTTAGATCTGGAAACCTTTGCAGAATGAATAGGTGTTTGAAGTAAGAGGGTGGCTCAACACTAAAGGGAGTGGAGGAGACTGCCTGGCAAAGAGCTTTAAGTTGGGTAAAGTAGAATTGAAATAAGAATGACCAACGATTGAATTGGACTGTCATAAGTAGAGTGGCTTCTCATTTTTGTGTAACCAGAATGGGTTAGAGACTTTGCTGGTTTTGACAGAGTCTTCTGATGATAGCATTATACAACAACGCTAATAAGGGCAGCGTTAGAAAGTGTGCCCATAGTTAAGCTGATTTTGAGACGGTACACTCGAATTTCTACCAATAGTATGCCTTCCATAAACCTGTTTGAAATGCACGTGTAATACCAGGCAATTGCATGAGCTCTTTAAGTTCTGGGGTGACCCTGCTGAGCAGGGGTTTGGACTAGATGATCTCCAGAGGTCTCTTCCAACCTTACTGATTCTATGATTCTATAATACTGTCCTATTCTCTCTCCTTGTTCCCCCTTCTCGTGGACCAGAGCAGGCATCTGCACTGTGAATCACGAAGGAACCTCTCTTATGTTAAAGCCAGTGGAGGTAAAAGTTTCATTTTGACCTGATCTGTTTCCTAAAATGTGTTCATGTGAACATTTTGTGATGGCATCATGTTGGGGAAGATGGGCAATGAGCAGTCAGCTGGCTTACAGTGGTTTCAAGTGGCTGTGAAACTACAGTGATACTGAAACCAGTGAGGAAATCACTACTGCATACTTAAAAAATATATATTTGTCATTTGGAACAGGATGAGTGTGTTGGAATTCAAGGGAGTAAGAGACACCAACTCACAATATACTTAATATTAAAAATCTGATGTAATATTTGCCTCTGAGCTTCCCTACCAAATTTATGCTGTTAAATAGTGTTTGTTGCCTTCCTCTGGAGGAATACTCTATATGTGCCAAAACCATGCTATTGCATAAACCTGTATCTGACTTCAAAGTCAGATACAAGAGAAGCTCAAACTATTTTTGGGGGCATTTTCATAGGTATTAAGCAAAAAAAGTGACCCAAAATGCTGTCACCTAAGTAGACAACTGTTTTTAAGAGTGTTTCTGTTTATTGTTGTAGGTGATTCTTTTGCCGAATAGCTAGCTTATTTTCCCACGTTAGATTTACCTACTGCCTCACTTCTGAGTTTATAACAGGAGTACTTTAATTTCAAGACAAGTTAGACCTGGAACTAAGAAACAGCACATTTCTTTTGCCAAAGTCCTCAACAGTCAAGTAACTCAAGAGATGCGCGAAAGTCAAAACAGATGTTTTCCTGTTCCAATGGTTCTTTATGTTCAGATTCAAAAATGACCCATCTTCTGAGAAGGCAGCGTCTGTCTTCAGATCTAAGAAATCTGTAGCTGGCAGCAGTGGGATAGTTATGGGGTGGCTGTTTGGGGTGCAACAGTGCTGGAGGAGGTAGAAGCGATCTTTTACTTCAACTGGAACTGCTCTTGAGCTTCTCTCTCTGTTATCCTGTGCTCCCAGTCTGTGCTCCTCCCTTCTTATCCCTCTGCCTGTTTCCTCACAGTCTCTCTGCTCCACATTTTGGTGCGGTGTACCTCAGGCAGCCTCCCATGCGTGGTGTCCTTCCTATCAAAGCAATTTCTGTCATGAAGCAATTTTTGCCAGTTTGCTTTCAAAGTAATATGGTAGGTACCTCTTTCGTACCTGAGTTGGTGGCGTTTCTGCAGTAAGGCCTGTGGGAGCCATTTTCTCTCTCGTCTGTGGCAGTGCTGCTGGGAGTATGCACTGCTAACAAGAAGGTATTTCCCCTTTTGGTTAGGGAGACCTATATTCCTGCCTCACCTTTCTGTTAAAGGGGCCAGATGCTTTCTGTCTCCTTTTACTCTGTGTTCATACATCCTGGTTTATATTCGATTTTCCCCCTGCGTGCTTCTAAATAGGTAGGCAGAGTGCTTCTGAGGCCAAGAAGAATAATGATCTTGCTGCACAACGGAGGGTCCTTTGGTGTGAGGCTGCCCTACCTTAACTGGCCTCCTTGTAGCTAGCCCTCACATGCAGTTTCTGCAACACCTCATGTGGTTGCATTAGCAAATGCTGCATGCAGTAATTAGTGCAGTCTTTCATCTGAGGAACTGAAGTTGTGTATGAACATGAAGTGTTACAGAGGGAGGTAGTTCAAGCACAGAAGTCAGCTGTCCGACTTAGTATGTGCAAACACAGATGGAAGTCTGCGGCAGAACTGGGATGCAACCCAGATCTTTAACCAAAGGAGCTAACTTCTTGAATGGGAATACAAACTTCTTGCATGGAATAGCTCTGTTATATAGTACTGCTTTGTAAAAACAAATGGGAACATTTTTGAAAGTGTATGGACGTGGATTATTTGAAGCCACATAGCTTTTCATTCTTGGTGATTTTTTTTTAAAGAAGCATTAGTCTTACTGACTACAGGATGAGCGTGAATTTGCTTGTATCTAGTGTCTAACCTATCTTCTTATCTTCTACCCTAAATGGTAAAAAAGAGGTATCTTTTTATTCAGCAAATAGCCTTTGGAAATGCATGCCTGTTTACATTTTTTTTAAGCTTTGCAGCTGGTTACTGTACATATGAGTGAGATGCTTTCTCACTGTAACAGTGAAAGAACATGATATAATCCAGGAATCAACTTAGTCTTGCACGTGTTTTTTGGAAGTATTCCTCAGCTCCAGTCTGCTACTCTTTTGTAAGTAGCGAGTTTGCACAGGGGTTTCAGGAGTTTGTTTAAAGACAAGAGGGTGTTGCACTGGTCTAGCTTATTGACAGCAGATACATGAGGTACCATAGTTTCACTTGGCCCTCTGAATAAATGTGAATGGCTTCTTGCTTTTCACTTTTAAATTTATGATAAAACTTGTACATGCTATACAACAAAAATGTGATGTATGTTTTATCACTTCTGTTGAGTCCTGAAAAATGAAATAGAAGCTGATGAGCGTGGGTAGCTTTTATGACTGCCCACTTGATGTGTTTTTTAAACTGATGAGGGGATGGGGTTGCCCCAGGTTTTGTGCATCCTGGGTTTTTGGTGATGGACTAGTTGGAGCACATCAGTGTGAATTCAAAGCTGTGAGTTCAAGCTGACCAGCATGCGTCATCCTTGCTGGTCAGTGGGACAAGGAACTAGCTTGGCTGCGTATCATTAAAGCAAGCTGTTGTCACTAGCTAGCTTTGCCCACCTCAAGTATTGCTAAACTGGATCTTGGTTTGAAGAAGTTTTCAGTACAGGGCTTTTCTCCCTGCTCCTTGTCCCCCCTCTCTCCTGTTTTGTATTGCATTATCTTTGGGAGTGCTATGCCTGTATGTCTGTCCTGTATACTTTACCTACTCCTCTTTTTAAAGCTTAATTCTGCCATTTTATGTATGAACGTTTGGGCAGGCTTAAGCATTTCAAAGCAGAGAATGCCTTCTGCATTTGTACAGCTCGCAACTGCAGTTGGGTCTTTGCTATGGAAGCTAAGTCAGAATGGATTTCTGCTGTGTTACACAGATTTATTAAACTGAAAGTGTTTTTATAAATTTCTGCATACGTGTTTCGGAGCAGTTGCCAGTTGTTCCTCCTGTATGTGTTTCTGAATTTTCTGGCATCTATATGCATAAATGGCTTCTGCTTTGTCACTAGTAATAAATATGCAAAATGCTTAACATGTCCAAAATCTTTCACAGACAGTAAGTGTTGTTCACCTTCTCTCCTACAGCTGATACAATTAACTTCTAAACTGAAACTAGAATGGTAAAAAAAAAAAAAAAAAACTATTGAATTTTTTTTGTATTAACACTTTTTGCACAGCTTAGAAAAAGAAACTATGTCTCTTTTTAAATACTTTGCTTTATCCATTGCATGAAAAAAAAACAGCTGGATTGCAAACATTTCAAGGAATGTTGTAAATTTCCCTGTAAATATAAATTTTAATCATGCAAGCATTTAGAGTAATTAGATGGGGGAAATCTATTTTTGGCTTAGATGTTTCTTCAAAATCTCAACTGCTTATACCAGTGATGCGTTTCAGGTGGTTTCTTCAAAATCTCAACTGCTTATACCAGTGATGCGTTTCAGGTGCACATAGTTACATTAAGTAGCAGCTGAACTCTGCAGTTTTGATCACTATTTCTGTAATGAATGAATATGCTCAGTTCTGTCTCTTCTTGCTTGTTTTTTCTATGCAGTTGTGCCTGTGTAATCTATATTCAGCACTGAGGAGTGAAGAAGTAAACATTTTTTTTCCTCTTCTCACTGTGAAGCCCTTGTTACTGAAGCTGGATAAGCTAGCATTCGGTTCTCATCACATTGCCTGCACAATGCGATGAGTCATTCTTGGTTAGGCTTGTTCCTCAGACCAAGATTCATGTGATGTTCCCTCTCTCAGGGAGATCAGATTAGTCACTGTTTGAAATCTTGTTTAAAAAATAAATTGCACCACAGGTTGATGCCTTACTTACCAGTTGTGTGCTTTGCTTTACTTTTCCCCCTCCTTCCCCTCTGCCTGATGTTTGAGATCAGCAGCATCATTACACTGAGAAATTGGGTTTAGTCACAGTAACAGACACATTCTTGGAGTCCCACTGAAATTAGTATATTAAATTGAGGACTTTTTTGGTGTTAGTGGGAGACTGTTTGTAAGACAGTTTAATTTATAGTACTTAAGAGTTTCCTAAAATACATCTAACTTAAACTTGAACTTCATTCATTACTCTGTTAAGGAGAACAAAAACTACATTATGGTTGTGGCAGTGGCTGGAACTTTGTGAACCATTTAAAAAAAATAACGAGAATTATTGGTGTTGATGGTCTCTTCTCATACTACTTGAATCAGATTTGAAAAAGTATTTTGGACAGAAATCATCCCTGCAGAATTCTCCATCCCTGGAAATGTTTGATGGAGCTGAGGCCTGATGGGAGTTTCAAACAATCTTAGAACAGGGGCAGAGTTTCCAGGCCCGAGAGGGATGTTACATGAAGGCTTGTGAGGTTCTTCATCCTGATAATGGAAGAGATTAATGGGTTGATAGTTGATTCTGAGCAACAGCAGTTGAGTAGACTAGCTATGCGTATAGAAAACATGAGCTGAATAGATCGAAGGTAGGAAGGCACTGGAGGAGATATATACTTTGCAGCTGTAAACACTTAACCAGAGTGCTGACTTGAGCTCCCTCTTTGGCCAATGAGAGAGAGGGACTCCTTCAAATTTGAATTCAGAAAAACAGTTATATTCCTGCTCTTTCACAGAAGCCTGTGTGAACTGTAGAGGTGCTGTAGAGAGGCTGATTTAGGCACCTAAATTTTGTATAAAGTTGAATCCTATGATTATCCTCAGGAGCAACGTCTGGTTTGTGCCTTGAAAGATCATAAGGATTGTGACAAGGTGGAGGACAGGAAGTTGCCAAAATACATGGTCATAAACACTGTCGTAGGAAAGATAAATTCATGTTTCTCATTAAACTTTGATTCTGGCTCTTCTGAACAGCATTATTTTCCATCTTTTTGAGTTCTTAAAACTGTTTTGATAAGAAAATGCGCGTGAAATGGATGAAGATGTAGACCAGTGGGGTAGAAAATAAGATTATCTATACAACATTCAAATAGTGGTTCTTTTAAGTAGCCTTTCCTGCTGTTCTTGTTTTGCCTCATTTTCAGTTGATTTTTACAGATATCAGACACTCACTACTGGTATAAGTATTAATTCAGATTATTAATTTTCCTTTCATTCTCTGTGAGAGACAGGTCCGAATAGTGTCTGAACAGGCATATTAAAAATTCAACTTCGGATGAACTTTGTGGGTGTGGATGAGCAGTTCTTAAGGAATGCCCAGCTTCTAAATATCATTGGCAGTTTTGAAAAACGTTTGGGCTTTGGGTGAGTGCCTAGGAATTCTGCTTCTTCAGGATTTCTGTTTGAATCTCGCTCCCATTTCTGTAGGAATAACCAATGAAAAAAACCAAACCTTTGCTGCTTTGAAGTTCATTTGCCCCTCCTGTGAACTATTTGTTGGTTTTTCTCTGGAAAACAGCATAACCCTGTATTTAGGCAGTTACTGATCTCTGCACCAAAGTAGTATGTTGGATCAAAGTTTTAGCTGATACAAATTAGCTTGTGAGTTGAGGGTCTGGGGGGTTGGACTAGATGATCTCCAGAGGTCCCTTCTGATCTCAACCATTCTGTGATTCTGTGGTGTGATCCACTGACATCAGGCCATGCACATCTACTAAGGAGAAATTAATCCTCAGATATTCTTTCCAGCGCATGAATTTCGTGTACTTGAAGGAAGTAAATGAAGCTCCCAGCTGCCACTACTCAGGAGAATGGAGACCTAGTGTGAAGGGGTTTTTTTGTTTGTTTGTTTGTTTGTTTTGCTTGACACTGATCAATCAGTCTTATATACTGCCCTAGATTTGTGGCTGGAACTTTATAGCTCGTTATTATAGTGTAAAAGTAATCAGGTACTCTATCAGCTTACAACTCTGACATTCTCAAAGACAAAAAGTTTGAGTCTGTTCTTATGTGTATGTTTTAGCTTTGTGTGGACTTCAACACAGTGAAGCTTGGGCACTGTTTGGAAATTGCTCTATTACACTGTAAAACATAGCAGAGAACCTTAGTAAGCCTTTTCAGCTTGTATGAGGCAGAACCAATTTTAATATTTTTGTTTTTCTCTTTTCTCCCCGTAGAAAAAAAGTAACCTTTAGGGATCTAAGATTGTTTCCAGAAGTTTTTTTGCTTTCTATATGGTGTATACTAGATAACTGTTCCTTTGTTATTCCATTGTCAACTATAATTGGAAAATACTGTAGGATGCCCTAGAACTTTTCATGCTAAAACACTGTTTCTGGCTATCAGTGTGTTCTTCTAACATCACTGTCTCCTTTTCCTCCTTCTGAAGCAATGTCTGCTTTCTGTTTATCTCAGAACTGCCCTGGCAGGATGGAATTGTAGCTTGTCCAATAGAGCTTGGCTCGCTAGTTGAGTAGTCCAACTACAATGAACTTTGTTAAATGGCAGCTAAATAGAAAATGTTGAACAAGCACTAGCAGGTAAAAAGTACTCCTTACAAGAACCCAGGAAGAGCACTTAAAAAAAAAAAAAAAAAAGTTGCAGTATTCAATTCAGCTGGCAAAATAGAACATTTGAAAGGGAGGTTCCTGTTCTCTCATTTTTCTAAGTGCATAGAGAAATATGTATATTGCATGTATACTTGCATATATGTCTGTCAGCTTAGAAAAAGTTAAGGCAATATTTGAGTGCTCTGAAGTTGGTGGCTAGTCGATCTTGAATTAGGGATGAGCGCTGGACAGATGCTGTTGATAAAGGTTTGAGAGCAGACAGGCTGACCCATAAGGAAGTACATCAACTTGCACAGCAGAGAGAAAGAGAGAGAGCTCCTTCATCCTGCAGAGTTACAGGACTCTGTTTTGGAATATATTTTTCCTCAATAGGCAATGCAAATCATTTAGGAATAAATTAGTTTGTAATTGTGACAAATTCTTTTTATTTTGGTACTGTTTGGCAATGTAAGTCACACGTATATTTCAATCTCTTGTCTCTTCATTTTGAAATAGCATTTGAAATTACTTAGCAATTTTAAAAATATCATTTGTGCTGAAGATTAATGTAAAAGCAGAAGTCTATGACGTACACTAAACAAAATTCCTCAAGTGGCTCAGCAGTAAGTAGGGGTAGAGTTTTTGTAGCGCATCAGTGGGATTGATGCGTGCACTTCTGGTTTAATAAGATGTCCATTGTTAAGTACTTAAATCTAGGGTCTTCAGGTTGGCTTGCTTGGGGTTTTCTGAGGAGGTATATTTAAAAGGATACATGAGGACCTACCCTAAGATTTCTTATTTAGGAAAAATAAATACCATGTAACTTTTATAAAGAACATGTAATGAAAAGTCTGTCCTATGATCACTAAATGAGATTTTAAGTTCTAAGATTTTAAAAATGATGTAGGTAAACAGTCGTCCTTATTTAAAGGTCTAATGCCTGCATGAATCTTTTGAAGGGAAAGAATCTATTTCTAAGTTTTGCACAAGTTTCAGCAGAGTAGTTTTGATGACTATAGATAGACTCATTCCCTCCTGCCCCCAAACAGTTTTCTCCAACTCTATATGACTGGCTTTTAAAGGTAAATTCTTCTCTCCTCTGAAAATTAATTAAAAGAAAATACTACTTCTTGAAAGCTGGAATCCAGTGGCCTTCTGAGCATTGAGATTAGTGACTTTAGCAGTCTGTTTTTTCTGTGAATCTAAGTAAACTATGTTGTTTACTTTTTAGTTAAGTCACTGACTTCTCTTGTCATTCTGTATCATCATCCTCGAAGTTTATTGCTGTAATTAGCACCTTCTCTTCAAAGAGGCTGAGGTGGTGGTGGTTTTCCCATGGTGTTATGGGGAAACTGGCAGAATAATAGCAAGGGACCTCAAATTGCAATGGGGTACTGACTCCCATACTTCTTGTGCTTATATATAGAGAGTGGAAACTGATGCCAAGATTTCAGATTGCTTTATGAAGTAGCGAAAGAGTCTGTAAATGATTTAATATTATGGGTTCTTATCTATACAGTATGTGCTTGTGGGTGATGTCTTTTGTATCCCATGTTGCAGCTGTCCCTTACTTGTTCGATGCTGAGGATTAATTCCAATATCATTTGTTTAGTCTCGTGTGAAAAGTATTTATCAATTTAAATATTGTTATGGAGCATCTTTTGCTATGACAGATAGAAAACACTAAGGGTTTAGCAGAACATTGTATATATTGTTCTTACAAGGCTGGATGGCACAGTGTGCTTTGTGAGAGAACTTCCAGCTTAGTTTGTTTTTGAAGAAAAGGTATACCTCACTAAGGTCGTATCAAAATATATTTATTTTTCTTGAAGTATACTTAAGCTGCAAAAACACTTCTATCATGTGAAAAGAAGACAAAGTTTAAAAAAAAACAGAAAGAAATGTTTGCACTTTGGAGACAAGTTATTGCCTAAAGTTATGTCAGTATGCTTTATTTTACTACATTTCTGGTCTGGCAGAAGGACTTTATAGTCAGTCTCTCAGCTGAGCCTCATTAGACCTACTGAAACTGTGTTTGTGGACTTGCAGAGTAACAAAGTGGAGGTGACCTGCTGCATGGTAAAGCATTCAGAGAAAGTTTGCAAAGAGCGAATGCAGAAGAAAGTGGTAGCTAATATTGTCCCTTCCTCCCTACGCATAGGTGATTTTGTTTCTCTCTCCAACTATGTTTTTATTTTCTAATTGAAAATTTAATTTCAGCAGTAAGTCAGAAATCTTGTGCTGATACTTTTTAAAAAGTCTGTCTATCTGACTATCTATCTATATATATATGAAAAATCTCTGCTGAGCCTTCTGACATGGCAAATTGAATGTTTGTTCTTGGTTGGTGACAGTCCAGTTCTATCAGTGTGCGGATGTTCAGTAACTGGCCATTTTTAGAAATCCATGTGGCAAACTGTGTGGTAGCAGTAGCTAAGGCAGCCCAAGCTACTGAGTCTAGAGGCTTTTTGTCCTCTTTCTCTTCACAGAGACATCAGTAGGCCTGTAGATCAGCTACAGTGTATCCTTGTTGATTTGAGCTAATAAAATGAGTTTAATTGCACAGTGTAGCAAACTGGCAAGCAATCACTTTATCAAGCTCAAATACGTCCAAACATATTAAAATGCAGTAAGGAGACAATGGAGATGCTATTGCTGTTCGTGTGATTAATGAGACTTCAAACTAGCAACAAGAAGTTAACAGCGTCTATAGAATATCTTTTTTGTGTGTTGTCAGTCGGAGTCGTCAGCACACATCCACACATTAGAGGCTGTTCAACAGTGAAATAAGTTTTTCACTGAGATAATTTTATATAGCTAGCATGGGAAAGTCAGCTGTACATTATATAAGACACCCAACTTAAGAGCAAACAAGTGAGGTGTTTCACTTTACAAGGAGCAAGTGCATTGTGACTGCCCTAAATTGCTGTGCTCTTAGTCACCTTGCTTCTCAACAGTTGTACTTGCGTTTTAAAACACTGGGGCCAAACGGGCAAACTGAGCTTAATCTATATCTGATCCTGTGAAACTCTGGTTAGGAAAGGCATTTCTAAATGAGTATTTCTGAAACAGGAGCAATTACGGGTGACTTGAATCATCAGAGAAAACAGTTATGGTTTCTTAAAACTTTTGGGCAATTACTCCTTTTGTGGCTACTTTTTAATCTAAGTAAAACAAACATTAGCAGATTCATATTTTTCATGTTATTCCTT
Organism: Rhea pennata; assembly: GCF_028389875.1. Classification (NCBI taxonomy): domain Eukaryota; kingdom Metazoa; phylum Chordata; class Aves; order Rheiformes; family Rheidae; genus Rhea; species Rhea pennata. The sequence goes on from NC_084663.1 coordinate 151,802,842, forward strand.
TTAGGGTCACTTGTCATTGGTGATATGCCCCTCTCTTGTATGATATTAATTGTATTGTTCCTTTTTCTATTCCTTTCTTTTTTCCCTGGGTGTACATAGATTTAAACCTTTTATTTTCTTTTTCTTTTTCTTTTCATTTTTTTTCTTTTCTTTTTTTTCTTTTTTTTTTTTTTTTTGTCATCTGGCTTTTGGAGTTTGCATGTGAAAATATAAATGAAGGCAGGTAAAATGGATAATTACTTTCACAGAAATTTGATACTGTTACAGTTGGTCTTTAGTGATGACCAGGCTACTTACTATAAAGGAAGCATGTAAATTACACTGGAGATAGAATTTTTCAAAAGAAAGCAGTTGAATTGATGTTGGGTTATGGTCACGTTTTGTTGGATGTTTGAAATCATTTGTTTGTATTTCCTGTCTCATACTGTTCTTCTAAAAATAGCTTAAATTGCTAGCTGTTTGCCCAGCACGGTTCCATGATAGAATAGCATGTTACTTCCTCTGAGCCACTGCCCCTCCTCCAGCCTTCATGTTCTCCCGCATGGGCTCCCACAGCAAATGTTCAGTGCCTTAAACTCTGCTGAGAGAAAATCTTTTATAACTTTAGGAAGCTAATTAAAAAAAAAAATACTGCAAGCAAAATGAAGGTCACAATTCAGAGTCACAGAACAACCTGTAGCCAATCCCTACATTACTGAAACTGCCAGGGAAAAAAAACTCGAGAGCCTCTAGCAAATGCAGCAGGGAAGTTGCATGAGATGTGTTTCGATCCAAAATACCATTTTCAAAATACAAGCCAGACTGAAAAGTAGTAGTGAGGTGACTTTACCAGAGCAGCAACATAGATAAAGAGGCAGTTTGGTTAATTCATCTGTTTTTCTGCAGTAATATAAGAAAGTTGCATCCAAGGAACTTTGAACACTTGCCCCAGCCTGCAACAGGAAAACTTAGAATTCAAGTGAAAACAACTTGAGAGCACCTCTTTTATGACCACTTTAAAGTGACGTCTTTGAAATGTCCTTTTGCACAAAATGGCTTCAATTTTATTAGAAAACTGCTGGATTGTACATTTTTTTTGTTTGTTTTGTGTAGGGATATGTTACTACCCTAAGGAAATCTCAAGAGAGACTTGATTCCTCCAAGACCAAATCAAAACACCTCACAACTCTTAATTTGAGAGCAGCTCTCATGAAGCTTGCTGCATAGATTTCTCCCCTCCCCAACCATGGGATTTGGTAAGGGCTCACAGCACAAGTGTCACTAAATTACTTGATATCTTTACAACATCTTTTGAGCCTTGTCAGCATGCATTGCTTCATGCAAAGAAAAGTAAGGATATCAGCCTGGAGCTTCTCATTGCTCCACATGAGAATATACTTGGCCACTTCTGTCATGCACAGGATGGAAAAGGCAAGATATTTTGTTGCTTTGTGGACCTTCAGGGCTGCAAAAGGCTTGGAAATTGGTGCTGCAGGAGAACGGAGATGTCTATTAAACACATGCAGGAAAGAGGGAAGGAATTGGCTCTTCAGAGCAATAGGCCTGAGTCTGCTCAGCAAAGTTTCTAAAGAGTGTAGAGTAAACTTTGATAATGAAATGAAAGGGTAGTAGTACAGCTCTTCAGTGCTGTACTCTGGTACCATGTGTACTGATGGAGTGGGTGGTGCAGAGGGGGTTTAGATGGGCGCCCAAGGCTCCTGATGCCTAGATTGTGAAGACATTGAAACTGCACTGTAAATACTAGGCCTAAGTAGTTACAGGTAATTTTTGGCAACGCGATGTCATCTGGTATCAGTACTGTGGTTGTCCTGAGTTTAGTGCCAAAGGATTGGGAGCTGATATTGCTTATTGCCCCTGAGACAAGAGAGTTTAACATGATGCTCTTGTCTGAAGAGTTGTAATTAATGTAGAACAGTTTGTTTCCTTGCTGCTTACATGCCAAAGCAGTAGTGGTACCAAGTTGTTCTGGGGTTGCTGTGGCCCAGTTCAATATCATTTTGCTGAGGAAATGATGCTTTCCCTGAGTCTTCCAATCCAATAATCAATTCACTGTACTGCATGGAAAGGGGCTGGCAGGCAAGGGTTTACATTAAGGGTAGGTCATCTAAAAATCTCATTTTCCAGATGATCAAAATATGTTCACAGATGGCTATTTTTGACCTGATTTAGAAATCTCATGCAACCTGCCTCTTTATGAGGGTAAAGCTTGTGTGTGTGACAGTGCACAGATAAATATCTGAAGTTAAAGCCGAGAGAAATTGATGGACAAATAGTATTTCTAACCACTAATATTTCCATATTTAACCACTAATATAGGACCAATAATATTTCTAAGATCTGTTTCTAAACACAGCTATTTTTAGTGTATACATTTACTTGATCAGATTTTTGTGAATTCCATAATTTTGTTTTATTTTCAGGCTGAGTGACCTATATAGGTGTATCGAGGGGAGAGGAAAGTTTTTGATACTCTGCATATATTGCCAAAAAAGCATACATTGATTCTAAGTTGTTATAACAAGTACACAGGAATATCATACCACTTATTAACTTCATATGCATATGCTGGATAGACTGGTCTTTGAGACCTCAAATTTTATGATTTTTTTTTTATTGTTGCTTTTCTCCTCTTGGGAAAGGCAAAAAGAATTGGAATTTTCCCCTAACTGCTTTCTCAGCCTTCAGACACCAGTGTTTGATTAGTGTAAGTTCACACATAGGCACAAAATTTAGTGTGCTTCTGGGTATTTCTGCATGTTTAAATTGTTATTGTATGATATTATATTTCAAAGTAAGGTTAACTGACATTAGGGAAGTATTTGTTATAAATTTGCTGACATCTTAATGTTTTACATACACACTCTGGGTTTAGTGCATGAGGAATTTTTTTAAGTTTAAATTCGCATTAAGAACCTGATCAGTGTCTGTACACACATTTTTCCTTTGTTTTGGGGATGATTTATGCATGTTAAAGGAATAGTGCTTTTTAGGAAGAAAACCTGAAAGGTGTACTTGAGAAGTTTTTGGATCCCAGCAGCTCTAACAGAATAGAGAGCTTAGTGGAAAACAGGCGAAGCTTTTCATTCTTGGCATACTTCATTGCTCTGTTTTGTACCCGACTTGCTTGCCTAGGAGCTTGCTTGGAGCAAGTTTCCTGAAGATGGCAGAAACCAAGTGAATCGTTGTTGATGATTTGGATATATTGCCCTTTTCAGATGTGTCTCTTTGCTTCTGCGCTTAAGTCTTTCTGCTGACTCTCTGAAGTCAACTGCTGAGATGTAGAGAGCTCAGATGCTTTTTTTTTTTTTTTGGGGGGGGGGTGTAGTTTGGGAAATGATTCTCCCGTGCCTTCTTGATTAAAAATCAAATATATTGCAGCTAGAAATGTGTCAGCATGTAACAAAAATTTCCTGAATGAACACAGTGGATGCATTCTGGCCAATACTTAGAAGCATAGGACCAGCAAATTTTGTTCTGAAAAGCAGAAATAATGTCTCTCTCATGCATTCTCTACTCTTCAGAAAATTGAACCTGGGGAAATATGTCAGAAGCAAGGACAACACAATGCCAAGTATCTAAGTTGAATTAAAAATACTAGATACCTGGAAACATTTACAGTGACAAAACTGTAGGGAAATACATACATACATGCTTGTATACATACTTTTTAGTTTTCTTCTAAGCCTGCAGAAAGGACAGATTGTTTCTTTTTTTCATTAGTTTTGCTCCAAAGCATCTGAGCTATGTTCTTCTTTAGAATATTTGCAGCCTGTGGTGTTCCCTATGCCTAGCTCAAGCTAGCTGTCTGTGCTGCTGTGGAAGTCCTCTTTTAAACTTCAGTGGCACTGTATCAGTGGGAGAAGATAGCAAGTCAGTGAGATATCCAGACTGTATAGTCTGTTTTTAAGGACTTGTCCACAATATCTAATGAGAGTCTTTTCATAAATTAAATGAGCTTTGCTAGGTTTAAGCGCATAGTGCAAGGTTAAGTGTGTCACTCGGTTAAATTAGGACCATATACCTTAGAAATGTACAATAGCAAGGATAGAAGGAAAAACTATTGCAGACATAAACTGATTATTCTTCCTGCAGGGCTCTGAATGGAAGCTTTATGCTCCAAAAGGAAGTGCATATATATTTTAAATCGTCAAGGTCTTATTGGGAAACATTTTATTTCCTGTTAACAGAAGTGGAAAACTGAAGGGCTTAAAGGTGAGTGTATTGACATTTTGTCAAATACTCGAGAAGTGTCTAGCGTACTGGTACCTCACAAATATGAAAAACCAGAGTATAGCTTCCTCTTAAAAACACACTCAGTGAAGGTGCTTCTTCTATGCAGATATGTTAACCTGTGGAATTCCTGACCAAATGAATTGATCTCATCAGCTCTGGTAATTTAGAATACAGAAACACAGTTGGCTGTCAGGTATTTTGGGCTTTTTTTTTTTTTTTTTTTTTTTCCTCCTGCATCAGTAGGAGCAGGACCCAGAAAAACTGATTGAATTGTTCAGCTTCATTGTCAAAGCAGAAATGGTTCCACGCAGGGAACATTTTTTGTCTTGAAGGAATCTAAAGAACAATTGAAGCTCTAACAGAGTGCATTTGTTGATATAAAATGCCTGGCTAGAGAGTTGTGTCTTTAGCTATGCTTGAAAGCTTGACAGTTTTTTCCTCCCTAACTGCTCAGTGCTAGAAGAATCTAAACAGCCATTGGTTGCTCTTGGAATTGGGAAGAAACCATATTTTTTGGTAAGCTTCTACTCAAGTAAGTAACATGATTAGTATATGCGGTTCGTCAATCAATCCCTTGTTCTGGTCTCAGTGTTTTTTTTCAGGGCCTTTTTCCAGCTTGAAGAAAGAAATTACTGTCAAATGTCTTCTCTATCTTTTTCTAAAATGGTGGTGGTGGTTATCTTTAAGTTACTTTGCAGTTTTTGTAGATTGCTGCTTCCTAGTGATACAGAATGGTGTTCTCCTTTATACTGTTTATGGATTTTAATACGGGTTTTCTTCTGTAATTCTTTTAATGGAGAAATGAGCTTGAAATTACAGTTCTTACAGAGCACTCTGAGACAGTTATGTATTAACTTTAATCATTTGAGTGAATATTGTCTGCATTAGAAACCTACTTGGAAATCAGGAGTGTAGAATCTAGAAGTAGTTTTATTTATGTGTATTTGTGTTGAACTGGGAAGTGGAAGAGTGCAGAAAAATGGAAATTGCATTTTTTCTTTAACTTCTGAGCTTGAAGAGTTGTGATCAGTCCTCTTTTGGAAGAACTGTGAGAATAGTATGGCAGCTCCAGGGGGAGACTTCCGTATCTTTAGTAATGCTTCCTGTGGAGACTGCCTCACCGTCTCTGGAGACCTGTACCCAGTCATCCAGAAAGAGGCTGGTCTCACATGGTTTTAAAGTGAGAATAGAAGAATTTGAATTCAGGCTAGAACCTAGCCTGTACGAGGCCAGTAGGCTTCATTTCTAACTTGTATGAACTTTGACTAACAAGAGTGAAAGCTGGAGGTTTACCACAGCAAAATAGACTTTAATGCAGATTATACAAGCTCCCAAGAATCTTCAGTATATTCTTGGTAGGAGTTGCTGCAGTTAAGCTATTGTTAACACTTCAGCTTAGTTTAAAACCATCTAGGGCATGCTAATAGACATTGCAGTTGCACCTTTGAATTACCGCGGAGACAGCTTTTTTAACGTAATGTCTTACAACTCTGAACAAAGTGGGAAGAATGCCATCAAGCTGCATCAGCGGAGTTGTGAGCAAACTTAGTAAAGCCTCTCTTCAGAATTTTTTAAATATGTGAAACATTCTTGTCCACATTTCAATAGTTCTTTATATGTCCTGTGGTTAAATTCAGAAAATGTACACGTGTATGATCACCCATACCTAGAGAGTTTGTAGGAGATGTGGACATGTAGCATTTCTGAGGGCTGAGGTCAGGAGATGTCATGATGTGAGTCAGTTAGCAAAAGCACATCAATTGTATGTGAAAAAAGAGAGCAGATGAGTGCAGCACAGAAAGTCCCATGTCTCTTTGTGCTCCTCTTTTAAAGCTGAGGATGCTAGCTGGCTTGATATTTTCCTGCTATAGTTCTGCAGTATTTCCATACACATTGCAGCAAATTGTTGTTGTTGAATGAATTTGTAAAGGGGGGAGGAAAATGCATCTCCATTGAAGATGGGGTTGAAAGATGCAAGACTGCTTCTGTTAATAGTAAAGCTATTTGGGAGTTGGAGACAGGGAAAGGCATGTGTCTAGTGCAGAGGTCTGATAAAAAGTTACATTTGTTTCTGTCATTTAGAGTTCCCTCCTGCACTAGCAGACAAGCTGTGGTTCCCCTGGTCTGTGCTTTTGTTGTCTTTTTTTACCTTGTATTTTTATCTGGAGAGAATGTTCTAGTTCCCAGGAGGATCCAATTATCTCCTGGTACTGAAAAAGTGAAGGTAAATAAGACCACATGGCTTTTGGACTTTTATTTAGTCATTCTTTGAGAGTTTTAAGTTTTGTCCTTGGATTTGAAACACTTGCCATTGCCAGGTGGTGCTACGGTGCTTGAGTAAAGCCACAGGGAGCATTACCCAATTTCCTTTCTGAAAGTTTTGTTTCCGTCACTCTGCCAGGCAAATTTAGTTCTCAATTTTGGTTATTAATGGATATGTAGAGGACAAAGCTGTGGTTTCGTTGTTGTTTCATGCTCCTGTGTTTTGTAGTCTTTTAGTTACCCTTAGTTCCTCAGTATGTTTCCTGTCGCATTTTAGAAGAGTGTTTGTTTGTTTCAAAATAAATAAATATGACTTACATGGTGCCTTTTCCCAGAGACCTTAGGGGACTTCACAAGCACTGATTATCCCATCAGAGTGCTTCAAAGTCTGTGTGGTGTAAGGTTATTCACTGTATCTGAGTGACTGTTTTCCGTTTCAGCATCTGTGAGAGTAGTAGAGCTGGGCATCAGCCCTCATTTACTGTGCTCTGACAATCGCTTTGGATAAAGTGAGTGGCATGTATGTGAAGGCTTTAGTACCACGTTGTATTATGTTCCTCCTATTGTACGTGAGGGGGGAGAATAACTTTCTAAATTAGTAATTGGAATGAAACAAATGCAATTAAATTGGAGATTAAAATAAAGAAAAATTTGACCTGTTGCTTATGTTGACAGACAGACTTGCGATGGACTCATCAAGGCTGGAAGCTGGGATATCTCTAAGTCATTGACGCCTTGCTACTGTCTTAATTCTGTGACTGTCAGGAGCTCCTGTCTTGGAAGCAAGATGCTGTTGCTAAGTTCAATAGAGACATACCACTTGGGAAGAAAAATACGTAGTACTTTGCCTTACTCATGTTGCTAACCCTACATTAGTTGACAGTTGACTAATATATGGATAACTTCTTAGTATGTAATCCTCTTGGATTTTTTTCTTTCTTGTCTTTAGGTGAAGCCAAAAATCTTCCTACATATCCAGGGCCAAACAAGATGAGGGATTGCTACTGTACTGTAAACCTGGACCAGGAGGAGGTTTTCAGGACCAAAATAGTGGAGAAGTCATTATGGTAATAAATTAATGTGTGCATGTGTTCTGTTAACACTTACTAGCTTCCTAGACTATTTCTCTGCTTATTACGATGTTAATGTTCCATAGATGCATGGGGGAAGGAGAGAGAGGGGGGGATGAACATAGATATATATATTTTTTTTCCTCCCCCAATTTTAGGGACTCTGTAGTGGTAAAAGTATCAATGTCATGATTGCTGTCTGTATGTACAAGAAAACGTCTCCACCAAGGCAAGCCATGTAAGCTGTACTCCAAAGAATTTGCAGCCAGTGCTCTCCTTTCTGTTGTGATACTTGTTTTGAATTTCCCTAAGTTTCTAGTTCTCATCTTAGAGCACCGAAATCCTCTTCATGACTCTCTGTGCTTGGAATTGTGCGTTGGTTCAGCTACCCTAGTGGCTGGAGTGTGGGGTTCTTTCTGTCATGGGGCAGCAACTAAAAGTAGAGATTGAACATGAAGTTACTTGGCTGATTATCTTGAGTACTGGGTGTGAGACTGTAGTAGGCAATATAGAATGAAACAGGTAGCAAAAGTTAGACCACTTTCTCCTGGGAGTCCCCAAATGTCAAAAATATAAAGGGAACACTATATATGCAAGTGAAGCTTTTTTGAAATTGAAGAGCAAATAGCAAAGAGACTTTTATCTTAAGAAAGAAAGTGGGAACGGAGTGAGAATTGAGTACTACAGTTAGGAATTTGCTATTTGCCTTCTCTTTTTACTGCGAATAATTTACTTAGGGAAATGGCTCTATTCTCACTTCCCCCCAAGTACTTAGCTCACTTAATAGCGCGAGTCTGAGTAGCTTGAAGTGAGATTTATTCCCTTAAGTCACTTAATCTTCTCTCACATATTTTTTTCCTTATTACTTATTTTAAGTCTTTATCCCTTATCTTATATTCTGACATGGTACACTGAGAGTCCATGATGGAGATTTTCGGTTCTTAAAGTGTTTAGATCAGACAGATATAATTAGGGTAAGTGTTTTTGTGTGATGGTGTTAACACTTTGCAGGAGAAAGAAAATCCCACAGTTGATCTGTACGTTTTTTTAAGATAACTGACATGCCATGTCCATGAACCACTTGTTTCTCTAAAAGTTATTTTGTAACTCATTTGAGTATAGTCCTGAGTCAACTGTCTGTAGCCTTATTGCTCACAACTAGAAATCACACAGTGGATTTTTTTGTTAGATGATCATTAAAGTGCTTCATGGGGGGAAAAGAGGGTTTATGGTCATAGCTGACGTCATTTCCTTGAACTAATCCAATTATTTTCCTATTGAGAAAACAAACTCTTAGTAGTAAGACTAAGCAAGAAGTGTAACTTTTCCTTTGGCAAAAATTCCACCTGTCTTTAGATATTATTATAAAGCTGAAGAGGTACACTGAGGCCATGCAGAAATTAGGTTTCTGTTTTCCTGTGGAGCTGGGTTCTTTTCATCCTTTGAGGTGAATTCAGAGGAGAGCAACACATGATCAGAGCTCTGGAAAGCAGAACTGATGCACTTTAATTAAAAGAATTGGAGTTGTTCGGTCTAGAGAAGAGAGGGCTGAGGGGAGACATAATTATGTAAATACTTAAAATCAAGAGGAAGGAAATTGTTCTGTATGTCCAGTACAGATACTGCAAGTAATAACGGGCTTAAATTGCAGTGGGGAAGGAAGTTCGGTTAGATTTGTTGCAAAGAAAAGCTTCCTACCATTAAAGGTTCTGGAGCACTGGACTAGGTTGCTTTCGTGTTTTGCATGTTGATTCCTGAAGACTTTTGACGGTTTAGCTGTAATCAGTTCTGACCAAAAATGGGAATCCTTCTGCTACAGAACAATAAGCAGACCAGGTGACCTTTCAAAATCCCGTGTAGTCCTATTTTTTCTGATCTGAGGGCTGATTGAAGGCCATCTCTTCACTGAGAGAGGAAGTGATGACCATGAAGTTTTTCTCCAGTGGTAGTCTTCCTTCTCTCTCTGTGAGCTTCTATTTGCAAGTTTAGTTATAGAAACCATACTTTTTGTGAAGAAATTGCTTTTTTGCAATGCCTGAGTATCCGCTTCTAGATATTGATATCAACTCAATTTTGCATTTATTTATATAATGTTTGATACTTCATTTTGGCTTTTCTTACATCAAAAAAGCAGGTAGAAATTCCAAATCCGTGAATGGAAAAGCTTAGGGATGTCTTCCCAGTCTCTTGGTAGGAATTGCTCTTGGTGAGGAACACTCAGGAGACTACTTAATTTTAAATATGATTGTATTTAAATGTATTAAAACAAGGTGCATTGACTTCCATAGGGAGATACTTTTCAAATGATTCAAAACAGTGCTGTGGTAGCCTATTGTTTTTTGTAGTACTCCAATATGAGCGCATAGCTGAGGAGCCAGTCATGTTGTTACATTCTTTAATGCTTGTTTGTAAATTGATTCAACTCGTAGAGTAGCTGTGAATAATTGGCCAGACGGGCTTATGTACTCGAAGGCCCATGTACTTTGTATGCAGCAGAGAAATACCTGCTTTCCTGTGGAGAGTTTCTTTGCCAGACACTCATCAAATAATACTGAAGCACATATTGGATCCCTTATTCTGAGGTATTGTTGTGATATGTAATGTCAGATAAAAGTTGAGATGCAAAGCTGAGTCAGTGTATGACTGAAATCTTTTCCAACTATCTACATAAGGAGACTTATTAAAATTATGCTGAAACACATCATCTTGTTTAGTTGGGAATTCAGTGAGTGTGAAGAGGTTTGTTTTTTTTTTTTTTTTTTTTCCTTAGTTGAGCTTCACTGAACTAAAATCAGCCCCATTCTGTTAAGCACTATAGAAATGCCTCTTCCCCCCCACCCCCCACCCCACCCCCCAGGCAGACCACCTCCTGCTGTAGAATTTAAACAGAGCTCACAAATAGGAGAAAGAAAGCAGTCATCCCTCCCTCCCTAAGTCCCAAGGGAACTTAGATGAATGACCTCTTCTAGCTTGCTTGGGATAACTGTTTATCGATAAACGTTTGGACTCTGACTCATGATCTCCTGTGTTCTAGGCTGGGCTGATATAAAAAGTTACCTCCCTGAGTACTGTCCTAATCTTTTACAGTAGTTTGTTTGTTTGTTTATTTATTTTAAAAGGCCTGGTTGGAGCAAGCTCTCCAGGCTCCCAGGAAGAGAATCTTGAACTCCTCAAGCAATACTGTTTTCATGAACTCCTTGGCACAAGCTTTTAGTAAATTGTAAAAGGTCACATGCAAGTCATAAGATACAAGGGAGAGGGCAGTTAGAGCCAGGATTTAGCACACTTTTCTGTTTTGTAATTATCTTTCAATATTTATGTTACCATCATACAAAAGGCACTGAATATAATTGGATCCGTTCCATATAACCTAGTACAGATGTCCACAAAGTGATTCATGTGTGTTATGTCCTAAGGAATATGTGAGAATATATAATTTTTAAATGCATATATCTACAACTTTTCTGTAGTTCTGAGCTGCAAGCAGTGAATTTTCTTGTTTAGACAGCCTGACAAGAATTTTGCCAGTTCATTTCCTTTGTTGAACCAACCATTTAGCTTCCCTTATGGTTAGCTTCAGACTTTTTGGCGCCATCATTCAGGGCTCATTCCTAGCTACAGTTCTTCCCTGAGGATAAACTTTCTTGGTTTGTTGGCATTAGGATTGACTTTGCCGTTGCTGTTTGCATCAAATGTTTCCATTCACTTAAAGGGCAGTGTCAGCTGCTACAGGAAGTCAAGGCAGCTTCTCAAATCATAGGTGAAGAATGGAAGGAATGTGACATCTCTAAATTTGTTTCAAGGATATGAATAAAGGCAAAAAGTGTCGTACATTAAGAATCAAATGGCTGGCGGTGTGACTTTAGAGACATGAGCCAAACACCTTGAGTCCATGGTTATTTAGTTCTTTACTATTTCTCTGGAGATTTTTTCACATGCTTAACATAGCTATCAAAGCCTGAATGAAACAGAAAATGAAGCCAGAGGCACTTTCTCCAACCCCCAGTTTCTTTTTTTCTTAGTCTCCAGTGGAGGAAATGGTGAGAACTACAAGTCTGCAGTGTGCTTTTGAGTGTATAGTGAAGTGTGCTGTAAATTCATAGTTAAGGCTGTGTCCTTTTTAACAGGATGCTGTTATGTCTTTGTGTTAACATTGAATCTGGTAATAAATTCAGTCAGCAGCTCTCACAACCTTCTCTAAATAATTCTACACAATATTTATTTATTTTTCATTTTTTAAATTTGGGGCATATTTGAACACTTTACTTTCTTCTGTTTGCAGTTCATGGCTGCTGAGCTAAACTTCTCTCACGTGTTCTGATAAGATTTTGGACACAGGCCACTTCTCAAATCTTAAGCACATAGTTGTTTCCCTTAGTTGGAGTGTTGCCAAAATTAGCTGTTGTATCAGAGTGAGCTCTGTTAGCTGCTTCTGTGTTCTTATGTTGCCAACCCACTGCCTTGAGATACCAGCCTTCTGCAGGCCTCAAAGTGGATGCTGAGCGTGAGCTCTGCAGCTTCTCTCCCACTTGCTCTCCACTCCCTCCTCAGTGCCCTGTCTTCTGCTGGGGCCTGCCATCTCCTGCGCTGGGCTACATCTACCCAGAGCTTTAATCTCTTCAATTAAGGCAAAAAGCTAAGACGGGCATGGGCTAGACTTCAGGCTGCCCAGGGATGTTACAGGTGGTGAGGAGCGCATGGTTGCGTGGGGAAGTAATACAGCTAGGAAGGGTGCCAGGAAGGGAAGTAAGGCTTAATGGAAGGAGAAGAATAAAGTGAGCCTTGAGACCCAAGGCGAGGTTTATGAATGAGAGCGTTTATCCATACTGAAAGCCACCCATGTGAGTAACAATTGTTGGTGTTGTAGACTACTTTGAGCTATTTAAAAACCAAAAAAAAAAAAAAAAAAAAGAGAGAGAGAGAGAGTAAACGCAGCTGTAATGTTGTAATGTGACTTCTCCCGTTGTTGGTGTGTGTCATCTTACAGAATATTTTGGGAGGTGACCAGGGGCCAAATGGCTGCTGCTTAACATTATCATAATCCCTGTAAGCCTCACTGAGCCAAACTAGCAACTGTCAAGTGAGGATGATAACTGTAGCTAGTGTGTCTGTCTCCCTTCCAAGTTTAGGATAGAGAACACACGTAGTGCATTATTTTATTTTTTTCCTCCATGTGGTAGAGGTGGCTGTGGCTATGACAGGGCAGTGCCCACCTGTGTGTGTCTGCACAATGACACAAGGAAAATTAGGCAGAGTGGATGTCTGGGACACTACAGTCTGCACTCTAACAATGGGCATAAGTGGTATGTTTGGATTTAGATGTTGCCTTGTGTGCCATATACTTCCTGCTGCATGTACTCTGCCAAATCTGTGCTTCAAATATAATACTAAGTATTTTTAAGAACTTGTGTAAGAAAGCTAGTACGACATCTGCCAACTTTGGCTCTTGCAGGACCTTACTTGCTTGTCTTCTTGTAGATCTGTTGTCTAGTAGGAGACTGAAGTGTATTCAGATTTTATTTGGCTTGCTCGGGCTGCTTTGACTAATCCTTCCCTTCTCTTTCCCCCTCTTTTATGTATGCTGCAAAGCATAGTTAAAAAAAAATCTATCAGCCACACAGCAGAAAAAAGTAGTAGAAACAAACAAGTGTACTCCTTTGTATACAGTCTTTTTTTTTTTCTTTTTTCTTTTTTCCTCCCCCACTTCCAGCTCACACTGAGATGTGAACTCTGGTTTTCAGTTCATGCAACAGGATGTATCCAGTATTTCTAAACGTTTTACAATAGTCAGAGGATGTGGAGTTGTCTGTGGCATGTTAATAGTCCTTACTTCCAAGCACAAAAGCGATTTAAAAAAAATCTATACACAAAGAGTTTTGGTTTGAGGAGTTTCATTATTATTCATCATGCAACTCTCTCGCTTCATCCACTGAAGTTCTAATGCCAAAGTGAAAACAAAACTGCTTTTGCAAATCCTCAAGTATTGAGAAGCAAGCACAAGGTTTTGCAGCATAGCTTAAACTGAAGAAATGTTTTTATTTTGAGATTTGCTTTATAAAGCCTCCTCTTCTCAGCTAGTACTATTTGTGATGATTTCAGTAGATATGTAGTCCTATGGAATTAAAGTTGCCTCCGGAGTTTAGTAAAACATGTAAAAGCAAATAAATTTTGCACCTCTTTTCGGGGGAAGAAAGTCCCCATTCATCACATTTGAAAATTGGTATTTGAGGATTCTGTTCCTTATTTGCTTTCATTCCACTTGATTTATACAATCATTTGTTTCTCTTCTCCTTCCCTCTCTTCTCCTGAAAACACATCCATTGCCAAAACATATATTAGATTCAGAAATGAGTATCTCAAAGGGGAAGTGCTGCAAGTTGGATAGTTACGTGTGAATGAAACAATACTTGTAAGGAACTCTTTGCCTTTGATTTCCTGGTGTTCCTGTTCACCTGAGCATTTAGAACAAGTAAGTTTTTTTTTTCTTTTTTATTTCCTTGTGCAGGGAGAATAGGCCGAAAGTTTTAAATCCATTGCACTGTGTCCTTTACACTTTTACTTGACTGTTTGTTTATTTATTTATTTATTTAACAAAGCTTTATGACTCTCCTGTCATGATAACTCTGGAAGTTTCCTAGGGAAAGTGCCATCCTGAAGAAAAATCCATTAGGTTGTGCCTCTGCCTTAGGGGTAGTGTAAAAGCTGTGCAAGAAGAGAGCCCCACACTGCCTGAAGGACGGACTGCTGAAGGAGACCTCCCCTCCTTTGGAGCCCAGCAAGGTGCTGCCTGTGTACCAGAGAGAAGAGGATGGGAGGGCTTGAAGGCTACAGAGCTGGGCCTTTCCCATGTGCCTGAAAACTCTGAGCAAGGCTTTAAAAATTGATAAGAATCTTTATCTGCACTGTCCAGTCCCTGTCACGACAGTTACAGAGACTGACCTAGGCACAAATCCTATTTCATAAATAAGTAGTGACTAGTGCCTGCCCTGCCAGTCTTCTCATTGCTATGACAGCAAAACTTAAAAGAAATTAGTAAAATTGGACTAAGTTCAGTATTCTGAAGCTTAATTTGAAACTACTTCTAAATGCAGCTTGGACGGAGGCTAATTTGCTTTTACAGTGGAGGGTTGTTCCACTGTTTTCTGTCTGTGCAAAATCCTATTTTCTTCTACTGCTTGCTTGAAATCTGAAAGAAGCGGAAATAACAATGCTGGTTCTGTGTATGATTGTGTACGACTTTCATTTTTGACCATATTGGTGTGCAACCTACACTGTAATGTTGAGGAGGAGGAGACAGGGACAGACTGACACGGACCTTCATTGTTTCTCCTCGTCTTTGAACATTTAAAATTTCTCCTGAGCATGGGACTAATCTACAGTGAAAACTTTAAAGTAAAACTTGAAAGTTGAATCTGAAAGATTCCTGAGTTTTCAGCTGGGCTATTTTTCATGTTTGTTTTGGAGCATCTTGTCAGGCTCCTGAGGGCTGTGTAGGCAGATGCTGCTGCTTTTTATTAATTGCTATGTCAAAATAAAAGTGCTCACTGAAGCCATTGAACCAATTTTGGCTTATGGAATAGAGGGCGACAGTGAGGGAGGGAGGAATTTTGTATAGTCTTTTGGAAAAAAGATTCTGGAGCCCTGGGGCTTCTGCTCAAATAAGTTAGCTTGGGAAATAAATCATGGGGTTTGACTGCTGCGACCTCTTGCTCTTCAGGTCCAGGAGGGAGACAAAGCGAGCACTGTTCTGAGGAGATAGATGGAGGATAAGCACACATTTTAAGTGGAAGCTCAAAGCACTTGTGTGGCTACTGTTGGTTCTTTCAGAAAGAAGAGACTATGTCTACAGAGCTACGCGAGATTTGGGGGAGAGAGTCAGACTAATCTTAATGTGTGTTTTCCTAACAGTTAAAACTCTGCTGTTTAGTTGTCCTGTGGGGAGTGAATGCACTTGTGTTGGAAATCTGCTTGCTTTTATGAATGAAGAATGTAGTGTGATTCAGGGGTGTTACCTGACTGACGTAAGCTTGTAAGTCTACAAGGGCTACGAGATCTTGGGGTGGCGAGAGGAAACGAAGTGCTGAACAAAGGTTATGTTCTGCAGCCTGTGAAAAGCACCAGCCGGCAGGGGCTGCTAAGCCTTGTGCCTAAAAGTAATGACGACATCTGGTCCTGGCATGGCTCACTCTGACTCCACTGTATTACTATTAATAAATTTCTTTCTGATACTGTATATTGGACTGGAAACTTTCTGTTGTCCAGTCTGCTTTTCAGAATGGCCTGTGTTTCGCAGTCTTGGCTATCTCCTGCTCCTGACCACTGCTGGCGATGATGGTTAATCAAGGACTTGCCAAAGGACCCAATTGTTGTCTCTTCCATATCCTAGAAGTTGAAAAGCAATGAAAATACAAGTGAAGGTTGCACTGAGCATACTTTTATTTAGCTGGTTTTGGGAAAAATAGCAGGGAAGCTTCCATAGTGTTATTCACAAAGGAATGGGTACATAATCTACTATTCATCAAATATTATTTTATTCCAAAGTCATTAGTGAGTGAATTCATCTGTCATGTTCTTCCTGAAAAAAGCACAGGTCTGTGGCTAAACAGAGTATTAAACTTTCAGAAAGTTGCAGGTGTTTTGCATGTAGAATACACTAAATGTTTGGACAGTGGTTTATGCATTTGTAGACCCCACTGAGTTAAGCCTGTGTGAAAACTTGCATCAAGGGATGTGCACATTTGTGGCTGCTATTGGACTGTGGCCACTGGGACAGCCAGACTACCCTTGGTTTGGTAGAAGTTTATTCTAAGGAAGAATTTGGATATTTTGTATCTGAAGGAGTGGCTGTTGCATTCTTGCTTCTAAATAAAATCTAGAATGGATAAAGATGAGATAACAGAATACAGAATCAAAGACAGTAGCTAGGATGAATGTAGCAATCAAACCAATTACCATTTCCAGTTGTTACCTTTTTTTCCTCCCCTTTTTTCTTAGTAGGGATGGCTGAATGGGTCGCACATTGGTTGCTAAATTGCCATGATTTACAGCTGGATGCATTTAAGTTTAAGGAACAGGACCTTGTTTTGGTGTCGGAAGTTTAACCTGTGGGTGAGCCTTGGGCTTCATTGTTCATCCAATATGCGTTTTTCCACGTTGCTGGTGAGGTAAAGATGTAAAAATGTTTTTCCTGCATTTTGAGTGACATCTCTGAACTTGAAATTACCCAGTGTGGCATATTCCCTTTGAGTACAATGTTTACTGTTGAGCCAATATGCAGTGCCTGTATGTTTTGAGTGAGATTTGCTAGCTAGCTGTTGAGGGCATACAGGAATCTTTTGGAGTGTATTTTTACTGTAGGCAGAAATATAAGCAAAAGTATACAGTGGTGTAAAATACCTATGCTGTGGTATCCTGAGAGAAGAAGCCAAGGGAGCAGCCTCTACTGACAAAATGCATGAAAAATGGAAAGTTAATGCAAGGAACTATTAATAACTCTTGGATATGTAATTTTCTAACATAAAAAGCCTTTAATAAAGATTAAAGCTACAGCACACTTTCATCTCCCAGTTTTGTGCTTAGCAAGACAATAGGGAGGCCTATGTTTAAAAAGGGAAGAAAAAACCTCCTGGCTTTCTGCCTGTTAATTAGAATTAGAGATTTATTTTAAGTCTACATCTGCAGTGCATGCTCTATTCCTCCATATGACTCAAATTGCATCCATCAATTTAGATTTACTGAAGCATGCACATGTGGTAAAGAATCTGTGGTAAAATGGCAGAGCTGTCAATGAACAAATAATGTTGATAGATGCTTATAGTTCTCAGGCGTAATCCTTTAACCGTGTAATTGGATAGAGAAAAACTGAAAGGGTTGCTGTTAGAAGTCTGAGACATTTTCCATTTAAATTGGTAGGATTCAAAGCAAGTCACTTAAGTCTCTAAAGAGCTTTTTGTGCTGAGATAGTAATTTTTTTTAAATGGTCTTACTGTAAAAGAACTTTATTCTAGGGAATTCCAGCAAGCAGAAATAGAGGTGTGCAGGGCTGTTGGATAACAAGCATCATGCTGGCTTCAAGGGTTAGTTACTATCAATTGTCTGAACCTGTCTTTAAATTAGAAACTTTGGAAGGGATGAGAAAGGAGGCAATGGCTGTAGGCATTTTATTTTAAATGAATGAAGCCCTTAAATATGTATGCAACAATTCCCTGCTGTATTTGCTCATCCTGCTTCTCTATGTGCTCTAGTGGTCTCTCTTACAAGGCCTTCTGTAAGCAGGGGTCTCTCCCATCCATTTTAGGCACATGCTAACATGTAATATAGTGTCTCTGCCAGTTCTGTTTAGGGACCCTTGTTTTTCCAAATAAAAGGAAGTACCTGTTCTTTCTTGAACGTTAGGAAATCTTGTTTTGTGGCCATTCAAGGTAGGTGGGGAGAGCTGAGATAGAACAGCGCTTGAAGATGCATCTTCGTGGGAGGGAGAGACCATTGTAGTCCACAGTGATGTTCTGGGTATGAAGTGTAAGCACACTTTTTCTTCCAGGGTGCCAACACTAATTTCTCTCTTTCTTTGTGTGTGTGTGTGTGTATGTGTTTTTTGTTTTGTTTTTTTACCCAGCCCCTTCTACGGAGAAGACTTTTACTGTGAAATTCCTCGGAGCTTTCGTCATCTGTCATTTTATATTTTTGATAGAGATGTTTTTCGAAGGGATTCCATCATAGGTATGTGTACATATTATTTTTTTTTTTCCTTTATAAGCTTAATTCTCTTGGATTTTGACTGTCAGACCATGGCCTTACAAGTGGAGGTCTTGAGTTGAGTTTTTTTTTTTTTTTTTGTCAAATCAGTTAGTGACTACAGCATTACTGTTACAAAAAAGGTTAGGAGATAAGTGCTGGTTGTTCTGGGGGCAAGTGCAGATTGCAGTTTAATCAAAATAGGCATTATAGCAGTGTCTAAATGTTGGCGGTATTAGTTACTGTATTTTTTTTTAATGTAAGGTCTTTTAGTTTTGGAGTGTTACAGGGCTCATTGGAGTTATCTGTAGGCAGTATCATTAAAGTCCAACGACCTTAGTGGGCTGCACAGTAATAGTTACTGGTCACAGGTACCCACAGTACAGTGATGACAGGAAAAAAAGTTATGAAGAGCATCAGAGCAAGCTGTTACTTGTAGAACTGAAAGTTTCAGGTCTGTGAGACTTTCGGTGCCTATTTGAGATAGACAAAGGTTCAGCTTTTCCAAATATTGCTTGCCAAACATTTCACAGGCAGCAAACTGCATGACACTTGATTCATCCCTAGGGGTAAGAAGCTTATTCAACTCAAGTTATTATACGCGGGAACAATTTAAGTTTTAAGGCATTTTATTACGGCATTTAAGCTTCCTGAAACCATATCAATTTTGAGGACTGATATCATATCATATATATATTTTTATACATATATGTATGTATATACATATTATTTATAAAATATATATTTTTTTCTATTTTATTTGATTGCTGTGTGTTAGTGGCCTTTTTTTATTTGTTATTTTTTTAGGGTTTTTTTAGTGGTTTTTTTTTTAGTTCCCTTAATTGAAATAAGCCATGTATGACTGACTCACTAAATTCCAATATAGAATGGCTGTAGCTCACAGTGAGGTGTGTATATTTTGATGGAGCTTGTGGTGAGGAAGCTGTCTGATGTTCAGCAATAGTTTGTACAGTGCTATAAAAAGCTATTATATGCACAGAATTGTAGTGTTGATCTCTTCACATATATCTTTCCATTACACTAGTTTATCATGCAGTTACTGTCTTTTCTCTTTAATTCTTTGTGATTTACATATGAGCTGAGAAGCTGGATCATTCTCTTTATGGCCCTAACCCAGCTCATCTGTGTGTGGAATCTAGCATTTTTGTTGTTTTTTGTTTTTGTTTTTTAATGGTGGCAGTGGAGGGGAAGACCTAGCCTGCTTTTGAGAATGTGGTAGGAATCTTAGTTTTGAATTCTTTTTGTGGATTTCGTGTTTAATGTTACGGTGAGAATTTGACTTCTGGTTCACTGGGTCAGAGCTTGTGAAACTTAATCCAAAATCCAGTAAAGTTACTAGAAACTGTTTGTATTAAACTTAATTGAACAATTCTTTAACAAGAAATTGTCTGCTTTATTTAAAGTGTTAATCTGCTGTCAGATACTCCATTCCTTTAAGGTGTATCAGCTTTAAATTGAGGTTCTCTTAGCTGTGTGTCCTCATACCTGTACATCAGTTTAAAACAAATAGGTGTATATTTCCATCAGTCACTGACAAGTAGAAGTCATTACTGTGATTTTTAAGAACTTTCTTGTTTCCTGACATCTCTTTAGATTTTGCCATATTTCTAAAGTAGGACTCTGCGATATGTTCAGCCAAACTCTCCAGCTGGTAGGTTGGTTTATGTAAGTTTTAGGATACCTTGTTCCTCAAAATGAAAAAATTAGGAATTCTGTTATTTTGGGGGCTTTTTCTGAGGTTACTTTTTCTTGAGGCAAATAACTACCTTTTTCAATTTAATGTGTTAACCCCATCTTGAAATATCAGTGTACAGAAGTGCAGTTAGGTAAAATTCATGTCTCTTTCTGAGAAACAACACAAGATACATGAAAGATCTTAAAGGCAGGATCACCAGGTAAATACAGTACAATAACAGATAATGCTGTGGAGCCAAGGCAATTTAACAGGAAGCAAGAAGTCCATCTTGCAGGCATTATGAAATATTTCATCTTTACTTGCAGGTCCAAGTGGCAGCTACTTTAACTATCCATTTCAGAGGAAAATGCTGTTGCACAAGAATATGCAGTTATAGCCAGAGACTTTGCAGAAGAAAAGTGTTAGGTAAAGAGCTAGGGTAGAACTGAGCTGGTCTAAAATGAACGCTTAGTTCTAGCATACGCATCTTGTGTGAGGCTTTCAGTTTTGGGGTTTTGAGTGGGCTTTTTGAAAGCTGTTTGGTCTCTAATCTCCAGCTTCTCACTGGTAATGTGAAATAATATCTCCTTTTTTTTTTTTTTTTTAACTGATGAGTTTTTCATTCTTGAAATCATCTTACTGGATCTCCTGTATGTTACCAGTTTTCTTTCGCTGCAGTGGCTCACAAGCAGGCCATGGACTGGGATTTTCTTGCTAAGAGTTTTACTCTGGAGCAAGGGTTTTGGCAGACATGACACAAATCAGACCCCATGAAACTGCAGGGAGAAGTGCAGATTACTTCATTTTATTTCCGTGTTCCCTAAATTCCTATTTTAATAGTCAGGCTCTGACATTGGAGGGGAATCCTTCAGGAACTGCTGAGAGCAGCTCATGCAATAAAGGACCTGCAGAAGATATGCAGAGAAATTTGTTTGGATGTGCAGATTGTTGATCAGGTTTCCATTCTTCTCTACCTCTTCGGGAAAAAGAGGTAGTATTCTTGCAGTTTGACTTTTCTTTTTTCTTGTGTGTGTGTATTGAAGAATCCATATATAGGCAGACTGATGTATTACTGTTTTACTGTAGCAGTTAGGTAACAATGGAGTTCTGGCTTTAACTGCATTGATATTTTACAGTTTATATTAGCTGTTGTAGTCCAAGAGTTTTCCCTCTTTTTCACTCTGTTTTTTTCCTTCATTCTGATCATAGGCATATGTGAAAAGCATTGCAAAGATGCAGAATCCTGATAAGTAGCTAAAAGGCAATGGAGAGAGGAGCGAAAAAGCAGAATTACTGTCACTTTATGATATTGATAAATCAAGATATTAAATTTGAATTTAAATTGATAGAATTTACCATGTATCAATATTTAAAGCTTTTGTTTGTAGTAGGAAATGGTTCTGGAACCAAAGCAGCACTCTGGAGTAACTGCATGCAGTTATTTTCAATAGTTCTTGTTGAGCAGGAGTCAGCAGCAGCAAAGCTAAGCAGTAGAGTGTTTTTTTTTTTTTTTTTTTTTTTTTTTTTTTTTTTTGATGAAGGGAACTCTTTCATAGGAACAACGTCTGTAACATTAAAAAGGAATAGTTGCTTTAATATGCATTCAATTCAGTAAGTCTTAAGAGACCTCCTCTGGAAGAGGCTTGCACTGAAAAGTTTGTTTAGAGTAATGCTAGAATAGTCTCTTCCACTGAGCTGCTGAATTCTGCGAATAGGGGCCCTTTGTTTGCATTATAGAGATCGCTTGTTATGTTCTGTCATCATGAGACACTTCTGAAGTAAGTGTGGTTACCCATGCTCATCTAGCAATGTGCTTTCTCAAAGAGGGGAATTGGGGATTAGTGCCTTCCATCCAGGGAGACTGAATTTAACTTCAGATGTTACTGAGCTTGTGAATTTGACTGTGTTTCCTGTGTGATCTGGTATGTTTAAGACATCTGTTTATGTTGTTTATTTGGCTGGGGTTTTTCTGAGAGCGGGAACACAGAGTGCATGTGTCTCAAAGCAGTGAGAATGTGAAAGTAGCTATTTTTTGAAGATGGTTGACTAGAAAAATTCCTTTTGAATCACTACTTTGCATTGTCAGAACTTTCTCTTGATGCTCTAATATTCATTTCCAGCGTGACTGGAGCTCAGAGTAGGCATACTTTATTCAAAGGTAAAGTGCATGTTTGTGATAGCAAATTATCTAACGTCCAAAATGCAGCTTGCTCAGTATGTGACAGATGAGAATGCTCAAGCCAGCAAAAAAAGGAAGGCGTAGGGAGAAAATGAAAAATGAGAAACCCCTGAAACCTCTGACAAATACTTCTGAGGAGAACCAAACAAATGCAAAAAAAATGAACACGTGTCTAGCAGATATGTTTTGGAACATAATGTAATACTTTGGCATACAGGATGAGAGAATTGTTCAGATAAAACTATCTTTGGGTTTGCATGTTTGTTTATTATGTTTGAGTTTTCCTAATGATAATTTGCTAAGTCACGTAGGATTTTGTTAGTGGAACAGATGCAACTCTGAACTGCATCTTGGAAGAATCTTCGATGCCAGCTGAAATGCAAATATAATGAATGAAATACACAACTTAATTGATCTAAAGTATGAGTTGTGTCTGGTTTTTGATAAGCTGTGGCAAATATACACTTCCTATGGAAATAGATTAGTCTTAAGTTGTCTCTTGCTATTGTGTCTTTTAACTGTTAGCTGGCTAGAGTTTAATACTGATTTACATTGTATGTCGGATGCTTTGAGTAGGAAATTAGAATGATGATAAGTTCCATTTTAATTTAGCCTTTTTTTTCCAAAGAGGAGCCAGAACAGCTTTACTTTCTAAAATAAAAGAATGACTTTCTCTACACTGTTTCCAAGTGATCAAATATGAGTAGGAGGCAAAGTTGATGAAAAGTGTATGTATAATAAATAGCAGAGTTACTTTCATCTAAATGTTATAATGAGAAAAATTCTGGGTAAATGGGGTAACTTGAAAAACTGGCAATTGATTCTCTACCAGCAGTAAGGGGAAAACAAGATAGCTCTGAGTAAATGCAGTACAAGGAATTAATGCTGCTAAATATGGCAAATATAAATATACATTCATTAATGAT
This sequence comes from Rhea pennata, assembly GCF_028389875.1. Classification (NCBI taxonomy): domain Eukaryota; kingdom Metazoa; phylum Chordata; class Aves; order Rheiformes; family Rheidae; genus Rhea; species Rhea pennata. Next base: position 151,825,942 of record NC_084663.1, read on the forward strand.
TAATTTTGATATTTCTTATTTTTTTAAAAAAAATATTAAACGAAAGTATAAATGAATCAAGCTGAGCCAATACATTAGAATTACAATACAGGTTTTCTCACTCTTTCATAAATGAGCTAGATTAACTGAAGAAAACATCTCCGCGAGAGGCCCTGAGCTGGTATTCTTATGGGTGTATAATGAACAGTTCAAGTTGCAAGTCTGTGACCTTGAATATATAGATCAGTTAAAAACAGGAAATGTGCCACACCAAATCATTTAACACTGCACTGAAAGAATAGTTAATATTACATGCCCTTCAGGTGGTAGGTGCACAGTTATTTATCCTCTGTTCAAATCACAAATCATGCTGTATTTTTTTCCTGAGCGCTTCATTTGTTTTGTTAACAGATACACGTAACTGGTGTGATAATATCTATATTAAGCAGGAAGCTGGACAGAATAAAGTGCAACCAACAGTGAAGTTCTGAGGGGAAGAAATTACTTTACCATATCAAATTTTGTCCTTCTTATTGCACTGAGGAATAAGAACTCTTTTATATTTAAGTTTATCGTAGTCCGGACTGATGGACAGGTTTGGTTGCAGTGGGGGTGGGGTGGGAGAGTACTAAGAAATTACCAAAGTCAAATTCCTGAGGTGCTCAGTGAAGAGGCAGAAGACCATTGTGGAGAAGACTAGCCAGTTATTCTGTTAATTACATTTACTATACTTCACTGCTCTGAGACACGTTTATAGAGGTTACTAGGTGTGTTCTAAAATAAATTGTAACCCTTGTGGCTGGTGTATCCTAACAGGTTGAACAATCTGCACTTTGCTTCAGTTCATTTAGTATTATGTAGGGAGCAGTAAAACAAATGTTGCCTTTGGAGGTAATCAAAGTTGGCTGCTGCGGACTAAATTAGAAAAAAGCAAGTCATAGCTCATGGACATTCTCAGAGAATGAAAACACTCTGGAACTGGAAGTGGTTTGAGGGTAGCACGTTTGAGCTGTCTGTGCCTTTGTTAATAAGTATGTGCAGGGCTGAGGAGAAGGTGTATTTATAAAGTTGTCACCATTTGTTACCAAAAGACCAAGCACACCATCCATCATGAAGTAACTGTTGCCAAGTGTAACTGAAACATCACCATTTTATACTATACTGCATTTGAAGTAAAACTGAAAAAGAACCATTCCTGCTAAGCTATGGTTCCTGTTAGGTAAATGGAGGAAAGATCTTCCAATACAATGCAAAATTGAGACCAAGGTTAAAGTAGACAATTGTGTTCCTTTTCTTTCCCAGTCCTCCACACAGCTGACTATGGCTTAGGCAGAAGTCACAACTTCTGGTTTACTGTTTCTGTGATGTGACTGTTGGATGACATGGGAATAATGTCTACTCACTAAGGTATAAATAGAGCTACTAATGAAATAAAGGAAACAGATGACTGTGTCCCACAAAGACAAGTCTTGAGAAGCTGTAAACTAGAATTAGCCTGAGAAGATCCTCTACAGTTGCACAGAAAGCCTAAAGTAAATACTTTCTGCATAGAATAAATTCTTAGGATGCGTTGACAATATCTTTTAACATAACAAATGATCACAAAAGCAGGAAAACAAAGTTGAGCTTTCAAAAATACATATTTTTCCTTTTTCCTCCTAAGAGTACACATCTTATAAACAAAGCTATTGTGCATGATGTGCTAGAACCTTGACTGTCTGTTCAGCATGTCCTTTTATGCAGGCCCTGTTACCACACAACGGCATTAGTGTCTGTATTTGGGTTATCGTTGTTGTTCTGTCCTCAAAGCTTACCTCTGGCTACTATATTTTGAGTGGGGATTGCTCTGTTTTCTGCAGTACTTGACTCATTTCAGCACTGGAAGGTGTAAAGCAGTTTATCTGGGTTTTTTTGCTTGAATAAAGCGAAGACTCTGAAGAAGATGCAACAGCAGTGGCTTCTGGTGGCAGTACCTAGAAGGAGCTGATGATGGAGGGCATGAAGGATGTAGTTGTCCAGTGCAGGCAGCATGCTGAGGATCTTGATTGCCTACTGTAAGACAGACGATGGTGACTGCAAGCCTTGATTTGGGACTGGTCCAGCATAGAATGAGCCACAGGTTTTAGCAACTTTCTGAAGTGTGTGTGTGTGTCTATTTTAAGGGCCCAGATAGCAGCTAACTAGGAACTGATACTGAAGGTGTGGTTGCGTAGATTATTATATTACTTTTTTTTTTTTTAATGGGGGTGGGGGAGAGATGAAATTGCAATGTAGATCGGGGGATTCTTTAGGGTTGTGGCCAACAGAACCGTCCTGACAGAGGATGGTCCTTGCAATGCTGTGCCTGGTTTCTCTGACAGATAGATGCTACACATTTTTCACAACCTGCCTTTCTTCACCTTCTTGTCCAAGATAGATCTCAAAAAATGGGGAAAGTGTTTCACAAGTGACTTATTTTTATTGTGTTTGCACTAATTATTCAAAGAACAGATGAAGCAGGGATTTTGAGTATAGTAGTCCCCAATGCATAGCACGCAATGCTTTTGTGTTGGAAGAGTGTTCTGCCATTGTCACCATTAATTTCTATCAATAGCAGCAAATGATATAGCCGTGCTCGTGGTTCATGATATGCAACACAGGAGCTGGGAAGGAACAGTTGTCCTGCTTCTGAGACTCTGAAACTTTGTGTTGTCCGTAATGCTTATCCATATCTTTCTAATTCTGAAGTAGGGATGTTACTGTTTTAGTCTTCTCTCACGTTGTGAGGGGAGTACTTGTACTGTTCTTGAACAAGACAGGCTTCTAGCTCTTTTTGCCTTATAAAGCCTCTTATTTGAGGTAAAAATAACCCATTCATGTAGATAATTATGAATTCCATGTAGTTTGGAGGAGTAGCAGTGATGTGTGTGTGGGGGGGTATGTTTTTAATGTTGGAGATTTCATTGATTAAAATCCCATAAGCCTTTTTTGGCCTAAAATGTGATTAAAACAATTCTGTTTTGTCCTTAGCATTTCCCTGCTACTCAGAGCTGCTCTACTTGTGCACCTTCATATCAACTGTTTTAAATGAATTCCCTGATGTAGGGGTCACTGCACTAATATGCTTGCAGGGAACAATTTCTGAACTGGCCAATATGTCACAATGAATTTAAAGCATCCCAAAGAGACTCCATTTTCATGGCATTATGTTCACATTTACATGAACATGTTCACATTTACATGTTTTAAAATATGTGTGGTCATGTTTTCATTTTTTTATTTTTTATCAGACAAATATTTTCCACTATGGAAGTGCCCATAAATGCAGACTGAAATTGCGAGTGAAACAGCACATGCTATGAGCTAGTTCAGACCTCAGTGAGTCTGCCCAGCCAGAACCCCTTTGACCTCAATGCTGATATGAGGCTTTGTGAACATGATTTACTCGTGTTTATTTTTTGAATTTGTTTATGGATGGATGAAGCCTGTGATAGTAACTAAGGTACTCTGGGCATTTTAGTAAGCCTTTTCTCATGCTTATAATTTGACTTGTTGTGAAAATAGTGGTCTATGAGTGCTTGAGGCAGAGTAGTTATGAAAGTGTATCTAAGACTTCTAACGAAGTAGCAATAATTCTCTTAAAACGGTGGGCAGAGACACTCTGGTTAAATTTCATTTCCTTATTCTTCATGATATAGCTACCAAGACTGGATAGGATCCAGTTGAAATTGGACATCTAACCCCTAAATGTAACTGCTTAATGTGATAGTTTAGGCGAGCCTACATTCACCTTGCATTTGGCGTAAGTATGTTTGAAAGAAAGCTTCTGAAAAGCATTCGCCTCCAATTTAGATACTTACACTTAAGCAACTGCATCTCCCCCTAGAAGATTCCAAAAATAACTCCATCCGTGAACTAAAAGAAACACAGGTATGTAACTTTTTTATGTCTAATAAAGCAGACCTTCAAAACTTAGCTCAGATTGCATGTCTTAGTTGAATGGGGAAGGTATTTATGGCTGTTGCTGATATCTATGGAGTTGAAGGAGGGTGGGTAAGATACTTGCTGCCCAAAAAGACAGTGTCACTACTTCAGCACTCTGGTGCCAGCTATGAATTTGAGGCATGTCAGTAAGCTCCACTGCTGATGAGCAAACATGTCTCTCTGACATGCACATTTCCTGTCGTTATCTGGTTGTTGACTTGCCAGTCCCAAAACGCTTACTCGTGGGCCCTCAGCAGTTTAGCATGTCCGTCTTCTGGATGGGAAAAACTTTCTCCCTTGGGAGTCAGTATCACTTTGTTCCTTGTTAAGGCACTGAAATAGTATGACAGACTTTCCATGGCTCTATGAAGATTTCCTTGTGTTTAAGTTCTGGAGCCATTGCTGGCTAACCTGTGTCTTTCTGTCAAGATGGTCCTACTGTGCTGTTTTAATTTTTCCTCAACACAAGCGGGGAATTTGCAATAACTGCAACTTGCAGCAGCTGTCTGTGTTCTGTCGTGTTTGGAGTGGGCTATTCTCTAGGCTTAGCCACCTTCAGGGAGTCAGAAGCAGTGGCTTAATTGGCCTCCATGACCTCTCACCATTTAATATTGCAGTTATAAAGAGGAACAGTTTATTGATCTCACTTGATTCAAGCTATAACAGAATGAGGAACTGGAAGCTCAAAAGCAGAGAATATGTTGGCAGACTAAGAGTGTTCCCTCAACCCCCCATATTATGGGCAAGTTTCTTCCAAGAGCACTTTTCAAAACAGCTCCTCAGGCAACTCAAGTAAGGAGGTGCATATGACACTGGGAGATGCCCTATCACAGCAAAAAGCCCTACAGTGTGAAAAGTACACATCTTACACAGAGTAAAAGGAGTTGGGGCTGACAAACATTTATCAGATGATTCTACATAAGGTTTGGCCCAAGTGGGATGAAAAAAAATGTATTCATGTAGCTTCTACAATACTTATTCTAAAATGGATAATAGCATACCCTTTAGACCTCTGTTTATCCTGTGATGTTTGCTCTGGATATTCGGCTCATCATCAGTGTAAAACTTGAGGAAACTAAGGTATTTAGGTTTGAACAGCTGTCAAGTATTGTATGAATAAGAGAGGGGAAAGAGGTTTTTTGCAGCTAGAGATCAAACAAAAGTCACCCACTTACTGAAAATCTGCATGCGAAAAATATTCCTCATGTTTTCCTAGCAGTCGTTTCTGATACCTTTGTTAATTTTTGCTGAAGTGTAAGTGCCAACCTGGCTTTGCTCCATTTGGTTGCAAAGCCTCATATCAGCATTGAGGTCAAGGGATTCTGATGGGGCAGGCTCATTGCGAGTATGGTTTGCACTAGATCATAGCATGTACTCTTTCTCTGCATTTATAGGCACTCTCTATAGTGGAAACACTTGTCTGTAATAAAGGGGGTTCAGCAGGGAATTCAGGCAGTGGATTTTTATCTGCTGTGGATGTAGAAATTTTAAACTGCTTTGTTGCAGCTGGACAGCAGGTAACATTTGTCTTTATTACCCTTAAGATAAATAGTTCTGGTGTTTAATCAGTGACCCCTCTTTGACGATGTGCACATAGGAGGCAAACTAGTCCCTGCTCAGAGTTGAGGGAAGAGTTAATTAGTTAGGACTTTGGGTCCTTTTAACATGTGACTCAGGCCTAACCCTTCACTGTAAGTGAATTAATGGTACTGCAGCCAGCATTAGCGGAGGACGATGCGTTAGAAATGCTACGTTATATTGCCTCAGCTCATTTAACAGCATTATGCAAAGTTTCATGCTTTTCACTGTATAAAGTATCTTTAGAAAATTTAAAGAAGACACAAGAACTCCTGAAATGGTATATTTTAAAATCTGTAGAATAACTGTAAGGTAGTTTTTCAGATTAAGCCTCATGCCTTTTTAAAATGACAAGTTCCAGTCCTGCTGCTGGCTGACTTTTTTTGTTTTTGTAAGGAAACATATCTTTTATTAATTTAGCATCTGACATAAACATTCAGATGCCTTAGCTGTAAGTGAGGCTCTCTGCAAACTGGCAAATGGTCATTAAAAGGTGAGAAGTAATCATCAGACTAGTGCCTAATCCTTTCGTCACCAGGAGGTAATCCAGACAGAAGGTAGCTGTGACTGAACGTGGGGTATGCCTGAGCCAAATTATGAACTGTGTTTTAGTCTTTGTATGGAAATGTTGGACAGTGAATTAACGAGCTCAGACAATTTAGTGGCCTATTTTCCAGACTTGCCTGGGAAGAGCACCAGAAATCCCAGTGAGGGACAGGCACTGAGGGTGCAGTACTTTCACATACACTTTCTCCCGTGGTAAAGCCCACATTTCCCTACCCATCCATGTTGCCTAATTTCTGCCTCTGTGCCCAGAGGACTGACCTTCTGCCATCCTCTATCTTCCAGCTGTGTTAATGTGACTTTGAGTAGGGGAGCCATAAAACAGGTCAGCTGAAACGGTCTGTGTTAAAAATGCAAACACCACCCACACATGACCCCTGAAACCTATTTCCTCCTGCCTTCTTCTCCCCCAGAGTGTTTATTTTCATTGTTTGGAGGTTTTGAATTTGGATTATTTTACTCACAGTGTTTCAGAACATCACAGGGACAGAGGGGAATGGTTGGGGAAAATGGGAGTCTCTTAAATCTGTTTGTATCAGAGATTGTAAAATCAAGTCTGCACCCTTAGGACTGTGAAGCCCCTAGCTAATAACTTATTTCGTCTGTGTGCTGGCTGTGTGTCTTGAAATAATAGATTGTTGGTAGATTGCTTTTCCCTACAGACAGATTTGCACAAGGAAAGGGCCAGTTATTGCATGTCGCATCTTTGTTTTGAACACAAGGCTCAAGGTTTAAATATGCCAGTGAAGATCTGTTCTGTTTGAGGTTGGGAAGCAAAAGAAAATCACTGCCACGTTAGGTGAAAAATGTGCAGAAGTGTGCATGGGATCCCCTGACTTGATGAACCTCAGACATAGGGAAGAAATGAGTTCAAATGAAGAAATGCTTTTACCGCACCTTTGCTGGTCCTGTTCCTGAGAAAATAGTTTACTTTTTAAAAAAGTCACATGTGTGCATTGAAACTATACCTTACATTGTGTGAAGCATGTTGTTTGCATTTCTTGTCTCCTTCCATACAGCATCTAAAAGGTTAAGCTAACAGAGCCAGAGTCTCTGCAGCCTTGGGTAGCTGTGAGGAAGCAGACATAAGTGACTGGTTGCCTCAGATACAAGTTTTGGAGTCTAGTACAGCTGCCTGGCAGCAATCCAAGTTTTGAGAAAGAGTATTGGACATTGGAGTCGAGTGTGGGAGTGTGTTGAAGAATCTCAATGAGGAAAAAGTGCCCTGAGTGAGTGATGGTAAATTTTTTTTGATCTCTGTTGTCAGGTTTATCTTCAAGGAGAATTGTAGGCCCTTATGAATTCAAATTATAGGTGCCAACAGTTTAAGATTATTGGCCTAGATTTAACCTGGATCTTGCAAGTCTAGAAGTTGTTTGAGCCAATACATAGGTCAGTGGGTGACAGAACAGTAACTGTGCAGAAGAGTGCAGGGCCGAACCCTGTCCAGTGCCTGCATGATGCCTTATGTGGGCCATGCGATGGAGAAGTGTGGTTTGGGTATGAACGTTGCCTGTACAGGCTAAGAGTTTATAAAACAGAAAGTCTGTAGGACACTGCCATACACAGAGAATTGTTTAACAGGCCAGATTGTTTAATCTGCCCTGTCAATAATGCACTTTTTATATGTTTAGACTAGTAAAAATATAGGCCTTTCCCTTATTCTTTCTCTTCCTCCTCCCCCAATATTTTTCTTCTTTGTGGATCATTTGATGTGTAGTGGAAAAACACTGGCTTCCAGCCAGCCTGGTCAATAAGTTTCAGTCATTAATAGGAACTGCAGATTTGCGGAGCACACAGTACTGTTCAAACGGTTTCCTAATCAAAACTGTTGTACCATCACGTTAACCCTCTTAGAGCTGGAGGCATGTGCCACTGTCTCAAAATCTTGTGCACTGTAATTACCTCCTGATTCTGTTGTCAGACCTTCTGTATTGGTCTTGCTGTACTTCGTTTAGAAAGCAGTGGGACTCCCTACGAAAAGAGGGGCAGTGGCCACACTATTTATGGTGATTAAATGTGCTAAAGTAAGAGAAATTGTCCTTGGGTTTTCCCCAAGGAAGAGCCCTGCAAGGGAGGGGACTGCGTAGGAAACCGATTGAGAGGAAGAGATGAGGGATGCCATTCGCGAAGCAGGCGTTACACTGCGGTCCGGCAGAGGGTTTCTGCAAAGGATTAGGAGGGTAGAATGAGGACAGCAAGCAGTGAAAGTAAACGATTTCAAATGAGATCCAAAGCAGTTACTGGAAGGTCATGTGTTTAAACCTATACCTCTGAGAAGTTGCCCAGATAGTGCTATGGTTAGAGAATAAACATGGTAGCTTTGAAAATACACAGCCATCATTACAGAGATTCTCAGCAGCGTGACTTCATCTGTTTCTCTGTTCAGCAGAGTTCAAGTGTCTTATTTACCCTTTCAGCCTTCTTACTTTGTAGATTTGTGTAATATAATTACTGGTTTTCAAGTTTCAAGTCACTAGGTTTGTATGTCCAATAAAGAGCCTGGTATTGTATTTGCTGCTTTAATCCCCAGTTTAATATTAGCCAGGAGAGGGGCCTAGTAGTCTCCAAAGGATAAGAAAGAGGAGGAGAGTGCTGAGAGCAGAGGGAGGATGGCTTGGGAGTAACGTGTCAGAAGCCCTGTGGAAGCCGGAGCAGAAACACTGGCGGAAGCTATGGAAGGCAGCTGTGGAAGGATGGCAGAGCAATTTAGAAATTGGACTGAAAGTCTGGAAACTCCCCAGAATCAGCCTGAGGGTGACAGGGGGACGCAGTAGTAGCTGCAACCAAGTGCTTGGCAGCTGCCCAGCAAACAGGAGAGCTGAGTGTATCTGTCTAAGCACGGCTAAAGAAAAGGCCAAAATTTGTTGGGAGACAGGTGGATGTAGGGGTGGTTTTACAACCCATCCCACTTAAAAACTATTCTCAGGACTTAATTAAGCTTTTAGGTTTCAGAAGGGAGAATACTTTGTGTCTGCCATTTTCACAGCCTTCCATTGTGTGGATTTTTTTTTTTTTTTTTTTTTTTTTTTTTGTAAATGTCTTCTATTAACGTTTGCTGGGGTAATGTATTACTGATACTTGATTGGATGGCATGGATTTGGGGAGTCTTGGAAATCTCTCTCATGCTTACAACAAAGACTGTGGCTACTAGAATATTTTCTTAACATGATTTGGTTGAGGATTTGGTCTTTTATTTCCTCAGCAAAGTGGTGGTCACAAATTGTATGTGAACAAGTCTGTCAGGAAAGTCTGCTACTGAGCTACATTGACAAAAGGCAGCTGTCTTGAGCCTCATGAACATCTCTGAACGTCCTGGATTCTTTCATCTATAACATGCTGCTTTTCTCAGTGCCTAGGGAAGCATGCAGCCCAAAGATGCTTTCTGAGGATCATGTGATCCATGAACATGCCATGCTCTGTTTTGTATATACAAAGAAAGAAGCTTGGAAAAAATTTCATTACCCCTCAGAGTGTGCTTTATGTAACACCTGTGAGAGATTGGGCAAGATAAAAGTTAGAGCTTTACATATATATTATCCCTCAGTGTGCATGTACACCAGTTCACAGCATGGAATTGGCTGCTGTTGCCATAATTACCAGAAAAAAAAAAAAAAAAAAAAAAAAAAAAAAAAACTAATTTGGTGAGGACAGGGGATTTTTAAAACAGTGGAGGGGAAAGCTCAACTCTGTTTTCTCTGTATGGTTAGAGGTGGAACATGAGTGGCAGTACTTAGGTGACTCTGGATTGTGACATGCTAGCTGTACAAGATTTGAGTGAGTGAAGAAAGTAAATCTTTTACCACTAAGAGTGGTAAAGTGCTGTCAGCACAGCAAAGAGCTCCCAGCCTCAAAATGCAGATCTCTGATTCAGTCTTGACTTGATATCTTCTGTAGTAGCTGTACTTCTACAAAAACAAAGTGAAATACCTCATTGTAAAGTGTTGTTAGTAACCCCCAAGCTTGCAACATTCTATTGGGATTGTTAGAGACATCTGCCTCAAAAAACAGAAAACAAAACAAAAGTCCCTCCATTTAATTATAGTATCATGACAAAAATTAATAATATTTTTGCTATATTTGCAACCTAAGCCACACTGCAGAGTACTTCAGACTGTTAAATTGAGTATGCTGTTAGGAATTTTAAAGTCTTTCACAATATGAAATGGAAAAAGCTGTTCATCAGAAATAATTATGTATTGTGTAAAGAAATATGCCCTGAAGAAATTTTTCCTTGCTCTGAAGCCCTGTTTAAAGAGGATAGTCCTTAAATGATTGCTTTAAAAACCTGTTTCTGTTGGAAATCTTACTGAAGTGTACTTTTGGGCAACTATAGCCATTTCTTAAACTGTGCTTCTGGTTTGCTTTATTTCCAGGAAAAGTAGCCATACAGAAAGAAGATCTGCAGAAGTATCATAACAGAGACACCTGGTTTCAACTCCAGCATGTTGATGCTGATTCAGAAGTACAGGTGAGATGATCTTGGCAAAGGAATATTTGTAAAAGGGCTGTGGCAATATTATGGGTTGGATGGCTCTAGGACAAATGCATCGCTTCCCTGCATAAGGGAAGCATTGCTCAGTATGGTTTAGTTTTCATTGGTGTTTGCAAGTTGTGTAGTGTCTGCTTGGAGGGTGAAATATTGGTGTGCTTAAATCAATGGGACCAAGATTCTGCCCACATAAATAATTAAAGCTAGGTGAACTGTTAGGGTCACTGTATTGCAAGGAGGGATGTGGTCATCTGCTAATATCAAGTAACTTCAAACTTTAAAAATAACTGTTGACTCCTCAAGGAGCAGTGCCAAGTTAAAAACAGTATCTGCAGGTAACTGTCTTAAATAATTTTGTACATGGGTTATTGCAGGAATGATAGCAAACACATCTTGAACAAAAAACACTCCTTGTCAGATTTCTAGGCCTTGCTCCAAACCATGGGAATTCTGATGATATCACTTCAGCTTCATTTAGGATTTGGGAGGTTTCAGATTTTTGGTACACAGTGTGAGTGACTCCTGTTCTTCTCTGCTTAGCTTCTTTTGGAGCAAACTCTATTATCTATTGCAATGCTAGCTCTTGTGACTACAGCCATCATGACCAAATAAGAAATGAAAATGATATAGTGGGATATCATGTCACTATAAAGAAGTTATTTAACTGATTTTTTTTTCTGTAAATATGTATTATAGGTCACTTTCAAATCACAGTATTTGTTTAGAAGCTCCCAGACACTCCAATCTTATCTGTGCATCAGTACCCAATAAATATAAGGGGAAATGCTGCTACAAAAGTATTAGTTTTTCAATCTGCATGTAAGTCTGCCACATTAGGCCATAAAATGACAACTAGAGCATATGCATGCAGATACATAGTGTGATTATGCATAATGAAGCATGCATGAAAATATATTCAAGGCTCAATTTTCTATTTACTTGGAGAGATATAGTTAAATAATCTACTGTTGTGCACATGATACAAAGAAAGCCTCATGACAGCCTGTTCAGTCTATAACATTCCCTTGTAAAATATTGATTCTTTTTAACACCACATTTCATGCCAGTGGTGACGGAAAGGCTTTTAACAACCTTTTAACATTGAAGTCTATTCTGTTTACCCTTTTCTCCCTCTATTCTCGCCTCAAAGCCTCTTATGACAGTGACTTTAAAACAATAGATTTAGTGTTTATTTCCTGCAGGATATGAAAACTTTCCCTTTATAATTTATCAGTTGAAAAGGCCAATATTGAGATAAGCTTCCACACTATTTATTTTGCTATAATATTGGCACAAAAGGAGCTTGTGGAAGCTTTTTGGACCCAGGACAGAAGTGGTAATATAATGCTGTGAACTCATAACAGAAAGGTTTGCAGACAGTTCTAGCTGCTTGGGGAAATCAGGAGTGCATGCTGGAAAGCATGTTCTTTGTTTGTACAGTTTATCACTTCCTCTGTTTGTATCTTCACAAGAGCCCAACTGCTAAAAGCTGTTTCTGGGCTCCATGATAAGCAGTTATTACAACTAATATAAATACGAACAGCACTCAGATGGCTTTGTCAATTTACTTAGGTGTTCCACAGTCCTTAAATTTATGAAGTCTGTAAGAGGGCTTTGTTTTTCGTGACAGTGAGAGCAGATTTGTGAATATTTTTTTAGGAATTTTTATGCAAGGGAAGATGGTCAAATAATAGACGGTATTTTCTGTGTAGTTTTTGTTTTGAGGGTTTTTTTTTTGGTATTTGTGGTATCTCAGTTGTATCTTTTTTCTAAACATTTACTCTTTTGTTTGCAAGGGAAAGAATATTTGTGTTAATCGGAAGAAGTACTTAGAAATGTTACTCAGTTTTTCTTCAATTTTTAGGGAAACATTGAAGAAATTTTAAATGGTTAACATTTACACTGAATCATACAAAAATAATAGTCAAAAAGCAATTTTAGTGTACCAACTGTCAGTTAATCATGCTAGAAATTGTCTCCATAATCTAGTGGATGAAGCATTGGGCTACGTGCCAGGAACTCCCACACCTACTTCTGGTTTTGTCGGTCAGTGGCCTTAATACTATTTTCCATGTCATAGAGCACTTTATGGTTATTTAGTTATGCATCAGATCGCTGTGTTGAGGTATACTACTGTAACTCCTGTGCTTTGAATACAGTGAGAAAGCATAGAATCATAAGGTTGGAAGGAACCTCTGGAGATCATCTAGTCCAACCCTCAGCATAGCCCATTGGGTGGGGATTGAACCTGCAACCTTGGTGTCAGCAGCACCATGCTCTAACTGAGCTAAACCTGCCCCCTAAGCAAGTGTCAAAGAGAATGTGAGTAACTTGAGGTCGTAAGAGCTAGTGAGGCATAAAAAAAGAGATTCGGAGACCAAACTTTGCCCTCGCCCCAATTTACTAGGCTGTAGTATGAAAGAAACTGGGTAACAGTGTTAAGCATGTGTAGGCCTTTTCTTTACCATGTGTGAAGCCACTAAATATCCAAGATTTAAGCAAGCATCCAGCACAGTCAGAAATTGAAAACCATCTTAAAATCAATGGATTATTGAAATACTAATGATCTTAAGTGCCTGTATTCTCAGATGTCCAATTTTGGAACATCTGTTTTTGAAAATGGAAGGATTTATTTGCAATTACGGATAATAAGCTTTTCTGAATGTCAGAACTGGTGTTTTGAGTTGGCTACCCGAAGTTTAATGAGTATGATTTTTGGTTTTCATATGTAGATATGGAAAAGTATGTGATGCGATTTTTGTGCTGTTTTTCAAATTTTGTTTGGAAGCCATAGCTTTGTAAGTGTTCTGATACCACACAAAAATAAGCCTATATATTAAAAGAATCAAAATGTGAGTGGCACTGTTGTGTAACGCCATCAGGTCTACTCATAGAAATGCTTAGCTTGAGGCTTTGCGTTGTCTTATGGTTTCTTGAAGCTGTTGATTCTTGCTGGTTTGTAGAGATGTTTGGTATTGTCAGGAGCTCAAGGTGAGACTATGATGGGCTTTCACTTGATGATCTTTATTGCAGGCAGAGTGTTACTGACAACAGGGCTAAGTTAATTGTCAAGCTGCACAGAGTTTTACTGTCAGATGCTTTAATGCCAAGTCTGTTCATTGCTTGACAGCACTGGAAAGACAAGAATATATAGTCGAGTCCACCATGATTGCTCATTTTGAAGGAAAAAAGAGGGCACTGTCCATGTGTTTGTTGTAGTACAGATGCTGCGCAGCTCTTCAGCTCACAAATGCAGATTGGGCATTACCCACTCATATGTCCTTTGTGGTATGGTTCATAAGCTTTAGTAAACTAGCTAGCTGAGATCAGTGGAACTACTGTGACCAGGAACACTTGAATTTCCTTTAATCTGACTAGCAGGGTGACAGTAGCCACCAGGACATAATGGTGTATAGGTCAGCTGTGGGCTATTCTTACCTCTTGAGGATGAAAAGCTTTTATTCTACTGGTAAATCAGTACCTCCCCCATCTTCATGGCTATTTTTGCTCTTGCTAGCTTGAAGATAACTAAGTGCATATCCATTGTAGTGCTGCCAGTGCGTACCCCAAACGCTGTTTATAACCTGGATGATAAATAGACCTGTTGTGCTGTAAGTGCACGAGTTCAAGCTGCTCTGAGGAGAACAAATGATTGAACTCTAGCAAAATTATATTTGTTTGGTATACAAATATGAAGTGACATGAATTAGGAGTGTCTTCTTTTTGAATATATTAAAACATGTTAAATGCTGTCAGGAAGACTTATTATACGGAGTGCAGAATAACACTTGACAGCAGCCATTAAATGTATAATTCATAGCTAAACTTTCCAGACTGGAGAACTTGTTTTGAAAGTATGAGACTGTAACCAAATAGGTTTGTGCAGATTTAGTTGAAGGAGTTTAAGCTCCCGTCCTCTGGTGGAGGCTGCCTTCTCCTCAATGGGAGGTTACCAGGCCTAGAGTTTAAATATGCAGCATCTAAGAGTAAAAACATTTCAGTGGGAAGTAAAACAGGACTTGGGGACTGAAAATGGTTTAACTTTGCTTCGAAACAGACAGGGACTAACATCAGAAGACAATTTTTTAAGCAGATGGAGTGTAATAAGAGCATGGTGTTGCACACTTTCCATGTGATATCTCTTTTCTACTAGTCTTTTGTCTTCCAGAATCTGCTGTTTTCTCATTCTTATGCTATTTGAAGACTGTAACTAGAAATTGCCATTCTGTTGTGTGTACATCTGTCTTGATCCATGCATGTTTGCTTCTCCTTTATATACACAAGTTTACCCAACAGTAACTGATTCAAACATTTGCCTGGGGCTGTAGAGGACAGATGCTTCTAGTGGTCTGTATGTTCTCAGTGGAGTTTAAGCTCAAGTGCACATCTGATCTTTATAAGGACTTTTTTGTTGTTTTTGAGCAGTTCTCTCTCTATCTTTTTTTTTCCCCCCACAGTAGCTTCAGCCCTGCCTAGTTCAGGTCTGTTTTGCAAAGTTTGAGCTTTTCAACTGAAATACTCTGTGTGCATGTAATCAGTGAAGCAGTTAAAAATCCAAGTGCATTCTAAAAACACTAAAATATCCTATCATATTCCAAATGGTAGTGGTATATATTAAAGAGGGGGAAGAAGGCAAGGAGAGTCATTTCATTCTGAAATGTTTTCATGGGCAGCCTCTTGCGTTACAAAGTTCCTCCTTTCAAGTGTCCTCTGAGTTACTTCCTCCACAGCGGTGACAAATGTAACAGTGGTCACGTTCTCTTACCGCTGAGTTCCCAGTGTTAAATGACAGAGTGCTTTTGCACAGCCAGTCTTTCTCAAGGTCTTCTGTAAAACTTATTGTTGGGAGGAAAAAAAAATTTGACATAAAACTTAAATTGCTCATTTCCCCTTCCTCCTCTTAAGAACTTTGTGTCTGAAACTTATCCATTTAGCTATCAACTTAACAACACACACAAAAAAGTAAAAGACAGATAATCAGCACTGAGGAAGCAAACGGTCTCACATCTTAACCTTCTGTACACAATGTTTTGTGCTAATGATTCACTGATGCTAAGAAATACTTTCTTCAGACACCCAAAGCTCTTCCTTCCTCTACCACACTTGCATTTTGCTTACACTGGTCTTTGATTATGGTTGATTAAATATGCCTTTTCTTGAGAACAAACTGGTATGAATGCCACTTAGTGGACCATATATGTGTCCCTAGTGGGAAATGTTATTTACACAGATGTTTAGAGAGTACACAGATGTTTAGAGAGTACACCTAAAAGCCTTTTTTTATGCTGAGAATCACTCATGGCTTTCAAATGTTTCCTGTATTTTACCTAGAAGAATATAGGCAGAGCACTCTGCTGCTTAGAACCTCCTTTTTTGTTAGCACCTTCCTATTCAGTGCAGTGTCTGTATTCCAAATGTCAAGTTTCATGAATGAAATCCTGGCTCTGCTGGGGTGGGAGTTTTGCCATGACTTCTGCAGAGCCAGGATTTCACCTCAAGCTTCTGAATAAGCTCTACTAAATTCAGTTCTTCTAACAATTAAAGAGAATTTATCCCAGATCTTCAGAGGAAGTTGGAAGCATGTTACTTTTTCTTTTGCCTTATCGTCTTGATATTGTGGAAGTTGCCAGAATCTCTCCTGTATCTGCCTGCCTCCTGTTCTACATAAAGCAATGGTTTTTTTAGATATGTATGTAGAGCAAACTGTGTTAAATTCGAATGATTCAGGTGTTAATTGCTATTTTTATTAAGCATAACAGTTTGAAGGTAAGTTGATTGTCTTTATAAGCAACTGTACTGAGCAATCACTCCAGTGATTGGTAGAATTATTTACTTAGTTAAACAGTTTAGAACATAACATACACATTGTCCAACACTGACATTAACTGTCTTTATTTAGGTATTTAAATGCTTCAAGCATAAAGATGAGTCAGTTCCTGGCACATTTTATATAACCTACTATAAACATGGCTTTATGCAAATTTTAAAAAGAAGAAGCTGCTTCCAGGTTCAGTATCAACTTTCTACCGCACACAGGAAATAAATGGGTGTGATCCTCTTTTTTATGAACAGTGGCTTTCAGGTTTCTGTCTTTTAGTTGTTTTGAAAAGATGTGAAATCTCTGTTTTGGTAGAATGGGAAATTCTCAAGGCTACATGCCTACCAGCCTAATTATATCAGAGCACTTGATCATGTGTAAACAATGGTAATGTTTCACAATAATGTTTCTGATAAATGAAAAGACCAGTTGTTGACCAAATCCTGCTTTGTGGCAAGACTTCCTCCTGATTCGAATATAAGAGCACTATATTCAAACTTGGGAGCACAAAGCAGTAAGATAGTCTATCTGGTTTCGATTTCTTAATTCTGAAAGCTAATCTGAAACATAGCACAGAGTAAAGAGCACCCACCACTTCATTAAAAATTTACATTATTTCAAAATAACATAGCTGAATTCTAAATTTGAAAAACACAGTTTGTCTGGGAACATGAAAACCAGGTGATTAATATCCACCCAGTGTATCATGTTAAAGTATTTGAGAAGAATGCAAGCAATTGCAAGTATTTTGATCACATTGAAGTACTTCTTTAAAGAAACAAGAAAGTTAATATTGTGCTGTTTGAAGATGCTTTCCTAATTACCTAGTGGCGGTGACATGCTAGTTTGTCTTTATTTGTATATTTAGAAGCCAAGCAGGCATGAGTTCTATTTTGTCTAGCACTTACGAATCCATACAGTGTTTGTTAGAGCTGTTAAACCTTCCTCATCAGTAGATTGTATTTTGTTCCAGGCTTTCTGTATGCTGTCTCCTGGTCCAAGAGGCAGCCAGTGATCTGGAGCATGATACTTAGACCTTCCCCAGCAGCCTGCTGCCCTCTGCTAAAGGAAGAAGCAGCTGTTACAGCAGTAAATGTAGAGAGCAAACAAACTTTCTCCTGCTCTCAAACTTGCCATCAGGCTGTGACCTTATGTGGGGTACTGTTAATACTGCAGGGCTGGATTTACTTAAAGCAGTAGCTGCACCCTTGCTCTTATCTCTTCCACCCACTCACAGACAACGTTTAAGGAGCCCTTAGAGATTGGGTGGGCTGCTTTGTTTGTTTTTCAGCTTTTCCAGTGCCAGACAGTGACATTTCAGCTGCCTAAGAGAGTGTCAAAGTAGACAGGATCTGGCTAATAACGCTTGCCAGATCCTGAAACAAAATTTGGAAAGGCAGAAAAAGCAGCAGCACAGGTTATCTCTTGCTTTGGATTGGTCCATGGGTACCTGCAGAACTAAGATTCTTCCGGGGCTCCTTTCCGTAGGCTGCTTTCTCTGAAACTTTAAACTGTGTTTTTATTGTGAGGAACAGTGAACCAACATCCCATGAGTATCATGATTCTAAATTCATGAGAATCTTAAATAATGAGGGGTTGGTATTAATTGTGTGTCTGTGTCAGGTTGCCTGCTTAGCCCAGCCCTCTCTCCGCAACCTATCCCTGCTATTCCTCCTCCCTCCTCCATCTCCCGGTGCTAGAGTGATACCACCTGCAGCCGCAGCAGTACGAAGAGTGAAGAGCCACAGGTGGGTCCCAGGCCCTCCTTTCACACTCTGAAGCAGTGAGCTGAGCTGCAGAGTTGATGAGATCAGGGGAGCTGTGCTGAGGTAGGGTCTCAATGGATCCATGTGGGACAAGTGTTTTGAAATTCATGCATGTGCACTCCTGCCATAGGGGAAAGATTCTCAGCAAAATCAGCAAACCTAGAGAGAAGTGGAACAGCTGGTGAGCACCAGTGTCATGTCCAGCAGGTTAACAGAAGCAATATCTTTTTTTTTTTTTTTTTTTTTTTTTTTTTTTTTTTTGCTTTAAGTGTTGTGAAAATGTAAATGGTATCAGCTGCTGTTACTTTGTAGAAGCACCAATTATAGTTGTGTGTGAGCCTTTATGTGAAGACAGTTGTCTTTGATATCCAACCCTCTTGCTTAAAAATTAAACATTTTACCTGTTTTTGTTAGGAATTAACAATGAGGACATGTTTTTTCTCCTTTGAGTTTTTTAAAAGTGAAATATTTCTAAAAACTATTTCATAGTAACAAAAAGGATGACCTAGTGAAGATATAGTTGATAGCTCCTTGAAGGTGTAAGTTAACAGATGTAGATAGATTAGCTCCTGTTTTCTAAACTTACATGGTCAGAATCCTTTTTGTATTTACTGAAACCTAAGATACAGTACAGAAGTTTCTAGGGTGTATCAGTATTTTTTTTTTTATATATATATATATATATATATATATACATATATATATATATATATAACTTTTTCCCTGAAAAATCTGCATCTGTTTTGAGTTAGGTCAGATGTTTTATCTGAGTCCACACACAACCACTGGATCACATGATACGTGTTAGATTCCAGTCCAAAATGTGTGCAGAGCACAACTGCACTAAGAAATATCTCCTAGTATTGTCCTGGCAACTCTGGAATTACTGTCTCTGAGGCCCACCATCTATTCAAAATGTTTAAAAGTGGCTCATGCCAATATGGCAGAGCTTTGTAATAAGAATAACCTTAGGATAATCTGTGGTTGTGTGGGTTTTTTTTTTTTCCTTCTTTAACACACTGTGTTTAAATTAAACCACAAATTTGTAACTGCTGGAAACATGATACAGGTAAGTAGCATTTATATAGTTTTACTTGTTTTACAACTGTCTTCTAGTATTTCAGTCTGTAGTAACTTATGGTTACGTTCCAAGGAGAAATAAAATTGGTGGAGAACAAGCTTTTCCTGCAGACATAAAAAGAGAACCTTGGTTCTGCTTTTTTATTTTATTTTTTTTCCTTTTATTTGCTTTGCAAACTTATAATTAGTTCAGTTTGTTTTTTAACAAGTGTGTTTGTCGTTCTTACTGGTATCTGTTAGAGCTGTGAACATGTCAGCAAGAATGGAACTAGATCCTTTTATCTTTTTAATAAATGGAATATTTAACAAGCATCATATAGTTTTTTCTTAGTAAGACCATTTTTACAGCTTTTATTGTTACTGATTTCTTCCTGAACACTGTTTACTTCCCTACAAGAAACTCAATCTACTGGTGACTTCTTTAATGAAGAACTGAAATATGAAACCTGATTGGGCCCAATATGGTATGTCAAACATGATTAGGAAAGACATACGACCTACAGCTTATGCAAAAGGAAGTGTTGTGCAGCAGTTGAGTTGGCACTCCTTATACTTGTTCCTTGAAAAGATTCTGCCCAGCTAAATATGGAGGGTGTGCTAAAGAACATAGCTGCTTCTAGGAACATCCTGACACACTTTTTTATACAAATCCATGTAGTAATTAATGCGATCTACTTTAAAATTTTCAAACCTCCAGGTTCTTCTCTGAATTTGTTCACAGTTAGAGGGGAAAAAAACCGTGCCTAGGACATAGGCCTGGGACTGATCCTAGACATAGGCCTGGGACTGATCCTAGATTTGCTTCCTGGCTCTGCAGTGGGGATTTCATCTGAACAGGAGCAAGCCCCAGTGTTTCAGCTGTCAAATGGGAATAAAATACTTTTTTTTTTTTTTTTTTTAATCCTGCTGCTTTGTCTAATCTTTCCTGCTCATAGAGGCAGTCTTTAACTATGTGCATCTAGTACAACTGGAGACTGTAGATATTATCACAGTAGTTCTTTTAATAATATTAATTTTTTAGTTAAAAACTATCAGAAAACAAACATGCTGGCTGCTTCCTGTTTCTTTGGTCCATTTAATTCTGTGTAGGTAATTGACTGACCTTCTGTTGGTTAGCTGAACTGATGATTTTATAATGCTGCATAGTTTTCTATCTTCTCTTTGAAAAATGCATTATCCAATATTTTGTAGACCAACTAATGGTATTGCTCAAGAGTAAATTTGTTCAGATGGATCCTTATGTTTTGCCTAAAGGTATAATTGATTTGGAAAAAGGCATTCTGTCTATAGAGCGGTTATTTTCTGCAAATTAAACCTCACAAGTATATTACGACAGCCTTATTTTATTTTAAGATATTTTTGTATTTGAATTCTTTAACTGGAAGTAATGAGGTATTCTGGGAATAGTCATAGGGCTGACAGCCCAAGTGATTCCATGACCTTTGTTTTGCTCTGCAAAGCTTTGAGTCACTTTTGGAGCAGCTGGCCAGTTTCGAAGTCTTCACAAGAGAAAAATGAGAGCTACAAGAAAAATTGGCATTTATCCCGAAGGAGGCTGCACTGTATTTTTATACTTAATATAACTGGGAAAATGTGTGAAATAATGCTGACTTTAAAGCATTTTTTGAGCTTAATTTCTAATTTTTAAACTGTCTTACTCAGTTTCAGCAAAATCTAACAAATTGGCAGTGTAAATTTGTATTTGGGCTCACCTAAGTGTATTGAGGCATTCTTTTCTTCCTGAGAGACCGGTTTTCTCTTTGCTTAAGATCAGCAGAAATATTTCTATGAAAACACCATCTTACCTTCTTGGCATTTTCTCTAGAGTTCCTGATTCTCTATTCCTGCCTCTTAATTCTTTCAAAACTCTTATTAGTGTTAATTTCTCTAATATAGGTAGTATGTAGAAGATCAATAGAAGATGGCAGCAGTGTTTTGTTATTGGTATGTAATATAAATTTGTTCTCCAGAGACTCATGGTCTAGCTCTTGTGATAAAGTATGTGACAGGCAGAAGAGAGAACAGTGAAGAAAAAGGTAAAATGTAGTAAAAATAAAGCCAGAAAACTGTGCTGCATGACCAGAATTCTCAGCTTATTGTGTGCATAGCCCTTGTTATACATATTTTCTGGTCACTCTAGCAGGACTGAGTCTTAAAGAAGTGTTTCTAGAACCTGCTTTATGTACTTGCGCAGAAAAATCTTTTTCCTGTCCATGAAAACTGGCTCAAGTTTGGAAGAAAATGACAGATGTTGGCATCTCTATATGCTGAGTAAAGAGAGGATTAATTTCTTGGTGAAATGGAGGTGAATCAGAGGTCAGAGGGCTAGATATGGTGTGAGATTTTGTTTTATACAGCTCAGACCTCTTTTTTTTTGTTTTCTGGATAAATACGAGTGTCTTCTACCAAATGTACTTGAAAGGCCTGTACTGTAGCCCTCAGTCAGGAAAAAAAAATCTTTCTTACCAAGTCAGAATACTAAGATAAAGTATTCTGACTTAGTAGAATACTAAGATAAAGGTCTGATGAAAGAAAATACCTAAACAAGCATGAAGCTTGCATTCAAGACTGCAGACGGAAAGAACGGTCCTTAGACAAGAGTACCCAAGGAAGAGGAGAGATGTTGACTGTCACAGTAAGAAGCGGCACCTTTCATAGACTTTTGCAATATGAATGTTCAGGCACTGGAGTGAGTTTATCTAAACTGCTAAATGCCAGAGAACCAGGGAACGAGTTTAATCAAAACTTCTGAGTGTCCATGTCACTTAGTAGTATATTTGTGCTCTGGTTTAGGCTGCTTCCACTAGATCTCCTCCAGACAAATCTGCTGTAGAGGAAGTAGATCTTAACAGCGTTGTTAAAATTTCAGGCCAGGGTTTGATCTTTTGTTAAGCAGGATAGACGTTCTTGTAGAGGAGGAGGTTGCTGTAGGCAGTCAGAAGAGACGAAGTCTCTGGTAAGAGTTCTGGGGGTATTTAAAAAGAAAAAGGTCAAATCTGGAAGATCTTATGACAGGGGTGGCAACAGTCTCTTATATGAGTTGAGACAGAACTGAGTCGAAGGTGACACCCATGTTAGCACCCTGAGTAACTAACAAGAAGGATTTTAGGGTCCTTCAGTAAAAAGGGTGAAGGGGATGATAGTTGTGAAGGTCAGTGACTCAATTTTGGCCATGTTACCTTAAATAGATCATTGGGCAGCTATGGTATGCCAGAATAGGCCAACAACAAAATGTATTTTGCATTTGCTGTTGCTGAGTTGTTGCCAGTGAGACTATTTGCTCATGTTTCAAAATGTAACAGTATTACGAAGAGGAATGCAGTGTTGTATTTGTGAATGCTTTTATTTTCTCAGTATGTTCGAGTGTAGTTTTGGCCCAGGTTATTTAGTGTGATGGTAAGGAGTGGAAAACTATGTAATTATAGATGTTATGAAAGCTAGCAACATTTTTGACCTGTTTTTTTTTTTTTTCCTTTAGATGGCTAATGTAGTTTTACAGATAATTTTCTCACAGTTTCACTATTTCATAATTTTTAGACCCTGTGGTTTTCTAACATTTAAAATGTAAGACTTGTAGGTATCCATCTGTGACACATTGTGATGATGTGATATCTTTTTTGAAGACTGTGCTGCAGATCTTTGCTTAACTTTTTAAAAGCTAAATATAGATAAAGCTATAACAAAGTATTTTAGTCTCAGACCAGAGGCACTCTGTATCCCTCAATTAGTAAAATATACAGAGATAAGATAAGGGAGGATAGTAGAGTTCTTATGCACTGAAATTGAGTAGAACGGCTACTAATCTGGATTCTCTGGCAGGTGAAATAACTTTACAGCTGTTAACTGATCTTTAAACTCCTTTTGGAATTGTTCACATTAGCAGACTTGCTTTGTTTTAAGTTGGAATGGTATGACTGGCTATGAGTAACATTAAACTTTTGTCTGATATTTTTGATGTTTTTCAGGGAAAGGTCCACCTTGAACTGAGACTGAGTGAAGTCATAACAGACACTGGTGTCGTCTGCCATAAGCTGGCAACACGGTAGGGTTGAATACAGAGTTATGAAGAAGCATGTTAATCACAGATAGTGTGCAATACTTCATTTAAAAATAGTTGGAGGAATCAAAACATTGATTGAAAATTGAATCAGAGGATATCCTTATCCTCTGAACTTAATTAACAGCTGCTCTTAATAAGTGATATCCTTATGAATTTCTAGGATGTGGGATGTTTTTTCATTTTTTCCTCCCCTTCTCCACATGATCTAAGTAATTTTTTTCGTAACACTTTTAAATGTTAATAAATCACTTATCCAATTTAGTCATGGCATAAATATTAAAAACTCATCAAAGCATAATGTTAATGTCCTTCTGCTTTATGTTAAGGATCTTATGAGCTAAGCAAATTTATAGCATAACTTACATAGTGACAGAGTGTTACAGAGCTAGCTTAACAAAAAGTCTTCCATCAGTTATGGTAGTAGTCTCAGAATCGGCCATCGCATCTCACTTCTAACTAATTGAAATCTTGAAGCCCCGGGACTCAGATAGGAGTCAAGATTTCCCATTCTGCTATGGAGGAGTATGTGAGGCCATCAGTCTGACAGCAGCAAAGCCTGTTAGGTGGCTGCTTCAGGAGCAGTGGCTGAGCTGGTAGGTTTCTGTCAGGAACCTGCCTTGTATTCTCTGTCTGTCAGAAAAGCTGTTAAAATTGGAGCATTAACCTGTGCACAAAGCCTTGGCAAAAGCACAGAACGGTGTCAAATGAGAGTCTAATAATAGGGCTGGACAGAACTTTCCTAGCAGAGCACTTTTCTTTTGAAACAATTGCCAACTAGCTTAACGTGTATGATGCTATCAGAGTAGTTTTTGCAGCTTGGACCTGTTAGCAAATGCAGGTGAGAAATGTCTGTTGATCTGCATCCTTCCAGGCATACTGTTAATATGAGGATGCGCTGGATTATGCAGTCTTGCATGCCTGCGCATACATCTAGCACTTTCAAAGCTCAGTGAGTTGGCATACTTGAAGTCTTTCTCTCTGCACTCCACTGACTCCACTGATCTTTTTTTTTTTTTTTTTTTTTTTCCTTCTTCTAAGCAGTGAGGCATATTGAATAGCACAGAGACTCTGGTGAAAATTACTGTGTAGACTCTGATATCCAGCAAACTTGCTAATTGAGGCACAATACCTCTTTGAACCTAGCTGTACCTCTCTCAGGACAGAGGTTGTTATGTCAGTATAGCTGTGCACCACTTGGAGGGCCCAGCCTTCATGTAATTATTACCTGAGGAGTTTTTTTATGTGATTTTCCATTGTGCAATTTGAATATGCCCAGGTGATGATCACAGAAAGTCCAAGAAACCAGAGTTAAAACCTGCATCTCCCAAGTCCTAGTCTAGTATCTTATGTTGATGTGTTATTTGTATTGTGCAATAGGTCCTAAGGCTTTGAGAGATGAGGTAGCAAAGGATGGGAAAAGACATTTTATTGTCCTTCTTTTTTATTGTCCTATCCACCATATCTCTGCAATGCCAAGAGGCTGTAGGTGTATGGGGTGCATGGGACATTTGTGCTTATCTCTAGACTTGGACTCAGAGAATGCAGTGCCTGGAGAGGGAAAAGGAGTAGAATTGTCCAAAGGACCAAAATACATTGTTTTGGCCTTTCTGGAGGCGTGCAGTGCACTCCCATGTGGTGTGATACAGCCACAGAAGCCTCTCTGTAGATTCCTTGTGAACCCTAATTGTGGGCTGTGATGTCTGGTACTTTATAAATAGAGATTAACTAGAGCATCCTTCCACTGTCACCATGGTCTCTGTTTTGGACAGTGAGGTGCCATATTGATAGAGCATCAAAGTGCTTGACTCCCTTCACTTTGTTTTGTGGAATTATGCCATGCCATGGCCAGCCTTCTTTTAAAGGTTTTGTCTTCTTTTAAAGATTTTGTCTTCAGTGAAATAAGACCTGGTAACATTAACATCATAGAACATCATAGAAGTTTTTTAACTCTAGCTAAATTCCTGAAATGCTAGAGATGGTTGTATTCTTAAAGTTGTCATTGCCTTATTACTTTTCATGAAGCAAGAAGGTGCATGTGTAATATATTAAGAAGCACCTTTTCAGACATAAGAATGTTCAGCATTTTCTTTACCTTTCTATTCATTTGACCAGACAGGTTTTAAATCTCTATTCAAATTCTTGCTTATATGACCTTGATTTGAACACTATTTCTTTCATTTTCTATAACACAGAGAAAATACTTAGATTGGATTGTTATGGATTACATTCCATAACCTTGACTTGCAAGGTATTGTTCAATAAATAAAATGCATTGGCTGAAATGCCTAGAAAAATGAGCTTTTAACCACTATATAATAATGTTCAGAGTTTATCTCAATTTAAATCCAGCTTTTGGATCTAAGAAATAAAAACTGAACATTGGACCTAAACAAGTTTTTTTGCTGGAGATGTCTTTCCCAGCCTCTCTTCTGTAGATGATCTAAGTACTCCGTTTGGCTCTGGCTAGTCTCCAAAGCTATTTGTAGTTTGAGTGGTAAGTGGGAGTAAAGTTTAGATTAGGAAATAAATATTTTTAGAGTATGTAGATCCATTGTTACAGGTTTTTGTGACAGTATATCTTATGAATGGGAAGAGAGAAAGCGGAATGATCACAGCAGAAAAATAGCATTTCAGAATGTAGTGTGGCATTTTCTTCATGCAGCACCTTTTTAAAATTTTGCTTTTGGAACGTATACAAAGCCTTTCCTGCAGACTATGGCTCTGCGACATTTTCCCACACTGCCTGAAATCTATTTCAGGTTTGTTCATAGATAGTTTGATTCTGGTGTTCAGACATGTAAAGAGAGAGCATAGTAATTAAGTAATGCTTAATTAAGTGTCTGCATGCCTGGACACAGTGGGAAGATTTGCCACTGGGAAGAATAGAGAAGGTAAGGAAGGTAGACTGTGTGTTATAGATAATGCATGAGTAAAAAGTAGAGACTAGGTGAATTAGAGGAGTGCAGCTACCAAATGAAGTATGTAAAGATACCTGATTTTGATGTGGGTAGCTCATGAAAGCTCTCACAGTGAGCAAGTAAGATAAAGCTATAAGACTGTGAGCAAGAACCTAAAATCACTTAATTCTGCATTCTTCAGAGCAGAATGTTTAGAATGCTTATCTTGTGATTTTGTTGACTTTTTTTCTTTAATAGGACTCTTAGGTGCAGGAAGATAAATACTACTTGTAAATTGACACTTAGATGTAGCTAGTTGAACAATTCAGGTTGGTGAGGAGAACAAAAGCTGCTTCCAGTGGGCAACAGTTCAGAAATACCTCAGAGATGCTTTTCTAAGCCCCAGGATAGTGCTCAAAGACACATATGCAGACTCACTAAAAACTAGGCCTAGCTAGGAAATTTTTCCAGAAACTCAGTTCCAAAAAATCAGTTTTCTTATCAGCTCCTCAGCAGGTCATATCTTCATTGCTGTGCCTTCTTCAAGCCTGTGTGCATTGTCACCACCTCCATCTCCCAGAGAGCCTCAGACAGCTGGGACTTTGCTCAGCTAGTCTGCAGCCCTGTGGAGCACACTGTCAGCAGTCAGCTGAATGGGAACGTTCGTCTGAATGGAAGCAGGCATTAAAATTGCTACGTGCTGAGCTCTTGAATATGAAGAATTAGATTATTTTAAAATGCAAAAGGCATGCAAGCTTTCTTAGCCTCTACAAAAGAAGCAAAAAAAGTCGATTAAAAATTGTTACCTAATAACTTTTCCCTAGGAAGCATTCAATACTTTCATTTAGCCCTAAACCACTAAGCTGTTGTGCTTCATCAGAGCCCTTCAGAGGCTGTAGTCTTTGCCAGCTGGTACAGCACAATTTCTCTGCCTGAATCACTGCAGCAGAGATTATGAGGAGAAGCATTAGTGGATTTAAAAGTTACATTGGCAGTACAGATGTAGGCACTATGATCAAACCGCCTGTGTCCTCAAGTGGCTTCTGCTGTCACCCTGTGTGAGAACGAGAACTCATCTTTGTGGGCTCCTTTTGGGAGCCCTTTGCTGCTTGTGGCTTCTCTCTGCGAAACGGTTGGGAATCTTGATGGACCCAGTGACTGGGTTGCTCTGAGTTGTCGACTGGTCTCTCTAAGCATCTCATGTTCCTAGCACAGAACTCAGGCTTCTGGTGTGTTCTGTATTTATGTCATACGTAGGCAGAGCAAGTCTATAGCACAGACCCTTGACTAAGTGCTAATGAGACAGGAAAAAACACATATGGACTTTGTGGCCTGGTACCTCCATGCAACTGTGCATTTATGCTAAATACTGATGTGCTATGCAGTGTGTCATCTTGAGTACACAGAGTGCTTGGAAAAAGTAAGGCTGTTCAGAAGGTTCTGATTTTCTCCCCTCTATTATTTCCTCACTGAAGATCTTGAGTTGTCTTCCACTGCCATGTACAACGACAGCCTTCCTGGCCCTCTGCGCAGTCAGCTGCAGCTTCTCATGGCTACCAACATCTGGCCTCACCTTTTCTTGGCTGTAGAGTGAAAACCATCTCTTATTTGTCACGTGATTTGGCACTTGCCAGAAATCTATCTGTAGTTTTATGATTTTTTTTAAGGTAACAAGGCCACAGAAAAAAGCAATCTGGACCTTCCCATGTGCCCTGCTGCTTGCACCCAGGCCTGTTCCACCTTCGCCTTTGTGCTAACACAAGTTCCTTGGCAACTGCATGAGCAACAGTACATTTTTTTTTCCTCAAATTTTTTAAGCTATTTTAGTCACTGATTGTGTATACCCTAGGAACTGCACAAAAAAGAGTAAGAGAGTAAGTGGTAGCGATGAGGGAAGGATGCTCCTTCTGCAGCCATGCCAATGTAAAGCATTTGAACAAAGGCGTAAGCAGTGCGTGTACACCCCTATTCCGTGAAATACATCTGGAAAAACGATGACACGTGCCTCTCTACATTTTTTTTTCTGAATCACCACATTCCCTGTACAGATATCCTTCCTGCTTCACGACAGAAGTGCTTAGAAAGGAATTGTAGAGCTTTTGTGAACCTTTTCCCACCATCTTTACTGCAGATTCCATGCAGCATGTGTGTGTTCACCACAGAAAGGTTGTTCATCAGAGGCTTTAAGGCCTCTGGGCTAGTGTAGACAACTTTCTCTCATCTTGCAGAGCAGCATATGCTAGGATCCATGCATATGTGCATTCACATTTATTAAATAAAAGGGAGGGCTTCTGGAGATGGCTTTGTGAAAAATCCATGCGTTTCACTTTAGCTAAGCTACCAGAGGCAGCATTTAAAAGCAGTGTTCTCTATTTAGCAAGATGACATCTGACTTCCAGAATGCCTAAAGGAATAGGCCACTGAACTCCTAAAGTCAGCGTGAGCTGGGAGTCTAGCTCCCTGAGGTTCCTTTGAGAATTCCAGCATGTGTATGTAATTAGTCGCATTTAAATGTCTGTATTTATTCAGTGTCCCCAGCTGCTCCTTCAAGTGTTGTCTTATGTCTTGTCTGTTTGGTTTAAAAAAAGCTGGAAAACATCTGTTTTCAAGAGCTTCCCTCTCTTTTGTGCTCTCCCCACCCCAGTAAATCTATACAGCTGAATTATGTGGTTTAGCAGCCTCTGCTGCCTTTCATATATAGCAACACAGTTTTCCAGTGAGTGATTCATGGATCTGCAAATACATTACCAATGCTGAAGTTTTATTTGCTCAATGAAGCATTTGTAACCCTGGTGTGGAAGACATGCTGTTGCTCTGCATTAATTTATGAGTTAATCTTAAATGCTATGTGACTCTCTTGAGTGCTCCAAGAGATGTATTCTGGCCATGTGGAACAAAGTTAAACGGGCTTATTTGCAAGAGCAGGCAGGAAAGGAAACAATGAGTAGATATGACATCTCTGAGATAAACACTTCAGGGGTCATTAAGAGAACAGTGACGGAGCTGTGGGCATTCAAGAGCTTTAAAAGCCCTTCTGAGGAGGAAGGGGGAGGTAAGGAGGAAGGAGTCAGTTGTCAAGTGTGGTTAGAGCAGAAGGTGGGAGGGGTGGACTGGGTGATGGTTCCCCAAGTGTCCCTGCACTATCAACTGAGCATTCGGCGGGCAGCACCTTTGCTCTCTGACGGCTCACAGTACAACTTCCAGTTTACTTGTTTATGAGCTTTGGAAAATGGTGTGGGCAGTATTTTGCTTACAGGCTGACAACCATTGCTCTACATCATTCTGCTTATGTAACTACATTTAAAATTCTCTTACGCAGTGTGGTATTTCTAAGGTTAAGTGTAACTGGTACTCCGTTTTGAAAAGTTTAGATGGCCAGTCTCTGTGTTTTGCTAGTCACAGTTTCTGAGGGGCAAAACCATAGGTATCAAGTCTAGTTAGAAGGGCTAAGGTAGCTGCAGCTCCTGTTTGTGGATCACAAGTGAATCATAACCTCAGTGTAAGAGAATACATGATCTCATCTTGAGTGGAGAGGGTTCGCTGTGTTGACCTGTAACTGCATTTGGAGACACCTTAAAAAGGACAGGAATGCTGCTAATCCTTCAACCGCAGAATATATTTAAGTACTTTTAAAAGTAAATTTTAAAATTAAAACCTGCAGGCATCATCTTTGAGTCATCTGAAAATTTTGCTTTTCAAACTAGCTTGCTTCCTGCTTTTCTCATTTTTGTTGAGACTAGTTTACTTTTCTGTGGATAACTGTCTTCATCAGATCCCAGGAATAAGTAAAGAAACTGTTCAAAGGGTTTGATTAAAGAGAACTTCAAAATGTGTGACTTTACTGTATCTGTGACACTGAAGACCAAAATGTTACTGCTTTCTGTCATGGCTCTTTGACATTGATGGGATGGAAAATGGGAGTGCAGAAAGGATAGCCAGCAAAATTTCAGATAATGCTTTCTGTAGTTTTTGATTTTTTTGGAGGGGTTTGTAGGTCACATAAACGCAGAAGACTCTAGAACCTGTTAGCTTGATGCAGTTTCTTTAATCTCTCATATTATTATTAATCA
The DNA here is from genome assembly GCF_028389875.1 of Rhea pennata. Lineage (NCBI taxonomy): Eukaryota > Metazoa > Chordata > Aves > Rheiformes > Rheidae > Rhea > Rhea pennata. The sequence continues at coordinate 151,856,209 of NC_084663.1, forward strand.
TAGGCAATAATGCTGCATGGACATGAATCCTAGGTTTAAAACACAGCAGGCTCCAGTTCACTTGGAGTTAAAGGAAGACAATGGTGTAGAGCAGGGGTTAGCCCCCTCTTGAGGGTGCTGTGCCGTACAATATTTTTCTCTTCCAAATTACAGGTGGTGTTCTGCAAGAAAGTCAGCAGGAGCCAGGAGGTGCTGCCTCATAGAGGCAATATGCTGACAGCAGTATTTTGTTACTGTGCGAGGCAGCAGCTCTCAGGCTCTTTATTTTATGCTGCCCCGGTGCGAGACTGCAGCTCCTGTTGAGCCTGGAACTAGTCTGAGGCCAGAGCTGGAAGCTGATGCCACTGGCAGGGCGCTACAGCTCTCAGCAGTGTTTACCTCCACTCAAAACCTGTCTGTGAGCTGCCTTGCCACCTGTGCCTGTTTGGTGCTTCAAGGTTTAGAGAACACAGTTTTTTTTGTACTGCTTCAGATAAGCTTCTACTTAATTACATGGACATACAGTACACAGCAAACTTTGAACTCGCTTCAGGGTCAAATGAAGTTTATTTTCCTGACTGAAATTTGAGCTGAGTAAGTTGGGGGGAAAAATGGTGTTGCTGACTATACGCAGGCCAGTTTAATGGTTTCAAGGATTCATTTTCAATAAATGTAAGCAACCATTAAAATGTGTCACAGTCTTGTTGGTCTGAAGTGTGTATCCTGCATCAAGCTATGCTTTTTCCTGCAGCACTGCATCTTGGTCATGCTTTTAATCTTGTATGTGTTTAGTAACAAACCCGGGGGAAAAAAATTACTCTGAGATTAAATCACAAAGCACCTGGTATTTCTTTGTGTAGTGCTGCAGTACTGTGAATTTTGGGGAGTAGGGAGGGGAAGAGAAAGGGAGTGGAGATATGCTTCTGTCTGAGGTTTTAGTACAGATCACAGGTTTTCCTTCCTCCCACCCCTGGTGATGGTAAGGTAATGAGCTGCTTGCCACCTGGGCCATTCTCTGCCATTTGCTTCTCCTTTAACACCAAAACTTGTCTTGCGTATTCTATAGCTTAAATCAGATTTAAACTGCTCATTCCTTCCATCAAACCTTCCCACGTCTATAAACATCACTTCCTCCTGCTGCCAAATTTCCCATTCTTCATTTTTATGTTCTGTGGGTTTTTTTTCAGTGCTTTTTCCTCTGTTCATGAAATTCTTCCCATTTACTGAAGTCGCAAGCAAATATCTTATCTGTAATTCTACTTAAGAGCAACTTCTTTGATTAGGGCTTTTAGTAGTAGTCTTCCTCAAGCAGAGAATGTAAATGGATCACCATTTTGAGATTGAGCTGTTGCATGACTCTTCGGAGTACATATAAGACTGGTCTTGCAGTGGAAGACTGGAATATATCTATTCTAAGTCAGTCTATTTCAACAGTAAGTGCCACTGTTTAAATAACTTGAGGGTATTTCCTGTTTTGCACAGAGTAAACATAGTCTGGGATGATAAATTGAGGCAAATTAGTCAAGCATAAATCCTTTCAATGGATTATTTTTAACTTCTAAATGTACTTGAGGTCACAGTGTTAGAGTGGCTGGGGGGGGCATTAGAGTATTCCTGTGGTATCCATTGTTGTAATAGATGCATAAATTTTGAGAACTGTGAATTGTTAGCACTTTGTGATACTGACAACTGTCAGTACTAAGTTGTCTGCATGTTCTTTAATCAGCTAGAGAAGTTCAATTAATTGCTTTTGGAATAGGTCCCTAGGAAAAATGTGAGCTGTTTTGTAGCCTGACCTGTATCAAATGGCTCTTTGATGTACAAAGCCTTTACATAATGTAAGGGTAAATTTTATGCTTTTTCATTCTGAATGACTTTGCTGGAATTGGTACAGCTTCTGTGGTAAGTAACATCCCAAAGAAAGTTAGTGAAACTTCTGAAAGAGCAACATGATGGAATATAATGCAACTTAAAAATCATGCTTCTTCTTTATCTAGTGCTGTTATTTCACTACTGTTGCAGGAGGAGTGTTCTTGCCAGGGTGATAAATAGCACAGCAGGGAACTGAGAATATTAAGGTATGATAAAAAGGAATAGGATAGGTAAAAGGAAAGTCACAGGCCTCAGGTGTTGAAGTTGGGTGGTTTTTTTCGCAATTATAAGGAGCGTTAAGACATGGTACACAATGCATAGGAAACAGTCTTTGTCAATTCTGTTTTTCACAGAACTATTTATTGAAAGGAAGTTGCTCCAAGAAGTCTGCCTGTGTATGTAATACTACCATGATAATGAGAAAATATTCCTTTCCCCAGTCTTTTAGCATGAGCCAAAAATCATCTTCATGCTTCTGGATATGCTGTACAATAATGTGAACTTAACAGGTTATGTAGTATGATGAAGCTGTTTTTGGAGTCCATAGCACTAACATCGCCAATGTCTCCTGTATTGTTTTTTGTATCTTGGTGTAGACTTTTGATTTGGATGACAACTGTGAAATACTTGCGCTATGTTGCTACTTCTTTATTTATAACATGTAAAAGCACTTGTGAATGGAAAAGGTGAGAAGTCTTTGAGTTCACTTTTCAATTTAATAGGACTTTGAGGTCAGTCATTTGCACTGTACCATTATTCTCCTTCTCACTCTGCAAGATAGTTTGCTCATTCCTCCTTTAGTGTTTTTTCTTTCTCAAATACAAAGAGAAAAGGGAAACACTTTGAAAGAAAATGCAAGATGTGATTCTACAAACACAGAAATTGGCAAGGAGGCTGTACTCTTGGAGGCAGTAGTATCTGCAATTAATTTAAATTCATGTTCCAGTTGAGTTGCTTCCAAGATGATGGTTTTGTAGTAATTTCATACACATACACTTCAGACAGAAGTAGGCCTTGAGTTAGACTCTGTACAGTTACGGATGTACTAGCTGTTTTACTAGCTGTACTTGGTGTTAGCCTTTTTGTTGTTTGACGTCAGTGCTGTATTGTCCTCTGTTTCCTCCCTTGATACTCTAAATATCATGTTGGTAAGAGGTGGCACAGTGTGATGGTTGGCTCTTGGTATGTGAGTGCTTACAAATTAATGACCACAGAGAATCACTGAATTGTCATCATCTGCAGCCATTTCCTCCCTGGGCATGTTTAGTGGTCCTTTCTTCTCTATCCAGCTATTGGGTTTAAGAAAATATGTCAAACTGCAGTATCTCTTGGGATCTCTACAGCTCCTTTAAATTTTATGAAAATTGCCAACTGATTCAAAAAAACAATCAGTAGGATGGCCAAATGTGGGCAGATAGCGTTTTCTCGTAAGCCTTGTTTCTTCAGGAGACTAGGCTAAACAGATGCTATTAACTGGAAAGGGTTCGTAACAGAGCTACAGGAAGAATTGGAGACTTGATAAATGTGCCTTATAGTGAAAGTGCATTTGATTTATGCAAGAAAAACCAAAGTGGTTATACCTTGTGGTTGTACCGAAGTAGGTATGTAGTATATTCAGAGGAGGGTTGTTCTGATAGTATGGTTGCTTACTCTTACCACAGTAGTACTCAGTGGTTGGAAGCTAAAGGCTGATCTAATGGGAAATCAGTAGTAAATCACTTGTTTAAACAGGATCATTAATCAGTAAATAGTTTCCTGTAGGGTGTTGTAGGAATTTTTTTTTAATTATTGGGAGTTCTTTAAGTCACATTGGATTTCTGTCCAGAAGATGCTCTGGAGATGCCATAGACATCATGAACTTAATGCAGACATTGACAGGTGAGAGCATTTGATCAGTGCCATGAAAGAGGTCAGACTGTGTGATTTCAGAGATCCCTTTTGGTACCAAAATGTAAGGAGAAACTTGAAGTGAGTATGAACTGTTTGTGCAATGGAACTCTAGCTGACGTGAGTTACTAATTAGGCCTTGTTATACCAGAATAGCTACCTGACCATGCCCTAATTTTCATCTTGTTTTTCCCTAAGAAGATAAAAAGTGGCAAGCAACTATAACCTTTTTTTAAAAAAAAAAAAAAAAAAACTTACTTTGTACTGCTTTGCGTTACCAAGGAGCTCAGAGTGCTCTACAAACAGAGCTTCACTTTGTGAAGCACAGCCTCATTTGGAATGGAATATGGTGAGCGCAGGACACATGCCTGACCTTTCAGGGCAGAAAGCAGAATGGGACAATGTGCTAGAGGAAAATGTCAGCCATATCTTAATGCTTTGTTTCTGCTAGAATACCAGGGTTACCATCCTGACTTTCTCTCATTGTGCAGAAAATCTCACCTAGTGCTTTATCACATCCAACTGGTAAAGGTATTTCAGTCTTCCACTGAAAGTCTGTGCCCTTATCAATAGATACTTTCTGGGTATTGCTCTTCGATGATTCAATAGTATGACATCAGTTAGAAAACTCAATCACTGGATATTTCCTGAAACAGCACATAAGACAATATGTGCATGCACTTTCTAGAGGAGAAAACATCAGTACAGGTGTTTTCCTAAAGTCTTAAAAATTATGGAAGGTGTCAGGAGTCCAGTGCTTTGTGGCTGTGTTGATATGGAGGTCAATGCTTTATTAGGAAGGTTTCATTGCTAGTGGAAGGGTTTTTCTGCAGGACCCACTCTTTGTTTCCACAAAAAGGCCTCAAATAATCAAATAATCAATACTGTTTCTGTATCGTATTCACAGCACAGTCCTCTGGCCACAGAGTACTGTAATACACATCTCCAGGAAAGATGGCCCCTTTCTCTGTTGAACTTTCAAGCTGACCCTAGCAGGAAGCTAGGGCAGCAAAACTTGTACCAGTATACCAGTACTGATAAGAAGAGAGGGCAGCAACTGATCAATATGTGTTATACTAGCTCTGAGAAATTGTATGTACATTGACTTGCATGTAAGGTGTTTCAATACCCACTTTAATTTTAGTGTAACACTACAGTACATTTGAGCATTTCTGGAAGAATACTTTCTAGTGTTGCAATATAGTAAATGGTCTTGTAGCACTAGGGAAACAGTTCAAACTAGGTAAGTAACCATTCTGTAACAACTCTTTTAAAATGAATGATTTATGAATCCTATTCAACCTCTCTTTTGGTCAAGTCGTAGACATTAAGGAGGATTTTTTTTAGCTCGTTTCATCAAAGAGTATATTTCAAACTGTGCCTTTTCATGCCTGTGACGTTTGTGCTTCTTGAAATGAAGAACTTAACCTAAAATTTTTACAGTATGGCAGATAATCAGAACATAACGAGCCTGGTCCGTATTTCTCTATTTGGATAACTAAGGATGACTCTACAGTTCTGCTTCCTGACTGCCCTTCACAAAGTTGGTGTATCCAAATGCCAGTTTGAATTGAACTATCTTGTATTCTGTGTTGTTATTGTTGTTTTTTTTTTTAATAAAAAGTAGTTTTCAAGCATGTAGTGCCTTGAATTTATTGTTAAATATCTGACACCATGTGCCTTTTCTGTCCCCTCTCACCCCACTTGTTTACTGGTCTGTAATTGCAGTGGGATATATTAAGGTGAGGTAAGGCATGCCCAGTTCAGAAGGTTGTTGCCTGAGTGTTTTAAAGTCACCTTTGATTGTTTTCTAGGTCCATGAATAATCACTTCTTTATTTTTTTTCTTCACTTTTTATTGTAAGCTGTTTTATCTTATTTCAAAAAGGTGAATTTATTGTTGTAATACATCTAATTAAATATAAAAATGATGCAAGAATCTCAGTGAAACAATCATCAAGGATTTATTTAATAGAGAAAATATTATACTTTGATTAGGTAGTGATGAGAAGAAACTGAGCTTTCATTCTGTCAGTGCCACCTGTTTTTCATTAAATGGCCTCATATGTCCTTCCCGACACCCCAAGAGTTGTTGAGATTTGATCCAGACACACTCAACTGATGTATTCGTTCAGTCCAAGACTTCTAGGTTTTTGTTCCCTCTGGTTAAAGTGTGTTGTGGGATGAGATTTAGATGCTTGCTTCCATCTAGTCTGCTGTACTTCATGTTCTCATCGTTGTTACGGATGTCTGTTCAAGTTGCATGCGGAGTTGTAAATAGTTTTATTTAAAATATAACCATCTATGGCTAAGCTGCAATGACAGCTTGACTCAGCTGAACTCACCAAGTAGGAGGAAACCCTTACTCACCAATTAGTTTGGAAAGCCCTTAGCTAAGTCAAGGACGTGCTGCTTCTGTTTTGCTGTTTTGATTCCATTTCCCACAGCTGAATATTTTTTTTTCCCTTCTTCAGAGTTTTCTTATTTCCTCCTCTCTTAAGTAGAGCTAAGCTTCTGGTTTTAGTCTCTTCCCTCTTTTAATTTAACTCATAATCATGCTTCATGTTTGGGATGAATTTTAATCATTCCAAAACTAGCTTCTTTGTTTTGTCTTCTTTCTATTCATATCATTATCAGTTTGTCTAGCAGTTGTAGATTTTTGTGGCCTCATTTGGCCACAATGGCCAAATGAAGGAAAACCCAAGACGTGCTTATTTTGTTTGCTAATGTACTGATGCAGTGACATGCATGTACGTGCTGAGGAGATGACTATGTGGCATGCAGGTAGTTCCTTCTTGGGAATGGATTAAACCTGGACAGGTCTCCAGTCAGAAATCAGAGCAGTTGATGCAGATTCATTTCCCTCAACCCTGTAGATCCCATATGCAGATAGTACAGCTTCTTGAGACTAAGCTGTCTTTCTGAGCAAACAAAAAGAATGTAGAAGACTCAAGTGTCACTAGCTGACTTTGTTATTTAGGCCATAGTAGCCTTCCTGTGTCTCAGACTTGCAAGCTGTGTTTTGCTCTTTGGTCTTATTTCTTTCCTTATCTGCCTGTATAGGCACTATCTCGTTTCTTCCATTTGATATTGCCTCAGGCCACTGACAACTCAGCTAAAGCTGTTGTCTGGGCTCTAGTCATTTGCTGCATATCATAATTACTGTCGTTTTATCTTTTCCTCTTCTTACATTCCTCATTAACCACACTGTTGTAACACAAATGCTTCTGCAACTGCCTTGCTGTGTTGACCCATTCCTTGGCTTCCTGCCATACTATATCAAATTGAAATTTCTTCATTTTTCTTGTAAGAACCAACATAGTTTTATCATTGGTCTAATTCATCCTTTCCTGATTGTGCCTTCTTTCTTGTGTAGCTGTTTCTTTATAATTTTTACATACTTCTTGCTTTGGCACAACTTGTATTTGGGTCTTCTGTCCCCTCTGAAAATCACCTTATTGTAGAAATAGGTCCTTCTTCTTCCTTACCCTTTCTCTTTGCTCTCCCACAGCTCAGCTGTTACTCTCTGTTAATAATTGGAGATATAAGACAGAGATTGAGGCAGGAAGAAATGAGGGTGTCAGTGCATATACTAGTCACTAAACCTGTGCAATTTAGAATTTCAGCAAGCTCGTGTCTTTGTTAAAGTCCCCCAGGAAACTATCACTGAATATAATTTAACTTTTTTTTATATTAACCTAACTTAAAAAAAAAATCTCAAGTGCCTTTTAGGAAACTTGCAACTCATATAATTGACTCAAACTGGCTAAGCTGCTAATGAGTCAACTCCTTGCCCTGTGAGAATAGTGTGGTTGACACCAACTTTTTATTTTGCTTGCTTTGTTTATCATACCAGCTGGTATTCTGCAAATATGTGGTTTTAAAATTCTTTTGAGAGTTGATATGGGGAATTTGTTTTGGTATTTTCAACTGTAGTGTGGAGGACAGCTCCCATATTAATAGCAGACTATTACTATTATGAAATTTTAGACTTATGCTGATGTGAGAAGTTACTGCAGCTTCTTTGAAGCAGTAGTGATGTTAGGGATATATAGGCATTGACAGAAGGTTGTCGTCTGTGTATTTAATGAAACAATTTAATTCATTTGATGACAAAAAGTGACAAAATGACAAAAACATTTGTTGCTACGTGACCCTGTAGTCTGCTAGAAAAAAGATATAGAGGGACATAAGAAAAATGGGTCACATACTAAGTACTGGAAGATATACCTTACCAAAGAAGTACTAAACATAAGAAACCAAAGATGCATTGTTTTGATGACAGTTCTGACAAATCTACTGCATGCTTTGCCTTTAAGCTCTGTCGAGTTGAACTTATCACACATATCAGGGTTTGTAGTGCACCACCAGTTCAAGACATAAGAATGTTTTGTCACACCTGAGTATATCTGATAGCAGCTGAAGGATTAGGAGAACAGCCATATCATGATGTGCTTTCCTGGCCTTCAGGAATTTATGATTCAGGGAATTCCTGAGCTAGAGGTAGCTTCTTTATGCTTAGTAGTGGTGGATGCAGATGCATCCTGGCAAAATCCCATTAAAACACATGAATATGACTCGCTTGGCAAGGTCCTGATCACACCCAGATCAAAAGAGCAAAAAAGAGACCTTGGAACAGTTCCTGATTGTAATGGAAGAAAGAAGTCAGATCACAGGTCTGAGAGCAGCAGCCATGTGCCAGCATAGATGTGAGGTTGGCCAAGGTACATTTGGAAATCTACCCTGCAGCTTTACCTCAGAGTTCCTCTTAAAGTACTGGGAATGAGTAAGGAGCTAAGGTTATGATGCAGGGCTGCATTGAAAGAAAAGGACATTCAACAATGAACTCAGTGTGGCCAGGAGGAGTAAGTGCTGCTTCTTTACTGTCAGACTGGACAAAGAGACTGGGCTACTGTATTATGAAGTTAGAGATTAATAGCTTTCTCTCTCTATCCTGAGAGAGAATATGAAGTGTATTCACAAAGGGACACTATTCAAGACAGGGTACTCAGAATGATACATTTGTCACTGAGTGACCCTGTAGTATGCTAGAAAAAAGATATATGTGACCCATTTTTCTTAGATCCCTCTAGTAAGTACAGGAGGATATACCTTACCAGAGAAGTACTAAACATAAGAAACCAAAGATGCATTGTTTTGATGACAGTTCTGACAAATCTACTACGTGGTTTGCCTTTAAGCTTTGTCTAGTTGAACTTACTACACAAAACATCGGTGTTCAAGTAATAGCTAGTTCACTAGAGCAAGCAAGGAATAGGAATTTCCTTGTCCTTGAAATGAAGCAAAGAAGAATCTGAGAAGAATCAACAAACATGCCTAGGAGATGGGAGAAATCCTTAAGATGAAGAAACTAAGAGTACTTGAACAAGTAGAGGTTGGAAATAGAAGATTAATAAAATACATCAGTAAACATGCCAAGCATAAGGTTGGTCTCAGGAACCAAATATATAAGTAAAAGCAGTTAAAATGTATGGGTTATTTACAAAAGAAGTTTACACATAGAAAAGAAGGTGTATTTTCTGTTGAGGACTTGCAATGAGAAAGCAGTCTGATTTGACAAAAGGGTGTGGGAATACTGTGCTGTTCCTTAGGTTGGAACTGAAGGAAGAGTGGAGCATGGCCAGGTATCTTGGAAGCTTCTTAGAAAAGTGGCTCAGTGTGGAAAGAACAGTAAAGTTAATATGAGTACACATTTTGAAAACAACCGTGTCCCTTCTGATTTTTTTTCTCAATGTCCATCTGAGTATTGGTTTTCCATCCTGGCTAACAGGATGCCAATGACACTTGCACATCCTTGACTAATCAGAAGAGTCTCTAATTTTCAAATGACTTACACAGTTTCAAGGAAGGGGTGTGGGACTCCTACAGGCTTGGATCACCCTTGTGTTGTTTGCTTATGATAGGCCTGTTCTTGGGTAAGACTGTGTGGGAGGCTGTCTTAGAGACTGCAGGCTACAGCTCCTGGTTGGCAGCCCAGAGGCAGAAGGAATACCTTGTCTCAGATGTGTGCTGCTTAGCCTTTGTGGAAACTTTTTTAAAAAAACCCTTCTATTCTCCACCCCCTCAAACTTCTGTAATCACATAATTTAGAGAGGGCATGTCTATGATGTGTTTGGATTTGGGTGTTTTTTTTTTTTTTTTTAACCCTCTAGGAATTTTCCATAGCATGTTTACTCATGAGAAGGTTTGGTCATGAACCACATTGAAAACTGAAATCTCTTGTTCCTTGAAACCTGTTAATTTTATAAACCACAAGCAAAATATAGTGAGGCAGCTGCATTGAGAATTTTCCCATATGACCCACCAATAACCTTGGCCCAAACTCTCTAGCTGCGAGGGATAGCTAACTCTGTCCCAGCTGGGCTCTAGACAGCTAATGATCAGAAACTACCAGTTGGACAGAAAAGGTTCTAGCAGCTGCCAGACGTTTTCCCTCTGGGGTCTGATGAGTCAGCTTGTAATTCTTGAATAATCTTGATTGTCTAGGCTTTTTTTCATTAACCTAGTACACATACATTAAATTAATTCTGCAGATGAATAGAGCAAAGACATTCATTTTTGACTGGTTTTACTGCTTCTCACACCAACCCTCCCCATTTTGTAAAAATAGTATTATATCTCTCTTTTTTGTATGGTTTTCCATCTAATCTAATTATTAACTGTCAGTCTTAATAATGTGTTACACATGTGGCAGAATTGGAGCTCCATTTTATTGTGTTTCTGAGTAGCTATGATTTTGTCCTACCTCTTTTCCTACTTGCAAATGAAAGCATGTATTTTGGTACCAGGTTGGGAGGGAAGGAGTATTAATTTACCTAACCGCCTTCCTATGACTAAAGAAAATGGCTATAATGAAAGCAATTCTAGGATTAGTTTCCTACAACTGATGAGAGTATAGTAATATGAGTCAATCACACTGTCAAATTGGTTGAAGTTTATTATATCTCTGCCCACTACTTAGTAAGATAAAAGAACGAGTCTTTCTCTAGACATAACCTTCATTCTTTCAAATCTATAGATCTCCAGTTTCTTGCCTGCTTTCACCAGCATCATTATACATTAACATTTTTAAATTACATGGAAGGATTTGGGTGCAGTTTCTGTCAGTGACTGTTTTCTGTTCTTCTGTATTTGTTTCTTTCAAGGTTGTTTTTCCTTTTCTCGTTCCCATGCCACACAAAGAAACATCTTGCACTCTAAGCTGTCCTGAGTATATAAACACATCTGTGCTCTCTGCTATTTTCCCCCCTTCTTTTCGGAGAACATAAAGACTACCTTACTGTTTTAAATGCACTTCTGGTCTAGCCCCAAACTGTTTCTGGTATTTGCCAGCGAACAATGCTTCAAATACGACTTGATCGTCCCAGTGTTACACTCTTCTCAATCAGCAGTTTGAGCTTTATTGAGCTGGAGGTGGCTTCTGGACCATTATACTTTCATAGCTACCTATGAGCTTACACTCATAATTTGCGTAATCCCAGTTTGAATCCGTGTCTACTTTTGGCATCCATGACATCCTGTGGCAGTAACTTTCATAATTTCATTATACATTATGTGGAAATAGTACTTCCTTTTGTTTATCTTAAGCCTTCTCTCTGCTAATTTCGTTAGTTGCTGCCTAATTCTAGTTTTCTGAGGTGTTCCCCAGATGATTAATTATTTGATAAAATATTTGTGAATTGATAACTTTAATTTTTTGTCTTCTGTTTTGACAAGTTCTAATCTTTTGTGTCTCTTGGTATTTCTAGTTATCCTGTCTTTTCTAGGTCTATTTTTGAGAGCTGATAATTGGAACAGCACATACAATTTAAGATGCAAGAACCCTACAATTTATGCTGCTATGATCTCTCTGACTGACTCCTGATACTGTTTGTCTTTTTAACTGTCACTGATGACTGAAGTTATATCAGAGGACTAGCCACAAAAATGTAAAGAACTTTCCTGTGTGGCAATATTAGAATGGATCCTATCATTGTATACATATTCAGTTAGGGTATGAACATTTTCTGGTGAATAACTTTGCACTTTCTATCTTTGAAATTCTTCTGAGGTTGTACTGTGAACCGATTTTTATCCTGTACATGTCCTTAAATTTAGGTCATAGATCATAGATCTAAATTTAACATCTGTCTTGGTTAACTTTCTATCATCTGCATATTCTTGAAAGGACTGCTTTTATTAAGACAGGAATAATACTCTTTTTGAACATGCTGTCATGGTGTTTAGATTTCACATAGTTCTTCCTGTGTGAATGAGAGCTGGCTTGGAAGCTGTTCATCAACAGCAGAAAGATCGGCTGGCTGCTTTAAAGCCATTGAGCTAATATTTTATTTTAAGGAACTTAAAGGCTGCTTTAAGGAAGCAGTGGAAGCGGTATATTTTTTGATACTAACACGTGGTGTACCGTTGTTCTCTGTTTCAAATGAAATTATGTTCAAGCCGTGTTTGCTATTTTGGAAGAGTGTTACCAGCAGTTGATATGAAGAGTACTAAAAGCGGTCTCCTCTGTCCCCACAAGAGAATCAAACTGAAGCTGGCTCTTCATAAAGATTTTTTATTTCTGCTTCTGGATTTTTCCTCCCACACTTGTCCTAGCTATTCTGCCAAAGGTCTACTTTGTTCAATTTATTCACATCTACCCTGTGTGAATTTAAAAAGTAACACTTGCCTTGCAGTGTTGCATATTTGTATTAATACACATGCAAAAAAAAAAAAAAAAAAAAAGAAAGAAAAAAGAAAAAAAAAGAAAAGAAAAAAAAAGAAAAAATGATTTTCACCTTCTGTAAGATAGCCTGGGTGGATTTGGGGTAGGACTTGATTGCCTGAGAGCGTACATCTAGAGTGTGATGCCCCAGGGAGGCACGGAGCCGTCAAATATACAGGACCCATGAGCAACCGCTGCCTTTCTGGAAGCAGCAGCAGGAGTCTGCAGAGAAGAACTAACTCATCTCTGCATTTAGACGACCAAATTCTGTATGGTGTATATTTGACTTTGAGGCTTAGAGGGACATGAATCTTTCATTTCCAACTAGCACTGTGATAGCATTTGTAGCTCGAATCGAGGTATTGGCATGGCAGCACTGTGCAGTATCAGATACCTACTAGCCTGGGCATATGAAGGGCTTCCAATTATATGTGAAAAGTAAAATTTTTAATAGAACAAAAGATGTCTAGAAATAAAAGTGGTAGAGCACCTATCCCATCCAAGTTTCTTTGATTACTTTTGCTATGGTTTTGATCTATGATTTCACTTGACTATTCAAAATAATAGACATAATTCTCTTTTGCACCAGTATTAATGAATCAGTAATGAAAAGGAGATCCATCAAGGTTAACAACTAAGTGTTTTCCTGTGCAAGTGGAGGCTGTGAAAATAGGAAGCTTGTGAGTGATAGCATTATTGGGGGCTGCCTGTAGTAAGCCAATTATTTAGACTTTATTCAGTGAGGTTGTAAGCCTGAGCGTTCTGCTTCTTGCTTGTGCCACTTTAGTGTAATCTTTGATCCTGATGTCCTTTTTAGGCCCATTTGAACCTATCTAGATTGACTGAGAGTAGAACTTCTCTGATTTTTTTTTTTTTTTTAAGTGTGCATTGTTTACCCCTCCAGTAAACAGTATTTCCTGTTCTAGTCAAAGAAAGTACAGTTCTGGACTGTAGTAGGCTTTGGTATAGAAGGATTTTGCCTAGATAGAATAAATTATTTATTTTACTCTAACTGGTATTGGTAGAGTATAAATTTTTTCATCACTTTATGCAGAACAAGTAATAGCTCTGTGGTAAAATAATGTTTGAAGTCTACATCATGTGTTCCAAAAACTTTGCTTTGTGGATAAATTTGTAGAGTGCTATCTGTTGCTGATTTTTTTTTCGTGTTGCTTTTTATATCAAAGTTGCTGAAAGCAAGGAAATGGATATTGTTTTTCTTACTGAATTTATAGCACCCAGAAGTGTGTAAAGTATGTCACACTGTGAGTATAGGTACTGCTTACCTGCCCAAGGAGCTTTAGATTTTGTCTTCATTTAAAAATTTCCAGTTGCGACAATGTAGTTCTGCCTGTGTAATTACAGCTCTGTGTGTGTAGTCTAAGGACTGCAGCAAGACTAGAGTTGCACTGAAAAGCAGCCTCTTTTCTGCAACTTGGTAAAGATTCTGCGAATCTGCTGTGTTCATGAGAAAGATCATTTTCAGTTGTTCCATTGTCCCATTCTTAGAACTATCTTTATCTGCTTTTCCCTTTTCCTGCTTTAGAGCATACTGCTCTCTGGTATAAGTAAATGCTCCTACACAAAACAAAGGCACCAAGTAAATTAAAGTCTAGCACTGCAGTAAGCATAGGATCAAGTGTTTGTGCAGGTAAGGTGCGATTTGACGTATTTCTGAAAGACTAGGGAGTATTATTACACTTGGGAGCATTTTTGACACCATCTCTGGAAGAGGCCACATATGAGCTGCTGCAGTACACCACCTTTTCAGCACTTCACTTGCTGGAAGATATATTTGGCATCCTCTACAAAACCAGCAGACTTACCTGCTTGAAGCAGAAGTTGTTTCAGGAGGGAAAGTCCCAGCAACTGACTTGCCTGTTGTTATTTCTAATTGATCCTACCTTTCTAAGTAAGGTTTTAGTTCATGAAGCATGGAATGTCTTTACATTGATCCACGTTTTAGACAGAGATGTGGGAATGAGAGTGTGAAGGTGCAGATTTGTCACCATGACTTGCCACATGTCAGCAGAAACTGATTTGTTCTATTTTGTCCCTCCAGTGTCTCTGACTTCTTCAGTGCTGAGCTGCTGAATGTGTTCCCCTTTTCAGTTTTGCTATATAAAAATTTTAGCAAGGAAGATGGATGCCTCATAGCAGTGTCTTGGTCTGTAGTTAAGATTTCTTGACAAACAAGCCAATGCAAAATTTTGTCAGAAGCACTGAGGGCATCGTGAACATGATTCTGAGAAATCGTTTGTCTACTACTGGGATCTGTGTTCTTTTCCCATCTTTTGTTACAGAAGTAAATTCTGATTATTATTATTTTTGGTGAATAAGTTGGATAATTCTAAAGTGTTGACAGTTCCCATCTTGATAACTGACTTATTTTATGAACCTTAAATTGTTGTTCCTGCATACTAAGAATCCTTCAAGTTTAAGATTTCTGTGTAATTTAACCATACTTTTGACTCTATTAAAGACAGTATTTAAGACCAACATACATGTTTATTTTTAAAAGGATTGTGCTTAATGACATTTAAATTCTTTAGTAAGAGGTATTGTGAAAATGAGATAAGAGAAAAATGCATTGCTTCTATTTGCTTTGCAAGCTCTTCTTATGTTATTGATTTGTTTGTCTGCATTTTCTTCTTTTCTAGAGTTCTAGAATGCCAAGGCCTGCCCATTGTGAATGGGCAATGCGATCCCTATGCCACAGTTACCTTAGCAGGACCCTCCAGGCAAGTATTACAAATACAAGAACATTTTATAACAATGATTTGTTTCCTTCATCATTAGAAACCTGCCTTTTCAGATGGACAGAGAGTTTGAATACCACTAAAATACCTAAGTGTTCATGTGTTCTGCATGTATGAACAAGTAAATTAGACTAGAACAAGTAATTTGAGGCTTATTTCAATTTTGATTTGTGTAAAGGTCTGAATAATTTTTTAATAATTTGAGTATCTTAGAGTATTTAATTTTGTTGAGGTTTAATTTGTGCAACTTCTCATGTAGCAATCGGAGGCTAGTTTTTAACCAAATTTATTGCCCAATTTTTGGCAAGTGGGGAGGCTCAATATATCAACATATTGCAGAATATGTGCAACTGTATGTGAATATTTTGGAATCTTTTCACTTTCAAGGTGTGGCAAATTAATGTATATCTAGAAAGCTGTAGGTGACTCAGTCCTCTAATTTGAACTATGCAGACATAATACCAGGATAAAACTCTGGGAAGAGGTTAAATAATTAGATGATACGATATATTTACACAGTACTATTTAGTTTAGATTTGGGATTAAACTTTCATATTTTGTTACAAAATTTCATATGCTGTTGAATATCACTATTTCGGTTTTGCTGATCTGGAGAGTCATTCTGTATGTCTGTGCCCTGTTAGGAATAAAATGGCTGTGCTATGGCTGCAGAAAATCACATTTATAGCGTAGATGAATCAGTATTTTACAACACTTTAAATAAAGTACTATAAATAAGACTCATTCCTGACAAATACTTGACCTGTCTACAGAGGAGTCTTTGAGACTGATCTGTAGCCTTCATCTTTTCTGGGTGTGTTATGTCTTATCCCTCAAAATGAGCTGCATATTTCACTTGTATGCTTTGATGTTTTAATCATATAACTTGTTTCAGATGGTATATAGATGGATATTGCTGGCACTGTCAGGAGGTTTTTTGACTAACTAATGTATCCTTGAATGTCCAAATCTACCTCTCCTTGTCTGCTCCCCCCAAGTCCTAATAATGTATAACTCCTGATAACACAGAACAGTTTGTCTCATTTCAAAACATAGAGCATAGCTCCATCCTCTTCCTATCTTTTCTTTTTTTTTTTTTTTTTTTTTTTTTGGGGGGGGGGTGTGGGGGGGCTTACCTCCCATCTTCAGTTAGCGGCATGCAGCTTATTCCCATCCACTGCTTTGTTACTGCCTGGTAGCTGTGCTCGCTTTAATCATCTCCCGTTCTACATCCTACTTCCCAGTCCCTTCCCTGATGGGCTTATCAGTAAAGAGGTTGATTGGCAAGCCTGGCTGATGAGATGGGGTAGGCAGTCAGCCCTGTGTCCTAGAGGCGATTATCTCTCAGCTCCTCCTAGGAATAGTGAGATATTTTAATCTCTAAATCATTCTCCTCTCTGGATCTTTCAATGCCTCTCCTCCTGGAGCAGGAAAGCTGCTTTATGCTATTGCATTTTATGCAATGCCAAGCATAAAAATGCCAACAGATGTGCTGTTGTTTATTGTGTAATTTGTACTTACAGAGCCTAGAGACTTCTCAACCAGAACTCATTCAGCACCTGTATTATAGATGTGAAAGCAGCGTATGCTGGTGGACTGGCTCATTCAATTCATACAGGAAGGCTTTAGCAGCACGGGGAATTAAACCTAGCTTTGCTTAGGCACTGTAAGAGAACACGTAGAATTGTCTGGTCAATATACCTAGTTAAAGGCAATATAAGCAGCTCTGCTGCATGAGAAATGAGGGATAAATTCTGAGATGAAATGATTAGTAGGTCAGGTTTCATCGTAGTTGTTGCATCTTTCCATCTGTGTCTGTTTTATCTATACCCTCTTATTACTGCTGAGCTGAAGAGGAAATTGAATGACACAAGAAGTTATAGAGCTTTTCAATTGTAGGTAACTAGGGCAAATCAAGCATTAGGTTCATAATGTTTGGAAATCATCAAACAGCTGTTTGGCTGGCCTATGTGAAATGCATTGACTGGCTTTAGCTCAATACCAAGCAGTTAGTATTAGTCTGTATTCTAAAATGCAGACGTAGGAGGAAGATACCGTCTACAGAGAATGCGTGGGCAGCACTGAACTTTGGCAGGCCTATTACCCTGTGAGAGATTTGAGGGAGGTCTGCCAATAACAGTATAAATTGAAGACTTCTGCCTAGAACCTCTCTCAATTCAACAGCGTAATGTTTACTAGGAGCTGTTGGGGCTGCAGGGAAAAGGGTAAAAGGAATAGAGGTATATGATAGAGCAGTAAAAATATGACTTTCTGATCTTATAAAAAGTAGAGCTTAAAAAAATGTTTGAAGTGCTCATGTGCTAAACTGTTTCTTTGAACAACCTCTTCATTCTTACAGAGTAAATTATTCATTATTATTTATTATTTAACACCATTGAAAAGCATTCATTAATTCCTCATGCCAAGATTACAAAAAAATAAAATACGGAAATATGTGTATCAGCCCTCATCCATCTCCTGTGCTTTTAGGGTGTGAGAACTCCTTGAGTCACATGACAATTGAAAATGTCCCCCAAATACTGCTGCTCAAAGCCATATTCCTGCAAGTTGCTTTGTACACATACGAGACTGCCGGAGGGAGCAAGTGACAGAATCAGGGTTCAAGGGTGCCAGTTTAAGAGTGGGTAACAAACTACAATTACTTACACAGCAACACAGTGAATCGCGCTCTCAAATTTGTGTGAGCACATGTGCCTTGCTGTCCTAGAGCCACATGGCACTCCAGTTCTTTCAAATAAATCAAATGTTTGACTATTTCATTGTTCCTCAGTGACTCTGTTCTAGGATCACACTTCTGCTAATGTTGTTTCTTACACTTTTTTTTTCTTTCTTTAATTCAGATCAGAAGCCAAAAAGACTAAAGTTAAAAAGAAGACCAACAATCCACATTTTGATGAAGTGTTTTATTTTGAGGTTGGTATTTCAAAGGAATGGGTGACAAGCTGAAATACTACACTGTAGATAGTTGGCACAACAGGCTGCCCCATGTTGTGCCAGCTGTCTTCTTTGAAGGCTGTTTCAAAGCATAGTGCAGAGCACAGAAGTATCCAGATTCAGACTAGCTGTCTGCTGAGGCAGCAATATATTGCTTCAGCCCAGGTGCCCAAAGGAAAAGCTTCCAGCCACTTCTCCTGAGCAGCAAGCTTTTCGTTCCCCTATAACTCAGCCCAGGCAGTTTTGAGAAAGGATAGATAAAGAGTAGGATTTCTAATTATTATTACTTTTTATTACATTTTATTTATTTATTTAGCTTATGTGGTTCTTTCTAGCCTGTGTTTTTTCTAGCCTACCTTCCCTATTCAGTGGAAGGAAGGTTGTCTCATAGGAATATTAAAACATTGAAAACAGCAGAAAGAAAGCATATTTAAAACTGGATGTTTTAGCTGTTACCATTCTGCTGCAATACCAGTGCCTTTTCTCCAAGCGGGTGAAGCCTCTGCAACTGTATTTAACGTAGAACAGGTCCTGTTCCCATGAAGCGTAACTCAAAGTTCTCCCCCCTTTTTTTTTTCCCTAGATCTGAGCGTATTTGTGTGTGTATGTATGTTTATAGCTTTATAGCTTGGATACCTCTTGAAACTTTTCATTCTGTCTTATAAAGTATCTGCATCTTTCTCTTGGACATTTTATTCCTGGTCTACATTTTATGGGTCTAATTAAATAGATATTTCAAAAACATGCTCACATCTGCAGTAGAAATTGTTACCTGTGTAGGAATGGCACTTAGGGATGTGTTTTCTAGAGTAAATTCAGAAGCATGTTCAGCCATAGCAGGAAGGAGTCAGGGATAGAAGAGCTGTGCAGCCATACAAGTGCTACTGCATCATGCTGATCTGAAATGCACATATCATTCTGGCCTGTGCCAGTGAGGGAACTTACTGCTTTCTCCCTCCACCCTCTATGAACTACCATCTTTATCTAGAAACTGGACAGTTATACCAAAATGTAAAGTCAGTCATACCAGCAGAAATGTGCTCATATTGGTGTAATATATTTGTGTTTGAGGAACAGACAAGCTCTTTATTGGCAGAAGCTCTTTCTTCTTTCTACCCTAAGTGGTGGAAGCACTGAAGGTTGGCTGGGATAACCTTTTAGGGTAATCTTTGCTGTGGTAATCCAGCAAATCTTTCTAAAGTATAGCTTCACTGCAAATTTAACTATAGCTGGTGACGAACCTCTCTCCCTGCCTGACTCCATGAGCCCGCAGCCCCACTGGTGCTGCGTAGGCATGGCTGGCTGGCAGGGCAGAGATCTCGCAGCTCTGAGTAGTGAACCTGCACTGAGGTGCGCTGTGTGTTCACCCAGGGCTGCCCAGGATATCAGCTTCTCACCTGGCCCAAAGCTGCTGCCTTTGGCAGTGACACATGAATGATGCTGTATGTAAATAAGCTAAAATGGGTTTCCTTGTTCCTAACATAGGCAGTTCTAGAGACATCTAACTGCGAGAACTTTTTAACGAGAATGTAATCCAGGAATTCAGTCTGCAAACCACAAAGCTTCACCTGTTTGATTCCTCTGCCCTCTGTGCCTTGCAGAAACAGAACAAACAAATTCAGCACTGAACTTGGCAGCTGATGGAGATTGAGAGGAAGAATGAGGGAAAAGGGAAGCACCTGCTAGCTGGAATTATGAAAGGGAGCTGGAGGCTTATTTAGCTTGCCTTTTTGGTAAAAGTCAGGTTGCATGCAAGGATCAGCAGAAGCAAAACCTGAGCTCAAACCTATGCCGCAGCTGTTCTGCTAAATCAGAGTAAAAGGTTTACTGTGTGGTAAGAACAGAGCTGGGGCCATGCCTGAATCAGCAGGAACTCTGCTGCAAAAACATACCCCCAGTGCAGACAGAGTCATCATAGATTTATGTCATTTTTTGGAGAGTGGTTAGTACATACCTAACTAAATGTCTCCAGGGACCAAAGTTCAGGAGAACTGCTATGACTGGGAAATATATTTGGTAATGAGACATGAGCAGCCTTGTAGCTGATGCAAGCTAACAGAGTGCTCTGATTCCTGTAGAGCTACACAGATTCATGCTGTTGACAGAGGTGTCATTTGCCAATTCCAAACAGCTTCCTCAACTTTCCTGCAGTCTGCAAGCCCAGTGACTGTCCATGGATCCAAGCAGGAAGCAGCTCTGTAAAAGTCAGTGAATAGATACTTTCCTTTCATAGATTTAGTTTTCTAAGCGGAAAATAGCTCTTCATTGCTGTGAAATCTAAGTGCTTATTAAAAGGGTGGAACAAGTGAAACTTGCACCTGAGGTATGGGGACCATTTCTACCACTATCCAGCTGTAGCGCTGCAAAGGGACTCAGAAGTCTATATGCAGCTACAGGAAAATTCCCCCCTCATGGGAACTGAGGAAGGTACGTGCTGAGGACCCCTTTGCAAACCCACGTGTGCTGAAAAAGTTTTGAGCAGCTGGTAAGTTTCTTGAGAGCTTTGCATGAATAAAAGGAGCAACAGAGCTGAGCTGTGCCCTCTTAGCTATCATATACCATTTTACAACAATTTCAGCACTGTGGGCTAGGAATTTCCTAATATTCAATCCTGTCCTTGTACCGGTAAACTTCATACAACTATCTTTTTAGAAATACAGTTCTTGAGCATTTAAACTAATCTGCATGCTGAGCAGGCTTGCAGATAATAGAGGCCTTATACATGCAGACTCCAGCAAAGCTCCTCAGAAAAATGTTTACTAGACAGGTTGTGTTGTAACTTACACCTGTGCTGGAACCTTTTGACCACTCATGTTACAGCTAATAAAAAAATATGTAAGATAACTTCCTTATTCAAAATTACACTATTAGCTTTGCAGTAGTAGAAAATAAGCCATTTTCAGTTATGTAGGATCATTTCTTCAAGCCACAATGAAGACTGTTTCAAGGTAGGGTAAGGAAATTTATGCTGAACTCCTGAAGTGATATGATGTATTTAAATCACCATACTCTTGGGCTTACAGGTGCATTTGAATCAATTATAGACTGAAGGGTTTGGTCTCCACTGCTGCCTAGTACCTTTTAGGTGTTAGGTATCACCTCAAAAATAGCCTTGTTTTTGTGAACAAAAACTATATTCAGCATCACATGCTGAGGATGATACTCCTCTGGTTCCTCTCTTACAGTGCAGCTAAATCTTTGCCTCTCTTCTTTGTACCATCTGGTGTACAATGTAAAACTAAAAAGCTAAGTTTACAATAGAAGCCACTTTCCATGAGTAGGAAGTATTAAGCCACGAAAGTATTTTAAAGCTACAATAAAGTTGCACTTGTATGTGCAACCAAGAGCCAAACCCACATGTTATATATGCTTGCATTTGATCAGTTTCTGCTGTGGTTTCAGCTGGGTGGGGTAACTTTTTTCTCAGGTTTCTGACACACTAGTCAAAAATACAGCCATCAAAGTCTTTTTTTTCTTCTTATCATGCTAGAAAACAAATTTTAAGAAATGTTTGCATAAAAACTTTCTCTTCTCTGCTCTACACTTGCAGCTATCTTTCCATGTCTTTCTACCTATGCTTTGCTGTTTATCAATGTGGCAAATGTTTGGTGAGAAAAGCTGATCTGTGGAGCTGATTCTGTATTCTGATATGCATAACAGTCTAGCTTCTCCTGGAAAATCAATCTGCTTGGTATTTTTATGTGGATATGATTAACTGACATCCAAGATAGCAGAACAGGCAGAACTTCCCAGTTTTAATTAACTGCAAAATGTTTTTTGGGGGGAGGAGGGAGGAGTTGTTTGGTTGTTTTTGTTTTATTCTCTTCAGAGTTCCTCAGGGCATCTGTTGTAAGACTATTTCAAACCACTTAATTAATTTACTTTTTCTTTTAGAATTTATCTATGGAAAAAAAGGAAGTATTCCTTCACACAACTTTTTCTTTTCAATGTAAACTGAAAGTACCATAGTAATATGAAAAATTCCCCTTTTCTGGTTAAAGAAAGTCTGGTGTATGATGTAGTTACTCTTTGATATGATTATGTAACTACTTCTGAGTAGTGAGGAATCTGTTTAGTCAACAGGTTTATTCACATGCATAAAGGTTTTCAGAATCAGGACTAAAGTTCACAGAATCACGGAATGGTTGAGGTTGGAAGGGACCTCTGGAGATCATCTAGTCCAACTGCCCTGCTAAAGCAGAGTCGCCTAGAGCACGTGGCACAGGACTGTGTCCAGGCAGGTTTTGTGTAACTCCAAGGAAGAAGATTCCACAACCTCTCTGGGCAGCTTGTGCCAGTGTTACCTCACAGTAAAAAAGCTCTTCCTTATATTCCTGTGTTTCAGTTTGTGCCCATTGCCTCATGTCCTGTCACTTGGCACCACTGAAAAGAGTCCAACCCTATCCTCTTACTGCTGATAGTCAAAGATTGCAATCTGTCAGAGCATTGCACAAGTAACAGAGAAATTCTTTTGTATCAGATTAATTTGTTAAAGATTCCTCCTTTTCACTAGGTTACAAGACCCAGTAGCTACAACAAGAAATCTCATTTTGATATTGAAGATGTTGATGAAGTTGACAAAATGGAGATCAGGTAATATTAAAAAAAAAAAAAACTTCATACAAATTAACTTTTCTTCCAAAGTTGTGTAACTTTATAGTACAGTGAGTTTTCCAAGTGGCAAGCATGGTTTTACTTCTGATAAATCAAGATGAGTCTTTGTCGCTGTGTCTGTACGTGCCTTTATCTCCACAGTCCTGTAGATCATGTCTGAATGTACATAATAGTTCCACTGTGGGAGAGATCCTGATTATTTTCCTTGATATTATGTGTAAGTTACTAATATGCTGTTGTTGTTAAGTGTACTCTTTTATTTGTAGGTTCATCTTTCATTCCTCCCTCAGTTCCCAAAGAGAGTCTAGAAGTTATAGGATGCTCTCAGTTTGAACAATCTGTTTTCTTTTGTCCCTTCATTTTAGCAACCCAGATGGAGGTCCTCTTTCCCTGATAGGAAACTCTTGAGATCAGAGTTTCTTGGTGGCCAAGGCAGTTTCTCTTTCTTTTTGCCTGCCAGAATTTAACTCCTTCTTGCAAGGCTGGGTATGATAAAATGCACAGGAAAGAAGCAGCTCTAATTTCAAAAACAAAGCAAACACCCCCCCCCCCCACACACACACACACAGTTATTACTATTTTAAAACTTGCTGGGGCCTGTCAATAGTGTCTGTTGGGACAGGTGAATAGAAGGAGCAAAACTTGGAAGTATTGCATGCATGATACCATCATATGTGTTGAAACTTAGAGATCTGGGCCATCTGGTGAGCTGGATGCACCGCAGCTGAAGACTGTTGTGTCTGTATCAAGAAGTGTGATATTTCCCTCCTCCGGTCTGCTAAGATTTGGAGGAACGAAAGTTGAAGGAGAACAGTTGCCACACTCTCCACCTCCTTCTGTGTGTATGTTCCTTCTGGAGAGGCAGTAAGGGCTTATTTCTCAAAATATTTCTCTTGTCCCTTCAGAAGCAAAACTGGCAGTAAGGGAAAGAGAGGGGACCAGACAGAGAAGACAATACTTATCCTAGTGAGCAAGATGCATTTATGTTAGTGAATGAATGGATGCAGTCTGCCATATTATTCTCTACTTAGACTGACTCTCAGCAACTGGTTCAGGTAGCCTGTTACTGTAGTATCACAGCTGTGCATGACCATTACTAGATTTATCTTTGCCAGGGCTCTGCGAGACAGGAAAGTAAAACTATTCCTATTTGAGAGATACAATAAACTGAGAGTGTCTGCATTAGGCAGTGCAAAGGTAGCTAGTTTAAGGGCAACCTGCGACTAATTTCGTAAGAGAGCTAGAAATCTCAGGCTCAGTGCCATGCTGATTTGGCTGTATTAGTATGAGGATCACACCAGATGACCTAGCACCAGACTAGTATTTCTGCATGATGTAGGCAGGTAGTAAACAACATGTTCCGTGTTCCATAGGATATATATTGGAGCATGCAATTGAACAACATCTTGAGATTCCAAATCCACTGTTGTAGACTGGAATGCCGCTATTTTTAATGAATTGCCTATTGCAAAGGTGATGTTAGATGTTCACTGAATCAGCTGTCCTGGAACTGACACCTGCACTTGAATATTTCACACTTTTAAAATGCTGTTTTGGGCAGCCCATGGATAAAGTTATGGCTTTGGTAGAATTCAGGACATGTTTTCAGACCTACCTTTGTAAGCATGCTGTCCAGGCATAAACTGACTTTAAATGAAAGCTAGGATTCTTTGTTGGCTGCTTGACTCCTGGAGGGGGACCCTTGGCATTGATGGACAGGATTTACACATTGCTTAATATTTCAGTCTATTCTTATTTTGGACTGCTGGAACTGAATAGAATTATACAGTGGTTTTGGTTTTCTTAGTAAGTGATTTCTGGACAAATGACTGGCTGCAATGATAATGTGCAGGTAACTGAGCTTGAAAAAAAAGAGTAT
This sequence comes from Rhea pennata, assembly GCF_028389875.1. Classification (NCBI taxonomy): domain Eukaryota; kingdom Metazoa; phylum Chordata; class Aves; order Rheiformes; family Rheidae; genus Rhea; species Rhea pennata. The sequence goes on from NC_084663.1 coordinate 151,880,878, forward strand.
GGTAAAGAGTTTGTGAAGAGACATACAGAACAGTTGGGAAAAAGATTAAGCACTTAATAATGGAAAGCAGTTTTAGTTGAGCAAACTTTGTTCAGAGATTTTTGTCCCAAAAAGGACAGTGGGTTTTTTTGTTTCCATCCTGGATTCCCCTTCCACCCCCGCTCACTTCCTTGAGTGACCCTGTTCAGTCAGGGCTAGATTGCCCCCATGCCCTCTGGATGGCTCATGCAATTTGTTTTTCTTTTTTGGTTTTTGTGTTTTTTTTTTTTTTACTCCTGAGAAGAATATCATTCCACAGGGTATGGAGCAGTCTTAATCTCTCATGGCTTTTTCTCTAAAGCAATGAAAGGTTTTTGTCTTTGAGTGGGTGTAGGAAGTTGCAGGCAGGGCATATCAGTGCTTTGGGACCAGATGTTCTGGGGAAATCCATTGTCTCTCCTCCGCCTCTCTGCTTGCTTGCTTCTTTCTGTGGCTAAAGGGACATTAACTTAGCAGTGAAGACTCTTGTTATACTTGGTTTCAGCCTGGCCATTTGTAAAGCTGCGCTTGACGTAATTTTGCTTTTTAAAAAGTTAAAAGACAGTAATCTTTCACTCTGAGGCATATTATGACACATTTTTTTATGCTGCCTTATCCTTCATACTCCAAGTGCACAAAACAATAGTTTCAACACTTTGCATGCCTGGCTTATTTACTGTGTAGTGTGAGGTCTTGAGTTGCTAGCTCCACTCCTACAGATTGTTTGTACTGATTTTTATCTATAACTTGATTTCATATGGGAGCATTCTCTTTGGAAGTGTGTAAGGCTGTGTATGTTTGAATCTGTTGTTGCTAGTGAGTGTCTTGACAGAATTTGGCTAAGCTATAAACCATTCGCCTATAAATACTTGGTAAACTGTTTGACCACATATAAATAAGTTTCTCAAGATTCATCCTCTCCTGAAGCTGCTTTGAGTCACGTGAATTAGAGTTAGCAGGATAGTAGCTGACCAAATATGGAGAAAGGGTAGAGGAGGTAGAATTTGCATAGAAAATTTTTCCTTTTTTGGAAATCTTGCCCTACAAAAATACTGTCAAAATATCAGAGTTTGAAGAACTTAAAGCAGCAGACATGCAATATGAGCTGATGCTATGTCTAGCATATGAAATTTGATGCATGAGATGCTGTTGAGAGATAAGCCTCAGAGGATTTAAGAGATATCCTATGTGTTCATATAAGGTAGAACTAACCTTTATAGGGACTGTCAGCCTTCGTTCCTTGACAAGCCTGCTGTGAATTGCTTGAGACTAGGAAGGTGGCATAAATGTATCCATAACTGGATGACTTTGCACTTGATCTAAATTAAACTTACTGTTCTCTCAAAAATCCTCTTTATTTGAATGCCCTGTATGTGTGCATTCAGACTGTCACTTGATTAGTTGTGAAATTCTCAGCTGAGCTTGTTCTAAAATAAAAGTGCCTCTCAGAGGAAACTCCATCCTAGAGTTTGAAACATTAATGCTAAACATCATCATTTTTCTGCAGGTGCAAACCAGTACTACTACTTTGAATCTCGGCAGTTTGTTTTATACACCAAGGAGAGGAAGTATCATCTAGAGATACACACTAGAGCTTCCCAAATGTGAGGGACTGAGTGCTGTAATTTATGTAGGCTGCAGTCAGTACACAGGTGAACTATTATTATACAGAATGGTAGAACTGTCTTAAGGTTTCTGAAAATCTGTGCAGAACTAGTTTAGGTGCAGTAAAGTTTATTAGCCTGATACAGTAAACCTTCCTAGAACCAAAAACACCAGGAAAGACTGTGTAGACATTCACCCTAACTCTGTAAGGACTCCCACTTCTAATAATCCTAAATTAGACCCAGACTGAAATCTTTGTATTTTTTCCCTCCTGTTGGGGATTCCAAAGAGCCCACTGAATCTTTATCAATATGGATTGTGGAAAATTGGTTATACAGATGAGGGAAAGGTGGTCAGAGATTTTTCACTGATGTTTCATGGAGGTGAATTGTAAAGCTCCAGAAATCTGAGGTTGTCCCTGATGGCTTGGAAACCAGTCTAGTAGAGTTTTGGACCTTTCTGACTCGTGTTTGGGAGGGAGAGCCACAAAATTGAAAACAAAGTTGTTGATTTTTTTTTCTTTTATTATGACATGGTCATATTAATTATTTGTTTTATTACAGAGTTGATCTTTGGAATGCCAGTAACTTGAAATTTGGAGATGAGTTTCTAGGAGAACTAAGACTTCCTTTGAAATTTCTCCGACAGTCTAGTTCATACGAAGCATGGTATTTGACGTTTTTTTGGTAGTATAGGTGAAAGTATATGTTTGCTATGAAGTTCTAAGAATAACTATTACTATATAATAAAGTTTTTAAATGGATTTAACTTACATTTACTAAGATTATTTTGGTGTTTTTTTTTTTAAAAAAGAGCTAGATATAAGAACAGTAAGTTTTGATATATGATTGGAGATCTCAGTTTGCCTCTGTATATTGTTTGTGGGAGTTCTAATGCATTGACTTTTTACTATTATCTGCTGTAATTTAGCACCAGTGCTATAGTTTTCTTATTATATGGAATTTCATATCACAGCTACATAAATCTTTATAATCAGAATTCCCCATGTTACAATTGGTGCAAAATAAACTGGTAAACTTCATTTAAAAATCCTGATTCAGAACTCTCAAAAATTTAATAAATATATAAATATTGTGTATGTCTGTACATGTTATATATACTCATGTATAGCTTGAGATAGTGTTGTATTTCAAAATAAGCTTTCTGTCTTATTTTGCTTGTCAGGTATTTCCTGCAGCCCAGAGATAATGGTAACAAGTCACTGAAACCTGATGACCTTGGTTCCTTAAGGTTAAATGTGGTTTACACTGAGGACCATGTTTTCTCCTCAGACTATTACAGTCCACTTAGAGACCTCCTGCTAAAATCTGCAGATGTTGAGGTAATTTGCTTGTATTGCTTATTGTTTACCTGCTGATCATCCTCACAAAGTTCTCCTGAAATGTTTGTCAGTATCTACCTGGCACTATAGTTCTTCACCATAGACTTCACCTTCTTTCTTTTACCATTTGAGGGTCTTGTTAAGCTGTGCATATCCAGCATGTTTGTTTTCAGTCCTTGCAGAAAAGATCTTTATCTGCATGCAGTATGGTGGGTGAAGGCACACCCAGGAACAACAGTGGTTATGACAGCCACATATTCTGTGTGGTTTTTTAATTTTATATTTGAAAATACAAAGTGAACTTCAGTTTGAAATGGTTTTTCTTCACTGGAAATAAACAGGTTTACTTGCACAATAAAACAAACAAAAACCTGATCCTGAAATATCAGATGCTGGCCCATGTCTGCCATTATATATACTTTTAGCAGTTGTAACAGCACTGCTATTTTTTCAGTACAAGAACTGTGTTCTGTTATGATTGTGGCTTGAAAAGGAAAGTTTAGAGTTCTTCTTCAGTTGCTTCCCAGGCAGCAGTGATATTCAATGAAAAGATAGCTATTAAAAATGGGGAAAAAGAGACTGTATTGTAATAGTTTTTAAGTTGCTGCCCTCTTGTGAGCAAAACCTTCCACCAACAGAAAAATAGAAGGTAAGGTACAGCCATGTTATGTGCAGGCACATTTGGGTAATGGGCTGCTGCAAATGTTGCATGGTCTTCTGCATTAAGGAGCTGATGGGAAGGAAAGAAAATGATGCTTCTTCTAGAAAGACCTCTCAAAGTTTTTATTTATCTCCACTGTTCAGCCTGTTTCGGCATCAGCTGCACACATTTTGGGTGAAGTTTGCAGAGAAAAACAGGAAGCAGCCATACCTCTTGTCAGGCTTTTCTTACACTATGGCAGAATTGTGCCTTTCATAAGTGCCATTGCGAATGCCGAAGTGAAGAGAACTCAGTAAGTACCAACAAACCAATTGCTATTAAACTTACATTCTCAATGTTGGCTAGTTTTAGGATCTTGCACTCAGTTTCTAGAATTTCGTGTAATTTCAAAAGAAACTGTTGGTGTTGTTCCTGTTCCTCCCAGCTGAGTGACAGAGTATTTAAATTCATTCAGTGCTCTGAAGATCTATGAGTTGAAATCTTAGAGGACACCCCATAAGATTTTCCTCTGTCTACTTACAAGATTGTTGTTAGGTCTGAGAGCAGAGATTCTTACTGTGTTCTCAGTCTTGATTATATTTGGTAATTGTAAAAATCCTACATTCAGCTGTTCACATGAAAACATTTCAGCTTTATAGTGTGCTAATAACCCATCTAACACTAAGTGCTTCCTGAACTTGTTCGAAAACAAAAGGCAAGTTTCTTCCTAGGGATGAATTTTTAAGGCAAACTGAATTCCATCTTTCCAATTAGATGGCTGAAGAACAAAGATGGGATTGGATCTGGCAGTGGATGGCAGAAAGCGTAATCTTTTCTCTGGTCACTTCTATCTAAGTCTCTGCCTTGACTTACTGTCCTGTTGACATTTTTGCAGCATCAAGATCTAGCATTCAGGACAGGCAGGACTTGTTGCCATAAGCCTACATAGTCATGCTCTTGGCTGACAGCAGAGATAGCTGGGAGCTGAGGGGAGTGACAGATACTGACTCTAAAGTAAAAGCTTTCCTCAGTACAAAATAAAGTCTGTGTGTGGGTTGGCTTTTTTCATAGTGTCTAAGGGATAGACTGTTTTCCTTCCTGTAGGTAGGTGTATTTTTCTGTGCTGCAAGTTGGCTGAAGTATTCTGGTTAATGCAATGTGAGGAAATTTGCTGCTCTCTGGTCAGTCGTGTTCCTGTGATAAGACAGCAAGGGCTGTTTATGTGTTTTCAGGGCTGTCTGGCACTTCTAACAGGTAGGCAGCTTGTTTCTTTAAAAAACAAAATCGTGAATCCAGCAGAAGAACTAATCCTGTTCTTCACTGCTTGTAAATGAATACAGCTGTGGTACAGTATAAAAATCAGGAAAGATATGTTGTTACTGTATGTATGAGAGCAAGCAAAAGACTTGATGTCTAGATTTGAAATACTGTCTATGGGCACAGTTTTGATCATTTAGGTTTAGAAAGAATAGTTGATTATGTACCTATCTGCATAAATTAAACTGCTATACAGAGAGTTACAGGTACAAATTTAATATGAAATTGTTTGCATTCTCCAAATGCAGTAACAGAAAAACCCCACATCACAGTGCAGATAGCTGAAGCTTAGCAAGTGCTGTGTCCATGCATTGTAGTAGAGAAACTGTGTGCAAGTGGCCCTTGCAGAAAGAAGTAAGTGTCTCCACAGCATCCACAGGACTCTCAGTGCAGGACTGAGATCAGTGCCTTGTTGAAGGATATTATCATAGGACAGTGCTGCAGGTCACCTAGAAAAGATGGCTGTGCCATTGGAGCCAATGTTTTCATATCCCTCCTAACTTACAAATACTCATCTTGTGGTATAAGATAGTAGGTCACATGTGATGTAAACATGGAGCATGTAAAAGCAGGTGCGTTTTCGTCCATTTACATTGTAAAAACATTTGATCTGAGTCTGCATGTTGCCATGTATTTGGGTGGTGCACTGAGGCTTTTACACACTACCCTAATACAAAAAAAAAAAAAAAAAAGCCGCTACCAACATCTTTGGACTTGCTATACTGCTTTTCTGTTACAACCTGGGAGTGCACTAAATGCTACATAACTGCGTTTAGTGGCAGACTGGATTCAAAGGGATTTTTTTGTTTGTGTATTCAAAACCAGATTTCCATCACCTTTCACTGCTTCTTTTATTTCCGTATGTTAGCAGTTTCTTGCAAAGAGACTAAATTACAGAAAATTGTTCACTTTCAGAGATCCAAACACCATTTTCAGAGGGAACTCATTAACTTCCAAGTGTATTGATGAGACCATGAAACTGGCAGGGATGCATTATCTGCAAGTTACACTGAAGCCAATCATAGATGAGGTAAGAACAGTTTAGAGTGTTTGATAAAAATCACTGTAAAAGGCCTTTAGGGAACAGATGCTGTTTATTTCTTCACATTTTAAGATGACTTTGTAGGATTAATATGTAAGAGCCTGTTTCTGCATCGAAATCTGGTGTGTTAGTTTATCCACAGCTGAGCTACCACGTTCAGAAACAGTATTTAAGGAAATGGGAGGTTTGCATTTGTCTGAATGGATTTCTTCTGTTTTATTAAATATAACTTTTTTCCCTGAGAAATTAATAAATAAATTAAAAATGTGGATGAATAAAGAATATCCACCGCAGAAAACTGCCAGAGCCCTATAAGCAGTACATTGTCTCTAGTGGTTTTAAAACAATAAAATTATTCTTAGATAACAGTGTATATGATGCATGTGTTGTAGCAATGGTTTATTATCTATCTAGACCAGAGTGGTAGGGGTGCGGTTCTTTAGTGCAGTTATTAAGCAATACTTTCAGACCACAGATTTCCTTTAAATGATTTGACATTTTGTTCATCGGTTGTTTTAATACATTCATCGAGAAAAATTAAGTTTTGGAAGAATAAAGATACATTTTTAAATCAACTGTTTTGGCAAAGTAGGTCTTTTCGTTACCAGCCCTGCTTAAGAAGGCTTAACAAACAATTGTACATTTCAGTTAAAGGCTAAAGTAGAACAAATTAATGTTACTTTTTGGAAAAAATAAAAGATAATGGATAATTTAACTTTGACACTTTTTCCAAAGGAAAAACATATACATTATAAAGTTGAGTTCAGCTATTTACTCTAAATTTTTTACTAAAATTTCCCACTTAAAGGTAAACTAATGCGTTAATTGCTCAATATATTCTTTCTAGATCTGCCAGGTCCATAAACCTTGTGAAATTGATCCTGTGAAACTAAAAGATGGCGAAAACCTGGAAAATAACAGGGTATGCACTAGATTTTGAAGATACATGCTAGTATGAATAGAATTTTTTGTAACTGAGGTCCTCAGATGTTTCATGTTGCAAATAAAGTTGTCGTTCATTAGAATACTCTGGAAATGTTATTAATCACACAAAGTGTGTATTATTATTTCACGTGAGTTTCACATTAAGCTGTAAGGCGTAGTGCTGAAATATGATATCTGTAGAATTAAAAAAAAAAAAAAGCAAAACAGGGAAGACTAGAGCTTGCTGACAAATGACTGAATACTCAGTATAGTATTGGGAGCAAGGATAACTTAGCCTTGATAAGGCTCTGGTGGTGCCTAATGATGTTATAGAAAACAACACTATCAAAAGGATCAACATGCCATATCGCTGGATGTTTCCTTTTCACAGAAATAACACTTTCACTCTTGTACTTGAATAAGTCCATTTACCAAAGAGCCTATCACCGAGTGTGGGATTGTTTTGCAAGTGTATTATGTTGCAAGTAGGACTCTCATAATGTTGCCGTTATGCATAAAAACATGAATAGTCTCACTTTCCACAACAGAAAAAGACATTGATTTTGTCATGATCATTATATTTTTCAGGAAAACTTGAGGCAATATGTTGATCGCATTTTTACTGTAATTACAAAATCTGGTGTAAGCTGTCCCACAGTGATGTGCGATATTTTCTTTTCACTGAGAGAGTCAGCTGCTAAACGTTTTCAAGGTAAGTTGCAATGTATTGTTTTATCTCATATCTTTGGTATCCTTTAAATGTGCGTGTAGTCTACAGTTCTGTATGATCCATAAGGGATTTAGTAATTGAACAGCAGTTTATCTAAAATACAAATAAGGGTGCATATTAATGCCGTTTTTCTCTTTGACTATTTGTTCCACAAAGAACAGAACTTTTGGTGATTATATGAGATTTTTCTTAAACATCTTTCAAAGGAAAAAAACATTTAGAAAGAGCAGGGTAGAGGTATGTATTTGTGGTATCAACATTTACAAAATGTTCTTTTGCATAATCAGGGGGACACATATGATTCAAAAGTTTTTTGCTTGTTAGGAGAGAATTCATTTCAATCCCTCTTAGGTATATTGGCTCTGTGAGAAGCAGCAGCAACATAAAACAGCACTGATTAAAAACAAAACAAAAACAACAAAAAACAACCTAGGTATTTTCACTAAGGGAAGCAGATTAGAATAGGACTTTTCAGAGAGAGTAATACGAGTTCAGTTTTTTAACTAGTCATTTCACAAGAGAGAAACTTGAGCAGAATGCCATTGATTGTTTTTAAGAAGGATTAATGAAATGCTGAGCAGATTTTTTTTATATATATATATGTATATATGTATATAGGTGACCCAGATGTGAGATATACAGCTGTCAGCAGCTTTATTTTCCTGAGATTCTTTGCTCCTGCTATTCTTTCTCCAAACCTCTTTCAGCTTACACCACACCATCCAGTAAGTACTGTATCATTTTTTTCTGGCTATGTATGTAGTTCTGTCACCATAGTCTGTTTATCAAGATTCTTGCTTTAATTCTTTTAATAGCATTTAGGAGAAATAGCTTAGTTCACAGGTCTGCTATGCTTGTCTTGTATATGGAGTATATGTTGATGAACTGTGTGCATGAAGAACTTGAAAGGTATGGGAGGAATAGGGCATTTTACATTAAGATCAAATGAGCTGAAAGGTCTAAATTACTGTGCAGAAGATAGTTATTGCTTCCTTTTTTTTTTACTGCCTTGTGTTAATTCTGGATTGATTGTAAAAGCAATGCTTGGAGATGTTCTGCTCAAAACTTTAAGTAGTTGTTCTGACTAGGGGTAGGAAGGACTGAAACAATTTTCAAGATTGACTTATTTTCTCTGCTTTGTGTATGATTGTTCTTCAGAGAACCAAAGACAATAAGATAGCTATGCAACATGATGGTTTACAAGAGTCAAATGCCTTTAAAAGAAGCAAACTATACTATTTTATTTAGACTTTTTAAATTTCATGTTAATTTTCTGCAAGTGAAATAGGAAATAAAATTTATTTTCCTCTAGCCCATGTTTTAAATATCTAGTCCATATAATAGCACTTTTCTCTTTCCTAGGATCCTCAGACTTCTCGAACTTTGACACTTATCTCTAAGACTATTCAAACACTGGGCAGCTTATCAAAATCTAAATCTGTAAGTGTGACATTTTCATTTAAAGTTTTATTTTAAGAAAACATTTTTTTATGCTTTTATAATTCATTTAATTAAGCCTTTCATAAACCAGGTTTATGAAAAATGTGTATTTGTTGCTTTAATTATAAGCCTCATGTTCATGGGAGAAATAAACCTACCTTAATCTGAACTATGCTTTAATAAAGCAAAATTGTATGTACCACCATACTAGAAGAGTATTGCAGGACTTCTCATTCCATTCTTTTGGGAGAAAGGTAGCAATGAGGAAATTCAATGACATTCTCTGCTTGCCTCTGGTACATGGTAGCAGCTCTGCAGGACTTTTCAGATTGTCTGAGCATTTTAAAGTTTAACCTAGAAGACTTACCTACTGTGGGGAAGGGATATGCTTTTTGTACCAGTTCTGTTTTCTGCGAGGGAATGGCAATATTAGATCTGGATGCCCAGTCTCTGGACATTTGATTGAAATGAAACATTTAAATAGGCCACGAAACTGCAGTGTCCAGTGATAATTTCAGGTCACTGATGGTCTAGTTAGGATTCACAGAGCCAGATCACTGGTGTGATGGTCTAGTTAGGATTCATAGATCAGACTGTACTCCAAAGAAGAATCCTCCGAGACCATGGAATTCCTTATCTCTTCCTGGTTTTGTCAGCTTCTTTTAAAACTAAGATTAAAAATCTCTTTCAAACATTTAAAAATGTTTGAAATGCCTTCTGTTACCTTTTTGAAAGAAAATTTTGGATATTACTGAATGCAGGCTGAACAACATTGAAGTAGTTTTTGCTTCTTTTTCTTACGGCCAGAAAAAAAATCCTCTTACCTGTGATGGTTTGCCTCATGATCTACTGCTCTTAACAAGAATATTTTAGATATAAACTGTATTATGGTTTTGGTTTTGTATTTCAGGCCAGCTTCAAGGAATCCTACATGGCTACTTTTTATGACTATTTTAATGAGCAGAAATATGCAGATGCAGTAAAAAATGTAAGTAACGCATGCATGTGCTGAAAATCTTACTGTTTTGAACAGTAAGCCGAAGCTGATGTTCATAAGCTTAGACTGCATCGATAATGTTTGGAAAATCAGCAAATGTGTGCAAGAAAAATCAGACTCTGTATTCAAGAAACATGCATCTAATTGTACACGTGTCAGTATTAGAATCTTTTTGGATCTACTTTTATTTGATAATTACGTTACATCAACAAACTGCTGCTTAGATCTTGAGACTTGTGCATTTTAGGATGCTGTAGATCTGCAATGAAAACTGTCTAGTCCAAAAGGAAGTGAAAGATATGTGTAATAAAGGAGAAGCATAAAAAGAAGGGCTGGTCATCTGCAGTTTTTGCACTTAAGAGCATTTGTGCTATTTTTAGTGTAAAACCCAGGAAACCTCCCAGATTCCTCAAGCATTTGCCATACCCTTCTATTTAACTACTTTTACAGTATTTTCTTGTAGCATAGTACTATACAGGTGTTAAAGAAATTAATTTGATAGTGCTGTACTGTTTTTGTATCTCTTTTTTTTCTTTTTTCACCTTTTAGTTTTTAGATTTGATTTCATCATCGGGAAGGAGAGATCACAAGAGCATAGAGCAACCTATATTGCTTAAGGAAGGGTAAGTATGCCTTTGCAACAAAAACTTTTACTTATTACTTATGTACTTATTACCATTTTAAGACAGCTATCTATTTTTCCCCCCATTCCATCCATACATTCAGAGAAACATGTCAAAAAGTTTTTTGTATTGCTCTTTCTACTCTCTGCAGCTGCTATAGTTGATTTTAACATCATTTCATTTGATTTAAACATTTTAATTTTAGTATGTTCTGAAACATGTGGAGGAAATAGAAACTTGTGGAACTTAATTAGCACAGCTAAGGCAAAATAAACTTAAATCAATGTTGTGTTAAAATCAAGTTCAATTTTTATATTCCAGTGAACAAAAACTGTAAAATTTCAAATTCCACTGTGAATACAGATGCTGAATATGTTGATGAGGGCAAACCCTGCAAATGGAATTTGTTTTGCTGTTGCTGCCCTGTTAAAAAAAAAAAAAAAAAAAAAAATCCATATGTTAACCATTACCATGGCTGTTTGAGGAAATTTGTGTTAGGCTTGGAACGTTTCTGGTTTTAGTAGGGTTTTTTTTGTTTGTTTGTTTGTTTGTTTTTTGTTTTGTTTTTTAAAGTACTATATGCTAGTTCAGTTTTAGGGACAAACTTTTGACATTTTTTTTTCCTGTTTTAAAAAATGAATTGGTAAGATCACCTAAGTGCATTGTGGAAACAGCTTCTTTGGGCTGGGAGGAAGAAAGTGAAAATTCACATTCATCCTGTCAGAACTCAGTAAGCTGAAACCCTGCTGAAAGTAAGCTTTCATGGCAGTTGTAAGTCGTGGAAAAATGAGGTTTGCAGTTAGAACATGACTACCACTTCAGTTAGCCTCTGCAGTTCACTTTGCTTCTTTAATGAGGGTCTGTCCCGAAAAGCCACTTTGTCTATTTTAATTCTGTACATTTATCATTCTTTTGTTTTTGAAAATGAATGTATAGTTTGTAACATTTTTTTCCTCTAACTCTAAAACATGATTCTTTTTTCTGCCTCTGTCTTTCTTTTGCTCCTGTCTGATTTTTTTCTGTCTTTTCTTGCTCGGCCTGTGGCTGCTGTTGTAAGGACTCTTAAACTAACAGTAAAGAAAGTTGATGGTAATAGTTCATGCAGGTAAGATAGTAGGGACAGTTGGTGCTTTGCTATAGCTACCTGCCAGCAGCGTGTCCTTCCTTCACAGCAACAGACTTGTCTGATAACTTTGGGAAGGAAGTATTCTGTTTAGTAATCTTGAAATGCCTATGGAAAACCAGCAGAGATTATTTTGTTACCTATTTCTTGATGTTGACCGACTCCTCCTTTTTTTTCCCCCCTTAAAAAAAATGCTTACTGAAAGTAGAGAATCAAGAGCCTTTAGGTAAAAGATCCAAGAACTACTGAAATTTGCTTAATTTTCAGTGTACATATTTTGATGACCTCACTGCATGTGACTAAGAAGTTGCTATACGTTTTCTAGGCACTTAAGTAGCATTCAAGTAAATTGTTTTTGTTTTTTTCATTTCCTTTTCTTAATTTACCTTTTTTTCTATTAAAAGAGTATCTAGATGGAACGCTATAGCATATATGCTTTTGAGTGGATGTACCGTACCCAAGTTTAGTCACTGACACTTGTGCTGTGCTGGCATTCATCATGCCATTGCTGCTCTACAGCCTTCTGTCTGGCTCTTTCCAAAAGGAAGAGAACCAAAAGAAGTGCAATCCTGTTGTTCTCATGGGTGAAAGGGGCGTGCTGACACTTCCAACCAAAGCTAATGCAGATCCAAGCTTGGATCTACTATAAACACAAGAATAGAAAGTTTCTCCGTCCACTCAGCACTGAAATGCTGTTCATGTTTTTTTTCCTTTGTGTTTCTGACTGCTTGCTCCAAGTTTTTATACATTCCATGAATATCAAAAACAAAGAAATCCTTTAAATTGACTTTGAAAATCCTATGTGATTCTGGATACTTGTCACCGATCTTTGGGAAATAAAAGCACACTCTTCTCTTGGATAAATTGCTGAAGGTAGCCTTGGATCTTCAAAGCTTCCTGTTCTCATATCAAAAACAGATCTCTTCTGTGGATATCCAGTATCTGATACAACATATAATGTGTAATTTTAAACAGCTAGGAAGAATTTGATTAGAAATGTGCTCTCAGCTCTACAGTGTGGAGTGTGCATTTCTGAAAGGGAGAGGCTCTTTAGGATGGTTTCAGTTGTAAGTGACCTTCAAGTGTCTGCATGAGAAGGAAGAGAAACTAAAATGAAGAGCATATTGTCCACCAAAGGATATCTGCTCTTCTCTTGAAATTTGGCTAAACCTTACAACACAAAAGTTACCACTGACCTTGGGGCCCTGGCGAGGATCTGAGTCGTATGGTTTTATTAAATCTTTCTCAAGCCATCCAAGAACAGTGTCTGAGATAGTAACTGAGCTTCTCAAAAATGGTGTGTAACTAGTTTTAAAAGGATCTGTTGTTGCATACAGTGCTTGTCAGCCTTTTGCCCCCAGAACTTTACAGGCTAATGGGCAGCAGGCATCCATCAGCCCAACTGGTCACAAAATCATTAGTCTGAAGGAACTTCAGTTTCTGTTTTAGCTTTTAACTGCTGTTTGGTTGGATATAATGTAATTGTTCCCAAGTCTAGGTATCATAAGTGAGAAACAATATTGGTTGTTCCAAAAGTTGTAGGTCTGCAACTGAAAATCTTCAACTGAATCACTCGCTGTTCTCTGTATCGTGTGTGTGCTTTGTGTAATGTAGAGTGCTTTCCTACCTGCTTAAAAACTACTCTATAGTAAGTAGTTTTTAGTGGCTCTGTTAAACAATTTTGTGTTTTTCATGATAGCTAGGACAATGCGTAGAGTAGCTGTTGTCAACTCCCTACCACACATGCGCACATGGTTTTCATCCAAGGTGATGCTGAGCACTGTGAAGTCTTCAGGCTTTCCAAAGTCACAAATTAAACTTTTGGATTATTTAGTAGCTTGGAAGATGCTGGATGCGTCACAGTTCCTTGTAAGCCAGTTCAAGTTCAAAAATAACTGCGGATGACAGTTCATTACGTGATACCCCCAACACACACACATACACACACACACACACACACACACACACACACACACACACACACAGAAAAGGTTATGGCTTTCAACAATTAGGTTGTTTTCTACTGTTACTAAAAACATATATCCAGCTGTAGGATCAGTGTGCAATTGCAACTGAATTTGTGGAACATCCTGAGTTTTCCTAGAGCATGTGAGTGAATAAAGCATGTAAGGCACAGATTCCTTACTCCCAGCGACTTTACACCTGCCTCTTAATTATTAAAAACACTCCAAATCTTTTGAGCTCTCTCACAGCTGAAAATAATGGTAGAGTTAGATCAGCCTTAGGAGATCCATGCTAGCCATGCTCTGCCCTTTTCCTGCAGTAGGAGGAAATCCTCTAACTGAATTTGTAACTGAGGAAAGGGCAAACGTTGCTACAGTTTAGGTAACAATTAGAGTCTACATGTAGACCACAAGTCAGGCTATGTGTTTTACCCTATCTAGATTTGGAAAAAGGACAGGCTTAGCTAACAGACATGCTGAATCTGTCAAACCTTTTCTTTCCTTGTCAAGACAAAGCCTCAGTAGTTAGAAAACACTGCGTTTTCCCTCCTAAAGCTTTCCAAGTGCCATCACGTGTGTGTGTGTGTGTGTATATAAAATACTTGCTTATATGTGTGTGTGTGTATGTATATATATAAAAATAATGTTGATAGATTATCCAGGGTATTGGTGTAACAACTATCCTGTCTACTAGGTTCATGATCAAAAGAGCACAGGGAAGAAAACGATTTGGTATGAAAAACTTCAAGAAGAGATGGTTCCGCCTGACAAACCACGAGTTTACTTATCAGAAAAGCAAAGGTAACAAAGGCTTGCCTTTTTTTTTTTTTTATATATATATACATAAAAGTGGAGATTAAACATGAAGATTGTATAAGAACAGAACAATGAGGTCTAGATCTGTGACTGTAAAAGGCACGGTGCAGAGAAGTCCTGTCAGCCTGTATGTTCTTGCTAACATTTTAGTATATCTGTACTAATTATTAGAGAAGGTTCTTGGATAGCGCAGGACCATATTAATTGATGGACTGTTTGATTGTTTGTGTAGTATCAGTTATTAATAAAATCTGTAGGCATTACGGTCATTTAGCAGATTACCTGAGGAAACAAAACTCAGGAGCTTCAATACCTTACACTGGGGTTTAGATTTTACTGGGCATTGTCAAATGCGTCTCAGCTGGTTCTCATAAACTCTGAAGCATTGGCCCAATAGACTGCAGTAGGCAGGCATTTGACTGAAAACTTTGAACTTGTAAGCATTTGTTCACTTAATGTTGCCTAGTATAAAGAATCTTGCTTTTCTTAGATTGGTTCTGTTTGTTCATTAGTGCTATGCAAATACCACTCTTTTCCAACATATATGTACATATGGGATGAGAAAGGTGAGGAAACATATTCAGATTCAACAAAACCTCGAGGCTACCAGTCGTCAATTCATTTTCAGCTTTGAAATCTTATGTCACCACTACCAACCTAGTTCAACAAAGTTGACAGGAATTATTTTTTTCCCTGTCACCTCATCAGCAAATATACTGTGTCCTGTTGCAGTAGTCCATCTCTAAAAGATTTGCTAGCGTAACCTAGTACAGCTGAAAACAGAAATGAAACTAAGATACTGCTTCAAGGGCACACCAGTAAAACCCTCTTCCGTTAAAGGTTTTTCCCCTGTGCAGTCACAGTAGTCTTCAAAGAAACTGAATCAGTGCTTAGCGTAACGAGAGAGGGTGAAGCTGAGTTTTGAACAAATTGCTCAGTGTCAGTGTGTCTGTTCTGCAGGTGACCACCCTCTGTGTAGCATTCCAATAGAAAACATTCTGGCAGTGGAAAGACTGGAGGAGGAGTCCTTTAAAATGAAAAACGTAAGTAGGTCATCTTCATTAATTTACTTGTTAGGCTGGTCTGGATCCACCAACCTAACTGCCTTTTTCCCTTTTGTAACGCGGGTTGGATTTCTATTGAAAGATGTACAACCACAGCTGCTTGTTCTGTATATAGTAGCAAGAGTTTCCAAAAGTACAGCCCATTCAGATTCTTAACAGCCCAGTCAGCAGTCCTTGGGTTTCGTGATGTGCAGCACACTCAGTACTTACCACTGCTGATCAGCTGTCTGGACTCCATAGTGTCAGACATGGGTAAAATAATCGAGTCTCTGCACTTTCTGTCAGAACTGTCTCTTGGGAAGAAACTTACTGCTTATTTTTGTGAAGAATCATATCATCTTGCTCTAACCATCAGAATTTCTTTGTAGGATAATGAAAGTGCATATATATTTGGTTTAGGTCATGTGCTTGAATAACATCTGTGCTGTGCCAGTATGGTGCAGCATTTTGATTGCCACATTAGGGGAAATACAGCTGTATTTCTCATGCACAGAGCACTGCTACCAGTTTCTGTGTATGTTGTACATATCATCTATTGTGCCAGGACACTTCTTAGACATGATCAGTTTAAGTGATATTAGGAGCCTTCTTCATACTTTCCTGCCTGTAAAACTGCGTACAACCTTTAGAAAGTTTTATTTGAAAAAAAAACACCCCACACAGGTCTACTCCAGACTACTTTATACACAAAAATGGCTGTGACTTTCATCTTTTTTGCCTTTAAGTCTTTCCCACTATCTATACTGCTTCTGTGCACCATTCAGGGCAATGCTCAAGCCTACCCTATATACTAGGCCCTGTGCTTGTCTTCTGGACAGTGCTTTTTCAAAATGAGACTGCTCAACTTTACGGTATTTTTCCCACTTCAGATGTTATTTTGGCACCAGGTCTCTGTTAAAAGATGGAACAAGTTCCAGATTACTTGCTCTTAGAGCACATTTTCACTGTGTAGCTGGCTTTGGCTTTTATAACCTCATGTTAATTCCTCCTAAGATAAGCAAAAGCAGCAAAGCTGCAAAATAATTCTCAAGCTATCAGAAGACAATGATAATGTGTGGCGAGTAGGACTCACTTGAACTGTTGCCTTCCGTGCTCTGCAAAGTAGCCTGCTGGAACTAAAAGTAGCCACACAGTTAACATAAAAGTTATTGTGTATGAAGCTGAGCTGAGCTGTAACTCTGATTAACTCTTTAGTGAAGACGATTTTTAACTTATGCTGATTCTATTGGGCTAAAACGCATTCAGAATCCCTTTATTGCAGATATTAGTTAAGGAAAAATATCCCTTTATTGCTAAAGTCAGAAGATAGTACTCTGATTACAAACAGAAATTGGACTTATTTGGATGCCTACATTCAATATTGCTTAGGGAATGAAGACGATTTTCATTCAAGAAAGTAAAAAGCAGAGTCTTTCCATAAGTAGTAGAAAATATCATTGCCACTTTCCTTTGCTAATATATTTCCATTTATCTTGCCATATGTAAACAGAATACCACGGCAAGGACAGAATTCTCAAACACAGCAGATGTATTTGTACTGGATATTCCATTTTAGGTGCTAAGTGTGATTAAAAATCCAAGGTTTGTATTAATATTCTGCATGTGCTCAGAATTGATCCAGATCTATTTTCCTCACTTCTAGTAAGTCTGCATGTCTGGCAGAAAAGTCAGAAAGTCTGTGCATCACAATTCAAGCAGCCTTCATCATCCAAAGTAGACTTTTGGGTTCTGGGGAGCTAATATCTTTTTGGGAAGATGGCGTGCTTTTGTTTTTCTAAGTACTGTTTCCATCTTCAGTGTTGTTTAAGGAGCAACTGTTGTTTTTGAGAGTGTAAAGGTCTTACAACCACTTGAAAATCTTGGCTTAGTTGTTGGCTTCTGAGTAACAGTTGCCATATGTTTGTTCACTTAGACTGGTATCTTCTTACGCAAAGCCATAGCCCTTAAATCTGTTCCTCTGCTGTAATGCAGGTGGCACCGTTTAGCCCGGCAGTATGTTAAAATTTTTTTCTTCCTGTGGTTCTGTGGTAAATGAGAGTTAAACTGCACAATCCTGTCTTCCTCTTTCTTTTTTTCCCCAACCCCTAAACTCAAAGTAGCCAGTTATGTCCTCAAAAGTTCTAATAAAAGAATTCTCTCTTTAGTATGTATTTTAGCGATGTTGGACTGATTACAGCTGCTGGTAGCAGCTCCTCCATTGGTATTATGGTAGCCTTTGTGCTTTTCTGATTGATCTCCCACACTCACAGAAATACAAAATCTGGGGAAATGACTGTTGAAGCTTTCTGTTTCTTTTCAGAAATGACATATAATTAAAATAAAGCTATTTGCTCCTGAATTAGCAATTATATTTGCAAGCCATTTTGAGGAATGCACACTGAAGAGTATCACAAAAAGAGAAGAGATTGTGGCTGGTCAACAACGTTGTGCCAGTCAGCAACATTGTCCTAACCTGCTAGGTGAAGAAAACAGGCCAATGTTTCAGGTTTTCATAATGCACAAAGGTACCTGTTAGTTTTTTGTGTGTGTGCTTGTTTTGAAAAAAAAAAAAACACAGAGGAACCAGCTATTTGGAAAATAATACTCCATATGGTATGAGTAGCATAGTATCTGATGAGTTGAATATTCAAGTGGGAAAGTAGAAAGGGAAAAGGATAATTTAGATGATACAGAGAGTAAAAACCTATTCAAATTAAGTATTTGCAGAAGTTAGAGGAAATGGAGATGACTGACACCTTGCCTTCTGAGCATTTATGGTTAAGGTCATGAACTTTAGCTTTAGCTTACTTCAGTGTAAGATCAATGTAATCAAGCATTAGGGCTGTCCATCAGAAACTTCTGATGAAGAGGAAGAAAATGAATGCAATTGTTCCATATTGGGTTACAAGCTGTTTTGAACAGGTAATGGAGGTCTAGTTTAGGTTTTGAGTGCCCAAGCTATAATGCAGAATTCAAGTATCATTATTTGAACCATCCTCACAGGTGATTAGAGAGTTGCACAGAAAACTGCATGGCTGTGATTTACTAATAGCAGATATATTTGGGAGGCATAGAAGCATAGGAATTATTAAAAGGAAAGAATGGGGCTGAAATGCATATTAAAAAGACCAGTGATTTGACAGTGTTAAATAAAGCAAAACTGTCGCCAAGGCTGAATCCAAACTCTGATTTTCCCTTTCCTGACCCCTGCTGACTAGTGCATTTCCTTTCAGCCCTGCATTCGTTTCTTCTGTCAGCCTTCCAAAAATTGGAGCTGCAGCATGATTTAAATTGCATCCCTGAGGCTGAGAGCAAATCTTGCAAGGGCCCAGCTCAGCAAGTTGCTAATAGCTGGTTTTAAATCATCTCCCTCAGGAACAGGATCTTATTCCTGTACCAGGTTGAAAGCCTTGTTGTTTTAAGGGCACACTTGCTGCTTGGTTTTATATTGAAATATATTTATTGGTGCATTCTTTTCATATGCTTTTTTTTCTTTCTTTCTGTAGTAAATCTTCAGTCTGTGGCCAGTCTTAAATTTGACTCATACCAGTGGCTTATTCTGTGGCTTATTTCCTTGTTTGCAGATGTTCCAGGTGATACAGCCTGAAAGAAGAGTCCTATATATCCAGGCAAATAACTGTGTGGAAGCCAAGGACTGGATTGATATACTCACCAAAGTTAGCCAATGCAACAAGAAGCGCCTGACAGTCTACCATCCCTCTGCTTATCTTAATGGCCACTGGCTTTGCTGTAAAGCTACTGCAGATAACACTCCTGGCTGCACACCCTGCACAGGGTAAGGACTGACAACATGGCATTGGTCTAGATATTGCCAGGGGATGTGTCTCTGCAAAGTAACCTACAGATGTGCAGTTGCCAAGAAGATCTGCAAGGTGCACCAGCACTATGGAGTTTTCAGCTCTGACAAGAAACACTGTCGGAGATTGTCTTTGTTGCTGTTCCTCATGCTGTCAGTATCTGCATATCTTGGTCAAAATGTTGACATTTTTAGAGTTCAAGGTGTTGATAGGAATTCCCTGTGGGATAAGTTATTTTTCCTCTGGCCAACTGTGCCAGAACAAATGCTAGAAATTCCTGCAACTTTCTGTTGTTTATAAATTTTCTGAAACTGAGAAGCTTTTGCTTCTAGATTTAATTCTTAACTGATATTTTTCTAAGACACCTCCCCCCCCATTGCCTCTGTTAAAGGAAGAGGTGCTATCCAGTTTCTGGGAGACTGGCAGAGAGGCAACAAGTCTGTAGTGGTTGCTAGTCTCAGAATGTAAAATCTGAAGAGCTGGGAACTCAGTGTTTTAGCTCCTCCATCTGGCTGTAGCAGTTTAATTCACTAGAATGTCTGGATACTGGTGGAGTCTGTTCTTTCAAATCAGAGTGAAAATATGTTGGTTAATCTGGATAGGAAGACATTTTGGGCTTGTCTACCTTTTCTGTTGGGACAAATGGGGAAGTTTCAAGATTCATTACATACAATCTGAGAGCTTTCGTGACTGCTTTTAAGCATGAAAGTCACATGTTAAGTGTTTTTATGCCATAATGCACTATATATAATCTGACTTCTCTCTCTCTTCCTGATGCCTTACAGAGGCCTGCCAGCAAATATACAACTGGATATAGATGGAGATAGAGAAACTGAGCGCATCTACTCTCTTTTCAACTTGTATATGTCAAAATTGGAGAAAATGCAAGGTGAGGATGAAAGATCTTTGCATCTTCAAAACATTTAGCAAGATGAAAGTACTTTGAAAAATTGTATATTCTAGCTAGACTAGCCTTGCAGATCACATGCCCATAATATTGTGGCCCTTATTTGACTTATTTTCCCTCCTGCTGCCTTAAGGCAGTTGAGTGAATTATTTTTGGCACACTCTGCAATCTCATAGTCTGTACAAAGCTATTTGCATGTTAAACAGTTGTTTAAAATACAGTCTTAACCACAGTGTCCTAAAATAGCATAGGCTCAGGGCATAGCTTACATGATCTAAATTGATAAATCACTGCATGTACTAAACCAGAAGTTTACTGATACTGAAAAGAAACACCAGCAAAGTTGAGGTTTCAGTGTAACATGGTTTTATGTTACCAGAAGCCATGTGCACATTCTCTAATTCAGTTCCCAAGAACAGGCTGGATCCAAATGGTTTCTTTAGGCAGGCTGTTTTGGAGTTATCAATGAAAGCTGACCCTGTGGACATCTCTGAAATGAGAAGTGAAGTTTGGGCTGGGAAACACTCAAAAACTGACGGGAACAGAGATATAAAAGGAAGGATCAAAGCTAGAAGAGACAGCAGAGGAAGTTAGTACTGGTAGGCATGCCAAGAAAAGTATCCGGTGTACATGGTGCCAGACTTGAAATCCCAATTTAGTACAGGGAGTGGCAGGGAAGCCTTCACTGTGGCACTAACCTTTAAATAGTAGTTTATTTTATAATATGAGATAAGCCAGTGGTGTCAGACTTTCAGCTTGGAAAGCACTTTAATCCATTCCTGGCTGCCATGCAATTGCAAACTTAAGATCCCCCAACACTTCCGAGCTGCCTGAACTGATGCCCAGCTTCCCCTGTTCCAAATCCTCAGTGCCAGGGCCAGCGTCTAGTTTCAGCAACAGGGAAAAGAACACAAGTCTGGCACAGACAGCACTGCAAGAGGAAAGTAAATCGAAAGCTGAGACTGAAGCAGCAGTAAAGATATAAAGTTCAGGAAAAGTAAAGACAAGAGTAAAATATTCTTTCCCCTGCTTCTAATGTGGTCAGCTACAATGTAGAAGTAGACCACGTGATGAAAATGTTGCATATGTTCATATAAGCAGTATTCTGGTCTCTTATGCAGCAAGGTTCACTGATGGGATAAGGAGGTAATGTTACAGCTTACCCTTTCTTAGAACATTTCCTTTAGCAGGCAGCCAGTCAATAGTTGTGACATGTTCTACTTAACTCTTGCTTTCTCATTCTTTTGGGGATAATGCAGTAAAACATCTTCTGTGCCTATTTCAACCTGTAATTCTGTTTCAAATTCAGTCTGTTGTGGAGAGTCATGCTTTGCTGCTTATCTGCTGCTTATGAACATTTCCTGTCTTGCCTTTTGACAAGAAAATACTTGATTTCATGCAGGCCAGTCTTGCAGTGAAGTGGCATGTTTTGCTCTGTGTTAGAGTTTCCAAAGGGTGTGCATGGTACTGCTGGTGGTACTAGAGCTGCTTCAGTTATGTGCACAGGAAAAAAACCTGGCCTGCCTTTTATCTTTTTCAGTCTTTTTTTCCAAGAGGAGATAGGAGCACTACTAGCACAGCAGAGGCCAGCTTAGCACAAGGTTGGGAGCAGCTGCCAGGCTTGTTGCCCTTTCCTTATCAGACTAGAAGGTGAGAGTGGGCACAGACCAGCCCCTGTGCCTATAAGCAGCTCAGCAGAAGGACAGGGAAGTCGCCGTTGATGTCAGCTGCAGTGCTGTGGTGGTCATGCTGAGGCAAACTAAGTTTAGGAACTGCTGGCCTGTGTGAACCCCAGACTGAGTATTTTTAGTCTGCCTCTTTCACTTTTTCTGACCTATCTGATGTCTATTCCTACCTATTTCTGTACTCTGTTTTTTTTCCCCAGAGGCCTGTGGCAGCAAATCTGTGTATGATGGGCCTGAAGAAGAAGAATATTCAACATTTATCATTGACGACCCTAAGGAGACTTATAAAACACTAAAGCTCATTATTGAAGGTGTCGGAACTTTAGAGCAGGAACATGCTCAATATAAGAGGGATAAATTTAAGAAGACAAAATATGGAAGCCAGTAAGTATGGGTGTCCAAGCAGAGAAACAGTCCTGGGAAACAGCAATTCACTTACTTATTGCTTGGCCTTCACCCTATTTATATTCAAAAAAGATCAAAAAATACATACAAAGTAAGATTTTTAACTTGGGGCTGGTAGCATGATACTTTAAAGAGTTAAAAGGATTTTTTAAATGCTTTCTTTTTTAATATAGTTCCACTCTATTTAAAACTAGGAGGAGTGGTTGATACAGCTATATGACCGTATTTTGTATACATATAAACAAAGCAGTTTGGGGCACAGCTGACAAAAAGAAAAAGGAGTTCAATTCAACTGCAGGTCAGTTCTTCCAGTTAAAGTTAGATGCAGAATATCATTACAAATACAACTCTGAAAATCTTTCTTACGGCAGAGGTTTTGCTTGTTCACTTTCCATTCTCAGATTTTGGTGTCCTGAGAGAAAACTCTATGTATAACGCTTTTTCCAATTTTGTTTTCCTTTTAGAGAACATCCAATTGGTGACAAGAGCTTCCAGACTTATATTAGGCAGCAGTCAGAGATCTCAGCACATTCCATTTGAAGTGCAGCGGGACAGTGCTGAAGGGTCGATCAGTGAAGCTAAAAAGCAAAACAAAAGGGAAGCCACACATGTAGCAAAACATATGGATAAGTGTCAAGCTTACAAACTTTGAGACTTGCTGAAGGTTGTACTCTCTTTTCAAGAAACTGTTACAATAGTTGCTATGCACTTTATTCATCTGGTTGTTGACAGATGATAAAACTCTGCCTTCTAGGCAGTTGTTGTCATGTGTATTTTTAAACTTGCTTTGGTTTCTTGGAATCTAGTGATCAGTTCAATGATCAAGCTGTGTGGTCTTCATCTTGACAACTTCCATGCAATTCCTTATGTCTCAGAAACCAAGCATGCTGCTAATATGCAGCATTTTCTAGAATTGTTTGTTACTGTTTTTGTTCCTGGTTACTGTATATTATGCCACACCCCTGTGTGCTGTCTTAGGAAAAGCTTAGTAACACTTTGCTTTTAATGCCTGCATTTAGGAAAAAAAGCAGAGAAAAGCCCTCTGGTTGGTGTAATCTCTTGCATTGTAGCTTGTATTATGAGCAGGCCAAGGAGCAGGCTTTTTGTTTTTACAGCAGCATAATTTTTGCTAAACGTGCACAGTTTTTAATAGAAATCCAGATCTGAATGGTACTCTTGATATTTTTGAGATACAAAGTCATTTTTCCAGATACATTCAGCCGACTTTGAAGATGAACTCTCAGTGGTATGATAAAACTGACTCATATAAGTGTGAGTAGGTAAGAAATGAACTACTGTCAAAGCTACGTGGCTTTTTATACAGTCCAGAAATTATAACCTTTGGAAGTCTAGCAATGGGAAGGCAAGGTAAGCTGCGTCTGAAGACTTTTCACCAGCAAGAAGAATGACTAGAACACAAGTCCAGCAGCTGAGATGCACTGAGTCCCACACACAAAAGTCATCAACGATGGGTTTTCGATTAAAGGATGTTTAAGCACTGGAGTCCACACTATCCTGGTACCACTTGGTTTTCTGGAATATAGATTTCTACTTTTCCAAAAATGTTTTTAAATACTTTTTAAAAGAGATTTGCTAAAAGTAACTTAGTATATTAACATGAATAATGGTAACTTGTTAATGTTCTGAGTGTAGTGAAAATGGAATGAACTATGTATCTCACTAATACCAACAAAAGTCATTAAGGAGAAGAATAAAGATCTGCTAAATATAAGATATATATATTTATGTATGCTGTTTAGTTGTACTCCATAACTTTCCTCTGTATAAGGGTCTAATTCACAGACATTTAGCTTTGGTAACACAGAAGCTTGTGTAATGGACTTTAAGCTTCTGTAAGGTAGAAGCTAGTGTTGGTTTTAAGCTGAATTGGACCAGAAAACATTGAACAATCAGTTTAATGTGAAGATATCTGTATCTTTGCCTAAAGTGTTACAGAGTAACTCTCAACTGTGTCCTCACTGCATCTGGTGTGATTTAAGATGGCTGAATTATTTGGAATACCTCTGTTTGTTAGTGATGCTCTTAAGAATGAGGTTTTCTTTTTGTTTGAGTATACAGTAGAGCACCTCCTAGTAGATGATAAATGATCTTTTATTCATCTTCACCCAGAACATTGGGGAAAGAGAAATACTGAAGCATTACAGAGATGCATTTTGGACTCCAAGCTTTTAGCTGCCATGAACTGCAATTTTTAACATGTATTTGTAACTTAATATTGTTTATAAAATACTAATGACCTGTAATGTGTGTTCTACTTGCCAATTAAAATTGTTTTATTTCTGAAAACTGTGTGCGCGCCTGAAGTCTGTTTAGGTTTATAGTGGTCACCAGGGGTGCCACTTAACACAGCATCCACTGTTCAGAGTTGAACTGTGGATAGGGATTCTTGTGAGTTTAAATCAACCTCAGCTGGGGCTGCTGAGTCCCATCCTCCCTTCTCCTTTCTTCCTCACCCCTTCTCTTGGGTCAACATTGCACATGTGGGACTGTGCAACCAGATGGGGCACGAGAGCCAACTGTAAATGAATCCAGCATAGAAAGCAGTTCTTGTTCAGCCAGATCAGCCTTTCGAACTGGTTCCTTGTGTTAGTACACAGTTGCTGCTGGTAGAGAGGAGGGGTGAGACCATGTTGCAAAGACAGGAGGGACAAGTGGGAGCATGACACCTGCATTTAGGTTAGCTTGTGACCTTATGGAGCCACTGCCTTTCTGGCTGTGACCTGTTCTGTGGCTAAAGCTTGGACGTGTTACTGTTTTTGCAAGTCAGTCTTGCAGGTCTGCAGTAGTTTTCTCTCATATCCACTGAGAGTTTCTAGAGTTTATCCATCCTTCCTGAAGACTTGTGTGAATTAAGCTTTAGCTCTGACACTCCCTGTGATAAGCCTCTGCTTTAAAATTCTTATTGGGGAGTATTTGCAGGAAGGCTAGGCAACAGCATCTCCAGTACACAAAGCGGTTGGCCAGCTCATACAGGAGTGTATTAATCTAGCTTGTTTTCAAGATACCTCCCACTGCTGCATCAGATGTCTCTAGCTGTCACCAAAACATGAGTGTCCATTTTTGAGAAACTTCTTGGAGAAGTGCTTTTGCAGACAAACTCAGCTGCTGAGTGACAGCAGTGGTTTAACAGGTAGACCACAGCCAGCAAAGAAAACCAGACTGATGGTAGAAATCACATCACAAGCATCTTGGTGAAAGTGAAACTTAAACATACTCTTGCATGCTGTGGTCATCTTGTTTTAGAAACAAACGTGATGAAATGATATAATAAAGTGGCAGATAATTGTAAGAAGTGAGCCGATTTAAAAGCAAAATTAGTGTAACACTATTCCCATGTCTCTCCAATTTTTCAAATTCTCACTTACCTCATTTAGCATACGGAGTCATTTCCTCTTCCTGACTACCTGTCTTGGCTGGCTGCTATTTTATTCCATGCCATCATGTCTCCAACTGTCACAATACGTATTGATTTCCCAGCTCAGTTGTGGTCCTCTGTGTCTGTATGACGTGAAGAGGCAGGGACGCAACAGTTGTCCACTGCAGAGTTGACCGAGACTCTCAGTCCTATCTGCCCCTTTTCCTGTAGAACGTCTCTAATCCTTAGGAAGAAAACCAATCCTGAAACTCCACAACCATAGAGGCATAGCTGGTGGCCAGAGAGAATCAGCAACTATAAAATAGTGGGAACTTGGAGACCAAGAGAGCTCAGAATGAAAAAATGGTAAGGTCCTGGTACCTTGACATACCAGATCATGACAAGACAGAAGTGCTTTCCAGAAGCCTTTTCTCCCAGTGCCCACAGAGCTGACTCTGTTCTTGTTTTTCAGGTACTATCTTTGGTCATAGCATAAACCACTGCTAACCAATTCCAAATTTAAGTTTCCTAAGGTCACTTTCAACACTTAAATTGTTAGCCTTGGCAATGTCTAGAAATCTTGGATTTTGGAACCTACTGTCAGGTCAGGCTGACAGTAGGCTGCTAAGGGTGGCTACCTGATTTCACTTGATGGATTCTGACTGTAGTTTGTTCTTGCTGACGTTCTCCTGTCTCCACACAGCCATCCCAGGGCTGTGGCCCTGTGGAAAATCCAGGGCTATGGTTTTTCCCATAGGAAATCTTTGAAAGCTGTTTTTCTATGGCATGACTTCAATTAAACAGGGTTGGTGAGAGGGCTGCATTAAAACATGGCTTTCACTACTTGCTTAGCCTCTGTTTCCTGTCTGTTGCAGCAGAAGTTTTTAATGTTAGAGATGCTCAGCAAATCCTACCCATGAGAGAAATGACTTGATAAGGATGGTGCAGCATCCCTTATATCTGGGAAGGAAGCACAAGAGAGTGTCAGGTCAGTTTTCTTTCTTTTTCCTTTGTTGTCTGTCCCAGCTTGAAAGATGAAAAATGATTTTTTGGGAAGAAAACAAAAAAAAAAAAGAAAGAAAGAAAAAGAAAAAGAAAAAAAGAAAAAAGAAACTGGGCTGTTCTCTCCTGGGACTCCAGATACCAAAGACCATTCTTGTGCCTGTTTTCTCTGTCATTAGTACCAGTATGATGAAGCAAGGCTGTTCTGGTGACAGAATCCAAGCAGTCCTGCTCTCCTTTGGACAGCGCGGATACAGGTAGTGTACCTGGCCAAACATCTCTGTGCGTTTCAAAGTGAGGAATTCAGAGGTAGAGATTAAACTGTGAAATGACACACCTGAGGAATAAGCATTCCTGTTAGACTTCCCCAAAGCAATGCACAGGAGCTTAGCTCACAGATAAAATACTGTCACTCTTGCACGTGTTTTTGTTTTCTGGGACGAATGGAGTAGAGATGGAGAACGGCTGCTACAGCAATGACAAACCACTGCTGGGCATTTTCATGCTGTCATGTCATTCTGAATCTTTGCTGTGACACAGTCAAGTGGACAGCAGGAGTGACAAGCCTCACATGTGCCAATACCATCTCAAAGTTCTTAGCATCTGTAGCACTCGATTCTTCATGCACTAAGGTTTTAATGAGGTCTGCATATGGCTGAAGGGGTTGAAGAACATGACTCCTGCCTAGCAACTTTTCCAAATAAAAGACACCAAATAGAAAAGCAGAAAAGCTCCATGTGCAGTGGGCATGACTTATAATCAATGAGATTACCTAGGGCCCCCCAAGACCTGAACCTCCCAGGCAGATTGAGGCAACTGCAAGAAATTGGTGAAGACATCTGTCTACATGAGAAGCAAAGTGTTTTTGTTGTTGATATCCTGATTCAGGGCTAGGAAGGCTGCCAGCATGACACAGCTCTCTGAGACATTTGTATTTTGATGTGATTCTCTGTTCCATCCCTTCCCTGCAATATACTGTTTCAAGGAGGTCATTTCAACTCTAAACCTGTAAGCATGCTTAGAAAGACCTCTGTAAGAAGCTGACTTGGATACTGGGAGTGTGTGTGAACCTTGCCAGTCCCTGTTACTTGCTTCAGGAAATGAATGCAATGGGAGGACTAAGGCAGAGGGCTCAGGATAGCCAGGGACTTAGAGTGATGCTGCAAAATAATGTTAACAATAAAGAACAGCATCTCTCTGTGAGGCATCTGCTGTATTAACTGCTGCTGTAGACAAGACTAACAGACTGATTGGGAAAGATGTTTATTTCTGGTTCTGTGCTAATGTCATTATACAGCAAATGAATTATTCCAAAGCTCAAGTGGGCACTAAGGAAAAGACAAGGTTTTAAGACAGAAATGCTGGATTCCTACACGCATAAAATTCTACAGCTGGACTGTGTAAGTAAAGATTGGAAGGAAGCCATCATGGAAGCCATCAAGTTGCTGTGTGAATCTTGCCAAAGATGTACCCTACTTGTGCACAGTTCTCAATACTGAGGACATGTCTTCTCCAGAAGTGTGGGGCCTGCATGGTGTTTGGCTAATTTTACTGAATTCACTCTACTGCTTTAACTTCTGTCGCAGTTGTCACTGTTACCCTGCCCTGCCTAAAGGTGTTGAGAGGAAATACATTTTTTACTGCTCAGTTGGGGCCACAACAAATGTACTGAACTCCAGGAGAGTTAATTAGAATAATTGTAGCTCAGCCAGGCAATATATGCATTTATCAGAAAGAACTCCTATAGCTAGACTTCCTCAGAAAAAGTCAGTCCTTACATGTTCTTATCCTTTGGTTCAGATGTGGACACTAACTCCTCTTACTTTAAAACAAATAAGTCTTGATACAGGTAAACATGGTGCACAGTGTTGCCATCAGGCACTGGAGGTTTGAAACAATTAATTTATTGGATTGCAAACACATTGGATAAATAGATGTATTTTTCTGGGGTCAGAAACTAAAACCGTAGTAGTTGTGTTTGTGAATTAGAGATTTGCTGAGGAGGATAAATAAAGAAAGTGAATTTTATGAATTAATTATAAATGAAGAAAAAGGGCATTTTTTTTACTTGATGAAAACAAAATTTGTACACTGAAAAACCTCCCTAAAACAGCTTATGTTCTGCTTTCTTTAGCGAGGTTTTCTGTGTTACAACTGAGCTGTTACTCCCACTCACCCTCCTCTCTAGAAGTCATACTTTGGCAGCCATGACATCCTATGCCCGTGATGGAAATGACTGGGGAGGCTCACAGCTGATGAGAGCAACTTTAAAAATAGACAGGCTCATCTGTGATGTCTAGCGATGTAAGGGCTTTGCCTCCCGCTGGGCCACGGCGCTGTGAGGACACCCTCATGGCATGTTTTGTCTTGCGGTAAAGCCCCTTGAAGAGATTCCTGCCCCCTCCACTGCGGTTCAGCATCCTCTTAATAGCACTGATGCAACCGTGCGTGAGGCTATGCTGTAACCGAATCAGTGAAATCAGCGGGGCGAGGGAGTTGCTCAAAAACAGGAGGAGATTTTTTAGAAGCTTGGATCATTTATTTATCTGGCGAGGTTTACAGTAGTCTCACAAACACTGGCATCAGCACAATTGATGGGCTGGAGGGGGACAAATCGCCCCAGACAGCGTTGCCACCAGCAAATGCATCTTCCATCTCTGCCCCAAATTCATTCGCTTCCAGCAGTGTCCCACCTCACAGTCCCTATTAAAATCACTGCCGTGCAGCTCTATCTGTAACAGGAACTTCTTCTGAAATTGCTATTGCCTGTTTATATGTCCTCCTCCCCACAAAACCACACTGCTGTCTTTCACCAGCAGTATGCGAGGTGGCAGATGGCACCTGTCCCTGTCAAGTCATCTTTTCCCTTTTCTGTGTGTGCAGCATGGCTACGGACCAAAAGTCTTGCTGTTCTGGCTTGACAGCAGGCAAAATCAGAGTGAAATTCAGCCTCAAGATTTGTCTCTTCTCACTGTCCTAGTACCATATTTCCACAAAGGTTTTACCAAGGAGCTGGACCTGCAATAGTTGCTCTGCCACCATCGCAGATAGCTCTTTGCTACCCTGAATTTCCCTTGTGAAGAGTGCTACAGGTTCAAAGGCAGGTTCCTCACTGCAGGTTCCCCGTCTTTTCTGGGCCTGAATCTCATTTGTCTGAAAAGTTTGTCATCCTTTTTCTGTGCAGAGAAGTCCCTTTGATGTGATTTCTATCTTCTGTCTTGACTTTGGTAATCCTCTTCTTCCATGCTCTTTTTCCTGTAATGCTTCCCTGCACAGCTCTGCTGCTTGTCACCACCGCCCACCGGAGAGAGAGCTCTGGGTCTGCAAGCTCTGGTCAAAATGGCTCAACTACAACTCGCCTGTGCTTGCTCCAGTGTGTGAAGAACCTCAGCTCCATCCACAGCAGGAGCAGATGGAGGCATGAGTCTCAGCACCACTTTTGCCATAGCTTGCCTTGCCTTTCGTTCTCTCCCTGTTTTCTTTGCCTTCTGCTTGCTCACCAGTTGGCTCTACCCCTGCTGCCTAATACCTTGCCCCTTCTGTGAGCTGGTGCTCCCTTGGGATGTCCTGCTCCAGGGTGCTCCATTCACAGCCCCTGGCAAACCTCTCCGGGGTCACCTGCCTGCCCCGGGCACTCAGCTCCATGCCCAGAGTCTCTGGCTGCAGCAGAAGAGGCGACTAAGGCTGGGAATAACAGAGGAGGGTTTGTCCTGTGAATCAGCACCATTGTGGCCTTGGTGGAGTAGGTGGAGGGCGACGGGGGAAGGCGCTGAGAAGAAGAACGGTGGGCAAAATGCCCTGGTCTGAGGAATCTGGAGAGTCTGGAGGGGAGTCAGCACTGCTTCTAGGCAGAGATGCTTGAGAGGATTTTGGTGCCAGAAGGAAACAGCTGATGCCTTTTGTTGTGTTTAGAAGTTGTGCATGCAAAAGAAGAAAAGCGCAGGCCTAGCCAGGTAGGTGAGCATCAGCCCATCATTAAAAGGAGGAAGGCCAGGCACTCTTCATGGGGCTGAGGTGGGGGCAGGCCTTTCTTCCGCCAAATGTACCACATTGGCCCTATCCTTTCAAAACTGTCCCCATCTCTTCTCCCATCTGGTGCCTGCTGCTCCGTATGACCAGCCAGACCTGCTCCTTTGGCTTTCGTCCCAGGCCCTTGCTCCCACACAGCTTGTCTTCTACCTGCTGTGAATCCTCAGACCCTGTTTCCACATTTCCCTATTCCTAATAGCTTCTCTGAGCTGTTCACATCCCACACACCTGCTCCAGTTCCCTTCCAGTCTTGAAGACAGTTGTCCACCCACTGCCACAGCAGCTCTCCACCAAGCCATTAGCAGCTCTACCCTCCATCTCACCCAGCTTCCCATTGCCTTCCTCTTGCCTCAGGCTGCTGGCCTGGCTGCCTGCCCTTGTCCTCAGACGTCTTATTCACCATTTCCCTGATCCTGATCATCATCACTTACTACGGAATCACTCAGAAATTCTGCATGGAAAGGGCCTCAGGAGTTCATCTAGTCTCAGCTCCCCCTCAAAGCAGGGTCAGCTTCAAAGTTAGATTAGTTTTCCAACCTACCTCCATGGGAAGCAGCATTGTTAATTAAATAAACCTAACATCTGTGTTCTGTTTCTTCTTTTTTTGTAATGTCTGACAAATACATGGCCCTTCTATTTAAACAACAACAACAGCAAAAAAAAAAAAAAAAAAAAAAAACTTTAGGTTACCATATTCCTAATTGCTGTATCAGATCTACTCCACTTGCAAGAAATCTGTAGGTGGCCTGGTAATATCAACAGATTGCAGCAAGGATTAATTAGCAAAGCACAAAGCTGGGCAGCAAAGCTTGCTTTCTTAAGCAAGCCTGGAGAGAGTAGAGGCCAAGTAAAAGCTGCCATGTGCCCAGTTGTCTCTGGAATAGACCTGCATGCCAAGTGTTGTTGCATATTATTGAACATATTTCATTAAGACATTCCCATTTGAAACCATTATTTAACTTTTCTCTATTTTTGTGAAATGCAAACAAATTGATTAAAAAAAAAAGGCCAAAAGAAAAGAAAGAATTATCTGAAATTGGGTAGGGAAAATATTTCGCCTTCACACAAATAGCTAACAGGAAAAGATAATACAAAATGATGGTGTGCTCTTGTTGGATGAGAATGCTGTGCAGGAAAAGCTGTATCCTGCTGGAGGTGAAGAGGGGCAGACTGACAAAGAGTAATATATGGATAAAGGAAATGATCCAATGTTGCAAGCATTGTAGTGCCACAATTACTTTTCCATCCATGTGGAAACCAGTGGCTCTAGTTGCTACTTTGACCCAGATGCTCAGATTTGGTACAGGCGTGGACAGGCAAAACCTAGCTGAACCTGATTCCGGCCTTGAACACCGCCAACATTTGCATGTCCTCTGTCTTTCCTCATTTGAGACTTGTGAATTTTATATTACTAGATACAATGTTTGCCTCTTGCCTAACCATTTCCTAGTACAGAAAGATGTCTTTTCTTTTGGGACCCTCAGCGAGCAGAGCAGTTTGCAGACTGTGCTGAAATAAAGTTTGGGTCTTCTGTCATACTTCATGGTCCAAATAGCTAGATCACACTGTATCTAGTTACCCTTGTCTAAGTATTCCTGGGACGAATAAAAGCTTGCAAAAACTTGCTCTAGAAAAGTAGGATTAGCTATTTTCTTCTTGCTTACAAAAAAAGTTATGCATAATCTCACAGCCCAAGAGTCTATTTAGCAGTATAAGTACTTTCTTATCATTTGCTTTTGTTTCTTTTGCTTTTCAAATAGGCAGCCATCAGTTAAATGCTCTTTGTGTTATGACTTGATAAATAATTCATTATGAAATCTGTTTTCACTTTTTAAGCATTTTTTGCTCTGAAAATTTAGCTGATCTTTTTTAGCTTCGTCTGTAAATACAGTCCAGTGGGAGCAGTAGACATGGGCTTTACTTGAGAACAGAATCAGATGCAGATTTTTTTACTTTTCATTTGATTTGTTATCTTAAAAAAACCCCAAACAACAACTAACCTCTTGAAACAGCAAAACTATTCAGCTTCTGAATGACATTTATGACTGGAGAGAGGAAGCTGAAGAGGTGATAACTGGATGGATAGAGCACTCAAGAACTATAGTGCGTCTAAGTTGACTGATGCCAGAAGGTGTGACCCAGCACCATGTGCCCTATTGTCCATGTGGACAGCCTTAACTTGGGCCATTGATGTGCTCCCAGGCAGGTGGGATCTCGATCTTGCTGGGAAGTTACAGAACCATCTTTTATCCTTGATGTTGGTTGCATGACAAGAGTAGATGGGTACGTGCAGGGACCAGGCCAGGCACAGCACGCTGGGAACAATCACATTATATGTAGGTAGAGCTGTGGCAGTGGTTGCTCTAAAATCCTGAGCTGAGCTGTCACCTGAGCATAAACAACTTGGGAGGTCAGCAAACTTACGCTGGCCTAAGGCTGACAGCCTCCATAGTACTGTAAGGATCCCCCATCTGGAGCAGGTGGTGAGGAGACCTGAACATGGTTTAGTTTCTTTCCTGATGATGTTCTATATTGTTCAATATTTGACTTTTAACTTATTACATTTCTTTTTTACACTTTTAGGTCCAGGCTGCTCTCTTGATTCTTCCCAGTAGTACCTTTGTCAGGGATGTAGCACCACTGACTTCATTCAGTCAAGGAGGCCACTTGGGTGATGATATGACATTATAGGGGAAGGAAGATGTTGCAGATTCTGACTATGCTGGTGAGCTTCTCTGTGGAGTATTTTTATTTTTCTTCCTTTGTAAATGCAAAAGCCTCAATAATGTGGGGTGCAAAGAGAAGTATTTTGATGCCATAGGCAACTAAGCAAACATTCTTGTCTGTAAAATCTCACTTATCTGAATGCTTGTATATAGCAGGGGCTGGTGCTTAAAAACTGTTATTAGGGGCTTTGAAACTATACTAATTAGGAGTGAGTTTTCCTTTGCAGGAAGGTGGATCATGTTCTGCTGAATATGTTCATATATAATCCTGACATCATTGTTTGAGTATTATTTAACCAGACAATTGCTGATGTTTCATTGCAGAGCCATAGGAAACAAGATCTGCATTCCAAATTAATTCAGTAACAGCCATAAGGCAAAGAAGATGGAATCCATTTCTCCAAATGTAGTCGTCTACTATGCAGCAGCCTGCTTTTTATTTAGTCACCCAGCCTCCTTTAGTAGTCGGAAAAGAGAGGTAGACACTTTTAGGCTGTGACTCATCATTTTAGATGGCTACCTTAGGATGAAATGAATCAAGCCCAAGAAATTTCCATTTCTCTTCTGTTGACTGTGCAAGGAACCTGCCACGACCATTTCCAGTAGGTGAGGTTATAGTGAAAACATCTCAAGTTGGTAAGACAAACCCCATCCAGGGTGATAAGAGAAGCCCAGCAGCTGCTTTGAGCATTTTTACACTTTTTCACTCTGTCATTTTGGCAACAATGGTTTTCCTGCAAGCCCTGGTTCTCCTTAGTGTCTTTTTCTCCTGTATTTGCCATCACAGGGACTGATCAGACCACTAGGTGGTGGTGCTCTCGTGCAGTATCCTCCAGATAACGCCAGAGCTCTGCTCGTAATTGCACTGTTTTGCAGCGATCCCAGTTTGGAGAAGTTTGTGAGCACCAGTCGGTGAGCATTAGCACTAGATCTGCGTGCTACTGAGGCACCGGGCATGACGTGTTCGACCCAGATCGGGTGCAAGCGCACCGCTGCGTTCCTGTCCAGGTAGCTGGAGCTTGTTTATACTGGTGTTTTGGTTTTATGCCTACTGCAGCAGGACAGAAAGATACTCAATCGGGTATAAAGCTAGCGATGCATGGACAAGGCCTGGCATAGTATAAAGGCTGCTGGGACAATGTCTTCCCCTCAAAACCTGTGAATAAGTTTAAACCGGTGGACTCTGAGCAGATGATAGGCTCAAGACTTGTGTCATGTGTTCACAGTGTTTTGACCGAGTATCTTGCACTCTAAAATTAGATTTAGGCAAATTCTACTGGGAGGTCAGAAAATGAAATCTCTCACTCCCTCAGCGATGTCAAATAGAACAAAATGAGAAGACTGGTTGTTTTCATGTGCTGTCACTTAGATCTCAAGACCCCAAGCAGCAATGAATTTCCTGGTTATTGCTTTCCATTTACTTTTGTATTTTTTGTACTGTATTTATTGACATATTTTACTTGTATAGTACTGATCTTATTTTAAGGAGCTCTACTCCCTCAAGCTGCTTATTCTGTCCGTCTTTCCAATGTGGGAAAGGAAACCTACTTGACTGGGTGTGCTGTGCATCCTTACTGTTAAACTTGCATTGGAAAACAACCGTATATTTGACTCTTCAGTGACACAAGTAAGTGATTCCTGTGGCAGGGATCACAGCTTGGGAACCGAGTTGGCCATGCGACCTTTTCAAGGCTGTCTAGGAACAAAACCCAAGGCCACTCGGCCTTACAGCATTAGTAACACAGTAGCCATTACACCTATGTTACAGCTGGTCCAAAGAATTTACGTTCTGAAAACAAGCCTGAGAAAAAAAGATTGAAAAAATGTCAAGGCAATCCTAGATTTGGGGTGGGGAATATCCTGTTGTTTTTGCAAAACAGGAAAAATATACTGTCAATTGTGTGAAATATAATTATGTGAAGACTTCAGAGCCTTTCAGCTGTCCTATCCAGGACAACTATAAAGCACTTCCTTAAGACAGAGCAAGCATCCTTCATACTTTCTTATCAAATTTTCAGGGTTCAGATGGAGTTATCAGCAGTGCAAAGTCCTTAGCATGGTGCTGTTGGCAAACTCTTTCCTGGCTATTAGGCCCCAAAGGAGATGGGCTGCCTTCCAGGCTGGAAAAAGTAGGAGAAACAGAAGGAGAGAAAAGGAGCAACGTGAAACAAGTAACTGTGTCCCAAAAGCTCCTCGGACTTTGGCCCGAGGAATGACTTGGACTTCAGGTAGGCAGGGGTGAGGCACATGGGACACCTAAGGGAAGGGGAGAAACTTTCTCCACCAGCCATCTTTCCCGTTCTCCTTCCTGGACTCTGACACGGTTTCAGACCTTTTCCCCAGCATGCCATAACCTAAAGGTGACCTTCTCCAGCTCCTTCCTGCTGTTCACTATCCTCCCGTGGCCACTGCTGGCAGCTCTCCTGGGAGGAATGGGTCCTGCTCTCCATGCACCACCCGCCACCACCCCCAGGCCTACGGGAGCTCGGGGAGCTTGCTGGCAAGGTGGGTGAACCGGCTCACCCCGAGCTGTGCCCAGCTGGCCCTGGAGCTTGGAGTTGGGGCACTTCTCCAGGGCCTCTCCTAAAAGAGGCAGCGTAAATCACGCCGGCTGTGCAGCGTCTCCCCCACCCCCACTCTGCGTAGATCAGCAGATTTCTTTCTGCTTGCACTGTGTGTTTTTCCCTGGAAAGCATGTGACCTGAGCATGAAGCAGCTCTCAGTCAGCCCCTCTTCCATGATGCTACTGAACTGCAGTGTTTTGTGCCACCTTGGGAGAAGCCTTTAGATGGGGCAGACGCAGGGGCAGGGCTGGTCTAAGGTATGCTGGCAAGAACGGTGTGTTTGGGGCACAAACAGTCCTCCCCAGCTATGTAGCCAATGGCTATATGATTTATGCACTGGTTAGCGGAGATGTTCGTCTGCAGACACAAGAGCATCTGATCTTTGGCTATAAGGGCTGACCTGGACCAGTTGAGAAGCAAATGCTAATTAAATGGAAAAGCAGAGCTTCAGACTGGCTTGTTCATATACCCAGCCTAAATTTTACCTTGCTCTTACATCATGGTCCTGTTTTCATAATCCAAAGCAGCATTTTTGGTGGCAGGTTTGGGGGGAATGAGGAAAGCTTGCTCATCTTGCAACAGAGATGTACCTCTGTACTCAGGCTGCTCTTCTTGAAATGCATTTGTTGCAAATGTGAAAGCCTATGATAGGGAGAAGAAATCAGTGATAAATACAATGTCCTTCCTTCTGCCATTCATGTTGCTTCGCTTACAATAGACACGGATGAGATGATGCTAGGAGATTTCCACTCAACAGAAAGCAAAGAGGCTGTTTCCCGTGGATGACAGCTCTGCATGTACCTTGCAAGTTTTCAAAGCTTTCTGCTAAGTTTAGTGGGCTAAAACTTAGCAGAAAGCTTTTCCATGGATGCTGAGTTCTCTGAATTTGGCAGTTCAAAAAAACTGAGAAAGGTGAGAGCAAACTCAGCTCTAAGGAACCTGCTAGGAGCATCTTCCCGGTAACATAGCAGGAAGATAGCTGACCTCAAGGAGTAGTCATATTTATGGGTGGACGTGCACATTCAGTAGGGTGGATCTAGTGCCAGCTTAGGTGCCTCAAACCGAGCAGTACATCTGTCTGCGATCATCATCTGAGGTGACAAAGCCGAACCAGAAATTGAAACATTCTTAAAAGAAAAGAAGGCTGTCGGTGTGGTTTGGGAAGAGGACTAACGTATTATCCTTCCAAACTGGGTGCCTATTTGGGAAGTGGCAACTGAGTAACTGTGTTCTAAAAGACTACAGTAATGGAGCATTTCTACGACTTTTTTCACCTGAATCAAGGTCACGGGAGTAGGAATTTAGAAGATGCTCTGGGACTTCTCTTATACAGTGACAAGCATGTCAGCCAGCTCAGCCCAAGAGCTGCACATATTGTCTTTCACGAAATGGGTTTTAAAACTTTAACCTCTGAGTTTTAAATCATCAGCAAACAAAATGGCTCTGTTGGTCTGGACAGGTTCTCTCTGACCCTCTCTGCCCTTGAGGCAGCTGTGTCCCAAGAAGCCCTTTTCCATCTGTCATGGTGAGATTTAGCTTTGAGGGCTCATGATGTGATGCTTTGCCCCCTGGTAGTTCCTCTGGCATCCTGTCTTCTTCTTGCCCCTATTCTCCTCTCTGACAGCTTGGGGAAAAGTAAAAGAGGAATGTATGAATGCATGCACTGCTGGGTACGAAGGATCCCAACCTCACCTCATCCCTGGGACTGCCTAAATGCTGGCTGTGCACCAGGCCAGGAGCCAGGTGAGGTACATCATGAAGACTGGTCACCTTTCAGCTCCCTTGGGCCAGAGACTGAGCAGCACGTTACTCAGCTTTCCTTGCTGAGAGGAAGTCCCATCTGGTCTTAACCTCTTTCAGATCCTACCGAAACTCTTTCAAAACCTACCAAAACTAAGAGTTGGCATCTTAATCTGAAAAATAGCACACCAAAAACTTGCTCAGCACAGAACAGCAGTTTCCAAACTTCTTTGTTGCCTACTCTGTTTCTTGCTGGGAGCTGCTGGGTCCACAAAGCCTCTTAGTGATGTGAGCCTAAATTCTGTAGAACCAGATGCAGGAAAATTGCTGCATGAGAGACATTTACATGCCCTTAACAGACATGTGCATTCGATAATGCTTGCTCATTGCCACCACTGTCCTCACTTGGTAGGTATCAACAGCACCAAAAGGAGCTGTTGCAGTACTTTAACTAAATGACTGGTTTTCACTGAGATATTCTGAGGGCTAGAAGGATGTGGAATGAGATTTTCTTCTATTGCCAGGCCCTTTGGTGAGGGGGATCTGAAGACTCTGTCAAGTGTAATACCGTGAAAAAAATGTAAAGCTGCCCTCCAAAACCTCCTGGCAGCCGTTCACAGATACAGGCTGCCAAAGGGCTGAAGCTTGAGGGCAGCCTCTTAGCCTTCAGTGATGTAGGTCTGTAGGCAGCAGAGCTGCTCCAGCTCAGATTGAGCTGTCCAACAAATATTCCAAGGTCACCACAGCTTTCCTCCCCATAGGGCTTGCCTCGACCTCAGCAGCCTTATGATGTTAGTTGGAAATGAAGGTTATTTTCCATCTTACAAAGCATAAGGCTTGCTGCTAAATATTTGATGGTCTAGATGAAATCCGCTGTGTCACATGGTTCCCTAGTAACATTTTGCCTTCTCTCTGCTCTGCCTCCATCAATGGGGATGGGAATGTTTTCTGTCAGGTTACCTACATACATCTGCCACTAAATTATGGGAAAAGCATAACGCTATCCCTTGCTTGAACCAAATTAGTTGCTGCCATTGTGTAACCAATTCTATGTCAGTTAGAAACTGTGGGGACCACCATTTTCTTCTCCTAACATAAATGTCTTTCAGTGCTGAGGAATTTAATCTAATATTCATGCAGCTTCCTTGAAATGCTAAGGGTAGTGTCGTTTTAGTTGCCTTTGAATAGGTCTAATCAACTTTGCAGCTGGAGATAGAAATGTCTTTTCATCAGACAGTCTTTCTATTCCTTTCCCTGAGATCATTGGTACTGGAGGAAATATGTTACTTAGAGCAATGGGCTTGCAGGGAGGCCAGCAAAGCATCTCCTAAGCTGGATTTCTTCACCCCGTTTGGATCAACTGATTTGCTTGGCAACAGCATACAAAAACAATGCTGAGAAGCTGCTGTGGAAGAATGTGGACATCCTGTAGGCCATTATCTGATATTTTCCAGACAATGTCTCTGTCTGGCAGCAAACTACACTCTTCTCCAATTTTTCAATGTCTTCAAAAGGCAGATAATATAATTAGACAATATAATTGTCTAGGAACAGATTTGCCAGTTCTTCCATGTTTCTATCTGTTTCTTTATGGACATAGCTAAAAAACAGATTAACCCTTTTGGCTATGGTCTGAAACTAGGAGCTCACACAGAACTCTCCATTCAAACTTGTAAAGTCTTTCAGAGAGCATGCTTTCCATTTCCTCACTCTCTAAGTAGGTCCAGCTTGCTTTGTTCCCCCTGTGTCTCATTTGGAGCTGCATAATTTGGTTGGATATAGACAGCCCCAATCTATTTACTACCTGCTAGACTCAGCTTTAACCAATAGCTGTTAGGTGCCTGGAGACACCTTGATAAAAGGCATGATGTAAGCCCAATGTGAAAGTCTGCCTTTGAAAAAACAAAATTCTAATTTTCGTGTAAGAGCCCAGAGGAGAGAAAAAAAGCCGAGAAGCATAGGTATGGCCTGATTCATCAGCAGAACTAAATTAATGTATTTAATGGACTCTTGGTCTGGTTGATGCAAACTGACAGAGGACTTCCACCTCCAGAAGCACTGCTTTGTAAGCTTGAGGTGGATTAGGTTTTGCTGTGAAGAGCTCAACTGTGCTACCTCATGGCCAGACAGAAAACCACCTTACCCTCCTATTTTTCACTTAAACACTTTTTTTTTCTCTTGCAGTTGAGTGATAGACAGGTATTATGAAAGTCTCTCACTACTGGACAAATATTCCAAGTACATCCAATGTAGCAAGCAGCATATATGAGGATTTTTTTTTCTTTTTTTCTTTTTTTTCATTTTTGCTTTCTTTCATTTCTCTCCTTTTTATTTATTTTTTTTTTTTTTTTGAAGACTTAAACATGCAAGGTTCGTTTGTCTGCTGTAAAGTTTCTGCCTCTCCATCCGCTGTTATCTGGAGCAGGGATACACCTCAACTCAGGCTGGGAGATTTTTTTAATTCTGTTGCCCAGCTCCCAGCAAGAGAGGCCACTGTGGAGCAACCACCACAACTAACTGCCAGCTATAGCTGGCCCATTCAAACAATGTGCCTTTTCGTAAGGAAGCTGAAGAAACAGGCTGTAAAGAAATCACTCAAGACCTCTCAGTGAGCTGGTAGCAGAGGCTTGGTTATTTTGTTGTCTCTGCCATTTGGTGCCACTTTTTGTCTCTTTTCTTTGAAATAACCTGGAAAAAGCACCTGGCTGAATGGGGCAGGGTGGTGCTGCTGCTTGAACTGACTCCTTAGCTCTCTTTATTTAGCAGGGCAGATGTGTCCTCCCAAGTGGTTACCATCCACTGTTGCTATTTAATGCTTTTATGAGCTAATTGCAGTTGCTGCAAAGAAGGGAAAGACTATGACAGCCTGAAAGCCAAAAGCTGCAGACTGATGCATAATATAGTTCTCCCTCGACTGAAGCTGGCTCCAGCTCCCTTGGGAAAGGCAATGATCTCTTGCTCTTCAAATCAGCCCTTGTGAGATGGTTGTCCAGAAACCTTCTCTAGAGGGAGTCAGGGAGGATAACAGCTGTTAACCTCACATGCAAGAAATTAGCTCTTGGCTGCTGGAAGCCTCAAATAGTTTTGTAAAAGAATACAGCAGTGTATTAAAAGAACAATCCCATGCACAGAATATTTGATCTCTGATAAGATGCAAGATTTTGGGGTCCCAGGGACAGAAACAAGTTTTTGTTCACTAGCATACAGTGGTTAGAAGAGGTAGATGCAACTATGTGTCCATATTACCATTTTCCTTGGAGCTGTTTTGGGAGCTGATTTGGAGAACTGATCCTCCTGTGATGGATTCTGCTGGAGTTTTTCTATCAGTTCACCTCTCTATGCCAAAAATATGAGCTAACTCTTCTGTTTGATGGGCGCTTCCTGGCATTAGAAGGGAGGAACTGAGAAGAGTGATTAAAGGTATCTTTATAGTTAAATATGAATGGAGGTTTATTTAGCCATGGAAGGCTCCTCCCATCCCACCTCCTGCTTTTGGAACCTCTGAGAAGCGTTCAGCATCTAACAAGAAAATTTGCACAATGTCCCAGGGCTGTTTCCTTCCCGATTGCAGGGACACATGGTTTCCAAGAATGCTGCTAGCAAGCATGAAGTTACAGAACGTGCCAGAGCTGCCGGGCAGGGGAGGTGCTGGCTCTGCAGATACCCGTAGCCAGCGAGATAGAGGAGCCCAGCCAAAGTTCTTTTTTGGCATGGTTTTCCTACCAAAAATATTTGAAAATGTAAACTTAAATTGACAAGTTTAAATCACTAGAATGCCCCATGGAAATGCCTCGATATTGCTCATGTGGGAATGCTCAGCTGACATTTGATGTAGAAAATCGCAGTCTTCTAAGAGGATTATTTTAATGCCAGCTTGACTGTTTTTCTGCAGTGTTGATACACAGAGAAATGTTAGTTGTGCTGCTTTTTTTTACGACTACAAAATTCTGACAGCCTTAGAATTAGAAAAAAACCTATTAATATTAGATTACAAAATACGATCCAGTTGCTTTTGGTATTAAAAGAAACACTTCAACACTCAAGATATTTAACTTGGGAAAAGGATTTTCCCATTTTCTCTATTTATCTGCTTTTATGTGTTCATAACTAGTGATATAATTGAGAGAACAGGGAATAATAAAACTGATTAGCTGTAGAAGCAAGTGTAAATCAACTGTAATTATAACATTCTCCAATAGCACTGTACTTTGTAACAAATCTGGGTCTCCAAGGATCACATGATTGAAAAATGCCTGTAGAGAACATTTTCTATGATTGTGCCTGTCAGCAAGTTGTGCAAATATCACTCTGTGTTTAGGTGTCTGCCAGCCGGCCCCTATTACACACCTGCAACCAGGTGATAGTCAAAACGAACTAGGTGTGGTATTGCAAACTAAAAAAGAAAAGGAAAAAAAAAAAAGCCCTCAGGATAAACCACACAACACGAGTAGCCACAAATATAAAACGCCTGTTCTCTGGCAGTGCTTGGCAATATTTTGTGTTTCTTAGACTCCTAAATATTTTCCAGTGGCAGTGTGGGTTCCCTGTATTTACTTTCACTAACAAAAGCCCTCCTTTTTTTTTTTTTTTTTTTTAAGCTATTGTGCACAGACGCTTTAGAAGTAGTCCACTGAGGAGCCCTAGAACCTCAGGTGGAAAATCATTGTCCTCTACCACACGCCTATAAAAGATAGCGCTGCCCAAATACACTAGCTGCAGTATTGCAGAATAGAGATCTCACCTATGGGAGCTGGGAATCACATTTTGTAGGAATGTTCCAGCTGTTATATATATACCAGCAACCTCCAGAGAAGAAAGCAAATAGCTTTTAAATGCTCAGCTTAATTTCTCTTTGGTTGTAAATTAGAACAAGCTAGTATCCTGAATTTGGCATGTGACCCGAATTTGGCATGTGACGCTAGTGGAGCCGGGCTGGGTGAGCGAGTTTGCAGCAATTAGAAAGTCCCTCTCCCGTTGTATTCCCTTTCACTGCTGTGATGGATTTGTGTATGAAGCTGGCTGAGAACTCTGGTTCTTCAAGCCCATGGTGCTATGAGGGTCACACTTTTTGCAGCCCAGCAATGTCACTCTGTGTTGTGCTGGACCAGACCGGGCCCAGCGTTCTGAAGAGCTTCAGAAAAAAAACAAAAACAACAACAAAAACTAGAAGATTCAGAAAAAAGGGGGGGAATAGTCCTTCACACAATGTGTGGGTAAGCCGTGGGGTCCCTTCTTGCAGCATAGTGCAATTGCTGTACGTTTATAAGAATTTAGAAGCCGACTGGGCAAAAATGTAGAACAAAACACACTGTGGCCAAACAAAAACATATAACCAGAGGGACATCACCTCCAGCTCAGAAAACA
This sequence comes from Rhea pennata, assembly GCF_028389875.1. Taxonomy (NCBI): domain Eukaryota; kingdom Metazoa; phylum Chordata; class Aves; order Rheiformes; family Rheidae; genus Rhea; species Rhea pennata. The sequence continues at coordinate 151,924,118 of NC_084663.1, forward strand.
CTGTTTCTGCAAATTATTAGATTCTGGGAGAGCGCTCCAGGAAATTATGCCATATGCTCTTTCTGCAGGATCTGCTAGTTTCTGTGTCAGAAACAGGCTATTCAGCCAGATGGACCTTGATTTGTTGTGGCTCAACCATTCTTATATCCTTGTGCCAAACAAGGTTGGCTAGCCAATCCCTCTTGTTTTCACTGTGTTCCTACATGTCTTTCCCAGAACCCCAGCACAAGGTCTCCTCCAGTTCCTTCAACCTCTCTGTCCTCAGGAGAGGAGATACCATTTCTGGGGGCTTTTGTCAGCTTTCACAAGAGGGGGCTTCTTGTAGACTGCCTGTTCTTTGGCCTACTGACATGTTTGAAATTTCAAACCACTTCTTCAGATATTTTTCCTTTTTTGTAGTTTCAAACTGCTGCCTGGTTTGAAATCTTTTGCTGTGTTCATTATTTGGAATATTGTGACTGTTGAAATAAGGGAATATTGATGATGCAAAGGAGTTTCTGGGCTAGAGGCACTTTAGTCACAGATGAAGCTAAAAACCCCACAGATCTGAAGGGAAAAACTGCTGCATCCCTCAAACTGCTCTCCCCTTCCTCCTTCTGACCTCCTTCAGCCTCACTGCTGTAAGACACCTCGGGGGTTGTCTAGTGTCCATTCTGGACGCATCTGGATCTGCTCTTTCTATCAGTCCTCTGGTTCCTTGTGCGCACGAGATTTCTTGCAGGCTTGAGGAGATCTGGCTTTGAAAAGGTTTCTGGTCTCTGCTAGCTGGCCTCCAAGACAGCTTCAGATACCCCCTCAGTAGAGCTGATTTCTCAACTTTAGCCCCTTCTGTGAGGCCAGCTGCATTTCCCTACATTGCAGATACATTGCAACTGCTTGGTGTTGAATGCTGATGATCACTGAAATTCAAGCCACGTGGTCATAGCTCAGAGATTTTTTTTCCTGTTTTTAAGTTCTCTATTCTACTATGGGATGTCCTTGCTCCCAGCAGATACAAGGTGGTGGAAAACACAGATTCAAACCGGTTCAAAGATCCTGTCCACTCCCATGTACAGAAATTCCCTCTAGATTAAGAAATTCAATGTTCATAGGAGCAAGGACCCCACATGATGTTGACTAACTCAGCTAGTTTCCTTCAGGGTCAATGTAGGAAACCCTAAGCTTGCAAGAGAGCTCCATGCTGTGCTTTTATCTTTGGAAGTCTCTTAAAGTTGGTCAGATTAGAGCCATCAGCATAGCTAGGTATCTATCTTTACATGTACACCAAGTGTAGCAGAAACACTGCGAATGAGGCCACGTTTTACTGCAGCAGGTAGATGCATCTGTATCTTCAGCAATCGTCTTGCAAAAGCTAATTAATCGTCACCAGATTTTATCAGGAGCAAGCTGTCTTCTGTGAAAAATTTTGTTTATCTTTCCCCAGTTCAGTTGCCAGTGGCAATACTTAGCAAAATTCCCTCAATACCTGTGGGTTGGCAACTGCTGTGGACTGTATTCTCCTCCATTTGCAAGACTTTTGGGTCATTTGGCAGGTTTCAAGTCCAAGACCTTTTTTAAAAATTATGCAATTTAGCTGATTTCCTCCGAGCTACAATAAGAGAAGTGTCTAAAAAAAGCCCTCCTTCCAAATTCATATTTTTGCTGTTACAATCAGTTTTGTTTTCCTATTTGGTTTCATTTAAACTCGCCAAAGCAGCTTTTGTCCTTATCATGCTCAACAGAAATGGGCAGCAGCCCAGGTTACAATGAGATGTTTTTAGAAAGCAGTCACATTAATTAAGAAGCATTTCCTCTGTACCAGACATTCCTAATTAACCTGCCTTAAAGCACTTAAGTCTAAGATAAAGGCCAACAGGGTAGCCTGGTAAGTCACCCATGGGAAGTGTCTTTTTGACCATGTGTATCACGTATATGGTAGTATGGGGGTGTCTTGCAGAGCCATGTGAATTAATGTGGGAGCCAACGCTCTTGGATGACTCCAAGTGAAGCTAGCAAATTCTGAGCAGCTTGGTGGTGCCATGTGGGTGTAAAAATAGGGGAAAAAAAAGAAGTTTCGTTCAATTTAACTGTTCTCCTTTCCCCTACATGAAAACTGGAGTTGGTGACTCTTCTGGCTATGCTGGAAAAAGTCCAAAGGTAAATGGAGCATCTTCTGCTTTGCTGGTGTTCTCCATACCTGTCTCACTCCACACACCACCACCTCATGCCAGTAGGTCCCACAGTGATAAAAGGAATGACTGGTTGAATCTAAACTTAGCTTAGCAAGAAAATGGTCTTTTCTCAAGAAAGCCCCTTCTGTCTGGTGTATTGTTGCAGGATCAACTCTTTCTGGGTGTATGTGCTTCTCACATTGAAAGGCTGTCAAAGGCTGTGCTCAGTGTAGCACTGAAAGACACAGTTTATATCTGTAGGAAAACAAAGTTCATAGTATATTTTAAGCTGTATGTATAAGCAGATTAATTTTGCAGAATACAGTAAATATTATCTCCTATTGTGGACAGAACCTTTTTTGCCTCTCTTCTTCTATTTTGTATCTGTTGTGCTTTATTGTATCCATGCTTCTTTCTGGGCTGTGTTTTTATTTTCATTTTGCCACTATTGACAAAGAACCAGTTTTGTGGCCTAGACTATTTATTTACAGCACCCTGACAGTAGCTGCTGCTGCAGTTTCTAATATCTACACCAGTCATGACATGAGAGGAAAAAATAATGCTTGTGGGGTGAAATCATGGCTCCGTTGAAGGCCATGGCAAAGTTCCCACTGGTTTCAGCACGGCCAGGATTTCACCTCCGGAGCATCTGAGGAACTGGATATCTTCATAGGTTCTTATAACTTCCTGCCCCACTGCTGAATAAGGACTGGGTCTCTGCAGCCCCGAGCAAAGTCCATCGGCTGCTGCCTTGACTCCATCCCAAAAGAAGGAAAAGAGGTGCCTGCTCCAGGGTGCGATCACTCCTCCATTTAAACCCGCAGCAGTTATTTTTATTTCTTTTTGTCCCCTAATCAGTTAGAACAGCGATGTTAATGAAGTGGGGCTTCTGCCCGTATTTATTTACCCTGGTACCTGAGAGCCGTGACTAGCAGCCTGCCTTCGACCAGCGCGGAGCTGCTACCCGCGGGCCCCGAGCCAGGCCTGAAAAACAATCTGCTTATGTTTTCAATCCGCCTTGCTGAACAAGAAATCAAGGCTTGACTTGGAATATCAAAATAAGCTGTGCAGCTCGAAGGTCGTCATGCTCCGACGCCCCTGCCCGCCCGCCGGCAGCAGCCCACGTCAACCCGGCGCTCCCCTCGCTCAGCAGCCGCACGGCCTCCGTGTGCAGTTTAGGAAGGCTTCCTGCAGCGACCCCCTTGCTCCTCTGGGCAAAACCCCATCGCGTGAAAATTTGAGAAGCATCGAAAGAGATTTGCCACCTGGCTAGCTCTCGCACAGCTGCATCGTCTTGAGAGGCCCCTGCCTGCCAAGTGACGGGTAGCCGCGCGGCAGTCAGAGCTTGCAGCTGGCGAAATCCGGAGACCTTCTCCCCAGACCAAGCCTTTCTCATCCTTTGTAAGCAGGAGTCAGCAGGTAGAATTGGAAGGGAACTGAAGCTATCCTGGTTTTTGGAATATTTTTTTTCTTTTTCCTTTTGGAGTTCTCTTCTCCATGCAGAAGGTCATGGAATTGTGTGCAGGAGGATCTTACTGTGGAAAAATCTAAAATGCTTTCTATATCTAAATATTCCCTTCTTCCAGACAGAGTAGAAAGATAACTTCAAAAATAACTGTCTCCATCCTCCATCTCCACTTTTTCTTGCCCCATAGCTTAGTGTGGTACGTGATGTCTATGTTTTCAGCATCCCAATTCTTCACCCATGGCAGTTTGCATGAACGTAAATCAGAATTTGGGAGAAGCGATACCTTTTCTAGCCAACTGTTTTGGTACTCTTGGTAAGATTATAGCTGTTCAATATCCAGTTTGTGGGATACAGTTTCAAGATCAACTCAAGTTTTCACTGCTGTTGAAGGCATAAATTAGTATGTGACACACTGGGACTGCATCTGCCACATCCATAAAGAGTTTATTACCCTGGCCTGCAATGACAGCGCTCAGATTTCCTCTTCTATTTCTCCTTGCCTTGTGCAGCTTCTAACATCCCGCCTGTCCTCAAATTTTTGGCCCTCCACTACAGCAGAGTCAGGCTTTTGCCCTTGTATTTGGCACTGGTGAGCAGAAGGATTTATCACAAATGGCAGTTCAGGCTGCGTGTTCGCAGCCAAAGATGCAGTCCCTCCAAAACGCGTGTTCTTCTCCCAGACCTGGGGCTCGTGATGTTGAACATCCAAGTCAGACAGGGGCACTGCTCTGGCTGGAAGCTAACTCCACCGAAACCACAAACAGCTGTGTACTTCCAGCAGCATGTGGGAGGGCAGGAATGGAGGGCCAGAGGTGAAGGGAAGAACGAGGTGGCTCCTTTCGGTGACAGCTCACATTTAGATTGAGTTAGAGCAGTCAGGAAACTTCACCTTCTGTAGTAAACAGTCTGGGGATTTTTCACAAAAGAAATTATTTAGGAATGTGGGGGTGCACGTGCCTAGGACGGTCTGGTAGGACAGCTGTCACATCTGATACAAGGTAGGGCCAATATTCTCAAATTCGCTTTATGCACCTGCACTTCTTGGTAGACAGGATCTCTGTGTGGATCCACCTGCACCACCTTTAACTGCCCAGGGCACTTGGGCACTTAATGCTGGAGAACTGCGTTATTAGTCACCTAAAATGAAAGTGCGAGTTGGGTGCCTAAATTAGGTAAAGTGGGTCTCCTCCTTTCCTCCTGCACTTCCTTCCACAGATGTTTTCTCAGAGCAGATTCCCCAAGCTGTGAGACACGGTGAGGTAACAGGCCCCTCGCGTGGCTCATCATTGGAAAACATGAGGTTAAATACTGTAAGTTGTTGGCCAGAGAAGGCCAGAGTGTCTTCTGGGACCAATCCTGCCCTTGCTGAAGTCAATGAAAACTTTTGCCTGATTTTGCTGGCTGTTGTGAATTATTGTTTAAATTATTGCATCATTGCATCATTCTGGGACTGAATTTACCCCATCCATAAAAAGTTTATTATCCCATGCTGGAATGGCAGCAATCATATTTTCTATTCTGTTTATGGTTGCACTATTAGACTTTTTAAATTACAGCCTGACATCTCTTGTGTACAGGGATTTTTTTGCTGTTCATTACCATAAAGTCAGGATTTCAGCCACATTTTTAGCGCTGAGGATTGGAAGGACTGATCACACTGCAGTTCAGGTCATATTGTTTAAGATTGTGCCAGCTTGGCCTTTGTCTACTCAGATAACATGGAAAACAAGAATTTGTGTATAAGCAGTCCACCCCAGTGGTGTACCAATTAATGCGGAAAGCACATGGGAAAGATAGAGCAGTCACAGAGAAGATACCTGAGCCACCTGTGACCTGACGTTGTGACTGCAGTTTGGCATTTTCCTCATCTCTACTCTTTTCCAGAAATGAAGCATAATGGCTTTGGAGGGTTTGTGCATGGGACTTTCCATCTCCCTACTGAAAAATGACACAGAAAATGAAGAAGCATGGGCACTTGCTCCACTCCCATGCTCCTGCTGAAATTTTCTTCCTCCATGCTCCATTAACCTCTGATGCTGAAGGGCCTGATCCAAAACCTCCGTGAGAATATCCCTGTGGATTTCGCTGTGTTTTGAAAGAGGTTCCTAGAGAGTGTGCAGCCTCCTTGGAAAGAACTGGTAGTATTTCATGGTAGCATTTTATCTGAGTGGGGGTTGTCTCACTGGCAACCATCGGCTAGCTGCACATATAGGGCAGGACCAGAAAGCAGAGGAACTTCTGAGATTGCAACTGTCCCGTACAATACCTCTGTCTTGTGAGTGTTTAATTTTTGTTTGGTTTGCTCATGTTTTGGCATGGCTGCAAAAACTTTCCTTGCCTTTAAAATGGGAAGGTGTGTACCACACAAGCTATAAATCAATATTCTGAGCTGAGACTCATTATGAGCCAGTCTTGTCTGCAGTTGCCTCCTGGCAACCCTTTAAATTAACATCTTTTAACACTTGTGTCATTGCACATTACAGAGTCAAGAAAAATTTATGCAAACAGAGGAAGGTGCAGCCTTCAGGAGCTTTGCACCCGACATTACCTCTGCGTTTCAGGGAAGCTTGTCACGAAAAAGCAAGTGCCAGCAGCAGATATCTGCTTCCCACGTGTTTGACATTGCTTGGAACCATTTTGTGACTTCAAAGCTGAATGTCTGCAAGGCTATCAAGAGAAAGATAACCCCTGAGTGTGTTATTTATGAGAGTCCTAGTTGGGAGGAAAAGCATGGATGGAAACAACGCAGCCCAAAGATGCTGTGATAGAATCAGCGAGCCATATCGCCAGCTAGAAGAAAAAAACATGTTGCTGAAGGTGCTTTTCCCGGCTAATGGGCAACACACTCAGCTTATGGGTACAAGAGTACCAGGCTAGTTTCCTGAACTGATGCTTCTCTCTGTTTCTCTGGCCTCAGAAGTATCCTGGAGTTCCCAGTCGGAACAGCCAGTCCCTTTCGGTGACATATTCGCAGTGTGTGGTGTGTGTGTGTGTGTGTGTCCAATTTCAGCAAGACTTTCACATTGCACCCATTTCATCTGAACTTGGACATCCTCTCTTGCTTTGCTTTGCGGTTGTGCCAGCTTTGGTGCGCTGGCTCCCAGCCACCAGCATTGGCAGCTAGCCCAGAAGCATGGGCGCACTGAGGATGGGCCACCAACCCAGCACCCTTTGCCCTCTTCTGCCTGGCAGCAGTGGCAGGATTCATGGAAGATGTCACTGCTCATGTGCTTGTGATGTCTTAGAGAGCCTTAAGGATAGTAGTCGTTCAGCTTTGTAATTTGGAAACTCTGCTGCTTGCTGCTCGGGCCCTCAGAGGTGGCTTTCGCTGATCCTGGCAAATGCTGGGTATCAAGGGGAATGGGGAAGCAGGAATCAGGCCCTAATCGACGTGGACAGCACTGTATTTGGCAGTTACCTCTTCCCTTGTGGGAAATACAGGATTGGGAATGGCACAATTAGAAAAGGCACAGGCGTACAAAGCTTAGCAAAAGTAAACACTTCTTGATGGACTTAAAGCCTTTGGTCAGCAAACACAGATTTTCAGTTTTTGTGGTTAAAAAGAAAAAAAAAAAAGTGTTTTCACATGATCATGTCAGCTCAAGCCTGTGAGACTTTCCAGGAAGGGCTTCAGGCTGAAAATTTTGGCTTCTTCAAAGAAAAAACTAGCTGACTTCAAGCTCAAGATACAAAGATTTTTGTATATGGAGCGTTGCTTTAGAATTATTGCTTTTTATTCCACTTTGCAGTTCAGTCTTCTAGTGATCTACCAGATCCTCAGCCTTTTGAGGCTTATGCTTTTAAAAATCAGGCATACCATAGTCAGGCAGATACTTATTCAAACTGCACTTTGAAGAGTTTCAAAAGAAATAATACTGTGGAAGAAAAACCTCAAGAACAAAGAGCATTCGAGTACAAGATAGTTTCTGAAATTCTCCTACAAGTGCTGTTCCTCTGAAAATCGTTTATTATAGCAGGATAAGCCAAATAATTGAAAAAACTGGGATGTAGATTTTTGCTGACCCCCACCCAAGCTCAGCATTTTTGGGGCCACAGTTCGTGTTCTTGAAAAGTAAAAGAAAACTTTCTAACAGAGTTTTAAAATAGCTTGAGTGTGACTCAAATCCAGCAAGCACATGTCATTTTAAACTTAAAGAAAATGTTTTATCCTTAATTTGCTCCACAGTGTTCAAATCCAGAAAATGAGGTGCTATTTGCACCACCAGCCCTATGTGACTCCTCTGGCTCTGGGCCAGAAGCAGATCCAGGTTTCCATGGGTGGAGGCAGGGACAAGCATTTCATTTCTTCAGGATTTGCTCTGAGGCCAAGTTGAAGAGTGAAGGAAGCAGTCTAAGGCTGCACGAGATGTGCAACCACATCACTTTGTGTTTCAGCTCTTTGTAATGCTATTTTCAGCAATGCCTCTGCTCACAGAAGCCGAATAGTAGACTATGACTGAAGCATTCACCTTTACCAGGGCTTAGTGGCAACCACGGGCAGTTTAGCAACACCTCTTTCCCATAGCACTTTGTTTTTAAAAAGCTGTAACCTGGGCTTGAGAGGTGTGTGGGGGGGGTTGATCTTGCCCATGGTCTTTCTGAGTGCTGCCGAGGGCAGCATGAAGGCAGGCAGTGTCTTCCAAGAAACAAGATTGGTAGTACTGGCATGGTAAGACATATTCACCAGCCCCATGCTGTCCATCATCTTCTTTTCAAGAGCAGTCCACAGCCCTGCCTATGCAAGAGTCTCCAAGGGTCTGCAGGGTTGCTGGGTCAAGATTGCTTTCTCCTGTTAGCTTTAGTTTTCAGGTCTCTTCTTTTCTCAGCATTTTAGAAGGTATTGTACTAATATCTTCATTCCCTTCTTTTTTTCTCTCTCTCTTTTTTCTTTTTTTTTTATAAATTCCCCCTCTCCTTCTCTTTCTCCCTCTCCCCTTGTAACACAAACACTCTCATTGCTGTAATCATTCACTATTAACTTTTTGCTGCCCTTCAGCATGGCATCGCACAGGCCCCAAGGGGCTGGTGACTGCTCCTGTTCTGCAGCAGTTGGGAGAAGTGGGGCCAGGTGCAGGGATCAAGGACACCCTGGTGCAGCTCAAGCTATAATCTCCCTCTGTATATATGTGTATAATCTATATTGTGACCGGAGGAGACACCTTAACGCTCCCTCCATTCCCCAGCCGTTTGGATGCCCTTCCTTCGCTAACACCCCCCAGGTGCTAGCTGTGATGTTAGAATAAGCATTTGTTCAGCACTAAAAAGGAGAAACAGTGTGTGGTGGGGGTAAAGGAGAAGGCTGAGACCTTGCTTTGGCTGCAGCGTGCACTCAGATTAGCCTGAGCCAGCCCTAGCAGTGCAGCACAGGTCAGGGCAGGGCTGCCGTGCCCCAAATACCATGGCAGCACCTTCCCTGGCACCCCCCTCACGTGGATGTTTTGGCTAATATTGTAAAGACAGACATGAAGCATATATTCCAGGTCTAGCTGTAGCAGCAGTGGCCAAATGTTGTGGGGATAGCCTCTCCCCACCATACCCTGCTCCTGCCTGCAGCTGCGTGAAAACAAACGGTTATGGCGTAGGGGGTTTTAACTTGGGATCTCCACAGCCCACTGGCAGACTGTTAAATGAAGTGTTAATTTTGGAAACTCAGGGGGATATTTAATGAATTATGGCTCTTTCACCCAAACAGGTATCAACATTTGGGATAACTGTGAGGAGGCAAATTATAAATAACCCCTTACCCCCAAGAAGATGGACCTAAGCTGGACACATGAACTTGGAGGTCATTGCTGTGACACTCTGTTCAGCAGGCACGGCTCATCACACTAATACTTTTCCTCTAGAACATTTTCCTCAGAGATTTCCGTAAAAGGTCTGTAATTAGTGACAATTAAAAATATTTTTGAAGTTGCTGGCTGGCTTATAGCATGCCAGCATGGGAGAGTTTTGTGACCAGCACCAGCTAGAACGAATCATGAAATGCCTGCAAACCCACAAGTAGTCCAGAACAAAATGCTCCTGGTTTTTGCCTCTCCATCATAGAGCAGCAGCAGTCTGGGATGTGTTACTTCAGGCAGGACAAAAACTTAAAACCCAAATATTGTGTTTAACCACTATCCAAATAAAAGAAAAAGAAATCTCCTTTGTGGGAACTGAATTCAGAGCTGTGTTCCTACTCAAAAATGGTTGGAACTAGCAGGACATACTTGTTTTTGCATTTTTACTTACTTGAGAAGATATACAAGGGGAAGAAGCTTGACGTGGTGATCGACTGATCTACTCATGTGCTCTCCTGAACCCCTCAATTGCTTCTTTATGGTCAAATTTCAAAATGTTCCTGCTCTGTTTGGAGGTTCCTTCAATGAGCCAGCAGGGAAAAGCTCAAAAGGGATGCGAGTCACGGGATGTGCAGTGGGCTCTCTGCTGAGCCTCATAGGCTTGCAAAGCTCACAGCCAACCTAGTGTGCCCTGTGCTCATGCTGCCAGGGGCTGCTGACTTTCAGGTCTGGGGGAGAGCACAGTTTTCTCTCCAGGCTGATTAAAGTAAAGAGCAAAAGAAATCTCATAAACTGCACTGTAACCGCAGAGCAGAGGCTGGCAGAAATGAATGTGGGAGAGTCAAAATAGATGTAGCAAGTGGTGATCCTGGCTGAGCTCCAGCTCTGCCCTTTTTGTCTCCCTGTCTGGTAGATTTGGGGCTTTGCTCCTGAGAAACCCAGCATAGAAAGCTTTGAAACTGCTGCCTGTAAGCTATAGGCAGCACCTTACTACTGGCACCTTGAAAGGAAGATACATGTATTATGCAAGAGTGTTAAGATCGATACTGAAATGGACTTTATTTTTAACAAGTAACACCAAGGTCCTTTCCCTTTAATGAAGTTTTAAAATACAAAACATTTAACAAATTGGTATGTTAACAGCAGGGTATGACCAATATATTTGTATTGACTAATTGGGAGTTGGCAGGCTGCTCACTCACACATCATCCAGAATCAAAGTCCATGTGAAAAATCACTAGAGCAGTGCAATAATAGTCTTCTATATATTAAATGGGGCATCAGCTAGTATTGTGCTTAAAGACCTTTTGCCCTTGATTATTCTTTACTGCATTGTTCTTTACATCTGTTAATGCTGTGCATATACAGAAAAAAGAGATTTCAATCTACTACTAGAAATCAATTGCAATTCTTCCTTAATCAGAAAATATCAGACTGTAAGAATATCATCAAAATTATTCTCCTTTCACTATCTTACTGCAAAACTGATTTCTGGTTTGGTTCAGAAGGATATTTTGAATCTTTTAATAAAACAATATGGATAAACATTCAGTCTTGGGTTTCTGCATGTGTTCTGAATGAATAAAAGCCTTCATTTAAAGTCCTGCTGTTAGTGGCAAGAGCTAGTTTTAAAAAAAAGGTATATATTTTTAAGCCGGTCTATTAATAGTATTCCATATAAAATTCCCTCCCCCCCCCCCCCGGACTGAAAAACTATAGAGAAGCAAGAGATTTTTTTCAGAACAGGTACAATGCTTAAATAATTTTCACAAGAGTGCACAGGATGAAAATCGATTTCCACAATCAAAATATTTAGACAAATGAATTAGTGTGAGTTACTTGTTTCAAATTCCAGAATATTATTCCTACCCAAGCATTTTAAAAGCTTCAGCAAGTTTCTGGGTTGGCATTAAATGCAAAAGATCAACTGGGAAGTGAATGAAAGTGTGTGGAACACATTTTGATCACTGACTAAGAGTGCTACTTTTCTTTGGCTCACCAACAGCAAAATTTATGTCTATGGAGATGTTCATGAAGGTAGTTAAAATCCTGCTTTGCTGAGCTGATACTACGTCATCTGCATCTCTAAAAAACATATTTTAAGCCTGAAAAGTTTCTAGCTGTACCCTGACCTGGCACTGGAAGAGGCTGAACTTGACCCTGGTGAGTGAAACACTTACCTCGGGGCAACTAAGAGCATGTTAACCCAGCACGTGGTCCTTCGAGGACCTGGCCATCAAGCCAGACTGTCCCCAGTCCCTCTGTGCATTTCTTGGGATGCACTTCATGGCTTTCCAGCCAAGCGGGTACATGCAGGGCTAAGGCAACGTGTCCCACCTTGTGTGGTAAGAACAGCAGGGAAAATCACATCTGCGCCTGTTTGAAGCGGGATCGAAATGTAATAAACGGCGGTAGTTCAAGAAGATCTGAGAATGCACAATTATCACAAACAAATCACCGCCAACGCTCTATAAGGGCAGATATGCTCATACGATGGGAAAGTAGTCCGTATTTGGCAATATCAGAGTTTGGAAGCTGTCGGATGATAGCCTGTTTTTCCAGAGGCATTTCTGATCGAGGGATGCAGGCCATTCTCATAAAGTTAATAGTTTCAGGCCAGCTCAGAGTCCTGGGAGCCAGATCTCACTCTTATTTCTTGTGATTATAAAAATGAAAGAACAAAGGGCTGTATCCTGCTATTGATATTTTTTCAAAACTCCTAATGGACATAACTGGGAGCCCTAGATACAGATCAATGGCAGGATACAGTCATAATGTCTTTGTCCCAAACTGGGCTAAAAGAATGGTGTCTTTCTATTTCAGCTTAACGTGAGATAGCACATTCAAATAATGAAGACCAGATTTTTCTTTTGAACAAGTTGTCAAAGTATCTGTTGCATCCTCATGAACAAATTCTGAAATAGAAATTCCCAAACCCAACACTTCAGTAAATCTAGCAAACATATTATGCTATACCATACTAGGAAATTTCTGTTGATCCTTTTAGTTCAGCCTTTGCAAGTATAATATTTTGCTTGAGACCATAGCTGGAACAGTTATCAGCAAAATGAACCACCTGAAACGATAATGTATGATGTTTCGTCACAGCAGTCAGTAAGAGCTTTGCTATGTCTTTCAGCTTATGTAGGACAAAACCTGTGTGATGAAACTTTATTTTAAAGCTCACTAGCTACCTACTAAGTCACTGAATATTTTGCCTTTCTTTATACTGTGTGGATTAGTAAAAAAAAAACATCCACAGAAGTCTCTACTGAACAATATTTTAGCAGTTAGCTTATTCTTCTAGCAGCAGTTATTAGTCCAAACAACTCATGACAGCTTAATTTCTCTTTAAACTTTTTCTGCCTCACAGTTGGAGGTAGCATTTCAAAATATCTGGAAGGGCACTATTTGTTTTTCTTCCCCAAATCTCCACAAAGATGTTGTGGATAACCACAGAAGTATCATCCACATTCCTTTATGGTAGTACATGGGGATATGATTTATTCAAAACCACGGTGTACTTTAAACCCTCGCCAAGTCGAAGTGCGCAGTGTTCCAGAAAGAAGCCCTTGAGAATCCACCTAGACTGTTGACAAACCTGGCTCTGAAAAGCAACATATATGCCGTCCAAGATTAACAGGGTATCGGACAGTGCTGCTGAAAACCTAGGAGGCTAATGTGAACCAACAAGGCCATCTGGGGTTGTTTAACTGTTCTTACTGTGTGATACCATAACTTGGCATGAAGGACTGGAGCCTCAAGCTAAATCAGACATGACAAAATCTTCTAAACTTAGTCAGAAAGAATAATTATTCTTTTCACTGCAAAGAGGCAGAAATCACTGACTTTTGCATATCTGAAAGCAGTTTGAAAGGTAAGAGTTGCTGGACAGCAATGCTCTCTGCCTACTGATTGCCTTGAAAATGTGAAAACATGGAGGGAAAAAGGCTCATCAGGTTTTATTGCACAGTAAATATTTACGGCCATAGCATTGACGCTTGTTCCTGTAAATGAGTCATATACACACCTATGGTGAGGTCCACTTATCGAGGCAGCAGTCAGCCAGGATCAGGCCCTCGCCTCTCTTGCTGTTCCGCTTATCTTCAGCCACGCAATGCCCCTCACAACCACAGCTGTGCTCTCCCAGGAGAAGCTGGCAAAGGGGAAGTTGCTCTGAGATGAAATACATAATTTTGTAATTTTCAGTCGCTCCCCTTATGGAGGCGAGCTGTGAATTGGAAAAGATTATTTGGTTAACATCTCAGAGAGAGAAAACTGTTCTTCTTGCTTGCTGGGATGAGACAAAGTTGCTCCTGGTGCCACTACTGATGTGACTCAGAGAAATGGGGGGCGAGAGCCCAGCCACTATAGTCACAGATTAAAAGCCTGACACACCTGGGACAAGCTATCTGGTGCCCACCAATGGCACCAGATAATCAAAAATACCCATGCATTAGCAGAGCTGGGAACATGGAGACCAGATGATGAGCATGATGCAGTCGCTGAGTGCATGAGACGATAGTTCCTGTAAATCGGATCTGCTGTGATTGCCTGTGCCTTGGGGAACAGCGATGTTCAAAATTATGCAATGAGGTAGCCTGAGGTAAAGCCAAACATATTTTTTCCTAAGTTCCTAAAGGATGAGGATTTGGGGACCTCAGGAGAACGCAGAGTGGAGCTAAAGTCATACCTATTCAGCTGTGCGTACCTGGCAGCTGCTGGAGAAGCAACATCCTATGGGATATTTCCAAGAGTAAACTTTCCTTGTACTGTAACAACATCCAGCTTATTGTGGATTAACTGAGAAAAACCTAAGTCAGTATTTTACGTATAGCCATCTCTAGACTTTTTTGTGGATGTTTGCTGTAAGCACAGCCTCATAAATGCAGTCACTTTTAGAGATAATTTTTGCAGTAAGTAAGTTTAGAAGCAGGTAAGTTCAGGACAGCTTGTGGAAACAGCAGCAGAAAGTTGGTACACAAATGATCTGTTGGTCATTATTCACTCTCCGGCCCCTTTCTCTGCTGCCTCTTGCCTTGTGAAGCTGTCAACTTCCCCATAACTGAGGCGTGTAAGGATGATGTTCTGGTTTGGTAACATTTTTGCCCTTGTTCTGTAGGGATGCACGTGACTACCCACAACCCGAGATAATGAAGCCTCAAGGCTTTTTCTTTTCTTCTGAGCTGACATCCTCATGCAACAAACCAAAGCCTCAGGCTTGCATATGCTGAACAGTGCAAGAGTTTAAACCTAAGAATCACCCAAACTCTGTGACTTAGGCTTAATTGGTGGTAGTGGAAGGAAAAACAAGAACGTGTGAGTCTACGATACACACAGTTGAGGCAGATATGCTCTTGTAACCACAGTTTGCTTTTAGATTTGATGAGTTATTCAGAAATTTAGATGTCTCAGAAAATAATGAGAGAGGAGAATAATGAGAAAAAGAAAAAGGAAAAGGAAAAAAGGAAAAGGCAAAGGAAAAGGAAAAGGAGAAGGAGAAGGAAAGGGAGAAGGAGAAGGAAAAGGAAAAGGAGAAGAAGAAAAATAACACAAGCTGGTTCTGGGATCAGGAGAACCAACAGTGTCTGGTTTCTTGTGGGCTGCTTCTGCTCTATGACTTTCTGCATCCTACTACAATAACCCCAACCACAGTCCCAGCCTCTGTACTTGCTGTTCTTTGATTTTGAAGCTGTGATTTTTGCCTATTCCAAATACAATTGAATTAATAATGCATTAATTCAGGAAAAAAAGAGAGGAAGGGAAGGGAAGGGAAGGGAAGGGAAGGGAAGGGAAGGGAAGGGAAGGGAAGGGAAGGGAAGGGAAGAGGCCTAAACCCCCAAAGGGGGAAGAAACTGGTAAAACTAAAGCTAAAACAGCCAAAGGAATATCCCCATGTATCCCCATGTCTTTCCTAGGACTCCTAATCTCTTCTCACCATATTTATTGTCCCTTCCCATGTTTTCTGTAGCTGCCTATTTCTCCTGCCAGCTGTGCCGCCCCATGCCGTGCACATGTTAGCAGGAAGCAGCTGAGGATGGAGCGCTCTCTGTTTTCCCTTTCATGATGGCTTTCATTTAAATTTTTCTCCCCTACCTGGCTGCTTTTCACTGCTCTTGCAAGCATGTGGCATCTTTGCAATCACTACCCACACTCATATCTGACTGAAATTGGATCCAGTGGGAGAGTGTCAAACATTCAAAAAAAGGTTAGAGACAGACAGACACTGTGGTTGCACAGGGCACATTGACTGGAAATCAGGCTAATAAGTACTTTAACATTTGTGTGTTTTGTGAGTTTTTGTCTTTAAATAACTGCTATTCCAGAACTCTGTTTTCTTTGGCTGCTTTAATTATAGAGTGGCAGATTTTTCTTCTCCTTGTTTGACTCCTTTGCTTACTATATTTTGCTGGATTTCCTCATGCATGTTGGACAGTATGTGTTAGCTGCAAAAAGACAAATGAGTAATGATCCTTGATTTGGAAACTTGTCTAATGATTAGGGACTAAACTGTAAGACTTCTGCAGAGCTGGACTGCTGCAGGGTTAGTTGAAGAAGAGGCAGATTTCTCTATAGAACTCCTTGGTACCAGGATACACATCTGAAGTGACAAGTATAAATTGCAACAAGCCAATTCAAACCACAGTCTGCCACCACCTAAGTCATACAGCAAGTGAATGTGGTCCAATCTGAATGTTTCACTGAACGGTGATCAGTGAAAGGTCACAACCTGTTTGGTTTCTTCACGTAATAGTAGAAAGTGTAAGTATCACACAGTGCTGAGGATGCAATGCAAAGAAAGATGCACATTGAGAGAAAGGGTATTTACCTTACTGCCATGACATCTGTGCAACAAGATCAGGTTGTGAGATTAAACTCTGGATTCAGCCTGAAAAACTGGAGGTTAACACTACGTGAGAGCCCAGAAGCATGAACCCAGAAAGAGTCTGGAAAGTGGCAAAGTCAAAGGGCATCTGGGCACAGTACAAAAACAAGTGACTTGGATACTTCCACAGCTTTGTGGTTTCAAAACCAGGAGCCACACATTTGGTGTCCTGGGGACATGCTTGTATGAGATGTGGGACACAGCTCCCTTCCTCCATCTACGTTGCTGGGAAAACCTCTCTACAACAACAGATCCAGTTCAGGCATTTCGTGATTAGACCAGGTTGATTGAGAAAGTGGCTAAGAAGAGTCACTCCCTGTGGTTACAGGGCTCAGAAGAATGATTCTGGGGGCAAGACATGCAGTCAGAATATGCAGCTTGGTTAAAAGGCAGCTAAGTCTCACAGTATGAATTTTATGGAACTAGTTTCAGCCAAAGTGTGTGTTGCAGGTCCCACTGTTTTGGAGATGTGAAACAGCTGCTGTTATAAATTTCTGTGCTATTGCAGCATCATTGCCAGAACTTAAGGTGATCTCTGCTGACTTACTCAGTTAAGTCGTCATAGCCTGTGTTTGTGGTAGCTCTGAGATTAGTGCTTTGGTTTTCTCCATCAGGCTGGGAATGCTTGCTCTCCCTTTCCTGTGCCTTGTACAGCAAATAATCATGAAATTAGTCATCCAGCCCTTCAGAGGCGTGCACGGCAGACAGGTATCATAAGAGGAGTACTATCTTGACAAATATTGTGATATCAAGTAGTGAACTGCCTTTGATTCCCAAAATTGAAATAATCATTGAAGAGCTGTATGTTTCTTTTAGGCACTGAACTGCAGTAAGAAAGCAAAACATGGCCATTAACCCAACATCCTCTCTGCACACAACAGTGCTGATTTCTTTGGAAAACCAAACCAAAGTATTTAAAGGAAATTAAGGATTTTTAAATCCCCAGCTGCTATGAACATGCCATGAAAAAAATTGCTGCAGAGGTTGTGGATGCTCAGCTCTTTCAGAGAAGTAGGACTTGCATCTAGATCATCACAGCTAAATTAAAGAGGGCTGTGTCCCAAGGACAAGAAGCACTAACGGGCTCACGTTCGTATTGCTTAGAGCTATGCTCTTCTACATCAGACTCACCTTGAATAGAGCTGCGTGGAGCAGTCCAAACAGAGCTACCTGTTAAGCTCGTGGGCAGTTGGAGGTCCAGGGCTTAAGCTGACTCCCAAGCCCTTTTCTATTTATCAGAATAGATGTTCCCATACATCTCAGGCTGAGCACTCCAAAAATGAGAAGCTAAAACCACAAGCTCCCGACAGAGGAAGAATAGGTGCTGGTGCTCATAGAGCTTTAAATAACGCAGGAGTGTTCCCACCTGATGACAGAGGTTGAATTAAGCAGCACTCAAAATCTGAAAAAAAATCTGAAAGCTGGCTGCTTCATCTGTAGACGTGCCTTTCAGTTCAAAAGGAATTTGGACAGTGGTTTGTACCGAGTGATTTCCAGAAAATCTTGTTCTTCATCCTGCTGGAATTTTTAAGGAGGTATTTGCCCAGCTGTCCACATGAGTGTCTCTTGTAATATTTGATGTATTTTGGAAGTTTTCCTTCAGAGAACAGCTATGGATGAAATCGCACAAAATGTTGTGCAACTCTGTTTTTCTCAATTAGGAGCTTGGAAATAACAAATATACTGGAATGTGGTTTCAGTCCATTCCCTTCTTCCTTTGACCTCCTATCAAGATGAAACAATACATTCCTCTTCTGGAATAGGATTAGGGACAGCCAGTATATTGGCACAGCTCATGAAACATACAGGCTTACTTCAAAACAACATCTTCTTTTAGGAAGGAAATTTGCACTAAACTCACTTAAAGCACTGACCAACCATGCAACAACAGGATGGGAGTTCATCCTGCTTTTTGTCAGATCTTTGCAGTCCTCAGACAACTTGAGTCCTTCCAGTGCCCTTCCCTTCCATGGCTCTGTGGTTGTCCAGCTCCTCAGTGCCAGACTTTTCCTCCTGCCAAGTCCTCATAGCTTCGTGTCATTCACTGCTGGCCTGACCCAAATGTCTTGAATCCAGCAACCAGATATAACTGTCTAGTCCTTTCCCCACCCAAAAAGCATCCCTACTCCCTGAGCTCCACCAAAGCCAGCCCTAATGCCTCTCCACCCCAGTTCCCAGCACATCTCCCTTCACGGTCCCCTTGACCATTCAAGTTCTTGTACCTCTATCAGCTCCTGGTGCCCCAAGGCCCATGTTCTCTGCCAAGCCCTGGGACCCTTCACGACAGCAGCCCTTTCCCCTCACCTCCCAGGTCCCTACACCCCAGTCCTGTTGCTGCCAAGCAAACTCAAGAGCCTTTAGGAGAAAAGGTATTGTGTTGCCCACAGCTGCAGCCAAACACCTATGTGGGCAGGAGCTCTGATGACTGACCTGCATCCACCTCAGCTGAAGCCCCTGTGCTCTTCTCCTCACCTTGGAATTTGCTGAGAGTGAATGGAAAAGGAGGAGCGAAGGGCCAGGAAACTGGAAGGGGACAATAAGTCCTCCCATGGCTGCTTCTATGCATCCTAGAAGTTATTTCTCAGCTCTCATGCCCTCGGGCAGCCACATTTCTCCCCATGGGAAGCACTCTGTGCTCTGTTTGAGGCGATGATGTGCCCTTCTTTGGGTGACTTGGCAAGCCACTGCTGATGTAGACACCCGCCCTTGCCACAGCCGTACAGACATGAATCCCATAAAACACCTTCTCTACCATAGTCATCTTTTCCTACTGACAGCACATCAGCACAGACTTATGCTTTCTCCTAATTTTCCTCTTGCTCTTATGGAAACTTGCTACTCAAATGAAATGTCTTGAAGTAATAAAGTACCAGGAGTTTGGACCATCACATGGGGATTCCTTACTTCTCTGCAAGGATACACAGGCAGTCACTGCTGAGGTATTTAAAAAATGACCATGGAGAGGAATGAGGCCTGAAAGGAGGTGGAAGGATTATGTCTAGACGAGCATTGGATTATGGTGTTTGGCTTGCTGATTTTGCCAGTCTTCCTAAAGGACTGGCAGGACTCTGTGCTGGGATTTTTAAAAGCCCGTGGAGGCCACATTTAGTCTATGGCTGTTTTTTTACAGCATTCTCTTTACTTACAAGACATCAGTGAATAACCAATCATTTACTTAATCTTTTTTTCTAGTCTCCTCTTCCTTCCATTTAAAACATTCTTGAAACACCACAGTCTGCTTCTTAATGATCAAACTGGGAAAAGGTTCACATTGCTAGTGTTTTACTTTTTTTTTTTGGTTGAATAGTAGAATAGAAATTGTGTGTACATATGGTAAGAACTTAAAATAAGTCTGAATAGACAACCCAAATATTTAGCCAATTTGTTCATACACTCTTGGATTCTCAGGGAAAGTAATTTCACCATTGTTTCAGTCTGATTTCTGAACAGGCAAAATTCTGCCTACCTATAGGATTATTTTGAAAACACTGAACACTTGAAAAATCTCCAGTGTAATTTATCTAGCATATAGAATCTGATGAAACTGTCCTGAAATGCACCGTACATGCAGTTGAAACCTGCTGCAAAACTAAGCTTTTCTTACAGAGTGCTTGCTGAGT
Source organism: Rhea pennata (assembly GCF_028389875.1). NCBI lineage: Eukaryota > Metazoa > Chordata > Aves > Rheiformes > Rheidae > Rhea > Rhea pennata. Next base: position 151,944,022 of record NC_084663.1, read on the forward strand.
TTCAAAATTTTACAAGTACATTTTATTGCTTGTCCTATGGCTTTCTCCTCAGGTTTGATGTTTTTGTAATGATTCCAATAACTACCACATCACTGAATATCTTTCAGTATGCCTGTTCAGACATGAAAATGTATGATAAACAGATGGATTTAGAGAAAAAGGACATTTGCACTAATTCACAGATTTGTCTTTCTGTGTTCAGCTATATACCTTTTTATTATTATCTTCTATACGCTTTTTTTCCAACCATCCATCTCTGTGTTCCTAAAGAAACATTTTTTTTAATTCAAATTTGGAACCCTGCAAATGCAGCAAGTAACCTAATAGGAATATATAGGTCACAAGATTACAAAACTCGCTAAGCTCTGATTCAGTAATTTATATTCTTTTTCAGTTACTTCATCACCACTAGCCTGTTGTTGAAGGAGCCAAAATGAATACAAATGATTGTGCTTTGAAATAACAAAGAGGAAAGGCATTTTTTCATGACTTAAATATCTATTTTAGGTTCATTTTCCAAGATATTATTCCCACTTATTTTCAGAAAGAAAATATTATGTTTATTTTATTTTTGTTAAGTAAAATAAATGTCCTCTACTCACTTGCTACCAAGGGGAATATTTAATACTGTGGTTAGTTCAGTTAAAGCTAGACATATGCTTGAAGTGACCTGCAGAACAGAGCATTTCTGTGTGCAGTGAAGACCATGATTCTGCTAACTCTGATGCACATTAGCAAGCTGTTTCCCTGCTCAGGAGTACGGATGCAGACTAGACTGGCTGCACCTTGTGACAACACCCCTGAGTAATGTGTGTTGTGACAGGTTTGGGAGGGACGGTTAATTGCAAAATTGAGATTGACAGGGCCAGCTTAAAGATAAGCAGCAAAATTTCTTACAATTTTACTTTTACTGCCCTAAAAATTACTCCCACCTAGGATGAGGATGACCTTTGCATTTGCTTCCTCTGGGGCAGCAGTACTGCGTGGCTGGGGAGCCCCGGCAGGAAAGGCGCTGTGGGCAGGAGGGTCCCATGCAGGGGCTGCCATCAGGGACCGCAGCACTTTCCGCCTCCGCTCCCATCCCTCACTGGAGATGTGAGGAGTGCGCAGGGCTTCAGCAGGCCAGCTCCGGTGCAGAAGAGAGGAGAGCCATCCAGTGTGTTTTTATTTATTGCATGTAGTGTATCCCAGTAAACTAACCAAGTGTATCAAATACAAAATGGCATTCAAACACAGAGGTCACCTAACTCTGCTTTCACCAAAGGCAGTAGGAGTTTTGCCACTGGTTTTACTGGAGTAGCAGAGTACAAAAGCTTCAGGATTTTGAAAGTCTTCCTATACAGTGTATTTGCTAACTCTTCCTCCTGTAACTGCAATTCAACAGCCAAATAAAAGACCTGAGCAAGAGAGCAAGAAGATCTTATGGACACCTTGGGTCCAGTGAAGTTAGCAACACGCCAGGTAACATAACCTGGATTCCCTTCCAGTCCCAGACACTTCTCTAGGTCTACTCAAAGCAACTTCACTAATGACCAAAGGAGCTTGATCTCTGTGTTGAGACATACTTCAAAACAAGGAAGGACTAGTTTAAAGCTGATCTTAACATTCACGTGTTTCTCCCCTTCATCCAGCTATTTAATACAACAAATGGTAACTGTAGGCTGGCCGAAATGCATGCATACTTAATCCAGACATGTATCACTCAGTCCATGCCTTGTACGTTGTTATCTGGAACGTACAAAGTCAATGTGTGGAGGCCTAATGTGACATGTACACCTACCCACTGGAAACAACCTACCTGCTAGGCTGAAATCACCTTGAATATTTTGCTCAATTTACTTGATTAACTGTTATAAAACTTTCCATTTATTTCTGACTGGATTTTAACTGGAAATTTTATTTACTCATGAAAGACTTGACAGCCTAATACAAATAAGGAATTTGTTACATAGCAGAAAAAAAACCATAGAAGTAGCATGGATTGAATGTAGAAGTAGGATTGACAAAAGATTTAGTAAGGATTTGTCAAGGACAGGTCATGCCAAAATACAGTAATTTGCTTTAAAGAGAAGGAAATAAATTTAATTATTTATTCCAATAGATTTGCAGATAGGGGAGAAGCAATATCACTTCATTTTGACAAGATCTAGCAACCATCTCACATGACATCCTCATGCACACTGCATAAGTATATTAAATCAAGGGAAGTGAAAAAGTGGTTGGAAAACTGTTCAGAGGGTAGTTATCTGTGATTTATGATCAGAAGAGAAGGAAGCATGAAATGGACATTTAGAAGGGCCTGAGTCTTTTTCTCTTCAAAATTTTCATGAGTAATTTCAATAATGCAGTAAAGATTATACCGAGCACTTCTTATTTTTCAGAGCATTTATTGTGAAGGGTAGTGAGCACTTTGGCGAACAGGATTAGAATTCAAAAAGATCTTGATAAATCAGCATAATAGTTTGAAAACAAAATTAGTTCGATAAGGAGGAATGTGAGGTTCCACAGTCAGGTTTGCAACATACAGTGACTTATAGGATGCGATGAGTCAATGTTGTCAAGCTGTTCTGAAAAATAGTAAAGAGTATGCAGAGATGAACATGTCTATTCCACAGAACAGATGACAAACTCCTGTTCTTCTGAGTCACTGGAGACCTGGTGGGAAAGAAGAGAAAACAGAGGCAGAAGGGCAAAGAAAAGTGCTGTATTACAGACAAGTAGGAGGAAAAGAGAGGAAACACAGTATAACAAGTTTCAAGAGAAAATCAAGGAGGAATTAATAGAGTGTTCCCTGCAAAGTAGAGAAAAGCGGAATGGTTTGTGGCAACGTATGGATGACTTGACTACGGGTTTTTCAGCAAAGCATGATGTTCCATTTTCAGATCTCCACCTGCACTGTGAGGATGTCAGAAGAGCCTCCAGTAGTGTGCTCGGAGCCAGACATGTGCATTGACTTTGATGGAATACCAATGGCAAAGCTGCCAGGGAGAGGGAAGCCCAGCAGTGAAGAAATTATCTCAGTTTTACTGGTGTTACTATTCAACAGAGATTTACTAGAAACACATTGATCTCTCTAAGATGTGGGAGAACGTGCTTTTTTTAAAAGGAGAAGGACACACTTCTGTCACATTTCGCTTTTTGGAGAACAAATCAACTTTAAAACACAAAGCCAAAAAATAAAAAGAAGCCTAACTCTTCAAAATAAAGAGGTAGAGCTAAGCTTTGTGACTACTCTAAGATGTGCCAGCTACCCTAGATTGCTGCCCCAGTGGCTTTAGAAGGGAGAGATTGTGTACCATGGGATTTGTGATATCTTGTCTGAAAAGTAAAAGAACTTCAAAAATTTAGTACCTGACCATTGCATCGGCATGCAACTTCCATACCCAAGTAAAGTCTTGTAGCAAAGATAAATGTGGTTCTAACAGAAGGAGAGGCAGGGAAATCAGTCAGTTCCTGTGAGTGTCTCTGAAGACACAAGCACCTCTTAGAAGTTTAGAAAACTTTATTGGCCCTCCCCCCCCAAAAAAAAAGTTTTAACAGAGGAGGATTTCCTGGAAGACTTCAGTAATTCCCCCAGAGATAAAGGAAGATACTTATTTATCATTCTTTCTTTGTAGGAAAGAAAGTACTTAGACTATTCCCAGACAGTCACTGTCTTGATATAGCTGACATTTCCGGGTTTTTTTTTTTTTTCCAATATACTGCAGTCACAAAGACAAAATGAAAAAGAGCCATAAAACAAACAAAAAAACCCCAGCTTTCCAATCAGAAAAGAATGTGTAAATATAAAGAGGGCTGGTAAAAATTTCATTAAGTCCCATTTACTGTTACAGGGAGCCATAAAGTCCTTTCCATCAAGATAGGCTGCATAAGTCCTAAGCCTACTTACAACAGTCACCCTAAGTATGCTACAGTTATTGATTTTAAGAAGATCTTTATTTGATGTTGGGATCTTGGTCAGGGTGTATCTTTCCACGACTGCTCTGTCCTTTACTTTTCAAGATGTCTCCACGCGACAGCACTCCCAAATTCCTAGACAATAAGGAGAAAGGAGTGGACGCAGACAATGAAGTCTTTCAAGCCAGTCAGCTTCCCTTGGGCTTTTTTTTCCCTCACCGCAAGCCCTTTGATTCTGATTGCCGTCCTTTGAACACTTCTCACAGATGAAGAAACAAAAGCAATGAGCACCCTGATATGGATCTTCCGCTATTGCAGCCCACGGTGGCATGAGGTCGCTGGACAAGAGTGGCTGTGCCAAGCCTGGACACCCTGGTGCCAGGGCTGGGCACAGACCTACCTGCAGCACAGCTCAAGCAAGGACACGAGGGCAAACACCAGAGCTTGTTCGGTGCTCCCAGGAAAACAGCAGAGAGTGCCTGGGGGAGGCCTAGGGGCAAATAGGCTCGCTGATGCTGCTGGGGGCAAGTAGGGCTTGTTGATGCTCTCAGGGCCCTGACACTTCCCTGCATTGGACTGGAGAGGTGGCAACTCTAGTTACCCAAAGGAGCTGCACTCTTATCTCTGCTGACCAAGAAAACACAAAATTAGGGAGAGAGAGATGGGATCTCCTGCCAGGTATTACACCTAGATCCTTGAAAATACTTACCAAGATTGACTGTGTCAAAATCAAAATATTTTTAAAGAAGTAGATTCTCCATGCCCCTTCTCCAGCTCTACGTTAGCTGTGAATTCAGTAGTCAGTAAGACCACAGTTGTGCTCTTTGCTTCACCTTGTCATATGCAGCAGCCTGACATACACTCCTGCTTTCCTGCTCTTTCCACGAAGCATGATCTTGCACACGGTCATTCAGAAAACTGTACCCAACAGATGGAGTATGGTAAGGTGGGATGAGTTGTTTCTGTGTGGGCGCAACTGCTATGTCCCCAAAGAAATACCAAAAGACTCCTCCCGTGCAATGCAATCTCTGTGTTCCTTTGGTCTGTTTAACTTTATTTCTCCTCTGCTCACATCCACAGAATTGTTGGTGTTCATAGGATTCAGTTTTAGATGTTATACATCTGAATGTGGATGTAGGCACATCTACAAAAACATGAGGAAAATAATTATGCAGTGGGATAGGCATGTACCAGTTATTCTATCCTGTCCTATTCAGAGAGATCCCATCCCAGCCTATTGCAAGCCACTAGCAAATTCCCGTGCGTCTTAGAGCATTTTACACTGTGGGGGCTTGAGTCTAACCTGAATTCTGCATGTTCATTAAAGTAATCCCCCAAATAAGAAATGGAGATTGCTTACAATAACCTTTATTTTGCTGAGCTTATTTTTAATGAGGTTTAAGAAAATTAGGAACACAGGTGCTTTCTGCAGATTTTTGTCCTACTTTCTTGCTTATACTTGGCAGCAAACAATATTTGTTCTAGATGCTAACCTCCTTGACATTTAGACTGCATCTAGATCCATGGTTTGTTTGGGTTTTATTTTTCAGTTTTCAGTTTGAAGGATTCTCTCAAGGAATATGCTCAGGACTTGACTCAGGGATTTCATTTCAGAAAAGCATTCAAGCTGTCAGTTGATATTTGGAATTTGGATCCCAGTTACGAATCTGGACTTACAGTTTCACATCATTAAAGAACATAACTAGTAGCACTCAAATCACTGACATACAAGGGACTATTTGCATGCCTAAAGTTACACACATTTGAGAGCTTTTCTGGACTGGGCTTAATTCAGAAAGCCTGATAAGATATAATTCAAATCCTACTGTGGGACAATGTGATAACATGCAAAGCACCACTTTGGTGTTTCACCTCATTCTGAATCTTTGTCTCTTGACTTTCAACCTCATGAATTTAAATCATGGCTCACATATATACACTGGAAAACAAATAAACATTTATATACATATATTCTTTATAGTGTTCCCTTAGTCTTATATGTAGGCTGCCAAAATGCAGTCTTCTGTGTATTGTTTTTTAAATGTCTACACACTTAAATACCTACACATTAATTTTTAATTCTCAGTTCCAGCTCAATAGGATTTGAGAAGCCACAGGTAATTTTGGATGAAGTCCAGGGGCTGCTGGCAGGGAATGAGACAACTCTATAGCCCTCTGTTCAGCCTTGAGGTTCCTCAGGATCTTCTGCAGAAATGGAATATATTTAATTGCAGTCAGTACTTGTCTGACGTGCAGAAGGGCTAGCAAACACCTTTCTTTTGCTGCTGTACTAATGAATGTCCCAGCTTATGGTTCAGTATATGCTGTTAGAAAGAATTGCTTCTCACTAGGCCTAATATAATTGAAAACATACGGGCAGGAGCTGGGACTGCACATGCCAAAATGCATTTTGATGTGCAAACAAGGTCCATTGGCATAGGGATTATGAGCAGGGAAGTGATGTCCAGGGTCACAGCCCAGTCTCCAGGGCAATAGCTGAGTTTATTTTTAGTGAGGTTTAAGAAATCATACCTGAGTCAGCCCCAAAGGCTTGGCGACAGTGGATATTCAAATGATATTTTTCTTTAATAACACTAAGTAAGTGACCACACATATATCACACTAAAGCATAATAAATCATAATTAATTTTCAAGAAGTTGTAAATCAGGTGAGATTGGCCATTGCCTCCCTGGCAGCTGAGGATCAGCCTCTACCCTCCCTCCTTGCACCAAAGGGCACCTCACTCCCTGCAGACATCTCCCCCCTTATAAGGGCTCTCCTCATCTTCCAGCCACAGAATGTTGTGGCCTTACAGTAGAGAAACTGTCTCATCCACACAAACCTATTTCAGCTCTTCATCTCGGAAAATCCCTTTGGCCTTCTCTATAATCTCTGTATATGCTCCTACCAAACTGCCCTGAACAAAGCCATTGTGATAAAGACTGATTTATGGTGGTAATTTTATTGCAAATGATATAATGAATAATGCTGATTGCACCATACACCTACTCTTTAAATATTTTTTGTAGGTGCTCTTTACCTTAGAACGCTCATGGTCTTGGGTGCCTCAGAATTTTCTAGATACTTAAACTGTCCATTTTTAGAATTCAAGAATGGCAGGATACCTGTGAAATTGCATTATCTGGGGAGATAATCCTTGCCACTCCTCCTTGCCACTGTGCAACCGTACATCTTTTCTTTGTAGGGTTCACATTAGGACCCCTCAGAGGACTGGAGGGCAATTGATGGGCAGTAAAATGATGAAGAAAAAGAGGCGCAACAGCACAGCAGATCAGTTATAACTAGATTATTCTGCCTCTTGTAGTGTGAGAGGACTACAGAGTGCTGAGAGAGGTTATTATACTGATTTTGTGTGTATGAACCGTGTTTTGCTTATAGCAAGCAGAAGCAGGTGGCAGTTAAGGCAGTTCAGACTCAACCATCTGGAGCATGTACAGGTAATGGCAAAGCTAAACCAGGCGTCACTGGGCAGTGCAGTTGTGGTCACTGAGTGGTTCACACTGGTGCAAAGCACATTCAGCTTCCTTCTCTAATGCCTTCACAGAGCACTGCTATGGTCTAGCCTCTCACTTGGTCCCATCGTGAAACCCATTCCCTTCATCAAGGTCTTTGTGTACAAATAGTCCAGGCTTTCACCTTATCAATGCGGAGGACACTTGCTTTATTTTGCCATATATTCTGCTCAATTCTCAGTTTTCATGGGATGTTCTGACTGAGCAAAGGACAGTCAAGGTTTTTCATCTATGGAGGAAGAAGGAGACAGAAGAGAAATCCAAGGTTAGGCCAGGAGCAGTGTAGGGACCCCCAAGATCTTATTCATAAGAAGGAAGTGGCTAATACACTTGAGGGTTGTGCTGCCATTCAGAGAGACCTGTACAGGCTGGAGAGTTGGACGGAGAGGAACCTCCTGAGGTTCAACAAGGGCAAGTGCAGAGTCCTGCACCTAGGAAGGAATAACCCTAGGCACCAGTACAAGCTGAGGGCTGACCTGCCGGAGAGCAGCTCTGCAGAGAAGGACCTGGGAGTGCTGGTGGATGACAAGTTGACCACGAGCCAGCAATGTGCCCGTGTGGCCAAGAAGACCAATGGTCTCCTGGGGTGCATTAGGAAGAGTGTTGCCAGCAGGTGGAGGGAGGTGATCCTGCCCCTCTACTCAGCCCTGGGGAGGCCTCATCTCAAGTACTATGTCCAGGTCTGGATTCCCCAGGACAAGAGAGACATGGAGCTACTGGAGAGAGTCCAGCGTAGGGCTACAAAGATGATCAGAGGGCTGGAGCACCTGCCCTGTGAGGAACAGCTGCGAGAGCTGGGCCTCTTCAGCCTGGGGAAGAGAAGACTGAGGGGGGATCTTATCAACGTGTACAAGTACCTGAAGGGTGTCAAGGGAATGAGGACAAACTCTTTTCAGTTGTCCCGTGTGACAGGACAAGAAGCAATGGGCAGAAATTGAAGCACAGGAAGTTCTGCCTGAACGTGAGGGGGAATTTCTTCCCTGTGAGAGTGACGGAGCACTGGCATAGGTTGCCCAGAGAGGTTGTGGAGTCTCCTTCTCTGGAGATCTTCAAGGCCCACCTGGATGCAACCCTGCCTACCGTGCTCTAGGTGACTGTGCTTGAGCAGGGAGGTTGGACTAGATGATCTCCAGAGGTCCCTTCCAACCTTACTGATTCTATGATTCTATGGAGGTTCCCAAATGCTCATTCCTCCCTTTGCCATTCTGGTGGATGCAGCCTTGCAGTTCCTAATAGCCAAAGATAACTACTAATGGTAACCATCATGAGCAAGTTTTTTGCTGACCCATGAGTTCACAAATTATGGATATGTCTAGCATAGACACCCACTCTGGAGTAGCCCATGAATAGGTATTCAGTGTGTGATTCATTTAATTCCAAAATAGCGCAGATGAATCGTGCCCTTAAAGGTGTCTGCATCCCTCTGCATTTCCTTACCATAAGGAAAGCCTGGGATGAGTGGCTCCGACATAGACATCTGCTCTAGACATGTCTAAAGACAGATGAGATGGTTGCTTCCTCATGCATGCATCTCCCAGGCCCTGAAATCTGAGCTCTCTCTCGCTCCCCCTCCCTCTCATCCCAGCCTATCCCAGACCAACCCATCCCATCCTTGCAGAAAGTGGCCACATTTTGAAACAAACCCGGGTCCAGGGAGAGCTTTTGACTGCCAAACTACCACTCACTCTGTGGTTTATGCTTTCTTATTTGTATGAGTAAATTCTGGTCCAGTAAGCATGAATTAGACACTTTGAGAAATGCTTCATTTTATCCCCATCCCGGTAAGTTAAAATAGTTAAATGTTTTGCCTCTGGTTGCACGCATTGTTTATCCATACTTGCTCTTGCTTCTATGTTTAATAGAGGAAATAACTTGCTACAATAAAGTATCGCTACATGCTGGTAACATCAGATAAGCAAAGCTGGACAAAAATGTTTTCTTTGGCAACTTTCCATTTTCTTTAATTTGGCCAGAGCGCCCACTTTACTTCTGGAAATGTGGAGGCCCTAGTTTGGCTTGATGGCAATACAAAGAGTTTCACAATTTTTCTTGTAAAAGTCAATGTCAGACAAGGTGAACAATCCTGTCATTTCTTTCCCGAGCGCACAATTGGGCTGATAAGCATCGAGCTGCACGTATCGAAAAACACAGGAAATGTCATTTGCTTTAGTTTTCTGCCCTTCTAGAATAATTTGTCTTTGTAATCTGCTTATCTGCTGCTATCGGAAGCTGCACAATGCTATAGCTGTATATATATTTAAAGTTTAATACAGGGGAGGAAAAAGGGAGTGCACCTGGAAGGAGCACTTTTGGGGTGGAGGCAGCCACCATGTGAATGGCAGGAGGAGCCGAGTGGCTCCATCGCCACCGAGTTACGTCAGAGAAGCCCCGCCGTGCCCATCAGGTAGCGGGATGGGGGCACGTGCTCCCCTCTCTATTTTACGTTTTGCACTGACCACAGAGCTTTGACCTTGTGAGCCCTTCTCTGCAAGAAGGTTAGAGGGTGGCATCACCTTTGGGAGAGCTGCTGGCATGGCACACGTCCCCCCCACCTCCAAACAGTTTGAGAAGCCCTGGCTGGCCTTGCTATAGCCTGCCGTCGCTGCACAATTTGGGCCGCTGCACTTCTGGTGGTACGAATATCTTGCACAGCACACATGCAGCCAGTCCAGCACTTCTGGGATATTGTGTGTGGGATTTAGTGGGCTTCGCTCCCAAGTGGGCATTGGCGATGCATTGCACTTAAGAGCTGATCTCCACACAAGTGATGCACCCACCTACGATTTCTAGTTTTGACAGTGTTGCCAGTTGTATGAAATTGGAGCAATGTTTCCAGGCAGAAAATGCATCTGGCATGGTGAACCACACTGTGAGAACTTTTCTTGCAGGGTATGTACAGACTCAAAGTCTTAAATAGGCTGGATTTATTTGTTGATTTTTTTCTTACCTTTCCGCCTCTCAATAAAAATATTTATATAATACAAATATTTCTAGAGCACAATGTATAAACAATACACACTGATAATAAAAATAAGAACTGGAAAGTTTTCATAAGAAATAACTGAGCTTAATTTTCTAGCTAGCTGATAACTGAAGGTTATTTTTCAGATATTAAGGTGTTTTCACAGATACTTCACTTGTGATTAGTTTGACTTATTCTGGAACATTTTGTTTAATGCTTGCTTTTTGAAGGAATACATGATTTTTTTCTTAGCTAAAACCAACATATAATTTCTAGGAGTTAGAATTTGGATTCCTGGTTAAATAGTTGAGAAGTGAAATACAATTTCATGCAAGTCTGCCTTTTTTACCCAGTGCAGTTGTTGCCAAACCACAGATGAAAGTTAACTGATTACAAACAAAAGGGAAACCACTGACTAACTAGATGACTGGCTTTCCTTTGGAAGGAGTCAATGCAAGTCACTTAGGAATAAATCCAGCAAAGAATCTGCAGTGGAGTCCACTATCTGGTGTTAGGGGGTCCTGTATACACTATGTGGGGAATGTCTTTACATTGCATAGTCATTGGATATGACTATAACATATTGAAATGAGGCTAACATACAGGATCCTCTGTACCTTACTCAGTGTCCTGCTCATATGTTACATTATCACAGTAGCCTTCTCCAGCACCTCCTGAGCTGGCAATGTTTTACTGCTCAGTAGTGCTGCTCATAGGAATTGGGGGTGCGCTCCTTGGGTACACGTCTCAGCTGAGGAAAGCCTCAAACCTATGTCCTGCTGGTGGAGCTGGATTACCCTGCCCCCAGCACCTCTCTTTAAGAGGGGGGTACTGCCGCTCCAGAAAGACCTGTTTGACCTTTATTTTTTTAAGGGGTGCTGCTGTGCTACTGCTGCGTTTTGCATGGAGCTCTGGTCTGCCAAATGTGGATGCATGTGTCTTCCCAGCCATCTCTTCACAGACAATCCTGGTCCTGCCAGCTCCTCACTTAGAGACCATCATCCTGAAATATAACAGTGCTCAAGGCACTTAGATATCTCTAAGCTTACAGTGCAGTTGAACAGAGTCTTTTTGACTATTACTTTTGGAGGTAGGTACCTAAATTGCCACCTAATCTAGCTTTAAGGTATTACATCTTTTTCCAGTCTAGTCCTTTAGGCCTAAGAAGAGCTTTAATTAGAGTCACCTGAGTGTAATTCATCTCAGATGGTTTCTCAGCCATGTACTTTCCCCTTCCTATGGCAGAGCTGACACAACTCTTCAATATTATCTTTGATACGTGGCTTTTTGAAGCCACATCAGGCTTTCATTTTTCAATTAATGTTCTGATACAGCCTAAGGTGGGGAAAAGAACCTCTCTCTCTCTGTGACTGAAAGGAAACATTAATTCTCTCCTTTTATTTGCATACTATTCTACCTCTGATTTTTCCCTCTCTGTCATACAAGTTTTGAGATCTGGTCAAACACTGAAAAGGTGGTATGTGGATTATGCATAAAACTTGGACTTAAAAAAAAGAAAGTCAACTCCTGCTCTTCCTGGGGTTTATGTTGAACTTCCTCATCTTGGGGCTTCAGCCATCTAGTCTGTAAACATGAGTAATACTTTCCTGTCTGAGAGGAATATTGTAAGAAGCTTAACTGATTCATGTTTATACAGTGCTGGGATATGGCAACATATGTAGATAGGGAGATCATATATGTGCTTATTTGTATATATCTATGAATGGAGGTACAAAGACCTTTTTTATTTTTGTGCATGCCTCCTGTTTTTTTTAATCTATCTATATCGTTATCTTTATAAAACACAAAGCTTTCTTACAAACAAGCGAGACTCAATATGTCTAACTGAAGATCAGCTTACACTCACATGAAATACCGTATTTTCTTGATGTATACTTCATGCTCATGCTAAGTGCCAATGTTAGAAGGTTTTGGTATTTGAAAAACATAGCAGAACACAGGCTCAAAACAATCTTTCACCAACAAGGTATTATCACATTACCATATTTTTAGAGCACTCTAAAATACAGATAAACTGAGAAGTGAAGCAAGAGTTCAGTTAGATACTTTCCTCCCTCCCTAATTTTCCTGGTTTAAATAACATGTTAGTGAACTATGATTTTTTTTTTTTTTTTTTGCATTTAAGCAAAAATCAATCTTATTTTATCTCTGTTGCTAGAGCCCTCAGAAAGAGTTCATATGAGCTACAGCAGAAGCTCTTTGCTAAGTAGTCTCCCACCTCAAAGCCCCATTTCAATATCACCTAGGACTTGTAAGCCATTTGGGATAGCTTAGATGTTGTGGTTTGACTGCTTTTTGTTTTTTGAAGGCATTTTCCTTCCATTTTTGAGAAATGCAAATTTCCTGGAAGTCAGTCATAAGCTGATCAACAACATTACATCTGAAAAGTACTTTCCTCATTGATCATAGTTTTGCCTTACTTCATACTAACTCTCAGCCTTGACCTGCTCTCCGCTTCCATGTTTCTTTGTTTACCATATAGACATTAAAAGGTCCCCTTCATGCCCTATTTTTTCCCAAATGGGCAGTTAGAACTTCCCTTCTGGAAATAACCAAAACAAAACTCAGTAGTCTTGCTTTATTTAGCCTGGACGAACCTTCATTTTATTATTATTAATATAATTATGCAAATTGCCACTAGGATGAGGAAGTCAGCATGTAAGAAATTCCATTCTCCATTCAAAAAGTAAATCTAAACTTGTTCTTTTAATACGCACCTTCACATGCACTTTCAGAAAATGACTTTTCAGCTTCTCAATTATGTCTATGTCTTGTCTTGCCTGGTATAATCCCCATTTCCATCACCTCTTCCCCATCTTTCACACATGCTGAAGATTACAGCATCACACTGACAAACCTTGCTGGAACAAGTGGCTAATCAGTAAAAGACTATAGAAAGCTTCATTTTCCTTTTTCAGTGTGGACCTAGAGAAATGTTACTGAAAAAAAAGTGTCCTTTGAACACAAAATAATAAATATTTAATCCAGAGGAAAAATATTTACTCCATCGTATTTAGTAAATACATTTTCAGCCCCTGAACCCATATGGGTAATATAAACACACATATAAACAGGGGCAGGAGAGGATGCACACATTAGGGAAAGCAGCAACATACTTCTGTTTAAGGCTCTTCAGATTTGTGGAATTTTATTTATCTTACCCCTTTTGTTTGGCTTTTAATTAGGGACAAAAAAGAATGGATACACTTGGCTTCAGCAAGGAGATAATGACTTCCTGCTGCTAATAGGAAAAAGGTGAGTGGCAAAAACAAAGCAACAAAGCGTTGCTGCACTAATCAGCACAAGAGCTTACTGGTTATGTATCAGCTTTTTCACCTACTTAAAATAAAACACCCACAGGCAAAATGTTAACTGCGGTTAAAGGTTAAAATGCTTTTTCTTACTTTGTCAGTCATCAGGCATGTTGTTCTGGTAAACAGTTTAGAGATGTGATTAGATGACTCCTGTTTTGTTATATCTGGCATTAAAGCAGACAAACTATCAACTACGTTTCTATTCTGCTGTTACTCAGCTCCTTTCTGCGTGGTTTGACAGCTGGTAAGGAGAAGAGGCAGCTGCAGGTTACCAGGCAACTCTGCCCAGCCACCAGGGCTTGCTCCAAGGACCAGAGTTTGGGAAGTGCAGCGCAGCGACAGCTCTGCTCTGCTCTCCCAAAGTCAATGGGGGCTACGGGGAGGCTGTTTCAGTGTGGGGCTCCTTCAAGAGCGTCAAACATTTGCAAGAGCTAGGCTGGATGGAAATTGTGGCTTCATCTCTCATCATCCCGTTACACTGCATTATAGCTGGCAGCTTAGCCACTGACTTCCAATAAGCCATCACTCTTCCGTACACCAGCAATTTTTAAATTATGTATTGATTGCTCTGAGTCAACGAGCACAATAAAGAATACATCACGCTTTTCTGATAAGAAGCGTGTTTCAAAGGCAGTAATGGAAACGTCAGTCCGATCTCTCATGCCTCTGAGAAACAATTTACATAATCTCTTAGGGAGTCCTGTCACCAATCCAGTGACAAAGCTATCCCTGGTGCAAATCTGTAGGAAATAACACACTGCACAGATTTTTGTTTCTTCTCACTATTTTGCCGCAGTGTTCTTTTGCTCCTCATGCTACACTTGACTTTTTTAATATTTATTCTAATTCTTATTCAAGCAACTAAAAAACTCAGAAAAAAAACACACATGGAGTACACAGGAATAAAAACCACTATGATCTCATGCAGAGCATAATATATTACAGCTATATATAATACATATAGCATAATATATACAGCTGGCCTTACAAAAGATAAACCACATCCATTAGCAACATTGATGAAATACCTTACATCATTCAAAAGTTCATTCATATTCAGAGAGTCTGGCTTGGGATTCAGCCGTTACAGCTTCTTGAACTCTTGTCCTCTGCACAAGTAAGAAATGGGCTCCATATGTTTATACTGCTTTCTCACAATTATTTCTTAGCAATATGGCATGTTGGGGTAGTTGCTTCGTCCCCGGGATGCTCCGTGTTGTACCTCAGCATACTGTCCCTAGGTGAGGATGGTGCGGATGAGCGACCAGCTCCTTCCTCACTGGAGCAATGCTTCAGCAAGCAGTTGCAGATTAAGGAGTCCAGCGATCTCCTCTGCAGATGAGCCTTCAGCAGGCAAATGATAAAGAGTTAAAGATAAATGATAAAGGTAAAGAGCTAAAGATAAAATGTGCCTCTTAAAAGGTTATTCCTGTGGTCATTCAGTCCAGCATATATTTGGCTGTCTGGGCATGACTAGCAAGTGTTGGGAAAGGACCATTTCTCCCTTTCTCCCCAGCCCTTGCAGCATAAGGCATCACTGTCAGAAAATGTGTTTTGGATCATTATTACAGAGAGATCCTAGTTGGGGAGTTTTTATGGGAGTGCGTGTGCATGTGTGCGTATGTGTGTAGGTGTATAGGTGTAAATTGCATCTCTACATCTCCCTTCATGAATCCAGCTCTATTTCTTTAGCCAAGTCTTTTTCTCTCAAGTCTGCATTTGTTTAGTCTTCTCATCCATCTCTTCCTCTAATAAAATTGTGTATATTTTGGAAATTAACCTTTTCTTTTTAAGTCAATATGTTAGTTGCGCAGAAGAGTTTAGTGGTATAATAGGAACTCTTCTGTGATTGTTTTTATTAGAAAATGTTTAATTTGAACATATTGGATAAGAGGAACTTTATGACTTTAGGGTTATTGGAGATCTCTTGATGACATTTCACATCCTCCCACAAAAACATTGGTCTAATATATAAAAAAATAGATGTTTGACTGGTTTGAGGAAGGATTTACATCTGGAAGATGGGAGGGGGGAGCAATTTTTCTTATTTATCCAGGGATCTCAAGATCACCTGAATGAAGGTCTGGGTTCTAATTGTTTTTAATCCAAGTTTCTCTCTCATCTATGTGACAGGTCCTTTTCCCTGCATCATTCTCATTCTACATCAACTTGTATCTTTGAATAAGGTTTTACACAAGAATAAGATTTTTTTCAGCTGAGCCACATGACCATCTATTTTTATGTTGAGTGCCTTGAAATCTTCTTAGAAGGCTTGTATCCTTTTGTATTCTTCCAGCTTTCTTTTCTCATAAATGCAAACACTTAACACTTTTGAGTGTGATTCATTTTACACCCTGAAATTAAGAGAAGCTGACATGTTTCAAACTCTATTGTTTTCAAAGAGGAAAGTGTATGTTGTGCAAAAAGTCCCAGCTCATCTGCTTCAGCAGCTGCCTCATGTTCCTTCCTTCAGCAGACAGTCCAGCCTGACCCATCACAGGAGGTTCCCAAGTAACCGGGGTCAGGGACATACTGCTATCACAAGAGATTCTTATCTTTCAACCTGGATTCAATTTGTGTTTGATGTCAAGAAAAAAATCTTAAATTTCTAGAGCAGGAACTCTTACCCACTTTTTCTGGTTAACTTAAGTCCATCTGGGGAAGCTCCACACACTGCCACAGGACCTCCATTACCTTTGAGTGAAACAGAAATTCAAATCCTCAGTTCATCTTCAAAATCACACTATTTTAGTAATGATCTTGTGTACTTCCTTTTCATACAATCAAGTATACAAATTTTTTGCTGTGTCAAGAGAATAGGATACTTGGAGTGTTGTTTTTTAATGTAAATTACACATCAGGGACCTCCTAGAATTACTTATTTTTTGTTTGCCTCCAGTGACTCCAGTTTCACTTATCTAATTAGCTAGTGCCCTTGTCTCTGTTCACACATGGCTGAAAATCAACACATTCTTTCAACCTCTGCAGAACATTAACACTCAGTAGCAATATAAAAAGATATGATAATAGCATTTAATGAGGGTATGATGGCTGCTCAAGTAAGAAATTTATTATGTCTTTTCTCATAAAATACTGTAGAATATTCTTACTTATAATTGGATAATGTACATGCAAAGGCAGGTGAGTGGTAAAGGAACGTGGCTTTGTTGACACTTGGTCTAGTCAAAGCAGTTAATTCCCTAATTTGATGTTTGGATCCCAGGGATCCAAGAGTTCTTTTCCAGAATGGAAGAAAGGTGATCTCTTATTCTGACAGAAATTAAGAAGTAAAAAGTAGAGTGTATCATGTAAGGACCCATTCCAATTTCTCCTGCCTATTCATAACCTCTTGTTGCCGTGAAAAATAACAGCCCCGTTGTACTTACTGCCTCCTGGGCTCTTGGTGCTAATTGGATCATGGTGAGTCAGACTACACAGAAGATAGATCTGCAGGTCCCACATCCCCATCCAATGCCTTTTGTGACCTACAACGCTATTTAACAACCAGGGAGTTGTAATATACCTTAGGTTGCAGCAGGAGATTTAGTGATTTTGCTCAATGTCATTTAGCAGGAGGTATCATTTGTGTATGACTATGGTGCCTTCTGTCCAGGAGCATGCACATTTCCTCACTTGCAGTAGAGGGAGTGCCACTGCTGAGATTAAAATTTGATTTTGTGATTGCCTAAAGACATTTTTAGATGTCAGTCACATTTTGACCTCAAATGAAAGGAAATCCCATTGAGTTGGAACCAAGACAGACACAGAGGGGACGACGCTTTACAGCTTCCTGTCCTTGAAAACTATAGTTTATTTCCTGGCATCAGGCTATGAATTGTAGTTCACCCAACTAAGCAGTAAGTTCCAGATCTTGATGTGCTGAGCATATTTGGCACATGCCCAGCCTGCAGTGCATTCAGGTCAAGGATTGTGAAATCTACTTTCTTACTCTCACAGGGATTTGCTGGTTAACTATGCTGTCTTCCACAACCATTTAATTTTTAAAATACTCTGACGTAATCTCACAACCTTTTACTCCTCCCTCTTTGTAGAATACGGAACACAGAAATATGTTTGGAGCAGTGCTGAAGGAAAAAGAACAAGAAATGAACATGGAATGAGCATATGAAATTCTCGCTTCTCTCTAAAATCTGATATACTTTGTGGAAAAAAACCCATAGGACAAATGTCTAACAATTTTCCTTCAGGTCAAGCTAACATATTACATGAGCAAGGTGGTCCTTCAGAAGTTAACAAGAAAGCTCCCTGTGGTGCCCTGGCTGAGAAAATGATGTACATTGGGAAGGGAGGAAGTGCTGAGGAAATCCTTCCTCCTTGGCATATCTCAGCATCTTTGAAATCATGAAGCATTTGTTTCTGATGACTCACTTATTCACGACATTTTACAATTGCATTCTACATCTTTGTACTTACGAACGTTACTAGTTGTGGGAATTTAATTAACTATGTTAATTTATGCTTGATTCCACTAGAGCAATGACCTCTATACCCAGCTATATGCTATGCATTGTTTTTCACTGAAAGGCAAATGATACCTTGTTTTTTGTTTTGGAACTAGATAAGGAAGAGGGATTGACTGGTACTTTTCAGAATTTGGAACGCCTGGCTCAAGATCTGACTAAACCATTTTTGATTTTTAGATATTTATGTAGCATCTTCTTGTGGTATTTTTTATTGCTTTTCCCCAAAATTAGGTTTTGCTGTATATTTTTTGTTATTGTCTAGTAACGAATGGATTCTGATCCTACAAACTCAGATTTACAGCTGGAAATCCCTTGCCTAGATAGCACTACTTTAAAGTCAAAAGGGGGGCTAAAATGGGACATGCCGAAAGTGTAAATATTTTATATAATATTGTTTTAGTATTTTCTTCATTGTTTTTCCATCCTGCTTTTCATGTTCCCTGAGAGCTCACTGGCATAGCCAAGACCAGTTCGTATTAACCCATGAAATACAAAGGAAATTGAAGTAGGAGGAAGGAAATGTGTAAACCATTGCTTAAATCAACCTTTAAATCTATAGTGCCAGAAGAATGGAAGGTGGAAAATGTGACTGTTAAAATGACATTAGGGCCCACTCAAATCCATGTTTGGTGGTTGTACCAGACAACTAGTTGTAAATTATAATAAAAAATAGAATTAGTAGACATGACACGTTGGAGCAGTATCAACATTGGATTTCAAAAAGGAAGTCATGTTTTGCAAGTCCATTAGAGGTTTAAAGAATGATTTTTTATGAAGATGAGGGTGATCCTGATAATATACCTGAATTTTCAAAAAGCTTTTGTCTTGGTCTTTCACCACAGGCTCTTAAAGTGTATATTCTTATGGAATAAAAGGAAATGGACAAAGAACTGGCTAAAAGATAGGAAAGTCACAACTGGATTACAAAATGAACAGCAGTTTCCAGAAGAACCCACAAGAACCTGTATTGTTCAGCACATTCAGGAAACATACAGTGAAGTTCAATGCCATGGTGACTGTTTGCAGATAATACAAAATCCCTCTGAACAGTCAAATCTTAAACTAACAATCAAGAGTTTGGAAAAACTCTTAGAGAAAGGTAATACTTTTGCTGCTGGTTTAGTGAGCTGAATTCGTTTGCCGAGAGGTGATTTGAGTGACAAAACTGTATATAGAAGGGGGAGAGAAAATTGTGCATCCAGGGAAGCGGGGATAGGATAAAGGAAGATCTGAAGATCTTTTGGCAGCAAGAAGCTATTCAATTATCAGCTACTTCACTTACTAGCACTTTTAAAGTGACAGAGTGATAAAATGACAAACAAAATTTAATGTTGATACATGCAAGGTAGGATATCTGTGGAAGGCAACCCTTACCATACATATCCACTAGCAAAGAAGCGGCTCCTCTCAGGAAAGAGGTCTCAGCTCTTTTGTTATAGCTCTTTGAAAATACTAGGTCAGGAAGTGACAGGAAACAAATGCAATGCTTGGAAATATTAAGAAAAAATGAAGAAAGAGAGAGAGAGAGAGAGAGAGACAAAACCACCACAGTGTTTAAATACAGCAAACCTACATCTTGATTATCACACGTAGTTTTGGTCACTTTGTCTGAAAAAGAATATAAATGGAAAAGATACAGAGAAGGATGAAAGCAAAGATAGGGAATGGCTTCTGTATGAGAAAAGGTACAGGCTGCTGATCCACAGCAACCTGCCTACTCACTGCTGCAATCCCACTCCTCATCTTATGTTTCTCTGACCTTTCTCTGAGATGTTTCAGCACAGTAACCTGGCAGAAAATACATACCTACTGAGAAAGTGAAGAGTTTTCTGACAAGTGAGCAAGCTGGAATGGCTCAGCATGGTGCCCAGCGAGTGCTGCAGCAAGCTCAAGGGGAAGGACAGGCCCCACAGCCGACAGAGGTGGAGCTGCAGCAATCTCCCAAGCAATTTCAGCCAGGTTGGCTGCTGAAACTAGCAGGCCAGTGGGCCTGGCTTCCCTCCTGCCTACTCCCTGCCACCTCTGAATGCCTTCTCCCTTTTGACATCTGCACCGCTGTGCAGCAGCTCAGCTAGGGAACTGCTCTGAATTAAAATTAATCTTTTCTGCTGGGTTAGTCCCATCAGGTTCACTGCCAACACAAGGAAAGGGGCATGACAAGGATGGGAATGGGCAACCAGGACTGGGGGGACTGCTTCTTTAGAGGGCAATGGCAGCTCACAGTGTTTTTGAAGCTCTGGCCCAAATAGACCAGAGCTCTATAGCTTAGGAAAGGAGATGGCTCAGAAGGCATATGACAAAGGTCTATAAAATGGCATGGAAAAGACAAATAGAATACAACAACTCACTGCTTCTTAGACAACAGATATTCAGAAATTACTGGGCATTGAGTTTAAAACTGGCAGGAAAACGTTCCTGTCTAGACTTTGCACACATTCTGGACCTCACTGCCACACCTGGAGACGAGAAGTACAAGTAGTTCAAAATGACAAATTCATGGATGAGTGGTACATAGAGGCACAACAGCAGATACCATTTTTAGCGGAAGGCGCTCCTCCACTGCATTTCAGAAGTTGAATGCAGAAAGAAAAGACCCCCCCCCATACTGTTTTATATGCTCTCATATCCCTTACCATGCAGTCAAGTGCAAAATCCCACCCTCGGGATGTCTGCTTTTGAACCAGTGGGCTGCTGCTTATGTTTCCACGTAAGTTACATGAATTATTCATAATATAATATGCTATTTACATTAGTTACATAAGTAGTAACTTATTGTTGTTACACAAAATCTGTACTGGACATATAAAATCTAAATACTAAAAAAAAATCACAATACTGAAACTATGTTTGACAACTTCTCCTTTATTTTCTTTACACAAGCTATGCCGTTACAGGTATCTTGGAAGAGTAGCTTTGGTATTACCCGAGTTACCTGTCACATTTATGTGCCTGCAGGGTGATCTACAGATAACAGAGGCGGCTTTGAGCTGGTAACACTAATGAGTCTGAAGGCAGCTCAGAGCTTTGCTGCTGCTGCTCTGGGTTACAGCGACCAGGTTTCCTACATGGGGCATATCTTGTGTCACCAAGGATATGGACAAGGGACAGTGCAGAACGGCATGCAGCTCATTGGTATAAACCATACCCTTGCCCCTTTCTTTAAGGGTTTATCCTAAAATACTACAAGAAACTGATATTTTAGTCGTGAAGAAAACATGCATGCGGGGGGAAAGAATCCAAGACCCTTATTTTAAGCAGAAGTGAGCTTGGTTGGATGCCAGCTCCTCCGAGCCTGCCTGCCAGCTGCAGAGCTCTAGCAGAGGGATAGAAACGCCACCACGGCTCCCTCCCTCCCTCCCCCCCCCCCCCCGCCCCGGCCCTCCCCCCGCCTCCCGGGGAGCGCTCCAGCCGCCCGGCCCCGCTCCGCGGCCCGAGCGGGGCCAGCGCGCAGGTAGGCGGCTGGGGGCCGCGGGGAGGCGGCGCGCTGCGTAGCCGCCGCCAGCGCCGCCGCCAGCGCCGCCCGGGGGGGTGCCCGGCGGCGCGGCCCGCCGCAGGCCGGGGGCTCTGGGCCCGCGCCCCGCCGCTAGGTGTGTCCCTGCGCCGCGGCTCCCGCGGCAACTTTGCGAGCGGTCGGGCGAGCGGCTCCCTGCTGCGCTCGCCGCGCTCCGCGCCGCTCCGCGCTCCGCCGGGGCTCGGCCCGGCCCCAGCCGCCGCATCATGCCGCAGCGCGCGGCGCCCCTCGGGGCCGCCCTGCTGCTCGTCCTGCTGGCGGCGGACTCCTCGCAGAGTGAGTACGGCGGGGGGGGGGGAGGTTGGGAGGGGGACAGCGCCCGCGCAGCGACCCGCCGCCGCCGCTTCTCGCCCCGCGGAGCATCTCCCACCGGCTCCGCGCCGGCGAGGACGCGGGGGGCTGCGGGGGGCCGGGCGGGGCGGGGCGGAGGGGGGGGAAGGTGCCCGTGTGCGCCGGGCTGCGCGGGGTGTGTGTGTGTGTGTCGGGGGCGGGGGGCGCGCAGGGCTTCCCGGCTCGGTGGCGGTGCCCCTCGCCGCGGGGTCGGGGGCGCGGCCGCTCGGGGTGACCGTTGGCGCCCGCTCCGGGTGACCGTTGGCGGGCGCGCGGGCGGGGGGAGGGGCGGGGGCACGCCGCTGAGGGGAGCCCGCCGGGTCAGACGCGCCGCCGGGCTGCCCTGGCCTCGGCCGTTCACCGCTGCCTCCCCTTCCTCCTGCTCTCCTCCTCCTCCTTCCCCTCCGGCCGGGCGGCTCAGCCGTGCTGCTGCGCGCCCCGGAGGCTGCCCAGTTCCTGCGGCAGAGGCAGCGCCGAGCCTACCAGATCTTCGAGGAGACCAAGCAAGGGCATCTGGAGAGGGAGTGCGTGGAGGAGCACTGCAACAAGGAGGAGGCCAGAGAGGTGTTTGAGAACGACCCCGAGACGGTAAGGGGATGGAGCAGCCGCTGAGGTTTCAATTTGTTGTCTGGCTCTGCTCTTCCCTCTTCTCTGGCTGCTCTGGTCATCCGAGTGGGTGCCAGATGCCTGCACAGCTGGGGAAGCTGTTTGGAGAAGGAGGAAGCATTAGGTAAATAAGTTGAAGCCACACAGCATAGCTAGCACTTAGCCTGAGCAAGGGCTGCGTCAGTGCTGTCCAGCTAAACAACACCGCAGTGAGGATTGTCTGGGTAAATGGCCCTGCCTGATGATGTTGGCATGACTGTTGTCTCAAAAGAATTGAAGTGCCTTGTTCATCTGTGGCGTAAATCCATGACATAATGTTATGGACACCTTACCCTCCCTCTTTCCTTCACCCTCCCATCTCAGATGTATTTAATGCTATCCTAAAGCAGTCTGTCAGAATAGAAGTTTCTCAGAAGCAGCATATCAGAAATATACTTTAATCCTTTCAGATCATATTCACCTTGTTTAGCATTTTGGAATCAGTGATTTAGTTTCAGGACCTGTCACTTAAAAAAGAGGAAAGCACATGTCTAGAAATACAGCAATGATGCATTTGGTTTGCAAGAAGTTGGTTTGGATTCATAGTAATAGCCTGCCAACTGCATAAAGAATTGACTTTTAGTCTTTTCAGTCTTCTCATGCCTGGCTTTCCCTTCAATCTTCTTCTGTGTTTGGACAGTATGTGGATGCAGTTGTGTTGTTTTACTAAGCTTGGCTTACTCTTCCAGTTACTTTGTACCTCCTCTGTATGCTGTTTTGAATAGGCTGTTCTTGTTGCAGAGATATCTGGCAGTGATGTAACAGTGGGAAGTAGATATCCTGGTGTTCAAATTGAAGCTTGATACTGCACAGTGTGTTCCTGTTAGTTGTGTGATGCATTTGGGAGAAAACAGAAGAGACTGAGTGTGTGTGTGTGTGTGTGTATGCAAGTATACATACATATATACACATAGACACGCGTACAAGCAGCGAGGGAGGGACTCTTGAAATGTTTCAGTCAAACAAGTCTTGACATGTGTACTTCATTAGGAGACTCAGAGCACTGGATATACAGTGCAATAGATTGTACTAGTAGTAAGTACAGCAAAGAAATTCTGATGCTGGGTTTTCTTTTTGAGTATCCTCAGGGCAGAGTTTACCATGGAGCTCTTGCACAGGCAATGTATAATGTATAATAATACATCACTTCCATATACACATAGTCACATCTGGTTACAGCAGTGTATGTCAGTGTGCTGTACAGATAATACAGAATATGGATGATCGTAATGGGGTGACTCTGACTGACACAGCAAATTCCATATTTGCATTGAATGATATGTTTAAATTTGGTACAAATACTCATTGTACAGCAGTGATGCAGGAAAAATCCCAAATGTGATTTTGTAGCGTTCTGGAAAGAAGGTGATCTGAGGTCACCAACTTTGCTTAACTGGCTTATGACTGAGAAAGTCATTAAAGGTGACTAATGCAGGATGCATTGATAGATCAGTTTAGAAGACAGTAGACTGTGTAAATGTGTGCACAAGTTTTAACAATATTTGGCACTTATTTTTCATGCATTGGAAAAATGTAGTTTTCTTACTGTACTGAAAATATTGAAATCATTTGGGTTTTAAAATCTTTTTGTGTGTAAATTCTATAGGATCCGGTCATGTCATGTCATTTAAGTGTGTTTTAAAGGACAAACCTTCTGTCATTGCTAAGGATTTTTTTTTGTGCATTTCCTTCATTGCTGCTATTAAACCTCTCTCTAGTTCTGAAATCCTCTGAAGGAACATCACTAAATCTAGATCAACTTTCGGTGTCTCTGCCCTCTTGCTTATTTTACATGTACTTCTTTATCGAAGTACTGTATTTTAAAGTGCTTCTAGGTCTGCAGTGGCATAAGATCCTACCTTCTCTCCTGAGACACAAAACTCCAAAGGATTATGAACCTATTTGCCTCATGCAGTATGCTCTGCTCCTTGCTGTTACTTGGTTTGAATTTTACTGGGAAGCGACTATGGCATGGCACCTCCATCAGGTGGATTTGTGACTCTGCCTATCTAGCTTCAAATCAATATGTGGCATGAAGATAGCAGTTGCTGCTGAGGAGCAGTTTTCTGATGTCTAATGACAAAGGTCATATATGTAGGCTGTTATTACTGTATATATTAGAAGCCTTCAGAGCGTTGTAAAGTGCAGGTGTCTGATTTTATGGCAGTATCTGTATTTTCCTCATCTATCATTTTCACCTGACTGATCTTTTCACATCTCCTTAATATGCACCTGAGGTAATTGAAGTGTTTCTTAAACACTAGGATGTTATCACATTGTCATTTCACTGATGCTGGATTGTACATCCTGTCCTGTTGACTGAAGGAAACTAACTGAGAAAGACTTGACTCAGGAAAGATGAAAACTGTTGAAAAACAACGCCTAGCGGTTTGAGGAGTTGCAGTCACTGCAATCATGCTTCAGCACATCCTCAGATTGCAGCTGGATGATGTTGGTAAAGTGAGGACTTTTATTACTTGGGGAAATATATAGATTATTGTCGAAATTCTACTGCATTTTAGGAAGGCAGCAATTTTTGTCTCTGCCTATTGGACCTGGTCACAGAGGTTAACTACTTTGGCCATATCTGTCTGTAGCACTTTTTGCCTTGCACTGAACCCTAACCTCATAGTAGCCAAGCCACAAGAAGCACATCAGTGCCATGCTGGTCTGTGTTGTCAGGTTTGTCCACATCTCCAGAGTTTTATGCTTTAAAGCTCCAGACGAGCAGGGATGTAGCTGTTTCAATGTTTACTTCTGTATATGGGTGCAGTTTCTTGCAGCCTTGATGGTTGAAAATTAGATAATAAGTTGCTGCTTTTCTGTTAGACCTCAAAAAAGGCCTGTAATGTGAGCACGAAAGCTTTGTCTCTCTTCCCTACCCCCTGTCTCCATCAGATGATCTACTAAAATGTATGAGTCTTCCTTAGAAATCTTGCTGTTCTTAATTCTCTTATGGTTGTGTGAAGAGAATTTTAAGGCCTAAACTAGACTATGACCTGCAAGTGTCACATTAACTGGTTTAATCAGACAGCTCCAAAAGTTTAAGTAGGATGAAGCAAGGCTGTACTGTAATTTGTCTCATGGTGGCCAGGTAAATCCAGTGAATCCAGTGAATTATAATATCTAGCCAAGAATAATATTTTATGGAAAGGTACCTATGACAGGCCACTAGATAGGAATGAAATGACATGTACCTCTTCCATTGTTTCACTGATCAGCTTTTCAAAGAAACATCTGCAAGCAGTCAGCAGAAGATACACATTCTCTGAAACCTGAATATGGGTGTTGCCACATGTGTGATTACTTATATCAACTGCTAATAATAGGGTACTAGGTGGGGCTAAATACCCATTCATTTGAAGTCTAATGCAGCTTTTGTCTTTTATGTTACGGAAAATATCAGCTAGCCCAGACTGCTGAAAGGAAGATCAATTGAAAGATTTTCAGACTGAGTTTTGTTCTGCTTCCTAAGAAAAGAAAAACACCAAAAAACAAGCCAATCTGTGCTCTTTGTATGACTATACACAGGGAAAAAAAGTGTGAGCCTAGGCTAATGAGTCTTTAAACCTATCTTTTCCATGAAGTTGCTTATAATATCCTTAGATACTGTTAAAGAATGTGAAATGGTTCCTGTGTTATAATTTAATTTATGCTACAGGTACTTGACAGAAAAATGAATGGATAATAATGATGGGTAGATAGGGAAATAAGGATGGAAAGCATATTCATGGGAGGCAGGAGGACTGTTTCTAAATAAAATTTATTAGGAAGATATGTCAGGTGTGGTAGATGGGGTGAAATTGCAAAATATTTTGGATATAGCGATAAGAATGTTATCCTATTTAGAATGTTGATGAGACCTTATAAAAGACAGTACTGCACAAATATTTGAGTTTGGTATGCAGTCAAGGTATTTTAGCTTGTTAACTGACTGATAAACTGGTCTGGAATTTGGTTGACCTGCTCTAAAAATGTGGTTATCCAAGAATGTAAAATGAAGGGCAGAAGAGAAAGTAGTTGCTGGTGTCCTTGGAAACATTGGATTTCACTTAAATGTAACACGAAAGTCTCCTTGTACAAGGAGCTTCTCTGTTTTGGAGAGCTCAACATAATGCAGGTATTTGAATGTAGCTTCTTATTCTCATCTTTTGGTACTATTGCTTGTTGGTAGAGTAGCTGCTTGTCACTACTCATCTTATTTGCTGTTGTTACTGTTGGAGAAATGCTAGTCATTCTGCAGTGTACTTTTAAAATGCCCTGCTGACGTTCTTTGAAAGCTGTTCGACCATGCCAAAAATACTGAAGCATGTCAGCTTATGCTAGCTGAAGGGCCTAGCCATCTGTATTTTTTACTTATGGACTGATCCCACAGTAGTGTATCATGGAAAGCTAGTCATAGTTCGTATGTGTACAGGATGAACGTCTGATTGACAGATATACATGTGGTAAGTTCTATTGCTTTTTGAGGGACTTGCATCCAAACTGATATTAAAACTTACGTTTTAAAACTCAGGCTAGAAGAGACTCAAGTGGTCTCTAGTCAAATCTCCTGCTCATAGTGGGGCAAACAGTGAGACGAGATTAAGCTGCTCAATGCTTTTATGCAGTCAGGTCTTGAAGATTATTGATACCAACAGAACATTCAGCAATGTCAGCATTCTTTCTTCTAACCTGAGCTTATCAAGACTCTCTGAAATGTAGCTAAAGCAATGTGTAGGGAATGATAACAGTCAGTTTGATTGGCTCATTGTTTTTATTTCTTTATTTGTTTCATTACATAACATGGTCTTGATAAAACACAGATATACTACATCAGAAATAAGCTCTGATGTAGAGATCAACATCATCCAACCCTTGCTTCCATCTTTTAGGAGGAGTGCTTGGCAGATAATATTTAGGTCATATTTCTAAGAATAGTGAAGTAGATACACATTTGTAAATACAAATAACAATAGCATGAAGGCATGGAGGAGGAGAGGGAGGGAGGTAAGTGGGAGAGTTGAGATGTGTAAAATTTAAGTAATGTAGTGAATGTAGTGGAGTCTAGACATGCATAATACCATCTTTAAACTCAGATGTCATCATCCCTGGATAGAATATTCCTATCTAGATTTCCCCCCCCCCCCCAAACCCTTTTTATATTTGCTGTGAAAAATGTTCTCGGTGTATCCATTTGTCATGGCATTTTGGCAGAGTATTGATGTAGGGCTATATTTGCAGTTGTTACATCTTATCATATTGGTGCAGAATTCATCCAAGAGAGAAAGAGTTTTTGGAGAACCCTGTGCTGATGATTTAACCTGCTTGGATATAATATATGAAAAAAATTCCGAGGCACAGCAATACCTGCTTGGTAGATTTTAAGAAAGAAAATGTGGGGAAATTTCAATTTTTGTCCAAAAATGGCTTCAAGAGGAGACAAAGGAACTAGAAAAGGTTGAACATCGAGGTATATGCCATAGTGGTATACCAGTTCTGTGTTGAAATGAGACCTGGTCATGCACTAACTTCTCCTTTCTCTTACTTCCCCTTTTCCCTAGTTTCTTATAAAGAAAATGCAGGCTGGGAGTGAGTCATGCCCAACTCCAGTGGTCCACCTGATCTTGGTAAACCCATTGGAAAGACTGAGACTTTGGAGCAGGATGCATCTATCTTCTTGGTGGTATAGACACAGCCCTTGATTGTGGTTGTGGAGTTCAGTAGCAGGAGTGCAACAAAAATATTCCTGCCTGCCTTAGAAGCCAGATCCTACATTTATTAACTAAATGCCTCATTATTGCATGTTATTGAAAAGGATGAGCAAAGTTTACTGCTGGTAGAAGCTCCATCAACTCTGCTCCATCTGCTCCATCAACTCCAGCTCCATCAGCCGTTGGACTCTTGTTCACTTGATCTTTATCTGTTTTCACATCTGTGAATTTAGCTCAATAGTTAAGAATAGAGTTGGAAGTAAAGAAACATCGCATCATGAAAATACAACACACTATCCTTCCTGTGGGGCAGGAGGGAGGGAACATGAGAAAACAGAAGTGGCTAATATTACATGGAGGGGCTGTTCAAAGAGAGGATGGAAAAAATGGTGAATTGAAGCAGGGGATAATACAGGTTTGGGTCAAGGAGGAGGATAATGGGAAAAACAGAGTAAGTTAGTGTAAGTCAGAGTTTTTAGAGGAACACAATAGGTTTTAATAAATATCTGTGAGAGGAAAAAAGCCAATAAAAAAAAAGTTTTGTGGTTTTGGGCTCATTTTGCTTTGTTTAAAATTAAAAAAAGGAGAGGGGGAGAGGCAGCAGCCGATTGGGAATTAATACACACTTTGTTATTACAGATGCTTGAGGATCAGGTAAGGGAAACACTGAATCTGTATAAATAGGCAGTTGTGGTCCTGTGCACTCCAAGTTCTTAAATGAACTTAAGGAATTACTAGCAATTACTTTTAAATAGGTCTGAAGAGCAAGGGTTAGAGTTTTGGAAGAAACAAGAAGGGATCAAATGACGAACGTATGGACAGCACTGCAGTTCTAGGGATTGTGAGGCACAAAACTGGGCTATGAAGAGGGGAAAATGATGGGGCAGGACAACTACAAAAGAAGCAGAGAAACGTTCATTATCTCTTACTCAGTTCCCAATGAAGTAGTTCAGTGAATGCTAAATGACCAGAATTTTGGCAATTTGAAAAGAGAAGCAGTGGAAAGAGTAGGAAGAGATTCTTCCAATTTACTTCTCCACTCACATTACTTTTCCAGCTTTGCTTTCCCATTTGGAACCTGGGTTGATTTAGTTGGTTTAAGCAAACCCCCGGCTTCTTCTCTTCACCCTGCGTGCACAGCAATTTGTGCAACTGAATGGACTTATTTAAGGAACTGATCTAAAGGTAAAGTGATTCAAGAGAAAAATGATTGTTCTGCAGCTGGATCAGTTTCCAATCCACTTCACCACACAGCTTTACAAAGGGTTATGCCAGCACAGTGGAAAGGAAGGGGTGTGGATGGGGTGGAAAGGCGAGGTTCAAAGAGGGAAGCAAAAAGTTTTGTCACAGCCCAGGCTGATGAAGAAATGAACAAAGAGGTAAACTTTGGAGAATCTGTCTGGAGCTTCTGAGCAAGTGTTCTTTCCGTGTTTCTACCTTTATCACTATTTTGTTATGACTTGTGGTTCTAGAGGCATGTTGCAAAGTTTCCCTTTTTATTGTCGTTCTGGATTTTTCCCTCTTCCATTGAGTATCAGCAGTGGAAAGCAGCAGAAGACTAAAGTTGGGAAGTAAGGAGGAGACTCAGGAAATTGGGCAAGAGTTGGTGTTGTCTTCATTCTGCATCCTTTTGTGCGGCATGCCGGGACAGAAGGGCACATAAATGTGATAAAAGGAGAATGGATCATTGTGGCACTGTACAAAATCACATGCATCTGGGGAGGGACCACATTTTGCTCACTCCTGGAACAGTGAGTCCTAGTTCAATTCCAGAAAATGTTCTGGATATGAACAGAAGAGCAAAAGTTACTTTGTTCCTAAACTAGTGGACCAGAAGTTTAAGATCAGATTCTGTCACAAGGGCCTAGTGTTGTCTCAGATATCACTGGTCTGTTCTTCTCCTACCTATCCATCCTGAAGCAAAATCTGGCAGTGCCTTAAAATTACTGAATATTGTGAGTATGAGTTCTTCAAAGAGAAAAGTCTGCACATAAGCAAAATCATCAGAAACTTTACAAAATATCAAGGAAAAGATAAAATCTTTCTTCACTTAAATGGATAAAATGTTGGCCTATGAAAGAGATCACAAACATTTAAATCGCATTAGATGGGATATATAGTCTGTTTAAATAAGTGCAAAAAGTAATGACATAATGTGTGAGACTGGAGGAAGATAGCCTTTTACACCTAGCATAACTAGGTACATTTCTGATACAGTTTTGCTTAAATTACCTGAAATTTCTCAGTGTTAGTTTAACTACGCTTGCAATATTGTAACTATTGTAACCAGTAAGGATCAAGCAAGAGACAGTAAGCGAGGACATGGCATCAAATTGGCATCCTCTTTTCAAAATGCAGATTAATACAGGGAGGAAAAGTAGCCTTTGAATCTGGAAGCAGTGAACGACACCTCAAGGCACTTTTAAATGGATTGGATTAAGCATAATTTAAAAACATGCAACCAACTCATTGAGACCACTGTACAAGTGATTTTTGTTGGAATAGTTGTGCCTTAGCATCAGTTACATCCATTTCATATCATTATTGTCCAATCAAGTCCTGCCTTGGCCTGCTACAGAAACTAGCTCTCTGTGCTCCCTGCGTCTTTGCAAATGTAAAGCATCTGTATTTTGCTCAGCCGTGCCATACACGAACATGTTTTTTTCCCTCTTTCATTACATTTTCCCCCTAATTGTGTATCATAATTGTTGGGTTTTTCTTATCTCAATGCAAAATCTTTTGCTGAAATGACAATCATTTTGCTGTTGGGAAATAGTCTAGCCTCTCAGAGGATGAGGAGAGCTACAGTGATAATTACTTCTATTTTCGATCTTTAGCATTCTGTGGATATGCCTAGTCTGCATGAAACGGGAACAACTGCTATAAAGGGTGATTTTAAAATGCATCTTCTAGCAAAGATTGTAGCATTTGGAAAGGTCAGCAATTCAGTGGAAGCAACTCACTCATAGTTTGTGTGCATCGGTGTAGAAGTCCTCAAAACGAGAAGGGAAGGGAAGCTTGTGCAAGGAACTTGGTGTTGAGTTGAGCTGAACTTCTCCACCGTAGGTTTACAATTCTGAATTGTAGGACCATTTAAGAACATTGTGTAGGAGGAAGACCTAATCATTCAACATGAGATTTGCAGTTTATGAAAAGCCTAGGGCTGAGTTTTTTTTTTTTTTTTTTTTTTTTAAAGAAAGCTCTTGAGCATTAACAGTTAAACAACTCAAGTCAAATTGTAAGTTACAGCCAATTAAGATCAGCAGTAGCTAGGACAGTGCAGGCCTGCAGCATGTAGACATGAAGTGTATTTGTAAACAAGGTCATGCTATGCCTAAAATGAACATTCAGTCCCTAAGGAAAGAAGAAAAGGGGGAGTCATTGTGTGTCTATGAGAAAAGAGCATCAGGTAGGAGTTGTCACTCCACTGTAAGAGGTAACAAATTGACATACATGTGAATTGTGAGTTAGTCTGCAGATGCTGTGGGTCTGCAGAAGCAGCAATTGTGCTGAAGGCAAATTAAATTTTTACTAGTAGGGAAAGCCTTGTGTTTTGACACAAGCTTTATGTTTCTGTTTTTTATTTCTGGAGTGAACTGTTTTGTTCCTAAAGCAGAGCTGCAAAGGCAAAGTTAGTAGGGCTTGTGCATTTTTATGCTTCTCCATGATGTCTGAAGAAGGCCAGAAAGTGTGTAGTGTGATGGGCTGTTTGTTGGTTTTGTTTTTGTAATACTAGCAACTTGGCTGTTGTCAGAGACTGAGTAGCCTGTCTGCACTAAGAAAATACTTTTTAGAAATTACCATTGCTAATACAAGTCTATTAGATCCTCCAGTGTTAGCAGTTTTGCAACCCTTGCATAGATTACATTTTTTATCAGCTGTCAGTGCAGCTCAAACATGATGCTGATTAGATTCAATGCTGATCAGGATTACCTGACCTGGTACTCAAGCAAAACAAACAGAAGCAGTTGGCAGACCCTTTTGGCTGAGGTTTGCCAGTCACTTTAAGCAACAGTGAGAACATTTTCCTGGTGTAGACAGGGTCTTTGTTATGTTTTCACAAGGGCTATTTATATACAGTGACTCATGTAAGGACTGGTCTGATTTGGTATTCTTCCATCTTCTCCAAAAATGTGGCAGAACAAATGCATACCCAATATAATTTCACTAATTTCCGGATTGTACCACTGAAAGTGAGCTTGGCCATAGAGTTTAGAACAGACTGCGAGCATAGTTACATGGTGTGTTTCCTCTGGCAGGGAAGTTGGTGTACGTACTTCTGCCCCTTCAAGTCTACAGCCCTGCAGCTGTTCTTACCTTCATGTTACTGTTCTCCTCTGTTTTGCCAATACAGGGTATCATGGGGATGCCTCCAGAGAAATTACTCTTGACTGGCTCACTTAGCCGTTCATGTTTGAAAAAATAACCAAATCCAAAACCCAACACCCTGGGGGATTGGAGTGTTCTTTTTGTTTCATTTTGTTTTTTAGGATGCTTTTAAACTTAAGCTCTCTCTTCATTTTAGATATGCACACAAAGTTTTGTAATGACTATGTTATAAGGAGTAGGAACGAGCTGTAAAGGGGGTGGGAGAGAAAATTCTTAACCTCCTGAAAAAGTGTTTTGTGTCACTCTGAGATAAAGGCAAGTACTCCTACTTACTCTGGTGGATGCTGGAAATCTAGTAATTTTATTTAATGCATCAAAAGACTCATCTAGCAAATGTGTCTGTGTGGAAGGGATGGCAGTTGTCATGGCTTAAATGTTCTCTGTTAAAAGGACAGTTCTGTCTCCTGGACAGCAAAAAAAAAAAAAAAAAAAAAAAAAAAATCAACTTGAACTGAGCTGAAAGAAGCAAGCAAGCAAGGACCTGTCTGGAGGTACTGGCCTCATGCCATATTTTCCACTTCACTGGAAGGGTGGAGACTTGTAGATGCAAGGCACTTCCTGGTCTCTTCTGTTTGTGCTTGTCTTCCTGAGTTCTCTGCTGAGTTATACTTCTGATGGCATTTGCCACACTGTATGTAATTTAAAGTGCGTGCAGGTCTGTGGTCTCCAGGTTTCCTGATGCCAGTCCATTGAAAATTGAGGCTTCTGACATCACACAGTCATGATGGTTGATGACTGGGCAGAAGGAAAGTGTGCTGGGTCACAAGAAGCAGGGATGGAAATGCTTTAAGGCTATTTTGATAGGAGGAGCAGACACAGAGGTTTGAATTATCCAAATTAGTTCTCCTGAAGGCTAAATACATCTGCACATTTTGGGGACATATATCAAATAAAGGGGAAATAAT
This sequence comes from Rhea pennata, assembly GCF_028389875.1. Taxonomy (NCBI): domain Eukaryota; kingdom Metazoa; phylum Chordata; class Aves; order Rheiformes; family Rheidae; genus Rhea; species Rhea pennata. The sequence continues at coordinate 151,977,707 of NC_084663.1, forward strand.
GAAAAAAAACTTTGGAATATTTCATCACATGCAGTTATCTTTTTCTCCTTATTACTGGCTGAGGTTCAGATTGTGGTTATAGCACAGCTGGGCACTGATTCGAGTACTCAGACTGTTTGGATTTACTTTTATTTTTATCTTATTCTTTGTCCTTTCTAAAGCTAGAAATAAAGAAAAAGGGGGGGGGACCTTAGCAAGTTCTTTGCTCCTCACTCAGTTGTTAACCTAAAAAGACATTAGAAAACTCAGCCCTAAAAGATACTAAGCCTGTTGCCCTCTTATCAGAACTGAAAATTTGGTTAAGTGTGAGCTATATCTTCAGCTTCTTTTTGTTGAAGCTGTGATGATTTATGATGAATGTTTACGTGGTGAATTTCAGTTTCTGGAGCATATTTGCCAAAAGCAATTGATTTTTTTTCTCAAGGATGACAGAAATGCAAAACTATTTTAGGTTTTATGACCTTGTCCACCAGTTGATTGCATTAGACAGTCCAGGGCAAATTGACTACTAGTGTGTGCTTGTCTGTGAAGCATGTACGTATCTCTATTCATATGTGAGCTTATGCACACATTTGTAATAAGACAAGAAAATAGTTTCTAATCTTGCACATTGTACAGCCCAAGTTAATTTTGTGGAAGACAGGTTATTTACCATCCCAATCTCATTGCATGCTATTATGTAGAAATTGCTTATGTTGTGTGAAAGAGAATTATAGTATGCATAAACTTTCATAATTAGCTGAGAATGAAAAAAAGTTAGGCACTGATACAATCCACAAGTTTTCTCTCATTGAACATGGTTTAAGAATGTGGTTTAATGGTCAGTGTAGGCCAGTCTCCTACCCTTCCATGCATTTTCCTGGCCTTTATGTTGGTGCAAGCAACTTGCAGCTGGCAAGATCTGACCTGGCTAAAGATTTTTCTAATGTGAAAGATTAGAGCCGTATCATATGAGCAAACTGTTGGTCTGACTATATGGCTGCACTGTGTTAACACAAGGCAGGAGCTAGCGGTAATGAGCGGCTGTGGACCATGAGAAGTGTGCAAATGCCTTTTTCAGTTCAGTTTTAGATCAGAGGGAAGTTGATTGTGAAACTGCACTCTTAAATCATTCTCAGGCAATTTTTGCCCACATAAAACTGTTTAAACATATAATTAGACCTTTTTGAAACAAGCAGCTATGATTATCTCTGCTTTACACTCACCTGCAGATTCTCAGTGTTCTCTTTTTTTAGATGGACAGTGTTCATAATATGATGTGGTGAGCAGTATGGCAATGGGTACTATTAAGAATTGTGTGGTGTGCTTGTTGTTACAAAAGCAAAATGTCACCTTCTAGTTTAGTGGTTATGGTGCTGCCAGTGTTCTGCATCAGTAGAAAGACTTCAAGGCAGCACAGGGTAACTAAGTGATTCTGTACTTACTCCCTAGATTTTTGTCCCTAGCTTCCTCTTCCTTCCTCTACCTTATAAGCACCTTTACCTCTTGGATAGTGGGTGAGTGGCTTCATGCTCAGTCACTACCAGTGTCACTTAAGAAGGGCAACTGTCAAAAAAATGCATATTGAGAATGCAGCAAATGTTACTTCCCTCTGTCATGAGACCAAATGCATCTACGGTACTGTGTGTCCTCCAGCTCTGAATAAAAGCAATTAAGATTTTTGTATTTGAATCTTGTTATACAACCACTGTGGAAGACCACCAAGCTAACAGCAGCTGTTAAATATTAATAGAATAACAACATAAACAAATATTATTCCAATAAATCTTTTTTTTTTTTTTTTTTTTTTTTTTTTTTTCTCCTACAGGAATATTTTTACCCGAAATACTTGGGTGAGTTGCAGATCTTACTTTCCCTTTGTGGCAGTGCCGGTATGTGGTACCTAATACTGGAGCTTGTTACAGCTAAAGTCGCTTCTAAGGAATGTGATAGAAATTGCAGTAAGAAAGCATTTCCAACTTCTAAAATTGAATGTATGTTCCTTATGTGATTTTGAGGTGTGGTTTTTTTTAGTTATGTATAGATTTTCACACAGATTCATTGTATGCTTTCTGCATATTGTGTATTAAAATGTGCATTTTTATCTGTAGCTTGCAGCATTTATGGACAATAGGAAGTTTTCTACCTTTTTCCCTTTGTAATCAGCTGAGCTATTGACTAATATCCTTATTAAAAAAATACTTTTACTGATGATTGATCCATTGGCTTATTGTATTGACTTTATCACTGTCATGCCACCATATTGTTTTCTATTTGTGTTTAATATGTAGTTCTGAAGATCACAAATGTCAACAATTTTAGAAAATTCCATATGCTTTTCAGATTTAAAAGAGTTTGCTACTATTTTGTAGGTCAAATTTGAGAAGCTACTAACACACTTTCTGAATCATAGTAGCATCTGGTAAAATGATTGTGCTGTTTGGATGGCTTATACTTCTACTGTACGTCAGAGCTGAAACTTTATATATGAGCTGATGCATTTTAAAGCATCTGGGAGACTGTAATATTGCAGAGGTTTTGCACCCAGGCTCCAAAACTTTGCTTAATGAAACATCAGCAGGCCAGAACTCAGTTTATATACTTTAAACAGCTGACATGTAATAATAATAATAATAATAATAATAATAATAATAATAATAATAATAATAATAATAATTTCATTTTCTGTTCTTCAGCTTGTATTCAGAAATATGGGTCACTGCAGTCAAGAAGAACAGATTTCCTTACATGCGTTCATAGTAAGCATTTTTGTATTGTATATTGTAGTTCAATGTGTCTGTCATTCTATTATCAGTAGTGGAACCACCTCACTCATCTCTATTTTTTATAGTATTTTAGTACTGTCCTTCCTGTTCTCTGCACTCAAGACTCCATGTTACCTGTCCTATCTAGTTGAGCAACATAACAAGACTTTGTCTCTTTTAGAACATACTGTCATCTATCTGTCTTCTTTCAGTGATTTGATTTCAGGATGTGAGACATTTCTTTCCCACTGCTATCCCAAGGTCTGAATAATCTGAGAAGCAAGGGAGGCAAGAAATAGGGTTTACCAAAAGGTTGTACATTATACTTTGCCCTTCATTTTATTTTTTCTTGAATGCTAACTTCAGTTTGGCCTGTTAAATAACCTTAAAAAAGCTTATAGTCCTACTTAGGTTTATGCAGGAATTTGACAGCTTTCTGTAAGGAAGTCAGGTTCACCCATTATGTGATCATGGTTTCAATATTACCACCTTTAAAAATTCAACTTTGGAAATCAGTCCGACATCTGTGTAGAATGGGGAGGAGTATTTATTCATCACTAACACTAATTTAGTTAACTCTTTAATTAACCCTAATCATTCCATTCCTTCTTGAAGCTTAGCAGTGCTAAAGATGAAAAGCGGCATAAGCATTTCTGTTATTGAAGACTAAATATGTTCTGGGAGTAGATCAGTTAAAATAGGAGGAAAAAAATGTGTATATATATTTATTTTCATTTTTACCCCTCTGGTTCAATATCTTACAACAATCAAGTTTGATTAGTCATGTGTTCACACCAATGCTACCAAAGCAGGGTGAGGATCTAGTCATGCTTTCATGTTTAAACTGCATTACAGCAACCTTTTTGAAGAGTGAATTCCAAGGTTAATAAGCAGAATGTCAAGACTTGCCCTCATAATGCAGCAATATCACTTACAGATGTTAGAGTCCTCTGAACTGGGAATTCTCAGAGCTGAGGTACATGTGTCAGGCTACTTTAAAGTGGGAAGTGAGGCTGAATGCTTCCTTTTGCTTGTGTGTGTGGCACGGCAAAGAGGTGTGAGCTGCTGCTGAAAAATGGTAGTATGGACTGGAAACACTTGCTCCAAATAGCTTTTCAGTGTTTTAGAAATGCAAGTCTAATGGATAATGGTGTTCTCCTTGTACCAAAAAAATAAAAGCTGAATAATAATTTTTAGGAATTTGGCCTATTGCAGATGCAGTGGTTTGGCAATAGAATGATTTTATATTCTCTCATTAAAATATGAAAATATTTTCAAATGGCTGAGTTTTGGCTAGCTGCTGTTAGTTCACAGGAGAAGTAAGGGAGAAGCAGTCTGAAATATGCTTGAAAGAATTTCAGATTTTGTGCTTAACTGATTCCAGGGTGTCTCTTAATTTTTCACAGATGCTGTCAAAAAGCTATGTAGCTGTGTAATAACATGTGCATGCAAGACTCATTTAAATTTTATGTTTCTTAAAAGTCTGCTTCTCCTCTCAAAACAAGGTAGTAGAAGGCTTTTTTAATCTGGCATACAAAGACATATCAGAATCCAAGGGCTAGAGGGTGATATTAGCCAAGCTTATACTGGGAATAAAGTACAAATTTTAACCATGATGTTGATCAGACGGTTTAGTGAGGAATTTGAGAATTCTCTTTTTTACAAGGTCTTTAAATCAGGATTGCAAGTATAATTCAGCTCCAGATTTAGATAGCTAGATGCAAGTGCCTACACGAGAAATAGGACCTATTACAATCAATGGAGAGCTAATCTGTATTCAGTTGGTTCTGCAGTGATTCAGTTTATCAAGTGGTATCTGCTGTACGGAGAAGTGAATCACCTTGTGGACCCTATTTATTGTACTGACTAGATCTCTGCTGACTGCAGTGAGAGTTTAGACACCTGCTTTACACATAGACACCTATGTTTTGGTCTGCAGATCTGGATCTTTTTCTAAAAGAGGTGCTGTAGGCCAGCTAGAAGTTAGGGATTTGGTTCTGAAAGAGCTTGGTAAATTCCGCAGGATTTTTTGGAAATAAAATTGCAGGTGGCCTCAAAAACCACAGAAAGGTTCTTCTTATGTTGTGTGTTTGTTTTTTAATAGTGAGTATTGTAATCTTCACAACCCAGTGTTTTCCCAGTAAAGTTTTAATTTGTCCTGTTCATGAATATCAGAAAAATAAATTCACAATACAGAGTAATGAACTAGAAGCAGCAGTGTATTCAGATAAAATCTTATTTCCATACAAACTTGAAAATGGAACTGATAATTCCATTCTCTGCATTTATGAGCTATATCCAGGCATGTCACATTTTTATTACTTTAGTGCCTTTACTGTCATGTAATGAATGGAAACAAAAGTTTTCTCATACAAGGCTGTAAATCAGAGCAACTTTTGTGAAGCTGATGGAATTACACAGTCAGGGAGCCACCAGGAGTGTTAGACTACACTCAGAGGCCTGAGGATCCAGAAGATTAGTTGTACATGACCCTGTTGACTTGTTTGGGCTACTGAATGACTTTAAAAGCATTTCCATGTCTTGGAGGCTTAGTTTGTGCTACTCAAAAAAGGCTGGACTTACTGTATGTAAATCATTGTTTACTGTATAAAAATCATGGCCTGTCTAAAAAAGGAAACATGCTAATCAGACCTGACTTTTCTCAGCTTATCACCACCATTACTCCTTCCTTGACCATTCTCTGTTGTCTCAGCCAGGCAGAGATTTTTCTGCAGATATGCTGCAGGTTCATGTTGTAGACAGCCCACATAGCTGTGTTTTCTTTCGTGTGGCCAGTTCTCTGCCTTGTCTATGGCTTTGCCACAGCTCTGCACAGTTGGAATGGTGGGGAAGGAAGATAATTAGGTCTTGATCACGGTAAGTGAATGATTATTTTTAATAAGAATTACGTATCCATGCTTTTCTTACAGAGTTTTCTCAAGCATTAGTTTTTGAGCATCAAGTAGAGATACTGAAAATATGTATTTCTTTGGCAGAGTGCTGCGTCAATTAGAGCAGTGCTCTAGTTCCTTCTTTCCTTGCCCACAATTTTGCTGAGGCCAGGATCTTCCCTATGACATAGGCTTGCTTGAGGTTGAAGCTATGCTAGATGTAGAAGACAGAACAGTGTGGGAGGAGCTGGAACCATCCTGTGTTTTGGCCAAACATGTGGATTTGTGTTGTGGATGTGGAGTTGTGGATGAAAACACAACTAGAAATACAAATTCTTTCGCTTGAGGAGATGAGTTATCTTTTATGACCTTTTATAGAGTTCCTTTCTGCTCTTCCTATTTTGCCCTACTTGATTTAGGCCACCATGTTCATTGACAGACCTTGCCAGTCATCCACTGATTTCTTTCACCTGTTAGTCTTCTTCAGAAGAACAGTGAGGTCTTTATTATGAACATATTCCTAGTGGACAGGTATGTTTGTGATAATTGTTGAACTTGCACTAGACAGTCCTCTTGTCTGAAGCTCAGTTAAACACTCTACAGAGAAAAGAGTAAAGAAAACTTTCATATTCTTTATTGTGATAAATATAAAATAAATACAAAAATAGTACTCCATGGTATGCTGGATAAACTGCAGCACTCTACACTGCTAACTTCAGTTGTCAGGTAGTATGGCTGCAAGGTTTACAAACAGCATAGGTTCATGTGGATGAGAAAAGGCCATCCACTGTGGGTTACATTAATATGAAATGTGCAGTGCAGCCTGAGATTCTTGACTATATTTTTCCTGATAACTATTCTACAATTGCAGTGCAATATTACGGTATATTCTCTTGCCCTGTTTTTATGCCTAATGTAGCACCAGTCTTAGTCGGCAGTGCTATCACCAAAAATGTTTTTCATGTTCACATCTAAAACAGTAACTGTGAGCAACACTACTGTAAGCACTATATAAATACATCAAAGGGAGTTGCCTCTGTCTGCACTCACAGAAATATTTAGGTTTTTTCAAAGCGGCCTGTCATGAAGGTGAGTTTCAGGGTCACATAGAGAAAGTTAAGAAGAGAAATGTAGGAATAATATAATCTTGACAAAAGAAGGAGTTAATCCAGATCTTAACTTTTCTCAGTCTGAAAAGTCTGACCAGGCTGCTAAAGTAAAAACATTTCCTCTCTTTGTACACCTCCCTGCTGCCCCATATGCCCATCAATTCACAAATCATGTTTCAGAAAGTAGAATCTGAACTGAATGTTGGTTTCAGCAGAACCACTTGTATGAAAAGTTATCCTTCCTGCTGCTCACTTCATTTGTGTACCTGTGAACACCTGCGCTGCAAGTGTGGCCTGTGATGCTTGATCTAGATATCCTTGCAGTTATTTTGATTTGCTATGAGCAAAAAAATGTGGTGTATTTCTGCATAAGTTTTCAGTTTTTGCTTTGTAATGCAACTGATAATTAGTCAACACTTAGCAATATGAAAGAGCTGCATTAGGTTGGCAATGTAAGTAATAAAGCTGCCAATGTTGCACATACATTAATAACACCTTTTAAATATTGTTTTGACTGTATACTGCAGCATTATCAAGTTTCTCTAATCATTTTACAGCAGAAATGAGTCAAAAGTCTTTGATTATTTTATCATTTAACTTAGTATATTTTGTCTGAGCAGTGAACATAGTTCTTGATCCAATGCGTAGGACTGTTGCTGATCAAGGGCTCTGACTTTACCTGTCTGATCAATTTTTTGTAAACTTCTCTTTTGTCTGGACTGAATGGGGTTCTGCTGAGTTGTAAGGATGTATTGCCAAGATTGTAGGACTGGAGAAGACATTCTTAATCATAATAATTCTTTCTCCAAAGACTGCTAGCTGCAGCAGTTGCAACAGTTCCTGTATGATGCACCAAAAGGACTGGATAGAATCATTGCTTTGTGGCTGTGTCATCTCCACTCCAACATAGTTGGTCAGGCACAAGAAACTGCCAAATATGTTCATCAGAAGAGAAGCCTGGACATCATGGGTATATGTCTTAGGACTTCCTCTTTCAGAGCATCTTGTATGTTGGTGTGCACTGAGAACCGTTTGAACCTGATCAGAACCTTCACAAACTAAATGAATGTATTTTCGCAATGGCACAAGAGATACCCTTTACACTGCAGTAGTTACCTTTTATCCTGGTGTTGGACCTAGAGCAGGAAATGTCTCAAAGTCTTCGTAAGAATCTACTGCATGTGGTTGATACCCATTTTTAATGCCTCCTAATTGGCTTACATGCTTTTCCCCATTTTATTCAAAATCATTAGCATATTAAACTGAAGTGAGCCAGTAGTGCTAGAATTATGGTTGTTTTAGGGGTCTAAGTTGAGATGTGAAATTACTAGCAAAGAAACCCTAAATCCATCCTGATGCAAAGAGGAAGTCAGAGAAAAGTAATAGCTTATGTAAAAGTAATAACTTAGCAATATGTTACCACATTTTGTTTAAGTTGACATTTATGGCAGAATAGACTGTGATTAAAGTTCTCCCCAGTATAGAAGGCCTGCAGAAAGCCCCCTGGCTCTCCTGAACCCCATGTCTGTCTAGCAGCGTACTACATGATAGCTGCCAACTCATTTTTTATGGAGTAGAGGGTATTCCCTGAGCCTTTGTTTAACTGTCTCTGCAAAACACTATCTCTGAAGTTGATTGAGTAAATTCCATTCTTTGAGCAGTTACATAATAGTTTGATATTTGTTTCCCCAGTCATTTCCCAAATCCAGTGACTTTCAGTGCTCATATTCAATGACTGTCTTGCACTATACTATTGCTGATCTGGGGCACCAAGGTTTACAGTGAAGATGAAGGGATGAAGGTGGCATGGAATGTCCTTTCCCATGGGGAAAGCCTGTTGTCACATTTTGCAACTTTGCTTAAAAATCAGTGGCAGAACCTCTGTGCCACTAGAATTTATCCTGTGTTGGCCCAGTAAGGGCCTTGTGCTGTCTGTAGACTGCTCTAGTTGTTTGAGTCTTACACTGTTACCCTGTTGGTATTTTTTTTGTTTTCATTTTGCATATCAGAAATGTCTACATGGACAGCTCTGTCAAAAGTATTAAGTACTGCCCTTTACTAACAGCAAACCTATCAACCCTGATGAGATCCTCAGCTAAACTACGAAAAGTAATTGAAAAGAATATCCATCCTTCCTTGAGTATCAAATTGCTAGCTTCTTTTTATTTTCTTCAAAACTGGGGAGAGTTTCATTTTCTTAAAAGTTAGTTACTTCGAATTGTTTTCAAGATGTTTTCTTCAAATAGGGTGTAGTGGTTCACTCCCTTTTGTAATGACTTGGATTCCACCACATGTACTGTGCCAAATTTTTGGCATAGCTTGTTCAGTATGTGAGTACTATGAATTAGCTCCCAGTTTTGCCAGGTACGAGTATTTCTGATAGTGATTCTGTTGAGTGTCTTGACTTTAACAAAGGATTGGGACATCTATATTACTCTGTTTTCTTTCTTTTTTTATTGCTTGTTTAAATCAGATTTACCAAACCAGTGTTCTCCCGATCCTTGTCACAAAGAGGGGACTGTCAGATGCGAAGATCTTAAGGGAGACTTCTATTGTGAATGCAAACGTGGCTGGCAGGGAAAAACATGTGAAAAAGGTAATTGTGGTTTTGTTATCTTTGATACCTGTCAGAAATACATACTATTTTTGCTGTATTTTTTAATGGTCACTGACACTGTACTGAACAATTCAAAAGTCATAGTATTGAACCCGAATTACACAATGCTTATATTTTTCTACCCTTCTGTGCATCATACAGCTTTTTTTTTAATAGCCTTTGTTTATCTTAGCCTAGTTTTGCTGAGGCAATCTAAGAAGCTATGCCCCAACTCTCTGTCCCACCCCTCTGAAAGGGACAGCAGAAACAAGTATACTGGCTTTTCAGAGGTAATTTCTTCAACTGCTACTGCTAACCCTGATGTAAGAGACTGCAAATTGCAGAGCCTGAGAAGCTGGTCCATGCTCCTTTCTGAAACCACTGCAATGAGAACAGTGGCTTTTAGCACACAGCTGGGTTCTTATGCTGTTGATGCACAAATTAACAAAATCAGTATGTTAAAGTCTCCTTGCTAATAGGAGCTTATTCCAAGTCCAGTTACACATTTCTGCTTGTTCCAATTGATTTCAAAAGGAAAATTCAGGCAGAAACTACTTATACATGCAAGAAGATTTCTTTGTCCTTTATGGAATATTGAAGTTCTTCCTCTTGTTTAGTGTTTTCTGTTTTTCTGTATGCAAGGCTTCCTACCAGGGCTGCTGCTGTTCTGCCTGCCAGAACTAAGTAATTGCCAGAAATCACATTCAGCCAGTCCAGAATTGTGGCAACCAAGACAGCAGGAGAGCTAAAACTTGTATTTCTGGTGTGAAATTGTGGGAAAATGATGGGATCACTCTCAAGCAGCTTATTTTAGGCATTTGTGATAGTTGGCTGATCAGTATACAAACAGTTCTGTGAGCTCAGCAGTGATCAGTCTGAAGCATGTCCCCTCTTTTTCCTATAAAATGCCATGAAATTTACTGTTCTACCAACTAGTTAACTCTAGTTTTCCATATACAGAAGCAGGATAAAATGAGCAGATGGAGCTCCCAGAGGCTGAAATCCAGGCTTTACTGAATTTAAAGACTTTTACTGCTAATTTCAGTGGAGTAGTTTGACTCACAGTGCTCACTATATGTGAATTTTTACATTCTGATGAGTTCTGCAGTAGTACGAACATTTTATTCTTGTTTTATTCAGTGCTTCTATCCCAAGCTTGCTGGTCTTGATAGGATTTTAAAAATTGGTTATAATATCTCTTTCTCTAGAAAAGAGAGAGGTCTGCTTCTGCAGATAGACTCCTCTTCACCTCCACAGTACTCTTCTACGTGCTCATAATTGTGAGGGAGATTCTCAGTTTGATTATGTCTTTGACATTTTTATTGTTAAGTGAACTTGGATTAACTTGCAGTGATTGAATGAAATCTTTGTACTTTTTTTTATATTGTTATGTTGCAGATGTAATAATCTTTCTTGTTTGGACTTTTTCCATCCCAATTCCTATCCCATTGCCACTCTCTAGATTATTTACAGAGCCGAAAAACTGACTGTGACACTTTCTTTTGATGTAGACATTGATGAATGCAGTGTGCAGCATGGTGGCTGTAACCAGATCTGCCTCAACAAGATAGGCAGCTACCGTTGTTCATGCTACAGCGGTTATGTTCTTAAAGACAGCAAAACATGTGAAGGTAAGCTTTCCTGGGCCTCTCAGTTTGTTTCAGTTGATTCAGCAAATTCTTAGTGAGTTAGGATTGTATTTCACAGTGCCAGGTTGCACTGAGTGGCGCTGGTCTGCTGCCTTCCTAGCCCCACTGCTGTTGGTACTTCTTATTAGCTGCACTCTGCTGTGGTTGTAGTTGGTACTCCAGCCAGCTATGCATGCCTGGGCTTGTTAGTGGTCACACCACATTGCTCTCCAACATCATAACACAGGCGTGATTCACAACACAGGCGTGATTCACAGAGGATTTGTGGCTTGGATTGGGCTAAATTGGTCCAGTTGATCAGACCTCATATTCCAACACTGAAAGGAGGAAGGACTGGCCAGATGCATTGTTTTGATTCTTTCCAGTCTCGCTGTGTTGTAGTGTGTGAGCTGGTTGTTTTTCTTCTGTGCATTCCTTATTTCAATATATTTTTTTCTAAATTTGGATATGTGCAGCAGCTTATAAATTCAGATTGGTAAAGTGCAGAGAATAGAGCTTTTATTTCTTCTGAAAGATTGTAATTGATTATTCATGTCTGTAGAAAGGCAGTAGTGAAGAGAGGCAGGTATTTTACGTAACAGTTGAGAACAGAAAATGAGAATCAGAAGTACCTGATTGAAACTCTGGAGTGAATTTGTAACAAAAGAACTTTTAAGTAGCTGAGATTTTAAAAGTGCCTTTTTTTGCATACTGAGACGTAGACTCATTAATGATCACGAGTGGCTGTTAGTGTTAGCTGAATCTCATGGGAAAAAAAACAAGCAAATTGCATATACACCTTTTGCAGATAGTGTGATGACATAGTTCTATGTCATCTCAGCCACTTCAGCTGAACAACTAGAACAAGCAAATAGCAGGATTTTATTTCTGTGCTCCTTCTCGTGTTTAAAGTGATGATTGTAAAATTTACATGGTATCCCTTTCTAATGAGACCAGCTACTTGGAAGAGCCAAGAACAAGGCTGACATTTTCACTTTTGAATGGTCCTCTGGTGTCAGTTGGCAGGGATAGGTGGACACAGTTGGCATGGACAGGTGGACACTGAGTGTGGGTTTAACTCACAATTATATTTATTAGTTATGGTATGTACTTATATTTGTGTAACCTTTTAGTACTGTTTATCAGAATACTGTGACACAGAGCAAGAGACAGTGAGCGTAAATGGAAACACAGGGAATTCCATCTGAATATAAGGAAAAATCTTATACTATGAGATTGAACACTGGAACAGGTTGTCCAGAGAAGCTGTGGAGTCTTCATCTTTGGAGATACTCAAAATCTGTTTGGACACAATCCTGCTGTGGCTGACCCTGTTTGAGCAGGGAGGTTGGACTAGATAAAGGTCCCTTCCAACCTTTACTATGCTGTGATTCCGTGGATATAACATATAAGCATTTTGTAGCTTCAAGATGCGATCTTTGGGGAGCTGATATTAATATCAGCTGTGATTAATGTCGGCTGTGAATTGTCATGCTGTTTATACATTTTTTGTCAGTTTCCTTCTGTTAACTCCTACAATTACATATACACATTAAAAAGTTCATTCTTTCACTCATACATGGGAAAATAACCAAGTATAACATATAATTGTAGTTTCAATATCTATTAGAAAGCAGAAGTAAATATTAAACTCTCTCATAATATTCTGCAAATGTTTTGTCAATACCAGGATTTTGCTAGGTATTAGTTAACATGGTAGAAAAACATTTTTTTTGTTTTATGGACCTCTAGTGCCAGCCCATTAACTGTGTCTGGAGAGAAATCCCACAAAATATGTCATACAGGACTTCTCCTTTGTAGCAAATTGGGCTGCCTCAACTCTCCTTTATGACAGCAGATCGGCAGATTTAGATCTTCATTTTGTAAATATGAAAAAGGTTGTTTGGCTGTCTGAAGAAAAACAAAAAGCTGTGGTTGTTAAGTGTTCCTTCTGTGTAATGTTAAAAATCAGACTGCTTTTGTCATTTCCTGATTTCTGTTTTTTATCCTGGAGTTTGTGCCTCTGAACAGAGTGGCTTTTTGGATTTTTAGGGAGGGTATTTTACTTATTTATTTATTTTACAGTTTTTCCTCTAGTTCGCTTTGAATTGTTTTTTTCTATAAGTGGTTAACAGTTTAAAGAAAGAAACAACAACTGATTTTTGAAAGCTGAAATAACTTCTAATAGCTAGCTAGCACTGAAGGTAGGTTCTTAAAGATACTAGTTTTTCAGTTACCAAAATAATAGTCACATCAATTGACCCTGAGCCCACTCCACTGTGTGAACACTGAAGTGATTATGTTCATCTGAAATAGTGTTGTTTAATTGCTTGTTTTTGCAGACATAGATGAGTGCACAGCATCAACAGACATCTGTGGAGAAGCTCGTTGTAAAAATTTAATAAGCTCATACGAATGTCTTTGTGATGCAGGCTACAAATACGATGAGTTGAGAAAGACTTGTCAAGGTAAGATCGTGAAATAACATCATGTTAGCATTTATTACATGCTTAAAGCTATAAAAAACACAAGTTTAGCTGCACACTTTAAAAGTTTTTTCATCTTGCTTAGACACTAGACTTCTGTTGCCTTTCACTAGTTGTTAGCAAGTACATTAAGTTTGCAGTCATCTTCTTTGGCTTGAATCAAGCTGTACAAGCTGGAGTCACAGAGATTTCTTGAATTTATTACAAGTACAAGATATCTTAGAAGCTCAGAAGCATCTGTGCATATTGCTGTCTCTGCAGGACAAGAAAAGTAACAGAGCAGTAGCTGTTGCTCTTTCAAAAACTGTCATATGGTATTTCTCTGAACTAGGAGCTCAGTATGCATGGAACCGTGTACAGTTCTGCTGGCTACACTGCCTGCAAGCTTTCTCAACTGAGTAAGTTTTGAAAGTGTTCCAAAACTAGCATTGCTCCCTGCCTTTTTCTAAGTTAATGTAATGACTGGAATCACACACTCACCAGACCTGCAGGGCTTGAGGTGTTTATCTCTGCCTGCAGAGATCTCTGTGGGCCATCACAATTTGTTTTCCTACATTTGTTTATAAAGTGGCTGAAAATATGCCAAAGAGAAAGAATGTGCTAGAAGAAATTACAAAAGCAGAAAGAGAAAAGAAGAAAGCAGAAGAAAGGAAAAGGAAAGGAAAATAATGAATGAGAAATTCAGCTCTTGCTTGTCTATTAAGGATCCAGTGCTGCTGAGTAGCAATGAAGCAAGCAGAGAAAACAGTCCCTGCTACCCTGAATTGAAGGAACAGGAGCCAGTCAGCACAGGAGTTGCAGAAGGGATCTGAAGGGAGGAAGTCTTTTGTAGAAGTTAAAGCCTAGGGCTCTGAATCAGCAGACCAGAAGATGGTCTTCTTCCAGCCTTCCCACTGACTTGCTGTGTAGCTCTGGGCAGCTTGAATCTGTATATGAAAACAGATTTGTGCAGATGCTAATACTAATTCTTCCCTCCTGTAAGAATGTGTTAAAAGGTAAGTACTGGCTATGGAATACCTGGACACGTTCAATGGAAGGTGCAGCAAAACAGCACCAGTAACTTTTTTTTTCCCCACAGAACAAAATTTCTGTTTTCTCCTCTCTCCTTTGCTGGTTTTGTTCAGATATAGATGAATGTGAAGAGCAGCTCTGTGAACAGACCTGTGTTAACTCGCCAGGAAGTTACACCTGTCACTGTGATGGCAGAGGGGGAGTAAAACTTTCCCAAGACATGAACACCTGTGAGGTAAGTTAGTCTTTGTCTAGTAACTGCAGAACAGACATTTCCTTTATACTGCAATTAAGAATAATTGGTGAAGCTCTGCACTGAAGCTCTTTGAGCTGAGTGAGCAGTAGAAAAGAACTGTACTGCTAAGGTCACTACTGACGACAGTAGTCCTCCTGAGAAGGAGGATCTCATGTTATGTCTCCCATAACATCCTCCCAGAAAAGCTCAGGAAGTGAGCTCTAGGTGACTGTGCTTGAGCAAGGAGGTTGGACTAGATGATCTCCAGAAGTCCCTTCCAACCTTACTGATTCTGTGATTCTGTGTTATGGGAATGATTTGCAATGGGAAAACATTCTTCCATGATGGATGAATAGCAGGGAGGAGGGAAAGAAGGAGAAAATGTCCTCAGGATTGAAACGACTTTCTTTTGAGAGTATAACCAATTAAAGTGCTCTAAACTACTGTATGTATTGCGACTATATATTTGAAAGAAAAGAAGGAAAAGGCATACTGTTCGAGTCTCTTATTTCTGCTGTATGAGGAAAATATATCTGTTTTGATTATAGAACATTATACCATGTGTGCCTTTTGCTGTTGCAAAAAGTATTAAATCATTATACCTGGGGAGGATGTTCAGTGGAACCCCTGTTATCACACTGCGCTTTAAAAGGAAACAACTGACAAGGTGAGGACAGTTTTGAATGGCAACTTTAATGTGTGCAATGCAGTTAAGTCATTAAAATAACACTTACTACTATGATCATTGTTATTTGTTCGGATTATGGAGTCCTGTTATGCTAAACATTATCCAAATCATTAATTGAGAGAGGCAGTCTTGACCATGGAGCTCCTAAGATAATTGTTGAAGTACAGTTATGTATTCTTGAGTTATGACTTCATATTAAAATCCCTCTTCAAGCTGAAGTCTTTCAGAAATACATTAAAAGCTTGTATATTTTAACAGTACTTTGTAAGTGTTAGAATTGATGCTCTCTGTATGGAAAGTACTTTGTGGTTTCTGAACTCTGCAAAACTAATTCATTTCTTGGCACCTGTGTGGTCAGACTTGTGGCTGAGTTCGACTTTAGAACCTTTGATCCTGAAGGTATCCTTTTCTTTGCTGGAGGCCATCAAGACAGCACATGGGTAGTCTTGGCTTTGCGCAAAGGACGGTTAGAGCTGCAGCTGAAGTACAACGGGATAGGCCGTGTGACCAGCAGTGGACCACTTATCAACCATGGCATGTGGCAAACAGTGAGTATAGACCACTTCTGAGCTCTTACGCTTTCTTTGCTTGTTTCTGCTAGGCTCTGTCAAATTTAGCCAGGTTTTGTGTATTTGTATTTTTGAGAAGATGCTTTTTCAACCTATTATTTCAGTGGTCAAAACTTTTGCTTGCATGCTGGTATATTATACGTTCTATGGTATAAATAACACTATAGTTTATTTTTTCTAACAAATTGAATTATTCTTTACATCCAGGGTAAACAAGAGTGCATGACTAGTTTGCACAATGCTAGCGTAAATATAGCAGACACAGTGCCTCCTCTGAGATAGATCAGTGCTAAGTTGGCTTTAGTTGTTCAAGAGGACACCCTATGGGTCACTGTAGGAAGGGAGGAAGAGGGAAGAAGCTCTTTAGCTTTTCATTTAGGAAAGCTTCCAAGACTGGTTTGTTTGATGTATGATGTGTTTTTTTTTTTTTTTTTTTTTTTTTTTTTTGGGGGGGGGGGGGCTGTTGTTAGTTTTCTTGTTTTTTGTTTTGTTTTGTTTCATTTTTTCACAGGGCTCAGTTCTGGCCTGTGATCTCTTATGCTACAGTATCCTTTCTTAAACTGTGCAGGCTTATTTAAATACAAAATAGTCCCTGTAAAGTCCAGTGTAAAGACATGGTCTATTAGAAAATACATGGATCTCTAGTTACTAAAAACATAATCCCAGCAATCTGACAGGAAGATGTGCTCCATTTTGGAGCTTGTATGGAATCATGTTCATGACACTCTCAGAATGTCTCCTGATGATTAGGGAGGTATCATATACTTGTTGTTACCATTACTAAAACCTCCCTGCAATATGATCTGTAATAGGTTAGGATTTTGTAGATGCATCTTCTCACTTGTGCCTTTCCCCTCCACACTTCCATTTTTCCATACTTAATTTTTGCTATCAGATCTTCTCACTATTAATTAAGTTGATGCATTTTGGGAATTAAATGGGAAGTTCTGCGTTAACTTCCATATGAGAACACAGATATTGATAACTGTGGAATTATTTTATTTTTAAAAGTTTTTTTCTAGTATAAAAAAACCAGAATTGTATGTTTACAAAAAAAACAAGGTGGAAAATTATTTTTCCTAGTGAACAGTTAGATTAAGTCCTTGAGTGCATGTGTTGTCAACTGCTGACATTTGGTAATATTTCCAGTACATGAAGTGATACTTAATTCCTTACTGTCACTGAAACAAATAATTTTAGATTCCAAATGGAGAGTGTTGGAGCTGCAGTGAAGCCACAGGTGAAATGTATAAATTGCCATAACTTTACAGGTAGGAATAGCCTCAAGCCAGGTCTTACTAAATTAAAGGTTTGCTCTGGTAATCTGAAATACAGTGATCTATAATTGCCTGCAAGGGGGGGATGGTATGACCTAGTCTTTAGAGTTGTGAAGGAAGAAGTAGGAAGTGGAATTGATGCCACTGAACTGATTTGCCAGTCACATAAAACAGTTATTGTCCAGTTAAACCATTTAACATAGGAGCGTAACATAATTTTTAAGTGCCAGACCTCTCTGTGGAGTAATTACAAACTTTCCCATATCAGTTTTGGAGGAGATGTCTGGAATTCATTTTCTTTCTTTAAGTAATACAGAGAGGCTTAAATGCGTGGGAGTTACAGGGCAAACAGTGCAAAGGCTGTATTTGCTTTCTGCAGGCAGGGAAGGCAGTATGATAAAAGTAAATATCATCTTTAGGTGATAAGCACAAATGCCAGTCTCCTGCCATTCAGCTGTGACAGAGGTCTTATCCCCATGTACCACTGTCAAAGAAATTGCCTGCTTGAGATCAGACTGCTTGCTGCAGCAGGTACTCTCTGTGCATGTTTTTTTTTTTTTTTTTTTTTTTTAGACATTGTATAAATCCACTGGAAACTCTTCTCAAGACTCCACACAGCTTCTGGGGACAGTGCAGACTGAGCTGCAGATGCCGTGACAGCAGCCCCTGCCCTAGGTGGTGTTAGAAGAGAGCAGCCAAACTGAAGTGAGGCATAGGTGCCATGTTGCTGCCACTGCCATCAGCAGTCCTGCCATCAGCGTTGTCTGGGCAGGGCCTTGCAGCTGCCAAAAGATGTAGTATGGCATGAGCAGAAGAGAGAGAATCATGCAGTGCTGGCACAGAAGTGCTTGCTTGGCACTGAAGTCATAGAATCATAGAATCAGTAGGGTTGGAAGGGACCTCTGGAGATCATCTAGTCCAACCCCCCTGCTCAGCAGGGTCACCTAGAGCATGTTAGACACAGCTGCATCCAGATGGGCCTTGAAGATCTCCAGAGGAGGAGACTCTCTGGGCAACCTGTTCCAGTGCTCCGTCACTCTCACAGGGAAGAAATTCCCCCTCACGCTCAGGAGGAACTTCCTGTGCTTCAATTTCTGCCCATTGCCTCTTGTCCTGTCACACGGGGCAACTGAAAAGAGTTTGTCCCCATCCCCTTGACACCCTCCCTTCAGGTACTTATACACATTGATAAGATCCCCCCTCAGTCTTGGCTCAATGGCTGTAGTTCTGGTGGTGCAGCTGTCTCCCAAAGTTAAGTTATTAATGTTGTGCTTGATGATTTAACTATAGAGGAAAAGCAGTAATAAGAAGGAACCTTTAGTCTCTTGACTTTATGGTTCACTCACCTCTGAGATTTGGGGTGCTGTTTGTTGCACTGGGGTCCTGTTAGTTGTTGGTTTCTCCTTTCTCTGCTCCATTTTTTTTACCCCTTACCTCCACCTTGCATGTGTTTTCTCCTCTACTGCTTAGCAGTCAGTGTCGTCCCTATCTCTAAATACCCTTTAATCTGTATGGATGAGCCATGCAACTAAAAACTATAAACACGATCCTCTCATTCTTCCCTCCCTTGATTTCTCCTCTTTCCTCTGTATGGCATGGTTTTTAACTTAGAAAATCCTTTCAAGGAAGAGTTATGCATTTTTACCTGGCTCCTTTTTTGAAACATGTAGCCACACAGTTATTTCAAGCATGGACTTCTGTGTACTTTTCAACCTCATATTCTATGAAGCACAACACAAACAACCTTCAGAGGTCATAACACAGGCTCTTTAAATGCAGTTGCAGGGCTTTATTCTGGACTTCAGTGTGCATAGAATCAAACTCTTACTTTTGGTAAGGCCTGGAACAGTGGATTTTACATTCTGGTGGGAACTTTATAGGGGTTGTGAGAAAATAATAATTTTACTATTTAATTTTCAGCAGATAAAAAGTTGCTATTTAAAAGTAAAACATATCAAAAAGTCACCAACATCATATGTCTTTTGGTCTCTTGAACAAAAGTTGCACAATTTTATGGAAATACTAAGATATCGTCAAAACTTAAGACCAACATTCCTACCTAGGTGTATTCTCTGATGTTGATGTCTTCTAATCTATTTTTAGCTGATTGTTCCCAACATTGAAAACACAAACAATCAAGCCTCAGAAAAAATTGTTTATGCAGTTATTTATGTGTAATGCAGCTGAGCGAAGTGGCATGTGTGAATTGATGACGGTACATTTGCCTTCTTTTTGTGTTGCATTTCCAGAAAAAACAATCAGCATTTTTTGTTATTTTCGACGTTTAGTTTAGTGCTGATATGAGGACGGTAGAGTTAGCAAAAACAACCAACTACCTACATTGTTAAATGTCAGAGCTGAAAGTTAAGCAATCATAAACAGATTCATATTTAGCTTTAACCCTGCAGCTGTCTCTAGTCTAATCTCTTTTCAATACTGTTCATTTGCTTTCCAGCATAAAGCAGATAGATAGGCTGGCTGTGCACCATGAATTATGCAGAGCATGAAATTGAAACACAAAACTGATTGCCCTTATGGCTAAACTGTGTGGGAGCCTTTAGCTACTAGAACTGACCACCTGAAAGTCTCAGAGCATACTATCCACCAGCAGGAACAAGCTAAGCCTTACAACAGTGGGAGGGAATTACAGCAGTCTGCTCGCTACTGAAGTGCTTCCCCTTTAGGTTTGTAGGTGATGGTGGTGCACCAGCAATTAAACATTGAATATAAGGCACCACAGCTGAAAATGCCTGAGGGCAGTGTGAAGTAGGTAGAATGTAATCTCCTAAAGTGAAATTTCTCAAGAGCTTCCGTGGGGATTAACCCCTTTTGCTATGAAAGTTTCCACTGATCTGTTTTTTTTTTGTTGTTGTTTTTGTTTTTTGATGATCAGAAGCAGCTAAAAACTCAGACTAATTTCAAAAAATATAATTAAGGTCTATATGTTAATACTTTTTATATCATTTAATAATTTTTTAGGAGTACTTGTCACCCCAGAAGCTGAATGTTTTCTTCATAGAGGAAACACAGTGGAGGCATTGCTCCAGCCAGTTTTTCCACATCGTCCACTCCTGTTTGTCCCATGGCTGCCTGTGGTCTCTGCTAGGAGCAGGGAGACAGTCTGTGCCAGCAGCTTGTGGCACTCTGTACCCTTGTGCTCTGGGATAGCAGTTACCACAGCACAAGGTAGAGGCACCCAAATGAAGTTTTAGCAAGACGGCTACCATACTTAAACCAGTTTGGCTGTGGCTGCCAGGACCTGATCATGTGCTAATGTTCCCGGCTTATCAAGTGGACTTCACAGCCTGCCAATACCCCAAAAAGACTATTTGAAACTGGCTCATATGCGTGCATTGAACACAGTGAGGAAGTGTAGATGCTATCTTAAATAGAAATACTTAAGACAAGTAAATTCATGTCCTCCAAGATACAGCATGGAGCAGCCTTCAGGTGTAAACAGTGTTTTAACCATGTAAACCAGGCTGTACTGGAATGAGAAGGAAAGGCTTTGATACTCTGTTAATAATCTTTTCAACTATCAAATCCCCTTAATCTTCATTACTAAAGATAACAATCCAAGGGGAGTGTCCAAGTATAAACATGTTCAACCTTGTTGTTCTTTATGTTACATCCACAGACAAGGCGCGCAGCTTGGCTAATGGTAACAGTCTTTAGACAGGTATTCTCAAAATGCAGAGAGAAAGATACTCATGACCTGGGCTACTTAGCGGGGTGAGGGAAGAACAAGTCTAAACAGCTGCTAAACTTGTTGATGGGATATTTCTTTCTATGCAGTGATTGACTGACAAAGGGTTTTAAATTAGATATCTGGGTGTCCCAGGGAATAGACCTTTACAGATGAAGAGTGAGCATCTGTCATGTAGTGGGACGGAGGAGCGCTGGGTGAAGATTGTGAAATAGCTACTACTTTCTTCTTCTCTGCAAGAAGAAAGAGGTTGCCTTCCTCTGTGGCCCCAGAATGTCCTATGTGTGGCAGAATCCATGTCACTGTTAAGCAGGGTGTTACAGATCAGGTTTGTGCCTGACTTCCTCCTCTACCTCCCCAGAGGGGGCTGCTTTATAGTGTTTCTCTGTCCAACCTAGGCTTTTATTTTGAAATGAGGCACCTTGTGGCGGTTCTTTGTGCCAATGAAATACCCTAAGTATAGCAGTTCAATAAAAGTTATAACAAATCATTGAAATTTTGATGGTGAGAGACTTTTCCTAAAAGTAGCTCTTTGGAGGAATGGAGGTAAAACTTACAGACTTTTGAAACAAAAATTATTACCTATTACAGATTTCTATTACCCTCTCAAATATGCTGTAAACTGTTCTTTCTTTCAGTGGTCATATTTAAAGATTAGACTTACTGTGGCTGGAAAGCTTATGTGCTATCCTTCACTGGTCCTACAACAGACATTCTCTTATCTGTCTTTCCAGCTTTTCCTTTCACATGCAGCTACAATAGGAAATAACTCATTAATAACATGTTTTGCATATAAACTTTGCATAGACTTATTTAGCGACTTAAAAATGTCAAGTAATTAATCCACTTATATATTTTCATCTAGCTGTTCTGAAGTAGCTAGGCTCTCTGCCTAGGCAACTCCAGGAGTAAAGATTTACATACCAAGGTGGAATTTAACTTAACAGTAAATAAAGAGGCTCAGGAACAGAAAATATTTCTCCATTTTGGTGATTTCACTAGTGGTATCTGTCTTTAGTTGAGACTGCAGATATTAAATTCTTTTTATACTGAATTTTTCTATTTCCATTTTCACTTCTTCAGATCTCAGTTGAAGAACTTGAGAGAAGTTTGGTTATAAAGATCAACAGGGATGCAGTTATGAAAATAGCTGTCTCAGGGGACCTGTTTACTCTAGACAAAGGACTGTATCAGCTGAATTTGACAGTAGGAGGCATTCCTTTCAAAACAAAGGACCTTATTCTACCTGTAAGTATAGCAAGATCATTTGGGTTGTATTGCATGCGTGAAGGGCTTCATTTCATCTTCTTTTGGGGTAAAGTAGGTCCTTCCTGAGAGCAGTTCAGCCTGCCCTGAAATGGGTGGAGTTATCATCTTCTGCATATGCATTTCCATTGACTAGAGAGGGAGCTAACTGGTAGTAAAGGTGAGACTTCTGATTTTTCATGAATAAGCTTGGGTGAATAAGCTATTCCACCCTTGGCCTACAGAATTAGGACACAGCAAAACTTGGGGCATGTGGTAAAGCCCTGAGAACTAATAGTGATCATACTGGCTCTGCAGTGGCCCAGGTGTGTCAGTGGGTGCGTTACAGCTGTGTGAGATGATTGTGCCCACTGGGTCTTGGAGCTGTTGGGGGCACTTTTTGTGTTGGGATTGAAATTTGTGCTTCATGTATATCCTACCATGCTTTTGCCACTGCTTGCTTTTACTGTCTCTGTTTAGTAAGACCCAAGGAAAAACAGGACCCTCTTCTCTTTATGTCCCCTCAGTTCAAGTAGGTAGAGTGTAGAAACAGAAGACACTCTTTGGGTGAGATTGGATGATTGCTGTATTTCTCAAATAGCTACTGCTCAATCTGTTTTGAATGTCTACCACACACATAGCTGGCATCTTGAAGCCAAGATTGGCATCTCTTTATTTTTAAATGAGGTGACAAGCTTGAGGCTCCATGACTGGGAATGCAGCAGCTGAGGGAGGCTTCTGTTCCTCACAAGAAGTCATTCAGGGCCACTGCTTGTTTGAAATATTAAACTAGAGGTGTGGTCTGAACATAGGACCAAGAGCCAGAAAATCCTGAGGTTTTTATCCTGGCTTAGACACTTACTCTCTCCCTGCTTCAGTTAATTGGGGGTAGTATTGCTGATTTAGAGGCTTTGCAGGGAGCCTTCTCCTTACATACTGTCTCACTGTTAGTGCTAGCATTTGGATACAGAATAACGTAACTAGAAGTTGGAGCAAACAAGTGGTGTACAAAGTACTGTGCACATCTTGTGGCTCAGGCACCCCTCCCTTAAGCCAGAATATGACAATTTATACCATGGCCAGGCCCAACATGCTATGTGTCATGAAGACTGTTTGCAGTGGCACAAAGTATGATTTTTTTACCTCAAGTTAGCATCCAGTACTTGCAATGCAGAATTACGGGCATTAAAAAGCTTTGGCTTCAAAGCTTTACAAGTAAATGCCATAATGTGTAGCATGTAGAAATGGCTAACAGAATCAATACAACCAAAACTGGGGCCTGTGTTAATGTCCTGTGGAGGCAAGTTGATCTTGGGAGGACCCTACTGCTTATTTGCTTGGGGCTGCAGGATTGGGGTTGCAGCCAGTTTGGTTACATACTAGTAACACGTTGAAATGATTTTTCCTACGTTTGATATCATAATATAACTCAGTCTTATATGATTCCTCTGCACCTGGAATCACTTCCTCACTGCATAGCAGTTCTAAGGTGCAAGATATGGCTTTATCTTTGTAGATAAACCCTCGGTTGGATGGTTGTATGCGGGCATGGAACTGGCTGAATGGGGAGGATACCACTATCCAAGAGACCATAAAGATGAATGACAGGATGCAGTGCTTTTCTGTAGCAGGACGAGGGTCCTTCTATCCTGGCCGAGGTTTTGCTGTATTTAATCTTGGTTATAGTAAGTACCTTTTTTTTTTTTATTATTATTTCTAAGCTGTTCTGTCATATGAGACATACTTGGTAGAGCAAAAATAAACAATTTAAAACTTGCATGTATGCCAGCCTCAGTGCTTGGTGCTGAAAAGACTGGCAGCTATGGATGGGAAAAAGAATAGTTGAACTTGTGGTTCACGACAAAGGAAGGCATGAATATAGCCAGCATTGATTAGGTTATCTCTGTGTGGCTTCGGCAATTTGACATCTGGGCTGGCACATATTCCAGCTCACCTGCGTTGTTAGTGGCTTCACAGGCCCTTTGTCAACTCTGTAGCTGGTTCCAGCCCTTTCCATTGTTTTCTCCTAAATAAGGAGAGCTGTAAGCTGTAATGCTGCATCTTAGGTTTATGATGGACAGAAAATCAATATTGTCTATAGCAAAATACCCAAGATCAAATTTACTTTTAATCATTGGATGATACTTGTTATGCTTGGGACAAACACACTGAGCTTGACCATAGGTTACCTCAAACCAAGTTTGACCTTCTGAGATGACCTCATAAGGACACCTGTTCTTTGTTCTAGATTATTCTGTTTGTTTATGTGTGATAAACTGTCAGTACTTTTAAACCATTACAAGTGCCAACCATCTATTTTAGTTCTGTGTACAAGTCCTCCTCTCCAGAAGCCTTCTGTGCAGCATTATGTGGATTTCTCTGCTGTGCCACTGTAAATTAGGGAATATCAGGTGTCTGTCATCTTGTTTACCACATAGATTCAAAAGCTGCAAAGTTAAAACTATACAAAGTCTGAAGTGCAGTTTGAGAACATTCAGCAGAAATGTGTCCTCAGCACCTGCATATTTATATGTATGTTTTTCTACAAAAAATAAAGGTCTTTTGGGCAGGTTCAGTAACCGTAAGCTTTATAAGCTTTATTTGTCACAGAAACAATATTGAAATCTTTCTTTGTTGCTGGTATCACTTTTTAAATTGCAAGGATGCTGGCTCAGTAAGAAAGATTCCAACAAGTTTTTAATTCAGAATTGAGCAAGTGAGATAAAACATCCCAAGCATTTGATAATTGATGATTAGGTGGTGACGAGGTGATCAATATGGTTTGCTTACATCCTTTTTTAGTTTAGTACAGGCTTTTGTAGAAGTGTTTCTTCTGTGTCAGATTTGGACTGTGATCCCTCAATCATCTTTTGACAGTCAAGAAAGATGTAAAAATTGGGTGTCCTATCTTGCAGCACTTCTTTGAATATGATGGATTGGTAGTCATGGGAATATGAATCTCTTTGTGATTAAAAAGCTTAACCTTGTCATTTTTGACTTGAAAGGCAGCAGAATGTGTAAGGTAACAAGACAAAGCTGATGCCATTTTCTTTTCCAATTATATGTTCATATGCCGTGGCTTTTTTTGAATAAAATAAATGTAGCAATCTGTCCATATGCTCATCCCATCTATCCTCTTCTCCAAGCAGAAATTACATTGCCTACCATTTGACCTGTTAGTCCTATGTTTGTCTTGCCGTGCATTTCTTTTCCTGTAGTGCAAACTTCTTCTGGAAATGAAAACAAGACAAACTGGAAAATAGAAGTAAATGCTGTAATTCAACCAGCAACAGATACTGGTGTGCTCTTTGCTCTGGTTACAGAAGAAGCATCTGTTCCTTTATCACTGTCTTTGATTGACTATCACTCCACGAAGAAACTTAAGCAACAGGTACAGAATTAAGTGTTTTTTCCAAAGAAGACACATTGCTATTTCCCAGGAACTCGGACTACTTTCAAAAAAACAGTCATCAGGTTTGCTGCCTGCCACTCTGTGTGCTTATTTGCACGAACCAATTCAGAACATGAGTTGAGACTGAGATGCTTGCCTAACACTGAAGTTCTGCTTAGATACATACTCAGGGCTACTAGGGAGCTCTTTGCAGATGTGGTCTGGGTAAAAGATGTAACTGGTCTGTTGAATCCAAACATATTTTGTTACATTTTTTTCTGGCATATAAGCTATTAATGCTATAAGTAAAGAATTTGCAGTCTCTGGAACCTATCAGTACTAGTTGCAAGGTAGTCAAGGAACAGTCTTAGATGTTACTTCACACACTGTAAAAGGCTGGTTGTAACGGAGTACAAGCTACTTATTTACTAACATTCATGAAACAGGGCTAGATTCTGCCATTACATGAGTGTAAATCAGGAGTAATTCTACTAAATTCAATGAGCCAACTTTCACTTACACGAAAACAGCTCAGACTCACTCTGTTTAGTTCCACTGCAATATAACAAGCTCTTTTAAGACCCACTAAGAACTCTCTTTGAGAGGAAAGTGGTCTTGCTGTAAGAATCAGGCCCACTGATTCGGTGGTTTTGCCTCTGCGCAAATGAGCTCAGCGCATGATCAGCAATAATAATAAGGCCAGTTCTCTGGTGGCTCTGCAAAATCTTTGTAAACAAGGCCACAGTGGCTCATCATGGCCCTGGGTAGCTGTGGCTAAGTATGTTTCAGTTCATTCCCTTTTTGTTCTTTCTCCTGTTGTTCAGTTTATCATCTTGGCTTTGGAGAACATGGTTGTGTCCAGAATGGCAATAAATCTCTGTGATGAAAGGGAACACTCCGTGGACATCCTCCTAAAGAAGAATCAGTTATCCTTGAGCGTAGATGGGAAAGCTGGAGAGAGTGAATTAAGTACCTCTGAACTAGAGGACAGCCTGTCCATCTTGGAGAACTCTTTGCACTCAATGGTGAAGACATATGTAGGAGGATTGCCAGGTGAGCATCCAGGTTTGCAGCATAGAATACAGACTCCAACTCACCTTGGTGAGCTGGCAGTCAGGAAATATACTCTGTGTTTATTAAACCAAAGAGCCTCTTTCTCTGTTTCTGCTTAACCAGGCTGACCCTTGACAATTTTTTTTTGAATGGCTGTGTCCTTCTGAGAGCAGTTGGAGGCAAAAATAGAAAGAGGAGGTTTTGTTTGGTCAGCAATAGGGAATGATTTTTCTGAAGAGTAGCTATAAGTAGGGTCATTGTCTTAAACCTGGAAAATCCATAGAAGCCGTGCCATAAGCTTCTGCAGGGATACATAAATGTTCATTACATGAAAATGCATGGGTATTATGTTCTTAGCTTAAGTGTTCCTCCTGGGGTAATCTCAGTTCTTATCTATACTCGATTGAAGTCTTTGTAAATGCCATCAGTTTTGATAGGAATTCTCAGAGTTGGCCCAGGAAGCTGTTTTGAGTGCTTGATGTTTCATGCCATAGTACACAGCACCTTCCCAGGTTCTTAAATACGCAGATAAGGTTTTCTGCCATTTTGTCTCTAAAATCTTACAGTCTGACTCCTAGATCTACATGATCTCCTAATATATAGGTTCTTCCATAAAATGACCAGTTCCAGTGGCTTTATGCAGTTTTGGCTGAAGCTTGGGAAATCCTGTATGGTGATTCTCCATGACTGAAGTTCTCTTTGAACTGAACACACCAGTCCACAATTAATAACATATTTCCTCCCAACAAGGGTACTTAGTGCACAGGCAAGGGACTACCACAATTTTTAGGTTTTCACAGAATCACAGAATGGTTGAGGTTGGAAGGGACCTTTAAAGATCGTCTAGTCCATGACTGCTGCTCAAGCAGGGTCACCTAAAGCACATTCCCAGGGTTGTGCCCATACAGCTTTTGAATATCTCCAAGGAAGGAGACTTCTCAACCTACATGAGCAGCCTGTGCCAATGCTCTGTCACCCTCACAGTAAAACTGTTTTTTATGTTCAGATGGAAATTCCTGTGTTCCACTTGTGCTCGTTGCCCCTCATCCTTTCCCAGGGCACCACTGAGAAGAGTCTGGCTCCATCCTCTTGACATTCTCCTGTCAGATACTTATACCCATCGATAAGATCCCCCTCAGCCTTCTCATGGCCATGCTGAACAGGCCCAGCTCTCTCAGCCTTTCCTCACAGGAGAGATGCGCTAGTCCCTTAATCATCTTCATAGCCCTATGCTGGGCTCGCTCTGGTAGTTCCATGTGTCTCTCGTATTCAGGAGCCCAGAACTGCACACAGTACTTCAGGTACTGAGGTGTGACCTCACCAGGGCTTAGCAGAGGGGGAGCATCACCTCCCTCAACCTGTTGGCAATGTTCTTCCTAATGCAGCCCAGGATACCATTGGCCTTCTTGGCCACAGGGGCACATTCCTGGCTTATGGTTATCTTGTCCACCAGGACTCCCAGGTCCTTCTCTACAGAGCTGCTTTCCAGCAGGTCAGCCCCCAGCCTGTACTGGTGCAGGGGGTTATTCCTCCCCTCCCCAGATGCAGGACCCTGTGCTTGCCTTTGTTGAACTTCATGAGGTTCCTCTCTGCCCATCTCTCCAGCATGTTGAGGTCCCTCTGAATGGCAGCACAGCCCTCTAGTGTATCCATCACTTCTCCCAGTTTGGTATCATCAGCAATTTACATCGTCTGAACAGGCCATTGTACAAGCAACAGATGTAAACTGCTTTCTTTTAAATAGCTCTTAGATGCACAACAGAGACCTTCACAAAAACAGCCCCATTCTGTATCTCTTGAGTTCTCCATGGCTGCCTTTGACAGTAGCTATAACTAAGTGTGAGCTATTGTAGTTATGGCCATTTAGACCAGGTTGGTTTCTCTAGATTTAGCTCCTTTCGCTCTTTGATCTGATCCACTCACCAACAGAAATTTCTACCTGTGGTCTGCATTTGCCATTGAGAGGAACCCACTGCTTGCCTTGAGAAATTTGCCAAGTGAATAAAGATTGTAGTTTTATCAAAAAGTCATATTGAATTGAGCTGGGGGATGGATCCTTGTTGGCTCATTCAGATTTTGATACCATTAGGTTGTTTTCGTTTTTTTCCTTGCTTTCTTACCCTTTGGAAAGAGCAAAGTCACACTTAATCTGTTATTTCCATTTGCCATGAATAAAGAAAGAACCCAGGGTTGAAATATGCAGTATGTCCCATGTAAAGTGCAGATAATATTGCAGACATGGAAGAAGTATTCAGTGTTCTAAGAGATAAGAGAGAACATATATGCATTTGCTACCTTTCCTATGATATTTTCAGTCCTGGCTAATCTTAAATTATTTAATTTTACATGGTGCATAAGTATTTCTCCAGGCAGTGTGTGTACCAACCAGGTGAATGAGACTTTAAACAAGACTTTTGAGTCTTTACAGAACCACATTTCTGAGACAAATCCATTCCTAGTCATAATAGAATAAATAAATACTTGACCTGATTTACAATTATAGTACAAAGAAAAATCTTTTTTTTTATAGTATCTTACAAATCTATCTTAAAGCCCACACTAACAACAATTTGCATGATCCCTTAGATGAGTGTTCAAGCCATTAAGCCAACACTGCCAGTTTATGAGGTCAAAGTTTATTTTACATTCATGTACTATAATATTGATACCCTCTTCTTCAGTATGAGTCCAGTTCTCTTAAGCAGGAGAGATTAAATCATTTGTTTCAGCAAGTACCAAGCCATTCCTGTATGATGTTAAGGAAGCTGAAGAATTTGTAGTTTATTATTGTGGCTTACAAATAAATCCCTCACAAACATTCTTTCTCTGTCTGCAGTCCCAGAGTTTGTCTGTCCTCAGTGTGAGCTGGTTTTGTCTACATTAGCTTTGAATTTGGTCCAGCACATCTCCACACAGGACCCTTTAAATTACATACATATAATCTCAGACTAACAGGAGAACCTATTGTTCAGTTTGTCCTTGCTTCGGTGCAGAGATAAGGGCTTTATTTAGCTACCTGAATACTCTGAGATTAAATATTCTCTGAGACATTCATTGCTTCCCACTGCACAACCAGCTTGACTGGATTGACTTTGGGCTGTAAATAAACTAATAGCTTTTGGGGAAGGTTAAAGAACAAGCAGCTCGTTTAAATGTTCATGTTATGTTTTACTACATGCATTTTTGTTTCTTTATTTAAGGTCAGTGTGTATTTGATGTTACAGAAGTTAGTAATAAGACTGATTAACTATCTTATCTGATTAACTTCTACTTTTCTCATTGCTATTTGTTCTCTGCCCCTGAAATTGGTTAGAAGGATATTACCTGTGGATTTCTCTAGAAAAAATTATTTTCATTGGTCTTATCAACTCAATTGATGTCTTCCAGCACCTTTCTGATCAATGCCAGGAACCTCCTTTTGCTGATACATAGCATAACTGCAGAACAGTAAAGATGACTGTAGCAAATGGTAGAGTCTGTGTATGGAGAGGGTCTTCCTGTCATTAAGTTCTTCCTATAATCTTTCAGCAAATATTTTGAAACAATAGAATTTAGAGGAAGGTTTAGCAGCTCCATTAAAGACAAAATAGAGGATTCAGAGATGGAGTGGGAGAAAATAGTGGGATGGAAAAGCAGTGTGAACACAATGTTCATAGTGTGACAGGTGTGAAGCTGTGCTGTTCTGCAGTGGCGCAGTTTCATCAGTATTGGAGGCTATGCACAGATGCAGAGCAGCCGAGGGTTCAGCCTGGAAGAATGGGTTGTTGCATGGGAAAGCAGGCAGCGTTCTTCCTATGTCTGGAAGTGCGCCCTTGCATTCCTATGAGAGGGGTCGGAGGAAGGAAGAAATCCTAGAGTGGAAAAGAGGAGAATTTGCATTTGTCAAAGTGGTGATCCTCTGAGTATGATGGGGCAGGTGTTTATTCAAAATGGGCCCTCAAAAATGTTTGTCTCCCCTTTTGCTTAGATGTTCCTGTCACTTCAACTCCGGTCACTGCGTTCTACCACGGCTGCATGACTGTGAAGCTGAGTAACAAGGCACTGGACTTAGATGAGGCTCTTTACAAGCACAGTGACATCACATCACATTCTTGTCCTCCAGTTGAGGCGAGTCAGTAGGTACCACTGCAAAGCGAAAGTTTTATATTCAGAAACTTTCAATGCTTTTTTTTAAAAAAAAATATAAATTATTCAGACCTACTGCACTGCGTGTATAGTTTCTCTTAAACACTGAAGTTATGTAGGAGCTACTGATCCTTATGTCAATTGATTATTGAGATACTCCTTTGCTTTGAGGTTTAAAGGTTGTAATATATTTGTAAATAGTTCAGAAGACTAATATTAAATAAGCCAAAATTACAGAATATGCCTAAAGTGAATGTTATGTTCAGAGTGTAAGAGACAGTTTTATCTGTAATGTGGAAAACCTGGTAATATATGAATGTGGACTGGAAGAAAAATAATAATGCTGTATTATTTTTTATTACCAAACACTGCTTTCTGATTTACAAAATATGAGAGAATAAAATATTTACATACAACTTTTTAATTTACTTGTGCTGAGATTATTCTTTATTCTGAAATTGGGGGATAATGAGTCAGGCTGTGCCTGAGGTGGAGATAATACTGATGGGAGTTATTTTCCCTGTTTTCTTTTTGTTTGGAGATTATTTTTGTATACATATGGCAGTATTGTATATCCTCAGGCTAAAGAGCAAATGGTTGCTGCTATTATTATTACTATTACAGTTTCGTTTTTTGGTACCACAGATAGATTCAGATATGACCTTTAGAAAAGCTCTTGGTCAACAGAAAATGGAAAACGAAGTTGGATCAGCAGGAAACAATTAGAAGAAAAGACTCAGTAAGTTGAAAGCCATATGGGTCTTGTGTCAATAACCACTGAAGCAAATGATGAGGTGTCAAGAATTGGGGGATATTATGCGGTGATGACATTTTTTTGCTGCTTAATTTTTGTATTCGCTCGCTCACTGTGAGCGTAATGGGAGCACTGAAGTTTGAGATTGTGCAAGTTAGCCAGCCTGAATTGCAGTGTGGTGAGAATATGCACACGGATTTGCTCAGGAGAGGTTGTAGAGCCGGAAAGTGCATTTAACTTTTGAGCTAATAGCATGAATTTTCTTGTGATGCTGGGCTGCACTTTGCTTATCCTGCTTAGAGGCACTTAAAATCTTGCTTTATTTGGTCCTTATCTTGCATCAAAATAGAGCAATGAACTGAGAGGCATATATATTCTTGTGGTATATCCTTGTGGTGGAAATCCCGATACTGAGTGGCTAGGGATATCCTGTGCTTCAGATGATTAGTATGGAAAAGGTCTAATTCTACAGATTGTTTTATAGTTTTTTCCTAGTCATTCTATGTAATATTTTGCCTAGTCAAATACAGAAATGACAATTTAATAATGCACATATAAGCCAACACCGGTGACCAAGCTGTGGAGATGAAACTTTCCCAGAGGAAAGGACGGAAGATGGGGAAGAACACTGCAAATGTCTTTCCTGGTAAAAATCACTGCTTTTTTCAGCAAAGAAAAAAGGCAGCTACTGTCTCAGCCAGTAGACAGCATGACATCGTGGCTCCTTATCATGACCAAACCAGTCAGCAGTAACACTGCAGGACAGAAGAGCCAGAGCGCTCTGTCACTTTCAGCCACTCCACTCCTCACACTTGCAGAAGGACCCCTCAGAAGACTCTTCACGCTCAGGTATGACCACCTGTAATGTTTGAAGGGATATCTGCTAACTAGACAGTAATATAAAGGAATAGGCTTACTGGTGGTGTGTGCACCCAGGAGAAACCCAGGAGTAAGGGGTTTTGCTTTCTAGGTTTTTCTTTTACTTTTTTTTTAGCAAGGGAAATCAAGTTGTCGCTGAGAGTGTTTTCTGTTATAGTTAATGGCTTTGGATCAACTTGTGATATGATGGAGAATCTAGAAAATGTCAGTTTAGTATTTTCAGTGAGAGCAGAAATAGAAGGTATTGTGGTTAACAGTACTTCTCCACTGTGGTGCTTTGTTTTCTGTTTGTTTTTCCTTGTTATTGTAATTCTTTTCTAAAATACATCTCCCATCTTTTCATCTTGGAGTAGGTCTAATGAAAAGAGCACAAGCTTGGAAGACACCTCGTATTTTTAAAACCAAATAGATGAAACAGACCCTATGTTAGACTTTGTTCTTTGCAGAGGAGGCATGCTAGCAAAATAGTCTTGTGCCTGGCATTTTTGTATAATTTCTGTGGTAGTTCCCCCAAAAATACTATGTGGCATAAATGAATCAAAAATATGTCTGACCTCTGTGTTAATGTACATGGTAATATTTATGAGGCCAGAATTATTTTGGATACTGGAAATACAAATCTTGTGGTACAGTGTATTAAGTCTGAAACTCCGCAGTTTCAGACTTAATATTATGCAAATTAAATTGTTTTTAAAAATGGAATTTTAGTTCTTTCAGCACAAAAATTGCCCTAGGACTGTGCACATGTGTGCATGTATATATGAATACATTGTACAGACCACAAAGAACCCTAACCCAAAATGTAATTTAGAAGAGAAGTCCAGAATCTGTAAATCTGGAGAATTACAGAAAAGGGGACTTGTTTTGCATCAAGCTTGATTACTCTTAATACACTACAGCAGTGGCCCACTGGAGGCAGCTGCTTCTGTATATCATTTTGAGAAGGAAAAAGGTGATAAATGTAGCCCCTCCATTCCTCTTCAATCACAATGCTTCAGCCCAAGGGAAATGTTGATTTTATTTTTGTTTTGGAAGCAGCCTAGGTGCTCAACCCAAAGGGAGCAAGTCTGTTCCAGGATCTGAGTCACCAAAGTGAATGCAGGTGGTTCCCCTAGTAGGGAAATTACTTACTATGAATAATACTATGAATAATTACTTACTATGAATAATAGTAAGCAAAAAGAAATGTGTGTTTTTCCATTAAGTGCATGACTAGGGTGATGTAAACTGTTTACAGCATATGTTTGCACATTACTAAGCATTTTGGATTGGTTAAATTAATGTTTAAATCAAAAATATGATGAGTCCTCTCTGACTTTTGTTTCTCTTATCAGGTCCATGTAAGTCTCCTTGTTGATAACAGTGGCCTAAAACTTAGCATCCCAGAAAAATGTTCTTAATTGAACAAAGAGAGATTTTTATAATCTATATAAACTAACCTCATTTTTATGTGTATTAGTGAATCTGCTTTTTATAAATAGAGGTACAGCAGATGAATTAACAGAAATTTCTTGAAAGGTGGAAAAAGTATTACGTAAATGGACAATCATTCCAATCTTTGCTCTATTTTCAGCTGGTTTGATGGTGTCACTTCCTTTCAAAGGAAACTGTTAAGTAGGTTGGTTTTGTTTATATGTATTTTTTTATTTCATAATATGAAGCAGCTGTTTAAAAAGTTAATGACAAATATGTTCCTTTCCCTGTTTTGCTCTTTGGCCTTTGAAGAAATTTCTATAGCTCTATTGCTGTCTAGACTGTGAGATATATAGGACAAGCAGCTCCTCCTTCCTCCTGCCACAAAATATGGCAGCCCCATGCTAAGAGGGAAGCCTGCTAGTGTGATGCACAATGAGGCAACATTCCTGTAGGTGGTAATTTTGAAGGTGTTTGTGCTTAGCCTTGTCAAAGTATTTTTAACCCTCAATAATAGCAAAAAAAATTTTTTTAAAGCGAAAAAGAATTCCAAGCACTCATCAGTTCTATTTCAGTGGTTGTAAAATTACTGGACCAGGTCCTGATCAGCTTAAATAAATAACTGGGGTCAGCATGCAGTGCTTTATGCAGTGCTTTTGACTGGACAGGAATAAATTCCAATGCTAAAAAGTATAGATTAAATATCTGTTTGGAAATTGCAACTTTAGAACACTGATGTGACTCAGTAAAATTAACCTTGGTGTTTGGAACTTGAAAGAGGGAACTACTCAGTAGGCTACTTTTTCTCTGTTCTTCATTTTTCCTGTCTTTACACAGCCTTAGGTACAATACAAATCCACACAATTAATTTTATTGTAAAAGAGTTGCCACACTTTTTTATTATTATTATTGGTACAACACTTTCACTGAAAAGTAAATAAATGCTACAAGGAAACAAACATCTGGTCTCTTCCTGTTCAGAGTAATTGACTCAGAGCTCCAAACTACCTACACAGACAACACAGACTAAAACCCCTCTATATTGGCTTATGGAAAGAGAACGCATATGCAGAGTGTTTTCTTCCCTCTTCTCGTGAAGACAAGTCGCTCTGCAGTATATGGAGAAGGAAAAAACTCACTCATGTTAGCCAGAAAGCAATACTGCAGTTCACTGCAGGCAAACTGCGTGGTGACTGGTAACCCCCGCGGCGATGTGCCTGCCCTTACGCTTCCAGGATTCTGCTCAGCTCACGGCGAGGTACAGGTCGGAGCAGAGCGGCCTAACACACTCTGCGGTGGGATCCATGGTCAGTCTAGTGCCTGCACTGCACAGAGCTTCCAAAACTTAAAAACGAAAGGATCCTACCAACTACTTAAAATAAATCCTTTGTTCTATGGTGCATACGGTGGAGGCTTTTCTCCAGGCAAGAAGTAAGTCGGTGCATAGAGGGGTGGAGCATTGGGGGGAAGACCATAGCTGGAGCTGGACTGAGATGGAGGCTGAGTTTCTTCCGATAAAGAAATGTCAGTAGATGATGTTCCTGGAAAATTGCTGGCAGGCTGGATATAGACAAAGAAAAATAACTTCTTCAATAAAGAATTACCACCCCATTTGCAGCTCTGCGTTAAGTGTCTACCATGTACCTATTATATAATAAGCTTGATGATAGTTAAATTTCTCATGCGTTGCAGCACAGCACTCACTGGACTATTAAAGCATGTGCTTAAGTATAGCAGTTACAGCGTGTAGTGAAACAAGACAGATTACATCTGTAACCAAGTAATTTTTTAATAGGCATTGTGCATACAGCTAGGCAACAGAACAAAAGAGGAGTTGCTGCAGCAAAGGATGCTTTGGCTTCCCCACTGACTCACTGTACCTGCCTGGCTGATTAGGTTACGTAGCTAGTTTCCAGCATCACTGTGAAGCTTAAATTATCTCAGAGTCACAGTACTTGCATAAATGCAAGGTCTCATTGCTGTGCCAAATGCAGATTCCACTTCAGAGAAAGTTATATGTAGGCATATGTCCCCCTGCAAGTCTTTCACTTTGGCTGTCTCAGTTACAATGGGTTTGGCTGAAAGAGGCTGTCTTGGGTACTTACCATACCAAAAAAAAAAAAAAAAAAAGTCCTCACCTAGAGTACCAGTACCAAGGCAGATACTTAGCCCTATGGTTTCAGTTGCCCTGCCGCAGTGCTGGCTTCTCCATGGGGCTCCGAGTGAGTGGGGAGCAGCCTCGCGAGTCACCCCCCCCACACACACACACAGAAGAGACCGCTGGAGTCTGCACCGCAGGCTGGCTGACTGCAGGGCTGCTGCGTGGGAGTGGGGACATTGTGCCAGGAAGGGTGTTCATGCCCTTTAGCTCTCCTGGAGGCATGCAGGTATGCTTACGGACCTGCTACACGGATCAGCTCTAAGAGCAGGGGCTGGAGCTTGGGGATTTTTCTTCTTTCAGCTGTTACTCCTCTACCCGCCCCACCTCTAACTGCAGCCACCATTTCCCTGGAACTGCTTCTGTAACGTGTTCTTCTTTGGCAGGAAGGACTGGCACCACTTTGACTGCTGGCATCACCAGCAGCTCCTGCACAGCTATTCATTTACCTGACTAGTTGGCAGGCTCATTACCAAGACTAGTCACACCTGAACTCTATTAGAAAAGTAGCAGTGTCAGCACATGCCATGGTAAATAAATGCTTGCTTACATCTTTGTCAAAAAATGAATTCCTGTTGTCATCTTTTTATTTTATTTTTTTTTTTCATTTTTCTCTTATCTGTTAGTGTATGTACAAGGTAGTATGAAGTAAACTAAGGCAATCCTACCAGCGTTTAATTTTTTTTTCCTGTTTTTATTTAAGGCTTTCTTTGCCCCTTTCCGGAAAACAGTTACTCAGTGAGATACTGAATTCAGCAGGTGACCAGGAACCAGTCTGGTCTGTGGTGGGAGTGTCAGGTGTGTATTAAGGTTCATACTCTGAGCTAATGCGACTTGCGGCAGGGTGCGGGCTGGGACAAGCCAGACTAACCCAGTCCTGTGGGAGGGATACGTTCCTGGGAGGAGCAACTGTGGTCCTTTACTGGCCCAAGGGAACGCTGGCCAGAGAGGGAGGTGTGTCAGGGTCCATTTTGCTGTACAGTTAGGTTACTAGACAAGAGGTGAGGCCTGAAAGTGAGATGCCAGCCTCCACGTGGGTGTCACACGCACATGGTGCACAGCATGCGCAGCGCCATGACCACCTGTGCAGGGCCCGAGCCCAAAGGGCTGCTCTAACAGTGTGCTGAGGGCTGAGGCTCTGGCACACTTCTGGGGACCACACAGACCTACGTGACTCAGCACTGCCAAGGCACAGGTGGCTCTTGGCCTACCTAGAAGCAAAAACATTACGCTTTTGAGATGTCCAAGGGTGCCCTGCCGGACCTCCATGAACAGGGATATGTGGCAGTCTGGTATAGACCTTGGGCCTTGTGTGGATGGCTTGGAAACATGAGGCCATCTCAGATACTCTGTCTTTAGGCAACTGAATTGCATTCCAGGATAGGGTTCAGCTTCAGATTTTGATGTCACAGGATCACAGAATCAGTAAGGTTGGAAGGGACCTCTGGAGATCATCTAGTCCAACCTCCAATAATACACATATGTAGGAAAAAAAAAAAACCCAAAAGGTGGTGGTTGTCAGCTCACCTTAAGTTTGGGCCAAAGGATGCTAACAGAGCAAAAACGTATTTCTTAGCCTATCTTAACAACCTGATACTTGAGTATTATGCAACATCAGCCAAGGTCCCAAACATCCGTATGTACACTAGGAAATGCCACTTTAAATTTTGAAAGGAGAACAGATCACAAAGTTTGCAGAAAGAGTTGAAGGGGTCCTCTGCAAGGGCTCAGCAGCACAGGCATAGTGACATGTAGGAACTGAATCCCACCCCAAGTCTGTGGAAAGGCCTTGTGGGGTGCATATGTGTTGCTCACTACATAGCTCTTCTTTAGGCTGAGACTATCCATGTGTGAGAACTGCCTAGCTCTCTCTGTGGACTTCAAGCGTAGAGCAGCTCTGGTGGAGACACCTACACTGCTGACACCTACAGCTCCATTCAGGTGCCTGTGTTTAAGTCCATTTAGGATGCTATCAGGTATCCCAGGCATCCACACAGATGTGACAAGGGCTACAGGACCAGGGCCCACCCAGGGCAGCAGCAGGGTCCAGGTGTGACCCGATGTCATGTCACACAGCACTAGATACCTAAACGTCAGCAGCATTTACAGTTAGCCAGCCTTTACATCTAGACAGGAGAATGCCCGGCTGTAAAGTCTGCAGTTGCCTTAAGGATCAGGAACAGCTCAGCAGGGGTTGATGAAGGCCTAAACTCTGCAGCTGTGCACTGCTTGGGGCAACTAGGTGGGTTATGACAGCCTCCAGCCCTGTGGATTCAGTCCACAGCTCTCAAGTGACAGAAGTGGATGTCATTTAAGGATCTGGCTGGTCCAAATCAGGCATGTTTCTTTGCTAAAACTACAAAAGGGTAAATCATGAAGGGTTTTTTTCTACTTACATAACTATTCCATTATACTGATACAGTAATTATTTCTCTCCAAAATACAACATAATTAGCTCATGCAGGAAGGCTGGGCTTTGTTTGTTTATGTGTTTTGGGTTTTTTTGTTTTGTTTTGTTTTGTTTCCAGGAAAGTATTAAGAGCTTTCCCTTTTGGAACCCAGTGCTTCTTGCTAACCTCTCCTGGCTTGGAGACAGCTGGTGATGTCTTCCTCTTACTGCTCTGAAGGGGAGGGAAGACAAATGAACACACTTCTTAGAAAAAGTAAAAAAATCTAGAAAAAGAACAGAGTTTACTTTGGAATGAAAAAGAATTTTAAGAAGAAAAGAATGTTGAATGTTAAGAATTTGAGGTGAAAATAATGATGTATTTCTCAGTGGATGCAGGACTAAATGGTTGCAATTGATCCTTACGATTATGATTACTTACATGTATCTCTTCAGCTTAATTCTTTATTTCCTCTGGTTTTATCCCCTTTTCTCTATACTCTTGGCTATATACTAACTGAACTCTGCAGAACAGCACAGCTTTTCAGCTAAAAGTAAAGAAAAAAAGATCTCTGAGCAAGCCTTTTTCTGCTCTCAACCAGTGGTCTTCAAAAGTGCCTAGACTGATTTATATTAATAAATAAGATGCACCAAGGGCTGTTCTCTGGCCGTGAGGCCAGCTGGCGCAGCACATACCAGTTCCCTATGGGTGAACTCTTGCCACCAAGCCAGTGTGACTGTAGGTAAATGATCTACTGGGAGTGGTCCATCATCCCTACCATCTCCTGACCTGGCTGCTGCTGGAAGACTGTTAGATGGTCTAGGCCAAACACGTATCAGGCATGTGCTAACAGTCTCACAGTGTGGATGATCACGTCCCACTGCTTGAGCTCATCAGTTATTTACCCAAAATGGATATAATCCAGATTCAGATGTGGGTAGGTGGTCCACAGCTATTCCATGTTAAATGTGCAGTGTTTTCAATTAAAAAGCATTACAAAATATGCAGTACCTGTTGGTCTAGCACTACACAGTCAAAGAGAAACAAGCCATTAGCTTTAATTAAATACTCTGCTTTAAAAAAATACAAGAACTCCAATGATTGCTATAGGGTTTCAGTGTATTTAGTTATTACAGCTCATCCCTATGTTCTTCACTTCAATCTGTCTGCTTTTTGGTGCACCAGCCAAACAGAGTCATGGAGGTGACAGATGTCAGATGTGCCAGGCACAGCACTTTGGCACGGCACAGGGACACTGTTGGCCTTCTAGCTGGGTGAGGGTGGGAAGAGAGTTCACTCAGGCCTGCAGAACATATGCATGCCAGCCCCTGGTGCAGAATCTAGACTGATTAGGTGCAGACACCTAAATATTGTGCAGGGAGAGAGCTGGGTGAACAAGGTTTCAGGGGACAGAGCAGGGCTTACTCTATGGTATGAGTTGGGGGTGGCAGTGGTGCTGGCCCTGCAGGTTAGAGCACTTGTCTGTGTTTGTGCTCTCGCTCAGTCCAAAGGGTTACAAACCCACCTGCCAGGAGACTGCCCTGCTGTCTGGCCAGGCTGGATGCAGGCGTGCAAACTCTCTTTCTCTTGCCTGTTGCAGTGCATCACGGTGCAGAAACAAATGCAAAATGGCCAGGAAGATAAACCATATGAGTAACCCTGATCTTGTAGATGAAGAGGTAGAGAACTTGAACACCGTCTTCCTCCTACATAGGCAAGTTCCTGCTCCTGGGGCTGCCCCTGTATTTTCTGTAATTAAAACTGAAAACATTCCTGGTTCACTCCCCTCCCAGAAAAGTACCCTGGCATAGATTGCAAAGTCTTAATATTTGGTGTGACCACCGTAACATAACTCCAATGAGACCGGTGGTGGGAATAGTGCTTTCTCCACTAGAGCTATTCCAGACCCTGTTGAGATAGGAACAGGAGACGAAGGTTTGACCCTCTCTGGCAAAGGAGGGTCGAGAGCCTTCTTGTCACCTACGTTCCCTCACCACCATGCTACTGGGGCGAAGAAAGCAAACACCATTCTCAGCACGACTCATGGCCCTTTCCAGTCCAGCTGGAGTCAGTGCAAGCTCAGAGTACAGCTTGCACTTTATCCTTCTGAAGGAAGCAAAGCAGAGTTGACTCAACTCATGCTCCATCCCTTCCTGCAAGGGAAGCGAAATGTAAATCTGGCAACTTTCCATCCTGCCTTTAGGCCAGCCTCAACTGTAAGACTAACCAGACTCCGTCAAACACAGCAGATCAGGCCAAGGTCTAGCCAGCTCTGTACCTGTGTCTCAGCAGTAGTCAGTAATAGATGCCTGGGGGAAAACTAAAAGAAGGACTCTAGCTTCTGTCAAGCCCCTGTTGGTACTTGCAGTAGGCAGCCATTTGCAGCCAGACTGCAGGTAACACCTGAAGCACTGTTTTAAACAGCAACTGATGGACTAAGTCCCCAACCCCTCAATTATATTCTTCCACAACATCTTGTGGCATTTGAGTCTTCTTTGGTGTGTAAAAGCCCAACCTATTTCTGGCTTATCTTGCCATCTTGTAGCTTTAGTGGGGCTACCGAAATTTTGTGCAATGAGAAATCATTGGTGATATTCAGCCACAATCCCTTCCATATCACTCATGACTTCACAAACCTCTTATTTCCTCCTCTTTCTTGTCTTTCTTCTACCTGAAGAGTTCTAATCTGTTTACATCTCTCCATATAAAGAGTAAGATGTGTAAACTTTTCTGCCAAGCTCTGAATGACTCTGCATCTTTCCGAACTGCACAGGAGCCAAGATCTACCACTACAGGCTTCGTACTGAGGAGCAGCTCATAGTTTTCTAATGGAAGAAGAAGGGTGCCATTTTGTACTATACCTGAAGAGGTAATGGGTAGGATGGATATGTAGAAATAGTTGCTGCAGAAGGACAAAATCCAGCGTACGTCAGGATCTGCTGGGCAGGATTGTACAGGATCTGAGGAGGAGGTGCAGTACTGAAAGCAATTTGGGACAGTGGTACCTGTTGAGCACAAAAGACAACAATATATTAGCACAGTGTAGAGGGAGCTGGAACAGAAACTGGTTCTAATACAAGTGACTTGGCAGTTCAGTAACTCTATTTTCCAGCATAATACCAATACTACAAAAATCAAGTAGCAGAAGGAATGAGAGAAGAGCATATCTGGACTGAACTTTTTGACAGAATTATAGAGCTATTTTAATATTCCCTTGGAAAATGTCTGCTGGTGTTTGCCTAGCATCAGTTACAGCAGCACTGGCAGGACTCCAGAACAGTGAGAGCCTGAAGAGCAGGGCATACAACTTTGACCTCCTTCCACTTGAACATCAAACACTCCAGTCCTTCACATTTTGTTGCAGTCTCTTTCCATTAGCAACTAGCTGATGCCCTTGTGTCTTTTCCTTTGCTTTCCTAGGCAGATCTACAAAGACCTTCTCCACATCCAGAGCACTTTCACATGCTCCCTCTCACATGTGAAGTTGATTTTCCTGCTGGCCCTCCATACGCTTATTTTATTCCTACTGCATGAAATCAAGGAGGGATTCTCCTTTCCACCAAAATTTAATTGACTCCTTGATCATATCCTGTGGCTCTACTGGCATTTCCCTTAGCTGCAACATGAGGTGAAGTTTGCAGGAAGAAGTAACGGCTCCTATTAAAGCAAATGATAGGACTGGGGAAAAAGACAAACAGAATAAAAACTTGGATGTAGCAGGGGACTTGTGTTCCTAAAAGCCTGTGCTATGTAACTATTTGCGAAGGACAGTGAAGCTGTGTGAAAGATTTTTCAGGGCCCTCTGCTTTGCAAATTGAGTGAATCTCAGTGGTTTCTTTTCTCTCTTTTATTTTTATTAGCAGAGTCCTGTATATGAGAGCATGGGATTTGCTTTTTCCTGAAATAATAAAACATGGTGGTTGTAAGAGAAATACTGAGAAGTGGCCAGGGCTGTTTTTGACATTTCCCTTCCATTTTTTCAGGGGGACACATGAACCACTGCACCCTTCAGAGATAGGATAAAAGCTATGGTTGAGTAAGGGTGTATTAATTGTGTCCATACACAGAAAACGTATTCTAGGACACTGGTATGCCACATGAGGGTATCTGACAATCTAGGCCTGAGCTCTGCAGAGAAGCTGGCACCCCAGGAACTGGCACAGAGAAAGACCCTGAAAATAGAAACCTATTTCATGGTAGAAGGCAAGTCTCTCATCTTCAAGGTACCCTCCTCAAAACACCTCCAGTCTCCCTGCCCTGCTGGGTGGATACAATGGGGAGGAACAGAGAAAAATTTCCCTGTAGAGAGCAGTAGCAAGAAGCAGCTAATGCGATTGCCTCAGGTCCAGTAGCTATGCAGGCCAAACCATGGCTCACCCTGATGAGGGTTGGATCAGCGTCCAGCACATGCCCCTCCTCAGAGAAGGCTCTGTCGCTATCAGATCCATCTGAGTACAGACA
Organism: Rhea pennata; assembly: GCF_028389875.1. NCBI lineage: Eukaryota > Metazoa > Chordata > Aves > Rheiformes > Rheidae > Rhea > Rhea pennata. The sequence continues at coordinate 152,020,513 of NC_084663.1, forward strand.
CAAGCAAAGCAAGGAACACTTTTTGCGCAACGTGAAAGAGATGTCTGTTCTGAACCTGTCGTCACTGTTCTGCTGTGGCTCATCATAGCTGTCTGTGTCCCAACCCCAAGAATTTCTCTAAATCCTGTTAAATCCTCTGCACCACCAGCAGCCACATTCTCCAGCTGTTAAGGACAAACAGTGCAACAGCCCTGGCAGACAGGTTTGCGGAGTCACCCATCCGAAATCCACTGATCAAAGCACTTCATTATCAGGCCATCTGGTCTCACCAGGAGCTAGTAATGATTCGCAAGTATGATTTGAGGGTATTTAAGCTAGTTAGATGCTAATACCAAGTATTCTGTTAATGACCGCTATATTAAATTAGTCACATAAAACACAAAGGTAGGTAGAGACATTTTAAACAGGAGCAGGCACCCAAGTCAGAGTAGCAAGGAGCTATTAACTGGCCAGTCGAACAGTGGCAGCGCTATTTGGGCATCTGAAAGGACAAGTGATGGTGCTCATTTCCAGAGCAGCCGCACATGACAGCGAGCAGGAAAAGCAGGGCAGTGCGTGTGGCCTCCCTTGCACCCAGCCACACGCCGCTGCTCCCTATGGGCTGCAGCTGTGCAGTGGCAGAACGAGACAGCTCAGCTTGCTGATCTCTCAGAGAACTGCCAAAACATGTATTTTTGTGCTAGGGTTATTTATAACATCAAGCTGCACCTTTAGTTACAGAAATGCCAAGACATAAATATGTGGAAAGTAGCTAAGTAGCTCGAGGTCTGTTTTGCTGGGGGTTTTCTGAGCAGGGCGAGGGAAGAAGGGGAGAGAAAAGGGAATGATATTTAATCTGTCTAGATTCCTTTCAGAAGTCCAGGACGGTGTCTGGGAAAAAAGCTGGCATACATCACCGGGATCAGAGGTCTTTGAGATTAATGCAACCCCAAACACAGGTCAGGCAGATTCCTTGGCAAGGTGTGTCAGAAAAATATCAACAACTCAACACATAAATACTGGGGGCATGGAAGAGACCTTCTACATTCACTCTTAGTACTAGCAAGTTCTTCATTCATTCCTTAACTTTGTCTTGCAAAAGAAATGACCACAGTGTGTCACCATTTTGGATGCTGTAAATACACACTTCTGTTTGCATTATATATTGACCTGCTGTTTGCTAAAGATGTTTTTAAGGTAACTGTCTCACCACGGTTCTGTAGCCCAGCACATGATAGATCTGAAAACAAGGTCCTGTCATACCCTAAGAACAGCTCTAGCTCCCCTTGCGCCCAGCTGATGGGTGCAAGCCCCACAGATGACACAGGGGACACTGACACCTCAGGGCGAGGACAGGACAAGGTGATTCCCACTGAGCCAGCAAGCAGGGCTCCGTGGCACGCAGCAAAACCGGGGGGAGCAGGCCAGGGACCGGAGGGGATTTGTCACAAGAAAGAAAACCCACAGGCACCAAAACAACACTATTATTTTTTTTCTAGCCAGGAAATGTGATGGGTTTAGAGGCAACTGCACTGTATTTTGCAAATGTTTTCCTCTGTAACATGTTTTGGCAGCCAGAATTCCCCAGAGAGAAACATGATGTTTTTTTTTGACTAGTCAGCCTAGCCCTGTCTTTTCTGGAAGGCAACCTTAGAGCAATGCCCTGAGACATTTCAGTGGGCTTTACAGCTCTCCGTGGAAAATACCAACAGGCATTTCTGTGGGTAGATAACATCCTGAAAGAGAGAAAATTGTTCTCTCACACATTTCTAATGCTTTTCTTATTTCAGTCCCATGCCACTTTCTCCCTCTCTTCTCTTCGATATTTTCTTGGCCTCCTGTTTCTCCCAAGAGTTATGCCTTTTGTAATGAAGGAAAACAGCAGATCAGTAAGCCAGTTATGACAGGTAATGCAAAAGGACCCTGAAAAAGCACAGGCCAGAGCAAGAAACAGTCTTTTCATTTTGGATTGCTTCTTTAGTAGCACTCTCACAAACATAGCACAGTTCCTGTGCTGAGGTAATTGACACAAACTCATCTTTCCTCTTAAGCTAGTGAGGGCTTTTTTTCCACTCCTGTCACTGAGGAGACCTTAAACAGCTTATTCAGATTGGGTTTTTAGTTAGAGCCTCCACAGACTTGCTCCAGAACAGCACCTGGGGAGAAGCCGCACAGTTGCTATTGCTGCCTTTTCCTTGCGTGGCTTTTTGCTGCCTGGTTGCAGGGCTCAGAGCTCAAACCAGGGACTGCCTTCTGGCGCGGGGAACATGCCAGGTCATGGAAACGCCAGGTCTCCCAGGAACGTCTCTGCAGCTTAGCGCCTGCCACAGGCAGCACAACGATATCCCCCAGCAGCGCCGAGATTTGCTCAAGTTGGAGCTCACCCTGCATCAGCCCAAATCCCAGTTAAGCCGCGGTTTATTTGAGACATTACGTGGATTTCAAGTTGGCTCTCTGCTTGGACCCCACCAGTCCACATCTCAGGGAGGCGCTGGCAACTCCTGTAGCAGCCCTTAGCAGAAGCAGCCGCAGCCCAGGTACCCCTGCAAGGGATGGGGGGAGCACTGAGAAAGCTTCTTCGGACCTGCCTTAGAGGCTGAAGGTGATAGTGCCAAGGCAGGACACTGCTTTAAATTAAACCTTTGTTTTCCTTTTTTTCTTATCTAATTAAAGCTTGTCCCCTATTCTAGGGGACCCACACCTCAGGGACACAGAATAAACAACATTTTGATCACCTTAAAGCTGGAGAAGAACAAATAAAGGCAGAAGGGAGGAAAAAAAACATATCAGCACCAGAAAGCTTCACAGTCTGGTTAAAGACTTGTGGATGACAGCTGTCCACCCCTCCTCTTGTTGCTGCTCTTCCCTGCTTTTCCCATTGTAGCTGTTTCTGTTCCCCTTCTGCTATTAGTCATCTCAGAGGGAGGTTATGAATTAAGCTGGGAAAGCTGCTTCCAATCCCTCCTGTCAAACAGCCACAGCTGTTCATTACTAGCTGACTGCAGCTTGCTATCCACTCCTTGCATCAGGCCTCTTGCAGTTAGGCATAAAGGATCAGTTAGCTGCACTTTTTTTTACAGGTGGGGACTAAATGCGGTTGTTCGCCTTGTGCTGGAGAAAGGCAAGTTTCCAGCAGATGCTTTGCGACTCTTAACAAAGGTAAATTTCAGATAATTTACATGGCTGTGATCTAACATGTCATTTTTAAGAGCCCTGACACATGCTGTAGATAGCCTGGACTCATTTGCTACAGCAAACACACATGATTGATTGCATATAAGAAAGGGAATATGTATTACATAGGAAGGCATGAGGTTCAACAAGGGCAAGTGCAGAGTCCTGCACCTAGGGAAAAACAACCCTAGGCCCCAGTACAAGCTGGGGGCTGACCTGCCAGAGAGCAGCTCCGCAGAGAAGGACCTGAGACTGTTGGTAGATGACAAGTTGACTATGAGCCAGGAATGTGCCCCTTTGGCCAGGAAGGCCAATGGTCTCCTGGGGTGCATTAGGAGGAGTGTTGCCAGCAGGTCGAGGGAGGTGATCTTGCCCTTCTACCCCAGCCCTGGGGAGGCCTCATCTCGAGTACTGTGTCCAGGTCTGGGCTCCCCAGTACAAGAGGGACGTGGAGCTACTGGAGAGAGTCCAGCGTAGGGCTACAAAGATGATCAGAGGGCTGGAGCACCTGCCCTGTGAGGAACGGCTGCGAGAGCTGGGCCTCTTCAGCCTGGGGAAGAGAAGACTGAGGGGGGATCTTATCAACGTGTACAAGTACCTGAAGGGAGGGTGTCAAGGGGACAGGGACAAACTCTTTTCAGTTGTCCCGTGTAACAGGACAAGAGGCAATGGGCAGAAACTGAAGCACAGGAAGTTCTGCCTGACCGTGAGGGGGAATTTCTTTCCTGTGAGAGTGACAGAGCACTGGCACAGGTTGCCCAGAGAGGTTGCGGAGTCTCCTTCTCTGGAGATCTTCAAGGCCCGCCTGGATGCAACCGTGTCTAACACGCTCTAGATGACCCTGCTGAGCTGGGAGGTTGGACTAGATGATCTCCAGAGGTCCCTTCCAACCTTACTGATTCTGTGATTCTAAGGCCAATGTCCCTTCCCAGCACACTTTCAGGCCTTTTGCTGTCAGCTGCTGCACACTCCTTTCTTTTTCAGCAAGCCTCTGTAAGCTCCCAGGTAAGCTGTCATCCAAAGGACACTGGGTGAAGCGCTCCCAGATCCCACCACTGATCAGACCAATCATTTGTATCCACAGAACTGAGGAGGTTTTTTAAATATCTGGCACCATGCAAAATCATAACAAAAGCCACCAAGCCAAGGCGACCAGATGAGCACTGTGCTCTTGCCTTGTTAGCTGCAGGTTTGTGGGTTAGCTATTCCTGGCCCCAAGGCCAGGCAGCTGGGCTGCCACAGAGGCTTTGCTGCAGCCAGTGCCCAGGCAGGCTGTCCTCTGCCAGATCCTCTGCCAGAAGCACAACAGAACCCACAACCACCTGAGGAAGCTTCCTGAGGTTTGCCATCTGGGAGCAAGGCTGCAGGTAGCCTGCAACATTACCCTGTCCTATCCCTTTCCTCTTAATCTTCGACAGCATCCATGTATCAAAGAAGGGAAGGAGTTGGCCTACAGATGGGGAAGCACAGCTATTAACTAGTGCACAGCAATGAAAGGGGAGCAAACACAATGTCCAGCCCAAGGAGATTCAATTGCTACTGCTCCTGAGCTCCTAGTTAACTCATACTGTATATGATATAGCTGCAGAACATCCCAGATAGATGTCCTTCCTGTGCCTTGGTCAGCTCTTGAGGTGTAATTTTTCCAGGGCTGCCTCAATTTCTCCTGACACCTGAGGACTGATAGAGGGGCCAATACCAGGAATTAATGCAACAGCACAGATCAGTAACTTGCTGCTGCTACAGGAAGATATTTCCCCCTTGAGCATTAAGCCTTTCTGTCACTTTTGACAGGTGATGCTCCAGAAATGTAGGAAAGGTGTGAAATGGACACTACTCTCTGCTTGGAGAAGGAGCCAACAATATAGTCAGAGAAGGGCCTGGATGCCCTCCAGTTCTGACAGAGTCCTTGGCTTACTGACTCCAGCTCTGAGTAGCACCATGGTATGTTCCCCCCAGTACAAATTACACTTGAGGCTCTTCCTTTCTATTCCTTACTTCATCCCTCTCCTTTTCCTTTCACTTTTCTTTGTACTTAGTTTTATCTCCTCTTGAATATTCACCAAAACAGTCTTGGCACTAATGAGGCATTTCTCCCTTCTGCTCAGGCATTTCACCCCTGTCCCCACACCTCTGCCCATTTAGGTTGGAAGTTCTTCAGGTCATCTGAAGAAGGCACATCTGCTGTGTGCCCACTAAAATGAGAGCCGCTTGGTTGATCTGTAGGCACTGCTGTAGTAAGCATGACTAATGACAGCAATAATCCAGGAACAGGTACTTCACCCTTTTTACATGTCAGAAAATCTAGGCATATTTACAAAATCACACAAGTCCCTGCCTACAGTCTCCTCTGAATGCAGCAGTGCCTATCAGCACAAAATAATGGCATGGCATAGGAAGCAGTGAAGACTGGTGTTTCTTAGTGAAACAACAGAGAAGATTAATGAGATCTGAATGCAGTTGTTTAAACAAAAACTTAACTGGTACATCAGAGTTAATCCCTATTCCTGGGGAAAGAACTATATAAGCTTCAATTGTCACAGCTAGGACTTGAGTGTTACATGTTATCTATATACTACTATCTATATACTCCACCTCTGTGCTAGCCCACATGTTCACTGCTGAATTAGAAAAAAAAAAAGATACTACGAAGTAAATCACTAGCATGAGTTCACATGGACGTCTGCTTTTTCCCATCCATTCATGTGTTGACCAGACCTGACCTACTTAGCTGTGAGCAGCTGGCAGTGGATCAGCCTAAAGCTGTGACTCCAGACTCACAGATCATGCAAGAAATACGTTTAAAGAGCTTCCTTTGCACACTTATGCTCCCTTTGCTTTTGACCCATTTGATAAAAACAGTAAGCACAGATGTCATCAGAAAAGGCAAAACTGTGAGCCTTACCATGTCTTTAAATGCCCCTAGAATGGCTGCTGTAATAATCCCCAGAAACAACCCAATAATGTTCAGGACTGTGGAGGACCACAGCAGCCTGTACAGGTGAACCACGTCTTGACAGCTGCTCACTCCGAGAAATTCATAGTAGCTGGAGGACTGTTCTGAACTGAAAGGGAATGAAAACATCATTACTGTGGGAATGATTTTGCATATAATATAGAGCACCAGAGGACCTGAATGCCCCCTGCTTACTGCAAAGAATATGACCCATACTCCCACTCACAGGTGCAAATACTGCTCAAATGAAGCAGAGAAAGTCACTGTAGACAAAAACTGGCTCAGCCAACACCAGTGTTACTCCCAGCAATAGGGCCAACAGTTTGGCTGATCAGTGTTGGCGCCAGCGGGGATTCTTGTCTTTTGCTAAGGCTCTCCAAACACAGACATAGTCCTAATAAATGGACGCTGCCCTTGCTGTTGTATGCACTAGAGAGCAGCTACCAGCAGAAACATGCTTAACACAGCTTTGTTCATGGCTCACCTGGAAATCTCCTGCCGTCTCTAATGATGAGGAAGGCAAGCAGCTTAAGCATTAATGCTACCAAAGGAAAGGAGATTTTGCCAGCTGGCTATGTTTGTTTACGGTGTCTGTGGTTTGAAATTAACAGATGCCACAGAGTACAGTATTAATAGACAGCATAATGATGTGCCTTTAAACTATGGATTGTGCTATCCAGAAATCTTTGTTTATCTTTCTGCACTGGTTATTGTAAATAATGCAATGGATATGGTAAATCAGGCATGCTGTGAAGTCTCACTGAAACTAAGAAACATCCTACTACAGAATTTGAAAGCACTCCTTCCTGCACTTCTTCCCAGTATCTTCATTAATGCTGGTCCATTACTGAGCTCTTTTAAGCAGTTATTTAAGACGGAAAGATTTTTTTACACACCAACTCTGTTTCAGTAATTGTTAGGAAATTGCCATCAGATTACGTTGGAAGGCAGAGTGAATATTTTGTGAAATGTTCTTCTGTTCCCCTCTCCCTAGCACATGGGACAGTAGCGGAGATGGTGGGTAGGGAAAGCTCTTCAGGGAAAGGCAGCATGGAGAAACTCACAATGCTTCTGAGAAGAACCAAGCCAAAACCAGTAATTTCTGGAAATGTCAATTCATTTGCTTTGGGACATGGTCCTGGCACTGTGGTTTAGCTACTGCTGGATTCACTTGGGCTGTATCATATGAGCTCAGATGTTGCTTGACTAAATAAACTCGTAGCTTCAGCTGCCATCAGGCTGATGAATTCTGACTTCTAAAGAGGATCCTGACTGCACACGAGTCTGTTGTATGGCTGAGTCACTTCACATGACTGTGCCCCCTTCTCCTTCTCTTTGGCCACCCTAAGCACTGAAATTGCCAAGTCTGTAGGACAGAAAGACTGCTTCTTTACTTTGGATTTGTCCATGCCAATCCCAGGCTCTTCACTGTGGATTCCTGACACTGGCAGAATGCACATATTTAATTATATCACTAAATACTGTCACAGCAATGATCAGTCCCAGACATTTCAGACGAAATGCCTGTCTTAGGAAGCTAGCACTGGGTCATGGAGAGGGATTTTCTTCCTGATCTCGTTACTACCATATGCTTTAAGCAATGGAGTTTCATTCACTTTATTTGATAACTCTGGATACTTTCTTACTTTTAAGAATCTTATAATTTTCTCTATTGAGCTGAGCTTTTCAATTCACTGTTAACTTCCAGCTGTTAATTGTATACTGTGGGAGAAAGCATTCTCAAAGTAAGTGTACTGCCTTGCAATTAAGACGCCCTCTCATTTGTCTGTCATAGAAAAGGTACCAATGTGTGGGTGTTTACCATTCCCATGCCATTTATTTTGTATACCTCCATCATGTCCAGATGTAACACATCTTACACAAGCAAAAGACTAACATTCATAAGGGATTTTAATCCATTTCATATATCTGCACTGACTTTGTGTCTGTGTGCATGAGAAATACATGTGCATGGATGTCTTCCCTCTAGTCCCAAAGTTCACTTTATTTCTCTAGTATAAAGAGGATCAAGGCAAGATCTACTCTTTTACGCAGAAGCCACATGTATTTACCTCACTGTGCCAGCGTCATTCTCCTAAACTTAAACCATTATGGCTGGCAGCACACTATCCAAAGCTTACAAAGGTCTAGATCATTCAAGGATGGTGACATGACAGAAGAAAGAGAAAACAAAACAAAAACACCCAGAAGAGGTAAGAAGGAAAAAAAGAAGGGAAAAGAGGGAAAGAAGAGGGAGTGTGAGTGAACTGTAGAGAGTTATGGAGGTTGCATGGCAAGACGAAAGTTAGGTGTGCAGAGAGCAAGCTGGGCAGAAGCTCTGCTCTGGGAAATTCTCCTCAGCTTCTTATATGTGCCAAGACATGATGCTGCTTGCAGTTGAATTCTGTATGTGCCAGGTGTGCAGTGTCAGATCTGTGAGTTTGTTTTATCTGTATTCCACATTATAAACCCTTGAGCTTGGCTGCGATGTGCTTTTCCTAATGACCCTTTTATTCCTGTTAAATTGCTGCATGGCAATCCTGTGTTAACCTTTCAGCTGACCTTCAGAAGCATAGAAAGACAATTCCTCCCTTCTTATCCTCCCTCATCCCATGCTTTGTAATGATGAAGTCAAGTGGAAAGCTTCAGGAGACATTCACAAGGCCCTCTGTATCTATCATATGGCAATTTAGTAAAATTCTTTGAAGACAGAAGCTGACACTAACAGGAGTTCTGCATTTGTCTACAACATAATCTCTACTCATGGTCACCTGTGTTCCTATTTATTTTGTTTCCCTCTGTTTGGTAGAAAAAAAAATGGATTAATTAAATCTCACGGGGAAAATTGCATTGCATAAACAACAGCAAATCTTGATCGGGCTAAGACTGAGTGATTGATTTTAGTCACATAGCAAAGAGCTTATGGGCATGTTTTTTTTAAAAAAAGAAACTGAAATAATGGCAATGCTAACACGTAACCTCTGAGCTCTTCTCCATTGATCTCAGGACTCCATCCACAGTGGAACTGGTTTGCTCAGCAACCTTAGAGGAGAAATGAGCAGGGTCTGGGGAAGGCATCCACATGCTATGCAGAACTGAGATATAACAACCTATTGTGTAGCTGAGTGCAGGAATAAATGGTGCCAGGACCTACTGCCTTCCCGGACCAGCACTGGTGGCAAGTCAGCAAGCAAATCAGCTGGCTTTGCAATGGTCATATAGTCAGTGGCTGAAAGGCTCCTTGCTCTCCCACGAAGCACCCACCAGTGCATGGGCAAGTAGCCTGTTGTGTGGTACTTCTGGCCTAAAGGCAAAAAGCTCCATCATTTAGAAGGAGGGACAAACAACCAAGGATTTCTCAGAGAACATTAACTGCACACAGGTACTTACTTCTCACAGTTATATAGGTCACAGCAGTAGCAGGTGTTACTCTTTACTTTCAGCTGGCACTTACTGTTTAAGGTATAACACGTCACCTGCCAAAAAAGAAGAGACTGACAATTATACTCAGTGTTTCAGTGCAATTTCCAAGTCACTCTACTCATCCAAACTAAGCAGCTGCTACAGTGGCAGGTTTTATTTACTGTCGTGCAGAAAGGATCCTGAGAGTCTAAAAACCACAACTGCTGGGCGTAAGGACCTTGCTGGCATTTCCAGGAGTTTCATCTGGGGCAGCAGCCCTGGAGATTTGAGGCATCTGGCTATGAACCCTGCAGCCACAAGAGCTTAGCTGCAGCCAGAGCTGTCAGGGTTTTCAAGCCCTTTGCTGCTTTGCTCAGTACTATTCTGCTAAGACTCAGAGCCCGTAGTTGTATGATGGGGATCCTGATGGCTGTGATGCAGGGAACTTGAGTCTTATGAGATACACCATGACAAGCCACCAAAGTGGATAACCACACCACTCCATAACAGAGGGGAAATGGGCAAGAATGCCAGCTTCTCTGAACCGCTTCCCAGCACAAGCTCTTTCCTTTTGGAAACACTCTCCTGAAGAAGCAAATAATTAACAACAACAACAATCCCCCAGCCCACAAACAAAACTATTCAGAAAAGATCCAAGTACTCCAATAAATAAGTACCTTTTATAACAGGCTCTCAAATATAAGACTGAAAAGATTATTTGTGTGAGCAGAATCCCAGGGCTTGGACAGATGTTAGAACAATAAATGTAGGCATATGCAAGCCACTCTCTATCCAGACAAGAAATCATTTTAATGACTCTTAAAGTGTGGTGAGCATATATTTTTTCTATCTATTTCAGCAGGCTAACTGAAATACTTTGTATGAAAGTCTTTCTTCTGAGATCTTTAGCTTACTGAGTTTGAAATCCTCCAGAACTGTCAGGTTTTCAAAGCTAGCAAGACAGGAAACACATTCTTTGTGTACTTTTTTATTCTGATAGAAAAAAAAATGCTGTAACCACTGAGAAATATTCTGTTTGCAAAATGAAAATAAAATGTTTTGTTGAATAGAAAATTCCTCATAGTGAAAGAGTAGATACAGCATGCCTACTTTTGAAAACCTTCCATCAAATAGTCTTTCTCATTGCTGCTTAGCCACGAATGTTCTAGTCTGTGAGACAGACTCCACAGAAGATGCTAAAGTATGTTTCTCAGCTCATGATTTCTGGGTCTGTGCATCCTTCTGTGTGAAAACTGCCACTTGTCAATGATTCTGTACTCCTCATGTGTTTGTTCCCAATGGAAAGGAGAGCCTTATACACACACACTCAACACCAGACAACATTCATCTCACTGCTGGTCTCGCACTTGCCATACTTGTTGCTTTAGTGGGATTTGCTTGAGCAGTGGAAGTTAAAAGGGTGTTAAAGTTAAAATGCTGGCTCTGGATTGCTTTATTGCCCAGAAAGGCTGTAGACTAGTTTCTAATACAAATCAGCTACTCTACTCCAAAATGGAAATTAAGTTGTAAAAGGAGGGTCTCAGTCTAAGTTGCAATCCAGAAACGAAGTTTTCAGTTTGATACAGACGCGTCCCACCTGTCACAAAAATATCTCGTCCTGAGATACAATATCATTTTGTTAACCTTGTTCTGTTGTGTTTGAACTCACCGGGATTTCACACAGAAGGGCTTTCTGACCTGAAATCAGCTGTGATCTTCCTCAGCCTGAGCTGCAATTTACTGTAGAAGCAGTAACTGTCAGTGAAAGCATCAGCTTAATCAAGGTCTAGCTTGGAAGTGACTGAAACCTCACAGGTGGCTACTTCTCAAAGCAAATTGAAAACTGACCCTGGAGCCAATTCGTCTATTATCAAGAGCATTTTGTTGGAAAGCCCTAGGACTTTTGTACAGAGTAGATCTTAAGACTGTGGTTTTACTCCCCTGCATGTGATCAGCCTGGCCTGGGATTCACATATCTCAGAGACCCCTCTCTTCTTCTGCTACACGTGCATGGCTGGGATCAGGCTGCTTCGTAAGATGGAGCGGACTGCTAAAAGGGCAGTTCTTCATGATACACCGGCTTTGGGGCATGCTTCTGATTTGAAACAAAAATAGTTTTCTGCCTTCCAACTGGCAATAAGGCCAGTTTGTTTGACTCTTTTTACTGTAGAAGGCAAGAAAGAAGAGGGAGATCAGCAAGATCTGAAATATATTTTTAACAGATTCTAGGCTACAAAGCAGTAAAATATTGGCCAAGAGAGTTAGTGTATTTGTTTATTTTTATCACTATATTATTAAAGCATGCAAACAGGAAGACATCAAGACACTCCTTTTTAGAAGATGAGTGAATAAATCAAAATAAACAAATATCTGTCTGGTGTGACTAAGGGTGATGGAAATAGGCCATCTGTGGGTATTCTGCATGTCACATCCTATTTTTATATTTCAATGACCAGATATTTAGCTTTTTCATGTTCTGGTTGTTTGTGCCTTTCTATCCCCTTAGCACCAATTGTTTTGATATTCTCACCTCATAGCAATTGCAAGAAAATCAAAATCCTTTTGCTTTGAGCAAGGGAAGAACTGAAGCCAGCAAACTCCACGAGGTGGAGACCACTCACACGCTAGCGATGGCAATCGAAAGGAAACGCACACTTAGTAAACAGCCTGCCTTCCTGGTTAGGTGTTCACCTGGAGCGCAGAGCACGTCCGCTGGTCACTACCTGGCTAACTTCTAAAAGAGAGAGCCAAGCTCAAATGTCATGGATCATTAACTCTGAATTAGCATATGCTGACTCTAGATCCAGAAAAATATGGACAAGCGGACAAGAATGTTATTACAAAGTAAATACTTTAAAAGGATACACTTTTCTTTTTTTTTTTTCTTTTCTTTTTTTTTTTTTTTTTTTTTTTTTTTTTTTTTTTTTTCCAGACTAGAGTGAAGAGTTAAGGCTGGCCCAACTTTAAACATTCCCAGAGCTAGGGAAAACCTGTGTGGCCAGAATCACGTGGCTGGGGCTTACCTGCAGGGAGGTGTAGTCAGTGTGACCTCAGCAAAGAGATAGTGCTACATACTTATTAGAGGAATCAGAAGCATTTCTTAGACCATATCTGTGTCTGAGTGTGCATGCACACTTCAGAAAAGGATGGAATAAAACTTACAGGAAAGGGTGTTTTTACAGGTCACAGGTTTGTTTGGACAGGTCTTTAAGCGAGGAGGTCAATGAAATATTTTTGTCATGCTTTTTTCTGGAATCAACAACAGGGTACCCTAACAGCAAGATTTAAGCAGTATTAGCTGTTTAAGCTGATGAAATACTTAGCTAAGCTGTCTAAAATTATTAACAGCAACATTCCCCATACACTTTTTCACAGCTATGGGAGGAATAGTGGTGAAGGACATCTGGCTTCTTTTAAGTTATACCACTGCTTGTCTGTTTTCAATCCTTCTCTGCTTGATTTCCTTCTCACTTCCACCAATTTACCATAATAATAAAATGAAAAATAGGAAAATAAACTAAATATGGGCTTCTCAGGAGGCTAGCCATTTGGGCATGGATACTTTTCCGACCATGTTAATGTCATCGAGATAATAAAAAAGCTGAATACAGACCACTGACATTCTTGGCATATGCTCAGTAAATACAGAGGAGATTTGAATTCTTCTGGGGAATGCAGATGGATTCATTTAGATCTTTTCTATACCACTTGAAGTCAAGAAAAACCTTCTTAGATAAAGATGCTAATGTGATAAATACATTCCAGATAGCTACTATACAATCCAGATAGGATAGGAATCATTCAGTCCCAGCGTAAATACCCTGCATATAAACAGTGAAGCTGACTCAAAACTTCATTGGGTTTAATGTTTTGCAGTGATGGGAGGCTTGAGCACAGGAGGAATCACTTGTGGAAGAAAAAACATTTGGGTTTCTATCAGTGCCCTACACACACAGATGTCCTCTCAAACACTCGTCCCTCTGCCCCTGCTCCCCAAATCACAGCAGAAATGAACATTTGATGATGTTACTTACTTCTGTCTGGTAGGCATCATACAGGAATCCTATTCCACTTGAATAAAACTGGCATCTTTTGTTATGCAAAGGTCTGGGTTCCTACAAAGAGAAAAAATAGTCAAAAAACGCTCAGTCTGTAAGAAGTGTGAAGTCGTCATGTCCCATGTCCCCATGCTTACACCTCTGTGGAGCTGGAGCCAAAGTAGATGGTTGGATAAGCAGTTCACAAACTCGCATGCTGACTTTTTCAAGAATGGATCTCCTCAGAATTACATTTACCTCTCTCATTTTGCCAACAATCCATGTGAGTATATTAATTTTTCTTTGCCCTAGTTATCTCATTTGAGAGGACACTACCTGTACCCTTTTAATAACTTCCTTCCCCAGTGCTGAATAGTGCTGCTTTATGAGAACGGTCCAGTCACTCTCTTTCCTGGTACAGTTCCTTATCTAACACAAAGAATTGCTTTGCTATTCACCTTGAAGATATAGGAGTTCTTTTTTAAAGGATTTCAGCAGTGTCCACAGTGAAAACAGACAAGTTAAAATAGCTGATGTATTAAGCATTCTGCTTACTACATATACTTCAAAAGCCTAAAGCAAGACACAGAATAATTGATAAATGAACGCATTAAGGAGAAGCAATTCACAGTAAATTTGCTTTTGCCTTCTTTTCTGTTTATGCTTATTGCAAAAGAGGCATTCACTATCCTTAATTCATATTTTGCTTGTGACATGGCCCATCACATAATATAAAAGAAGAACACAATAAAATATCCTTGACCAGAAGGAAGACATGTGTTTCTAAACTTGGCAAATGGCCATTTGAAGGCTATTGGATGCACACCTCAGCCAGTCTCAGGACTAAACTATATTTGCCTAGGGCAGATTTGATGACTAAAGAGTTGTCTGTGACCAAGCATATATCCCAAAGCAAAAAGGGGGGGGGGGGAACAAGTTTTGTTGGCAACAGTGTCTTTTCTTAATATTTTGGCACTTTTAAATCTAATCCTAAACCACCATCTGTACCAGCAAAAAAACTCAAGTGCCCTCCAATACGTCAAACCTCTCCAGGAAAGAAAGTGGAAACCCACTTGCTGTCAGTCCCTCTTTCCATGCTAATTTACAAGCAAAGGTATTCTGAATTGTTAGCAGAAATCTGTGTCAATTAATTTTCACTGTGACACCATGGGTTTCAAAACACTACAGGCCATCTAGGAAAAACCCCATAACTGCAGGAAGAGCTGCACTGCCTAAGATCATTTCTCAGTATTCTGTATTTGTTGGCTAAGAAGTGTGAACTGTATAAATCTGCTGAGCCAAACTAGATAATCATTAAAAATGCAGAGCTAGGCAGGAATGCAGACAGGTCAATGAATAAAGCTCATGCATCAACTTGCTTGACTTTCTGATCACCCTGGCAAATGTAAGTGTTAGGACTTCAGCTCCTAAGGGTTGGGGAAAAGTTAACTTTTTGCATCTAAAATATTTACTTGTAACACAGAAGCAGAAGAAAAAAGTGCTGAGTAATTCTTCTTCTCTAGAGGGAAAGCAAATACCACACAAACTGCATGCCATGTCTTGAACTAGGATAGAGTTCTTCTGTAGGTCTGGGGAAGTGTTAGTCTTTAGTCATGACTTCCAGGGACAGAACTGGTGGGAGGACTAACAAGCTGTATTTTCTCTGCTAGCAGAGCAAGAGTAGGATTAGCCAAAGGCTTGGCTGCCCTTCTTTCAGACACTAGCATTCTCTAGCCCTGAATTCATCTGTTGCACGAGAGTTAAATGGGAAAGAAGGAGAGTGAGGACAGCAGAAAGGGCATGTCACAACAGCAGAAATGGCTTTTTATACCATGAGGAGCAAATCTATAAAAAACTGCTGTCCATCATATGCACAGCAGTAACAAACTTCACTCTGATCCTTGAAAATCCTGGAAGGGGGCAATGGTTAAGAGCATAGGGACTCAGGTGGTGTTCTCAATCCTGCTGGTGAGGAGAAATGGCTTAAGGAGGAACAGATGGATCCTGTGACTCTACAAGTGGTTGCATAGCTAATGTCAGCAACAAGGATTTGGCTTTCACACTCATGGTACCCTATTTGAAGATGAAGAACTGCTTGGAAGAGACGTGATCCACTTAAGTGGAGTAAAAATATTTTTGCCAATAGGATGGCCCATCTGGTGAGGATAGTTTTAAACTAGGAAAAACAGGAGAGGGAGATGAGCATCTACAACCAAGTGAGGAAGTAGTGGACTGATCTAGCAAGTGACATGAGCAGGATGATTTGAATAGGACTGACCTCATGATCAGCGTAACAGAACTAACTGGAGCCTGCTTCAAGAGTATGCACATAAATAAGGAAGCACCTACAGGACAGTACAGAAACAGCTCTCATACCTTTTCTGGGAAATCAGCACGATCGAGTGCCCCTCTGATGTGCCTGTACACTAACACGTTCACCATGGAGAACAAAAAGGAAGTGTTAAAATTCTGCATGCAGTTGCAGGGCTGTGATTTCATTGGAATCATGGTGGCTCACACAATTGGAAGGCTCTCATGGACAGATACAGGATGTTTAGGAAGAACAAGGCTGGGCAGGAAGAAGGGCAACAAGAAGAATTTCTACAGGTATATCAGCAGCAAAAGGAAGACAAGGGAAAATGTAAACCTGCTGCTGAATGGGGCAGAGAAACTGGTGACAAAGGACATGGAAAAGGCTGAGGTACTCAATAATGCCTTCTTTGCCTCAGTTTTTAATGGAAGGACTGGCCTTCAGGAATCCTAGGTCCCTGTGACCAGTGGGAAAGTCAGGAACAAAGACAACATTCTTAGTGCAGAAGGACCAGGTTAGAAAACATTAAACAGACTGGTCTTACACAAGTCCAATGGATCTGATGGGATGCACCCATGAATACTGAGGAAGCTGGCTGATGTCACTGCAAAGCCATACTCAGTTACCTTTGAAAGGTTATGGTGATCAGAAGAGGTTCCTGAGGACTAGAAGAAAGCAAATGTCATCCCATTCTTCAAGAACCACAAGAAAGACGATCTGAGGAACTACAGACTGGTCAGGCTTACCTCTATCCCTGAGAAGGAGATGGAGCAAATAATCCTGAAAGCCACTTCCAAACATATGAAGGACAAGAAGTTGATTGGGAGTAGTCAGCATGGATTTACAAAGGAGAAATCACGTCTGACCAACTTGAGAGCCTTCTACAATGAGAAGACCATCTTGTCGGATGAGAGAAGAGCAGTGCACGTTATTTTTCTTGACTTTAGTAAGGCTTTTGACACTGTATCCCATAATATACTCATAGACAAGTTGACAAAGTATAGGGTAGATAAATGGACAGTGATGTGGACTGAAGACTGACTGAACTGCTGGGCTTATAGGGCTAGAGTAGGTAACATGAAGTCCAGCTGAAGGCCAGTCGCCAGTAGTGTACTTAGGGGTCTATACCGGGGCTAGTGTTGTTTAACATCAAAACAGTGATGAGGTTTTGATTAGATTTTGTTTGTGACTGGAAGCAGCACTGTTCCCAGGGGAGGAGGTGAATGATTAAGCCATACCAGCTATTATTGCTTTATATTGCTTGCAGGAAAAGGGTGAGAGCTGTGACACTGAAGCAACCACTGTGAAGGCAGTAAATTCATTTGCATGCATGATCACGGTAAATGTGTACATTCCTTCATGCAACTAGTTTTGAAAATAGTATGTGTGGTCAATCCAGTGAACTCAAATCAAACAAATGCATGGTGATCTAGAGGATAAAGATAACAAAGATTAACTAATGAAGATAACAAAGATTAGCTAATGACTTCATTCGGGCACCCACAGAACTCAACACTTCAAGCATACAGGTTTTAAGTACATGTACCCTGGGGATGCTGAAAGGTTGAACGGGTAAAAGCTTCAGTTCAGATTTGATTTACATGCCACAGAGATGTTGTGGTTTGCCTGACTAAGGCATTTACATGAATAAGGCACCATGCAAACATTAAGAAGTGTTTAGTAATTCTCCAGTAACATGTCACACTGAATTAGCACCCATTGTACGTTATTTGCCTCCCTGATAGCAAGGAAAATGACACATATTTCAAAGCTATGAAAATACTCCTACTGGACTGCTCATAAAATACTCCATATTTTTATACTGTTTGCTACAGACTGTGTCTGAATATAGGCTACCCTGCAGTCCTTGAATCTACTGCTTATAGTAATACTGGTAGAGGCCAAACTACTTTTATATACTAGATATATGTGTTTTTCCAGCTATTAGCAGTGGCTTTAATATATATATCTACAATATTCTGTTACATCCTCTCTTACTACTGCATATAAATAAATAAGGTTATATTAAACAACATTTTCTGAAGTTAGACTTATGGCAGTTTGACTATATCTGCACATTATACACACACTCATACATAAAGTAAAATATCATAATATAATAAAAAGACCTGAATATGCACACACACAGCAGGAAAGAGGACTACTGCTCCTAAGCTCTGTGTAACATGGATACCAAATAACCACAACAAAGGCAAGCACAATTAGCTAAGAACTCATCTTTTCCAGATCTCAGAAGGACTGAACAAACCCCAACCACTTCTCCTTTACATCAGTAAACAAACCTAAGTACACAACCACGTTTCTATACAGGATTCTTCATCATTTTGTCAGCCTACTAGTGTTTGTCCTGCACATTTATCAGCACAGCTGTAGCTAGAAAATCTTTCCCACCTGCCCATCTCCAGTTAAAGGCAGTTACTCAAAGAAGCAGAAGAGGAATACATTATTTATTAGATATTACTATATTAATATTACATATTAATGGGAGGTATTACATAGTTCTGCTCCAACAACAGGGGTTGAGGAAGTTCCTGCTAGTATCTGGTCCTGTAATGGGCTATGTTGGGAGATACTTTTGAACTTGTGGCACTCCAGGAAAGCTTGATGCACTGAAGCCAAAGGAAGGCTTGCTGCTGAATTCAGCCAAAACAGGACTTCGCCTCAGCACCTTCTAAGATCAGGCTACTGAAGAACATTTGTGAGCCTCTGGGATTTGACTAGCATTGCTCCCACAGGGCTTATTATTAGTCACAGCAAAATTTGGGTTAAAATTTTCAGAGGTGTCAGAAAAAGTCTGGACACCCAGATTCCTTTAACCTCACACAAATCACAATCAGTCAGCCTTGAAACCTGCAGAGCAAGCTGTAGTTTTCCATAATCTTATTCCATGTTTTTTATTTCAGTATTTTATTTGCATGTGTATTAGAACCTAGGAATGATAAACAGACAGGTAAGAGGGAAGGCTTTATGCCACGAAAGAGAAGAATTTGGTCCAAATATAGAGGATTTTGGTCTCACTGGTTGCTTTTTTTTAAGAGCACACAGCAAAAAAAACCCCAAAACAAAAAACAAAAACAAAAAAACAAAAGAAAGAAAGAAAGAAAAAAGCTCTAAGGGTGGCAGCACTTCAATGCATTATTTTTGTAAGAAAAGTATTCTTTGAACAGTATCTTCTGTGGATTTGGTATAACATCTTTGGGGGAGGGAGTTGTATGGCTTTTAACTGAGGTATGGAAAGTAGATTTTTCTATTCCAGCTCTTGTTCCCTTGGAGAATGCATATATTTTGGATAACATAGGGAAAATTCCATTTCCCTTATGTTTAAGTCCACTTTCTGAAAAGTGAGGTATAGCATAAACTGTATTAACTGAAATTTATCTCATACTTTACAGATGCAGAATATTACTAATAATTTATTAAAATAATTATAGACTGAGAGGTTTTTTTCCAATGATTATAGTATTTATTTAGTTTTAGCTTCCATGGCTGCATTGATAGAAGCAGATTCATTGGTGCCAGGGAATGTTCCCAGGCCTGAAACTCGATCATCTATTCCATTAAATTGTTAAAACAGTGCGTGTGATAGCTTTGGCCTGAGTGAACTATCACTCTTCCAAAATAACTCCTGGGCATGATTTGGGAATTAGCCTGGGCCAAGGACCATTCTCAACGAGCAATCTGGACACTGCCATGCTGTTTGTGACTCTAAGAGACTCAAACAGTAAGGACGTGGGCCATCCCATGCCAGCTGGCCTGGGGACCACAGAACAGTCTTAAGCACATGTAAAAGACTAACAGATAAAGCTGAAAAGTCCAAAACCAGACTTAGGGTTATGGCGGCTCATTAACTTGAAATAGTTCATTTTCTGCTTGTTTCTTACTACTACATTTTTCTAGGTCTTTTTCATCTATAGCATAGCTAGCAGTGAGTAGGAAAGGGAGGTGCCAAGATTTTTCAAGTTTAATTCTAAAAGCAAGCTGAAACATCATTCTTCAGTGCCAGCTCAGCCACATGCCAGCAACAGGGTGCTCCTGGAGATTATTGCTCCCTTCAAGACCAGACTGACTGGTAACTTTTTGAACGCAGACATGTAAATATGAACAAACAGACGTTATAGCAACTTGCTTTTAGGCTTTTCTTGAGAGCTAGATGAAGCACAGGTATCTGTCTACTTAACACTTACTGTCCTTGTAGCTGGAGGCATGAAAGTGCCTGTGTCTGCACAACAGGCACAGGGGAGCACCCAGCCCGGAGAGACTTCAGACCAAAGAGAGAAGATTCTCATGAAAGAAGGTACCAGCATCGGAGGAGTTTGCGAAAGCAGACAGATTGGGTCACTGTGTGGGGCCCTGAGCTCAAGCCAATTGTATCCCACCCCATACAAATGAGCAGAAGTGTTCCAGATTTTTGGTTATTCTACATCTCCCTGTGCAAGAACCATCTCACAATCTTTTTCAACAACATTCCCAATGAGACAGATGAATGTCTCCTAAGGAATGCCACTGCTAAGAGCTCCTAGGGAATCTTAAAGAGTGATCAGTATAAGCACTTTTGTGCTTTCACACATAAACAAGAATAATTTTGTGCATTTTTTAAAATGTTAGAAACAACTTCCATGTTGGCTGTGACAAGAAATGCATTAATTAATATTTGGGTAAAAAGTACATATGCTCAATACTGTAGCAAGGAGCTACCAGCTGTAAAAAACAAAACACCTCATATTTCTGTGTGTCCCTGTACCTTGCAACTCCTACATAAAGCATAAGATTATACCTTCTGGAATCAGAAGCAAGGGGGTTTTTGTGATAATGGTTTTCAGCTTTTCTCCTTCACAGCTGAATATGCAATTTGGTTTTCATTGTCCAATTTCAAGACCAGAAGAGGCTTTCAGAACAAAATTATTTTGCATAAATTCACTATTTTACAAAAAGAGTGGAAACAATAACCTCCTGATTTCCAAATACTGACCCACATAGGCTGATGGAAAACAAATAAACTAATCACAATAATCATTTTTAACTGGCCAGATTCTTACAAACTCGTATCTTCTCTTGTGCTTGATAAAGAACCTTTGATCTCCTGGTAGACCAACAGAATGCCTTACTAATAGTTCATGCAAAGTTAAATTTTTGCATACGTAGTTTGTACATACACAGATAACTGTTAAAATACTACTCCTCACATGCCTCATTTAATGTTATGTGTGTAAGTAATGGTATTATTTTAAAAACCTCTGCATTTCACAGAGCAGTTAGGAGAAAAGAGGTCACAGCCCAACCGTAGGAACTTCTGGGCCACGCATGTCTGCTCCCAGAGGAAGGTGCCTCCCTATGCAGGCCAGCAGCCACCTCCCTGGGTTTCTCTTCTTGCCCATCAACATCAGGGACTGCTCTTACAGGAGCACCACGCAGCAGCTCTGCACCTTTGCTGTACTCTGTTGAGCAGATATGCTCCTTCAGTCAGGGCTACAGATGTTAAAAGCACAGAGACTTGAACCAGCTGCTGCACCTCCATCTCTCTTGCATTTACTTAAACATCTAAATGCTTAACAAATTGGTGATTATGTGACTGATAATCTGGAATACTGTGGTTGCTGCAAAACCCCATGTTTTAAAAAAAGCAACATTCTGGTAAGTAGTCCAGACAGCTACTAGAAAATAAAGCCCTGAATTCTGTGATTCTGTGGAGAGAAATCTGCAAGACAGCAATTCTAAAAAAAAAAAAAAAAAAAAAAAAAAAAAAAAATGTGTGTTATTTGAAATGAAATTGGGAAGTTGGGAAAGAACAATCAATTATGGAAAAAAAATAACTGTACTGATAATTCTTATTTGCTTTGTGTTTTGTCTATCTACCAAGAGAGTCTTTTCTAGATTATTAACAGCTGCTATTTCATTGTCCCTAATGCTCAGCTCATCAGCAGCTTTTGAACTCAAATCTCCGTCTTGTTTTCATTCATTAAGTGGGCCTCCAAGTCTACTCATTTTTGCATTTCGCAATTTTCCTCCCAGTGATACCATTACTTTTTTGCTGCTTGTTCCCTAATTTTTGCTCTGTAATTTGTCTCCTTATGCACATGATCTTAACTCGTAACACAGAAAGTCATGGACAGGGAGTCATGTCCTCCCTGTCAGGGAGACTACAGTGCCTGGTGCATGGGGTCTGGAAGGGTCACTGCAGAAAAAAAGGAGCAAGCCATTTTTGGACTCCCACAGTCCTACTTTAGTGCATCAGGTTGGCCCTGAGGTTATGCTACTGCCAAGGGGCTGCAAGGTTTAGCTCAGTTGGTTAGAGCATGGTGCAAGGTTGTGGGTTTGATCCCCATATGGGCCACTCGCTTGAGGGTTGGACTAGATGATCTACAGAGGTCCTTTCCAACCTTACCAATTCTATGAACCAAAGTTTTCAAAATTTTTGGCATTTTTTCAAAATTCAGCATTCACCAGGGAAAGAGGCCTATAATTAACAAAGTATTGAGTCTCTAAGCCTTATAAATAGATTTTTACATGCTCTTTTGACGTAAGCTGTGCACTTGACTATTGTGTGTTGATTCAATGTCTACATGTATTGTCCCTGCCTTGCAAGTCAGGGTTTTCAAATGTATGGTGGGGCAAACCTTTCAACAGCCAAGCTATCCTACTCCTACTGCAACTAAGAGACATTAATGATCCCCTGGTGCAAATAATTTGCTTCCAGCTTTGTTTAGATACTTAGGATGTAGTCAGGACAGTATTTATTTAAAATTCTTTGGGTGATGTCATGCCATGAGGGCAAGGATGTGAGAATCACTGTAGAGTGCAGTCACTGCTTATCTTTTCTTGTGTTTCCCTGTACACCCTGCATAAATATAAGCTAGAAGGTAATCTTCTTCCAGTTTAGGGGCCTTGTCTGTCTTGTCTGCTATTAGGAAATAATCTAAATCCAGTGCTGAAAATAGGAAAAGCAGCTGGTATGGCTTAAACACTTCTTTTCTCTCACAGACCAGATCTATTTTATGCTATGCTTTCCATGAGCTCTTTTTAGAATTTCTATTTAATTTGAAAGACCAAGTCCTACAGTATTTTCTTCTCTGAACGCTTAGAAGCAGTAGACAATAGTTTCAGGTCTTCCTAGGCACCAAACACTCAAAAAGCAGCTGCACACTGTCACAGCTGAAAGGCCACATACCCGGATCTGTCCCACTTCATATTTCCTAACAAGTTTTTCTTCCATTTAAAATGTTTCATTTTGTAGTGGTAGCCTCAGACTCAGCCTTCTTTATTTGGGGAAGATTTCTGGGCTTGTAGTACCACTGCAGCCAAATGAAAAGCCTTCAGATGCTGGAGAGGATCCACTGCTAGCTGATGCGTACAGAGAGGTCTGTGTTTGGATGGATATAGTTCTATTAGGAAAAAGATTAAATCCTATTCAAATATTTTTTCAGTTGCTTTTGGCTACCTTTTGTCTGGCCTGAAGATAACAAAAGAGCATGCGTAGTGCAGCAGGATGAATAAAGAAAGCAAAACCTACCTCCCTTGCACTTACTCATGCAGGTGCCAGCAGCCCGAGCACCTCTAATCAACACAGGTGCAGGTGGGGGCAGGAAGAAGAGCAGTGTGTGCACAGCTGTGGAATGACATCCCCATCAGCTTGGGGGTCTGCATGTTCTGCTGTGCTGCAAACCAGTTTGGCATTAGAGGTAGTCGATCTGGCTGCACTGGAGATTTGGGGACCACAAAAACCTCCAGGGGGGACAACTATTCCCTTAATACACCAGACCTTCTGTAAATCCAAGCCTGGCACTGGGAAGAGGAGTACTTTCCCTTAGCCAAGTTTTGGTATCTAATGTCTCTCATGGTCAAGTGGTAGACCTCCCAATTATACCTGTAATAGCTTTTGTGTAGTTAAAATCTTAGGTTTCCCATTGGCTTTTAGGTTTCTCATGACACGGTTAGCTGATATTATTCAAAGCTGTAATTTTAGCTATTGTTTGATGCAATTACATATTTAATTGCTTATTATAGTTGATTACTTACATTGATTACATTACCTTGATTATAGGGTTTGTTATATGAACTGATTGCTCTATCTTGATTATAATGATGATGTGTCATGTGAGTAATTATCTTTTTCACAAGAATGCAAGAACTGTTTATTCTGTTTCTGTTAATGTAACTATGTAATGTAATATAATATGAAGTACAGCCCTCCTCCTCCCCTTTTTCCTTATTACTATTAGAATAGATAAGAATATATGGGTCTCTAAGTGTACTACCGCAGGAACTGCCACTTTGTAAGAAACTAACCTTTACACAGCTGAAGTACTAAATATCTTGCTGACTCAAACGTAGGGTTTTTTTTACATTTATGATATTCTTGGGTTTTAATTAAGGAGAAGAGGCTACATCAAATGCGTCTAATGGAACAACATGTATTCAAACAAAATGCTTGAATCTTAATTAATACTGTAGTGAGAAACGCTGTTGCTTTTAATTTTCAGGGCATAGCAAAACACTGACAGGGGTTTTTAAATGTCCCCCATTATAATCTAGGCAATATAATAACATCCTGGTGTACTGAAGTTTTATGCCAGACATTGAGTAGAAAACACATAAAGTAGGTGTTTATGCCCAGGAATTTGCCATCAAAGCTGTCTGTCATGCCTGTAGAGGGATGTCCCCCACTGACAGACATCACTGCACACTAGATGCCATGGTGAAAGGGTCTGCCCAAGTGAAAGGAAGTGCAGGACTAGACCCCTAAATATGAACAGTAGAGAGTAAAGGGTTCACTGTAGAAGCCCTGGGAGAAATGGGGAGACATAAGTTATAAGATTAAGACAGTCTAAACAATTATTCATGTTCATGTATATGCTGGTTGTTCAGGTACCATGAGCTTTTCCCCATCTCCACTGGCTCATCATTTTGAAGCCCAAGTGCATTTCAGATCATATACATGGTGTTCTGTGCTCCAAAGATGAAAAACACTGCATCTTTTGGTATGTGAGAGCATGGAGAGAACTGCACTGAGGCATATGCCCAGGGAAATTCTGGGCAGGATCTGTAGAAATTCTTTTATACGTATGAAACCTTACAGACACACTTTTTAAAACTTGAAATTTCTCATCACAGACTAACTAAATAAATTGCAAGCATAGATTTCCATAATTTAACAATTTTGGTACAATACATCTTTTCATATGCTCTAAAGAGTTGTAAATGATCCTCAGTAAAAAATTTGTTGAATACCTGAGAACATACTGAACACTATTTGTAGCCATACAGTCAGCCAACCGCAGATAGCAATTTCTGCTACATTGTATTATT
This sequence comes from Rhea pennata, assembly GCF_028389875.1. Taxonomy (NCBI): domain Eukaryota; kingdom Metazoa; phylum Chordata; class Aves; order Rheiformes; family Rheidae; genus Rhea; species Rhea pennata. The sequence continues at coordinate 152,045,696 of NC_084663.1, forward strand.
ACTCCTACCTATCATGGTTTCTTCTTAAAGATCAGACAAATAAAACCTCTAGTCTCTTGAAATCTTTTGCTCGGGCAAACTGCAGCACACACTTAAATGTGTCCTAAATTTTTACTCCAATAGAATTTAAGGATTTTTTTTGTGCTTTGCTGGTTTAGATCAATGTGAATAAATGGCACCTTTTCCTCTGTTCACCTCACTAATTTCTGTTCAGGGCAATTCAAAGCACTGGTTTTCACTTAAATGATGGAAAAGAATGTGAAGTATTACTGCCGTTAATTCTTAATTCTGCAGCTATTACTACTTTCCCCCTCTATCTTTTTGAAGCTCTGATTTTTTTCTGACAGAGTATCTATTGTATCTACCTGTTTATAGTCCCTGGAAACGCTTCTGAGAACAGGAAACAATGAAGGAAATTTTTTTCTGCTGGCAGCCCATAAAAGGGAAGTAGATTAAACTTTTCAGAGCAGACTGCAAGATCTTTGCCTCAGTCACCATCTTTTGCATGATTAAATTGTTATTAACCTACTTTGTATGTTTTGCATAGATTTCATGATGGCTAGTGCTTTGCAAAGTAAGGACAAACATGGAAATAATTCATTTTGATCCCAGCTCTTAATTCAATAAAGGTCTTAATTCAACAAAGCTAAACCAATTCCCACCATCCAAACTGATTTTTGGGTGTAGAGGAGTCATGTAGTGCATTGAACAGATGCAGAAGATTACAACCTATGGAAACTAGAGTATCTGTGCCACTTTAAACATGAAGCAAATCCTGCTCACTTTCCCTCTGTGGAATTATGTGAGTAAAATGTGCAGAACTTCCCTCTGTTTCTCTATGGCTAATTTACAAAATAATCAATGGAGTCTGCATCTAACTAATTGCAATGAAAGCAAAGCTAAAAGAAAATGATTTAAGTTTCAAAGCCAAAGAAATAGGAAGTGCCAGATTTCCTATTACCCCCATATACTAGAAGTTCTGTTCTGCTGTGCAATGACCTTGTGCTTTCTGTGAGACAAGGTCAAGTAATTTAATGGCAGTGATATTTAACCATTAACTTTCATATACTCACATACACGTGTCATTCCTGTAATATTTCCTTAGAGTGCAAATCATTAATTTATTTTAAAGTAAAATAAAAGAGAAGTCTTACTCCCTCTTTATTGCATGCAAATGTAGTAGGATGTCCTTTATTGCATCTTCAAGGAAGTTTTACCTCAAAGCTTCATTACCGCAGCTTGACCTACCAAACCAATGACATTAAAGGGGAATCTGAATATGGGGTGCTAAATTTCAGCAAGGGAAAGCCAATGAAGTTTGTTTATTTGTTTGTGCCATGGTGCTAGGGAAAGCTAGATGAGTCCTTGCTTCCCCAACAGTGAAGGCTTCTGTCATTTACAGTGGCCTATATGAAGAGCAAGGAGGGCCTGAGACAGTCTTCTCTCTATTGCCTTGTCCTGTGGGTTGCAGTATGGAATGAGGAGACCATGTGGCAGGTGATATAGAGAGATGCAGCTGGGAAAGAAACTAGATATCTTTTTTTTTTCTTCCATTGACAAGAGAATTGCTCTTTCCAAACATAATGTGTGTGCTGTTTAATGTTTTAGACATTTATATTTGGTTGTCAGAGTGCAAGCTCTTTTCGCTCAGCAAAACAAGTCACAGCAGGGAAGAAAAAGGGATTTTTAAGAATTTTCAACTCGACTAAACCTGAAAGGAATTTCACAGAAGAAAGAAAAAAGGGGCTGTACAACTAGAGGGCTTTCTCCCTGCCAATATGAGACATGCTGCAAATGGGAGGGGAAGATCTTAGGAGGTTCTCCAAAAAAGGGTTGCAGTTACTTTCATTGCTGGAAAATGTCTGGCAACTAAATTAAACTACCTTACCAGCTTCTCTGTAATATCAATATACTCAGGCTGTATGTGCAGTACTTGGCCAAAAGCAGAGGAACATCAGACCACAGACTCTTCAGAAAAATACTCTGAAGTTTTCTCCTGCCCCTCATACAGTGCTTGTGCTCTACGTTTTAGCCTAGAAAACACTAGCAAGCTGACAGTTTTTCTGACAATAGCAAGCTGACAGTTTTTCTGACAAGCCCTTCAATGCATCCAGAAGAGTCTTTATTGGGCTTTCTTGGGTATTATCTGATACCTAAGGAACACTGTTTTTTAGTAGAGATACTATTTCAATTATGCTCATGTTAAATATTACGTTTCCTTTGCAGATTTGAAGTCCAGAAAATGTGGATCAGAAATCTTTATCAATGGTTTTCAACCAAACTGTAAACTCCTAAATATTTTCTAGCAGCAAACAGGTCTTGGCATAGCACAGGGAAACCTGCTGACAAGAGACAACATGAGTTTTTACCTGACCATAGAAATAGTCCTTCTTTTGAGACGCTGCTCTAGAATGACCTGCTGAATAATACAGACTAAATAGTTTTACCTCACAATATCTGCATCTAGTTCATAACATCTGCCTAAGCTTCATGAAATCACATAGAAAGGCACCTTGGATTTAAAGATTTCAGTGATGGAGAACCCTCCATATCCTTGACAAAGCTGTTCCCGTATTTCAGGACTACTACCATCAAAACTGTGTCTATTCTATGGTTTGAATCTTTCTAGCATTGACTTCCATTTACTGCACATTATTTCCACTTAAAAGCTTTTGTGTAACAGACTAAAGAGCCCTCTCTGAGCCTTTGATTATGTAGATACATTACAATGGCCAAGATCAATTCACTTCTCAACAGTTTCTTTTATGAATAAAATAAATGAAACTTCTGAGCTCTGTTGCTAGAAGGTGCTGCTCTAAACTTCGAACATTTTTTGTCTAAACTCCTTCCAAGTTGACAACATCCTTTGTGAAGCACAGAGAAACACCAGAGCTGGAGTCAGTAATCTAGCAATAGTCTCACAGACTATTTCTGTATTGCCAAATAAAGAGAGGCAGGGACTGATCTCCAAGTCTGAGACCAAGTGGACTCATCCACATAGCTTAGTTAAACCACGTAGTGCAGGTTTCTTTTGAAGAGAGTTTACAGGGGTGGTCTAAAACAGAGCTGAAATGGGAGCTAACAATTCAGCAGGGGTCTGATACTTGAGTTTATTGCATAGCAGCATAGTAGATGTGGCTACTAATACTTATAAAATGCCTGTCATTATAGATAACCCAACTTCCTCATCCTAGTGGGCATTACAGCCCACTAATTCAGGGGTCATCTTAGCTCACTTAGCTACATCACCCTGGGACATCATGCTTTTATGTTCAGACTTTTTACCACATTGATGCTTAATCCCTCTTCAGATCTGCTGCCCTCCAGAACCCAGTAGCTCCATCCTACAGCTATGTTCTTTTTGTCCACTCTTGTCTGTGCCTGTCACCTATAAGTACTAGCATGGCAAAAAGGCATCCTGAGAGCCCTCCTTTGGCCAAGGAAGATTCTTCTGGGAAAAACATACTAACCTACAAGAGCACTGATGTAATCACAGTTACTGTGGAGGGGATCTTCACTTAAAAGGAGATGATTTTGCTTGTTGAGTGTGCACCAGAGCAGTCAGCATGGTGGAGTTTCCATCTGCAGATGTCTATAACTTGTTCCAGAGCTCTCCAAATTAGGATACAGACCTATCCAGCATGAGGAGTTCTTTCTCTGTCTGGACTATGAGGATCAAGGAAGAGCAGTTATGTTTTGATTTAAAGTACATCCAGCTGCATCTGGATGCATGAGCGTAATTGTTATGTGAACGTAGTCATCTTGTAGTTGAAAAGAGAAATCTTGGAAGAATGACTTAAGCTGGCTGCAAGTGTCCTCCTTCCTCCATCTCTTAAAACAAAAAAGAATAAATTCTCTTTTGTAATTGATTGGTACTGTAGGAAGGTGTTTTGTGCTTCCTATTTCACTGTCAGATGCAAGATCTAATACTAGTACTTAATACTCCGAGATGATAGACCATTGCCTTAAAAATGCACTGTATGCTAACTAAAGCACTTTGTATTTAAGAAGCTCATCAATAAAACATTCTTCACCTTGGTGGACCTTCAGTGATAATGAGGAAAAGTGTCTGAGAGCTCTGCACTAAAGGTAAAACAATGCATGTCTTTTGAAATTGAACATCTTCAGTATAAACACCACTGTTGAGCTAGTGCTAGCTTTCAGTTAGACATGATTAGTGCTCACTCTTGCTAAAAAACCCAAACTCTTTATGGTATATGCTGTGCCATGCTATTATATTAATGAATCATGCAGGATAGAAATGAAATTAAAAGTAATTAGCTGTAATTTTGTCTCATGTAGCAGCATGGAGAAAGTAAAATGCATTTAGGATTTTCCTCCAGAGAAGAGTAAGAATAACTTAATTGAGATGAGAAATTACTTATTGTTGGAGTTGAGTCTTCTACTGCCAGTTGTCAAGGTAACAACTTCGTTAGAAATGAAATACAGCTATTTGTTTTTCTATTAAATAAGAGGCCAACAGACTCATTTAGAACATTTTCAAATGGCTTCTTAAAAGATCTGCAAGGCCTGGCCTGAAGTGTGCACGGCTTTGAGGCATAAAGGTAGGGCTTGAGACAAGCCATGGCTTTATGAAGTCCCATCGTAGTGCATAAATGCAGTCTTTATCAGCAAAGCTGCCAGGGAACCCCTGCTGCAATTTTTGGCTGCCTTTCTGTAATCTGCACAAGAAACTTCAAAGAAAAGGTTTGACATTCCTGGCCATTACATGTACAACCACCAGATGGTGCCACAAAACACACCAACTCTTGAACACGTATGTCCAGCATTTGCCTACTCGGAAGCAGCAAAGAGTGTGCAGCTTGCTAGTGCACAGGCATCCCTGCTTGGACACTTGTGCTTATAGCAATATCCTACCTCTCATCTTGTGCTGGCAAAGACACCTCTGTGTCTGCCTGATAAACTAGATGAGCAACCAATTCAGCAGGGGGAAAAACACATATGACATGTTTTTTCCCTTCAGTCTGACCCCAGGCAGTCTCATGAGCCTTAGTACTGATATACAAGAGAGGAGGCAGAAACATGAAGCCAGGGGAAGGAGGGTGCCACTTTTTGACAGCCACCCTATCTCAGTTGGCTCACAGAGATTTTTTTTGTTCTCAGACAGCTGACCTGAGCCACAGTACTCTGTAACCCATAAAACACTAAAAAATCTGATGTTTGCTGAGGCTGATAAAACTCAGACTGCTCATGTAGCTTCGCTGCGCTCCTCAGGAGCCTTATGCAGCTCCTTGTGAAGGAAGCTAGAGCACCAAGCAGCTCAGTGTCCTATCAAATCCATCCACTTGGACTTTCGCCTTGGGAATTTCCAGTCTAACATTTGATACTTCTTCTGCACTCTCAAGCCCTATGTTTCCCCCAGCTCCACCAGTGCTCACTGTAACTCAGCAGGGATAGACTTCATCAGCAATGCACTATTTAATCAGCTCTGAAACATACTGATTGGGCTTTCTGATCAATGCCCTGAGAATCTGGTTCCTGATGCTTTCCTGAATGCTCTCCCTAGATGGTAACCTGGACAAGGCAGTTTTGTTGAGCCTGTTCTCCACTGCTGAGGCAACAGTGTCTCAACTCTCCCAACTCAGGGCATTCCCCTTTCTGACTTTATAGGAGGGTTGCGCTTGTGCCCACAACAGTCCCAGCCACTAAAAGACAGCAGAAAAGAGCAGAGGCTTGAGAATAAACAGTCTATCTTCTTAGCAACTGAATGGAGAGAGAACAACTCATTTAGTTTCACTGCTGCTCGTTGATCCTGTGTGCACAGCCACTGGCCATATGATTTTGCAGCTTCTCAGACTAAAGGCATAAAATACCACATAACTAATAACATATTTTTCCACATGTTTTCTGTGAGAAAAAGGCAACATTCACCTTCCTGAACAGGTCTGTAGCTGTAGCACAGAGGCCAGACAGAATATGATGTTCGCAGCAATGTGTACATGTTTAGGGCCCACAGTAGTTCAATCTGGAGCGCCACAGCTCCAGGCAGGTCATGTGCTGAACTGCACGAGTGTACAGACACGTCAGCACTGCCACACTGTGACTGCGAATAAATTCAAAGCAGAGGGATCAAGATCCAAAACTGTAGGCAGCTTCCCATGGGAGGAAGGGTTGTATTTGCAGTATTTCTGCCAGAACTGGGAGTCACAAGGCAAAATAGTCCTGGTCTAAATTCTTTAAGAAAAATTGAAAGAACTAAAACTCACATCCACTCAAATGTTAGTTTTTCCTGGGACTGACTGGAACTGCAGTTTTATAATGTAACTATTTGTTCACTGGATAGGGCTACCATATTTCCATCACATAGTATGGCAACTTTTGAGCTCTACTAACCAGAGGTGAATTCCCATCAGCAACCTCCAGAGTAAGACTCACCTTCCCATCAAGCCTCTGCTCTTCCCGGAAAGCGAGTTTACATAATTCCACTCTTACTAAACAGTATACTGATTTAACATGCATGAAGAGAAGACAAATACTTCAAGTTTAGTTTCTAAACTTACAAAGCTGTATGTAATTACCCAGCTGATAATGCTTCAGCCATTCACAGCCCCCACAATCAAGTGGAAGAAAACAGAAAAGCTGAACAACTTGGAAGAACTTTTAAGATACTTTAGCCACACACCTCTTGGCCAAACTTTTTACTAGACCTTACAGTTCTCTGTAGCAGAGGAACAAGACTCCAATAACAAGGGGATAGCAGAGTACATACGCACAGCAATTCCTATATGTTGATTTATGCTGTCCCTTCACTGCAGCACATAAAACCAGACTCTCTTAAAAATCACTTTCTTTTAAAGCAAGTTCATGCCTGGCCATAAACCGCAGTAAAATAGAATTTCAGCTAAGCGGATGTACCAGTCATTAACAACAAGGTACACAGGGGTCATTATCAAAGACTTAAGTGCTATAAACACAGAAAATTCAGCTCAGATCATCTTTAAAAGAAAGCCAAAATGTTAATGAAATGGCAATTAATACAGCATTCAAACCTCTTTACTCTTTTCTGTCAGTGATACAAGTTCAGGAGAGAAATTTCATGCCTCTTTAAAAATGGCTGAACCTGAATCTAAATCCCTTGACTGTATTCTTTTAGTTTTTGTACAATGTCAATGCAAAATCCTGCACCTAGGATGGAAAAACTTTACACAACAATTCAAGTTGGCTAGGTAGCAGCTCTGCAAAAAAAAGAACTGAGGTGCCTGTGGACAAGCTGAACATAAATTAGCAAGGGGGTCTTGCAGCAGTGATGACCAGTTGCCTAGCAGGCAGTTTGACTGGGATGCATTAGCAAGAACATACCCTGTAGACTAGCAGAAATGATTATTCCCCTCTGATGAACCCTCATAAGGCCACATCTGAGTATAGTGTCCTACTTTAGTCCCTCTCCAATACAAGAAAGATATGAACAAACTGCAGCAAGACCAGTAGAAGGCCACTAAGATGACCAGAAATCTAGAGAACATGTACCAGGACAAACTGAAGAAACAGGGCTTGTTGAATGTGCAAAAGGGAAGGTTTAGGATGAAATCTTTTTGCTGCCTTGAACTACCTGAAGAATCATTATAGAGAAGACAGAACCAAAAAGGTGCCCAGAGAAAGGATAAGGGCAACAGTCACAAGTTGCAGCTTCACTTATACATCTTTTGGTGTTCTCATTCTTTATATCCCAAGCTCTTCAGCTCTGATCCGCCTTTTAGTTGTCTATTCTTATAAATTTGCCCTGATGTTGTCTGTAAATTCCACTCTATGCACAAGACCAAAGAACCGTTCTCATAGTCAGAGGAAACTTCCCCTGAGCCCTGGGTTTCTCCCAGAGCTTTCAGGCATGTCAGAGTTTCTTTTTATCCCATACTACAGGAAAATGTGACTAGCCCACATGTCAGTATTAATGTTTTCTGATTCCCAGTTAAGTATGTAAAAAGATGATACACAGGAATCATCTCCACAGCTTAAAATGTTTGTCCATGCTCTAGCTACCTGTCATCTTCCTGACCTCCTCAAAATGCTCTTGTAGAGTAATTTCCTTACCTCCTGAGTGGATTTCTTGTTGCTGGCTATTTTAGGTTCTGCCTGATGGATAACCATGAAGCTAAAAATCATCACATCACTGAACATTAATTCTTGGTTTGATTTGTTGCATTTGATTCTGGCTTTTTTTTTTTTTTTGAAGGTGAAGTGTGCAGCTGAAGGGGCCAATGGCAAAATTAACTTAACACAGTAAATTGCATCTGTACTATTTTTCAGATAAGCTAGTGCTACTTTAAATCAAACTACTTTTCTTCCAGTGTTTTAATTTTATAAGTGCTGTGCTCCAGAGCTTTCCGTTAAACAAAAGGTTTTTAAACAAGTCTTAAATAATTTAAATATCTCTTTTTTGAAATACACCCCCTCCCAGGAGTAATTTTGTCAATTTTATGCCTTCTTGAAAAGAAAACAGAATAGAGAAAGTATTTTATAATTCCATCTGCAGTTTTATAAGAGCAGGAGAAAATGTGCAACAGTAATAGTCTCCATTCAAAAGCAGGTACACACTCAGAAAAATCTATACTGTTGTGATTTGTCTTCTCAGCATCTCTCCCAACTCAAATGAAGTTAAAAATAAAATTAAAAACAGGAGACACTTCTTATTCTGAATTGATATTAAGGACGATGTTGTATTTGTTGGCTTCAGCTAGTAGTTCTCCTCCAGGAAGGAAGGGGCCTGTGGTCTTGGTATCATGACCCAGATACTGCAGAGGTGAAAAAGAATACAGCCCAGCTTCTCCTTATTAAAGCATTAAGGCTTTAATGCAGACCTAAGCACCTACTCTGACATTCCAGGAGTTTGGCTTTTCTTTGAGTACAGGATAATTTAGTCTCATTCTCCAGCAGTTATCCCCTAAAGGCAGTGGCCAAAGTACTAAGGGCACAACACAAATCTGAAAACAGTTGGTAAAAGCCTCTGGGGGAATGGACGTACTGCATTGTTACTGCTTCTTCTGAAGGAAATTAGCTAAGTAAAGCAGAGGAGAGGTAATAAATTACTAATGTAGCAGCAATGACAGCATAGTCTTAATGATCCACCTTCTTTAGAAAAAGTCCCAGCTTTATTATAAGACAAATTGAGAGTGTCCTTACACTACCCTCCTACAGATTTCCCCAAGTATGTCAGTCAGAAAAATTAGGTGATGTACATCTTTATTTCACTTGATTTTATTAAGTTCCTTGTTAGACAGAGGAATGGAATGAGATGATGTCCATAAGCACACATTAAGGGCATGGCACAACAGCAAGAAATGTCATGCAGCTATTTATGCTCTGATAAAGAGGAGGTAAATACAAACCTAAGTATCATAAATGAGACCCTGTTTCTTCAGAGGCAAAAGTATGATAATGTTCAAATACGATATTGCTGTTAGATTTAGGTAGGAAGTAATATAGTTTTCCAGACTAGCTAAACAAGGTATGTGAAAGGAACTTAAAGTCAAAAGAGTAAAAACTGATGAAGCAAACACCTAGAAATATGAAAGGGCTGAAGTTTATCTCTGTGTTTGAGATTCAGCATACACAGTGTCCTCTGACACAGTAGCTTGCATTACAGAAGTCAAAACTATGTCTAACTTCAGTAGTGGGAGTTGTAGCTGCATAATTGTATCACAGTCATAAAGTCAATGCAGCTGTTGCTGCATCCATCCTCCAACCATTCCGAGTGTGGACTGTATGCTGTACACAAAGGATGACTACAGATCACACTATATTTATATTCAGAATGGCACTGATCTTCTGAAGACTCTGCAAAGCAATCAGGGAAGACTAAGAAGCTGTCATACCATAAAGCATAGTGGAAACACATGGAAAATCAAGCAAGTCACAATGAACAGCAAAGTGAAGCTGAACTGGAGCTACTCCCATTGTGGTAAAGGCTTTGAACAGATAAACTATAATATTACAAGCCAATAGCATGTGGGAGAGTGATCTGTGCATTCAGTAAGCATGAAATGCAATTATTCTTTTTAAAAAGAACCCAAGTTGTTAACATTTTTCTTCTTATACAAGTGCAATTTGAACATTTCCTAATGATCAGATCAAAGCAGGCTAAAAATAAGTCTGATTCCCATGAAATTACGAATCAGGCCCAAAGCCTGAGTAAATGGCAATAGTTTTCTGGGGCACAACCACTGTGAATTTTCAGGAGCAGGTAAGGTGAGCAGGAATCTGCTTGTCCCCTCCTTTAAGTGCCTCTAATGGAAAAGCTCCCTAGGCTTACACTCCCATCTTAATCAAAAATAAAGTCATACCAGTTTTCATGCAGCACAACAGCAGTGCCAACCAGCATAAAAGCAAGCTGCTTCAGTTTCTGGTAGGCTCTGTTTAGCACAAAACATGATTTTAATGCAGAGTGTGTATTCATATTCACATTGCACAACTCTGTTGTTTATACCAATAGATGTCTCCTTCCTTGTGACATGCACACAAGGTTTTGAAACCCACACTTGGTATAAAGAGTAAAAAAAAAAAAAAACACTGTTTTACAGCTTTATGTTTCACATGATCCAGAGCCTAATTCTTCTGATGCATTCACTAACAAAAAAACCAGACACAAACACAAACACGAACAGAAAGATGCTCAGGCCCATGATATTTTGTACCAGTGTGGGGCCATCATTACTTGCTGTATTATTCAGCACAGTACATCTGAGTCTCAGCAACTGTTATAACATTTAACTTATTATGTCCTGATACTTTTTCAAGATTAATTAAGAAGTTGTCTTTTGATTGATTTTTAGGTATTTAACCACAAACGACAGAGCAGCCTACAATACGTGTCTGATATATGAAACTGATCTGTGCAAATCACCCTACGCTCCAATTTGTCTGTCTTTTCCCTTGATGGATCCTTCTTGCCTAATACTTTAATTCAAACTTTGCGAGTCAAAAAAATCACTGTCTTTTAAGTCTGTGTAGTGCCTACCTTGAAAAGGTGTTAGGGCATGAGGAGGATGCCTAGACACTGATGGGTGGTCATGAACTACTGGTAATGCTACTGCTCCTGTAGTACTATAAATGTCTTTTTGAAGCAAAGATGGTAACAGGTTTTACTGGAGGAAAGGGGATTGGGTTTGGAAGACACACTGGAAATATTAGTCACTTTGGTTACTTGATCATGCCTTTGATCAGGTATATGGTCAGGCCTGGGTTGTTCTCTCTCAGTAGACGTCCTTTCACGCAACCTCTAACCAAAGCCTTCCACTCTCTCTGCTCTCTTTGCTCCACGAAAATGATCCCTTCTGTGCTGGCACAATCCACTTCCCTGCTAAAGAGAGCAATGGCATTTTTGGTGATCTTCACTGTTTGGTGCATTCCAAATCCTGACTATGCTCACAAAGCCTATCTGCAAAATGAAATAAAGGCTGGTGGCAGCTGAAGTGTCCTTCCTTTCCTAAGCAGGTATTAATTTATACATGCCTGTCATTACATCATTTTATATCACCTCAGTATTTGGAATTCTCTGAGAGTTGAGTAAGTGGCTGGCAAAATCTCTGGGTATTGGCATGATGGGCTTTCCTGACAATTTTTGCCAAAAGATATATCTCTAAGAAGAATTATCAAAAAGATTAATATGCTGCTAAACCAGAACAAAATGCTTTCCTGCTAGAAATTACATAAGTAACAAAAAATGAAAGATGACAAAATTACTGTACTTACTATATGTCGTGCTGCAAACACTCCATCAACTATTGCACAACAGAACGCTGCTACCACACCAAAGCTGATAAACACGATGGATGCTACTAACTGAGAAGAGAAAAACAGATTGAGTAATGTTTTCAATATAATTCTTTAAGTAAAACAGTTATACTAATTACTATAGTATTCTTGAATGATGTTTTCCCCTGGTGTCTTCATATTGTATCAGCGTGGCAGGATACCAGTCATGCAGAGGAAAAAGAAAAGGCAGAAATTCTTGATGCTGAGTAGACATACAGTCCAGTCTACTAGAAAAGTTTAAGTTTCCTAGTAAAAATTAAGTCAGATGTAAGAGTTACTAAATTCAGTGATGATTTCTCCTAAATTAACTTATTTAATAAAACAGCAATGATGTCTATAGGAAGCACAGCAAAAAAACATATTCCTGTTGGCTCACATCAATCTCTAGAACTTTGCTGTAGTGGCAGTAATTCACACATAAAGACATTGCAATGAATTAATAATTAGTTTGTCAATCCTCAGAAAACTTTTCTTACCCCAAATTGTTTTTGATGCCGTACGCCATTACAAAATCACAGAATCACAGAATAGTTGAGGTTGGAAGGGATCTCTCAAGATTACCTAGTACAACTCCTCTACTTGAAGCAGAGTCAACTAGAACAGGTTGCCCAGGATTGTGTCCAGATGGCTTTAGAGTATCTCCAAGGATGGAGACTCCACAACCTCGCTGGACAACATGTTCCAAGGTCCACAGGATCATAGAACAGTTGAGGTTGGAATGGACTTTTAGTACAACATCCCTGCTCAAACAAGGTCACTTAAAGCAGACTGCCCAGGACCATGTCCAGACAGGTTTTGAATAGCTCCAAGGATGGAGATTCCACAACCTCCATGGGAAACCTGTGCCTGTGCTCAGTCACAATAAAGAAATTTTTCCTCATGTTCAGATGGAACTTCCTGTGTTCGTATGTGCCTGCTGCCTCTCGCCCTATTGCTGGGAACTACAGAGAAAAGTCTGTCCCCACCCTCTTGACACCTTCCCTTCAGATATTTAAATGCATTTGTAAGATCCCCCTCAGCTCTCTCTTCTCCATGCTGTATAGACTCAGCTCTCTCAGCATCTCCTCAGCTCCACTCCTTTAATCACCTTAGTGGACCTTTGCTGGACTCGAACTGGTAGCTCCATGTCTCTCTCGTACTGAGGAGCCCAGAACTGGGCACAGTATTCCAGGGGTGGTCTCACCTGGGCTGAGCAGAGGAGGAGCATCACCTCCTTCGACCTGCTGGCAATGCTCCTCATAATGCACCTCAGGATACCACTGGCCTTCTTGGCCACAAGGGCACACTTCTGGCTCATGGTCAGCTTGTTGTCCCCCAGGACTCCCAGGTCCTTCTCCACAGAGTTGCTTTCCAGCAGGTCAGCCCCAGGCCTGTACTGGCGCAGTGGGTTATTTCTTCCCTCCCCAGGTGCAGGACCCTGCACTTGCCTTTGTTGAACTTCACGAGGTTCCTCTCTGCCCACCTCTCCAGAATGCTGAGGTCCCTTTGAATGGCAGCACAGCCCTCTGGTGTATCAGCCACTCCTCCCAGTTTAGTATTGTTAGCAAACTTGCTGAGGGTGCACTCTGTCCCTTCATGCAGGCCATTGATGAATAAATTGAACAGGATCAATACTACTGACCCTGGGGGGACGCTGCTAGCTACAGGCCTCCAACTAGACTCTGCACCGCTGATCACAACTTTCTGAGCTCTGCCACTCAGCATGTTCTCAATCCACCTCACTGTCTGCTCATCTAGCCTCCACTTCCTGAGCTTGTCTATGAGGATGTTATGAGAGTTAACCACTCTCACAGTAAAAAACCTTTTTTCCTATGTTTGAATGGAACTTCCTGTATTTCAATTTGTGCCATTGCTTCTTGTTCTTTCACTGGGTGCCACAGAGAACAGTCTGGCTCCATCTTCTTTACTCCAGCCCAATGGGTATCAATCTCAAAACTGATACTATATTTCAGAATGACTTCTCTGGACTGCAGTCTAAGCAGCCTGCAGTCCAATCCAATCATGTCTCCTGTTTCATTTTGCTTTTAAACAGAACCCTTTTTTCAAGCAACACTGTTCTTCTGAATTCCTTCAAGGATCCCAAGCTTGAAGTGCACAAGAAATGATTTAGCACAACCTTTGCGTATGGACACTCTATTGTCATATTCCACAGCTGCAATAGCAGAAATGCCTTTGAGTGTAGCAGATAAGAAAGCAAGCATGCTTGGTAGAATCTGCTAGAATATCACAGCTTAAGAAAGAAGAGACTCATTCATGAACTGGATAAACCAAACAAAAAACAATTTCCTAAACCAACCTTACTTTCTGCAGAGGAGGCCTATGTTCTTTTATAAATCATACTGTACAATGTTTTTGTGGGAAACCATTGCTTAGGTTGTTCCCCATTCTCCGTGCTTTCACGCTACTCACTAATGATTTCAGGATACCATTTCTGCTATCTCAGGATCTCCCTTCTCTTTCCTCTCCCCTGCAATCTTTTGGAGATTTTGACAGTCACACTTAGCATTCACTGAGAAACATAAGCCACACTTTTTGACCTCATGTTTGCATCCTAACTGCTGCAGCTTCAAAAAGCAAAAACAAAGAGAAAAACTTATACACACGTATCACCTCCAAACATCAGCTTTTTCAGTCATCTAATCTTTATATTGAGCATTTTATTCCTAAGAAGTAATGAAACAAATGAATAAAGCTCATTAAAATGCTGTCTTTGTGGACACCTGTAACTTAGTAATCAGCTTTTAGAACACTTTTACTGCAGATACCCTATAGAGAGGGCAGCAAGTTTCATCTCAGAGCCACTTATTATAGATATCCTATCAAACTGAGACCGTAATGCTGACAGTATAAAGTCCATATAGCATCAATAAGGGACACAGCATTAGTATTTTCCCTCAGAAAAATGCATACTGGGCAAGTAAGAAACTATGGCCTTAGAACCCTATAGCATTGGGAAGACAGCTCAAAGCTATATCAAACATTTGGAAATAAGAGCTCTCAGCGAATCAGCAAAAAGTATAGCTTAAAAGTAGATAAAAGAATCACAGCTTTCAAATGCTTTTTGATACAGTCTTTTAATCCTTTGTTAGCTTGTAGAGCAGAGAAAATGGGAAACCTATGTCTTTAGGTCATATCTCGTAATCACAAGCAAGCCAGCACTGCCACAGAAGTTGCTGTATAATCTGAATACTAGGCAGAAGTAGCTGAACCTGATGTTACTGGCTGATCTTGTGAACCTGTACACCCATCACAGCCAGCTCCATCCTGCAGTGAAGAAATGGAAACCCTAAGAAAACACTGCCAGCTGCATCACTCTTTGAAGCTTTCTATCTTTTGGCTCTCCAGCGTGGTGGGTCGTGTCTTGCGAATCCGGCTATCTAAAGATCTTGGCATGCAACTCATAGGATCAAGAAGGCTGTGTGTTCCTTGCAGAGCACTACCATCACTGCAGAACAGTTTGGCTGTGCTGCCCTGTTGCAGGTACATTTGCTACACTGGTCTCCTTATTTGAAAAAGTAGCAGTGTTTGAAAGTTCAGATTAAATCATTATTGTTTGACAGCCCTATCTTGTTTCTGAAGTCATAGCAGTCAATCAAATAATTAGTGGGCTTAGCCAGGTGCTTCTAGATTGCCTGAGCTCAGGATGAATTTACTGGAAGCTGACCTCAGGATGGCTTTCCATTTCACACATGAGCAATTTACTGATGATTTCCAATTCCCAAACCAAAATTTTCCACTCTTGGAGATTGTTTAAACACCTAATAAGAGTCTATTGGCCTTTCAGGTTCACCGTATAACTGTAAGAGACTACACACAAAGATGTACTGCAAACTGACTCCTTAGGCAAGTTGGTGACCATCTACCCATCGAGCAGTTGTGTGGAAGTCAAAGGTTATCAGCCAAACTGTGCTGTTCTTATTCATGCTTACTAGCAACTACTTCACTGAGTGAGCCCTTTGAAATTAAGAGGACAATTTCTTGGCTAAAGTAATATTTATTACAACGCAGAAGTTGCAGAATGCGATGCTACATCATATGGGGTTCTTCTGACTTACTTAAATGGACTTACGTATGTTTCAGAAAGACAAAGGCATTAACATAATAATGAGAACACAAATAATTCCTTAAAATAAAATTACAGATTAATATTATCTCTCAAACCTTCCTTTGCTCAGTGAGAATGTGGAAATACATAAACAAACTATGAAATGAACTATTTTTAAAATAGCAGCCAAGACAGCCTAAAGAAGAGATGTTGTAAATTCAAAAGCTAATTTTCCTGAGTGGTGCATTATTGCTCGACTTGTGAGGTTATTGAGCCTAGCAGTGTCAAAAAGGAAAAGTAGCACAGTCATAAATGAATACGGAGTTTTTTTTTTTTATTTTAGTATCAGCTAGTGTAAAATAGAAGTTGATAAGTAAAAGAAATAGAACATTTTAAAAATAAAAACTGAACCATCACATCATCTCATCTCCATTTTTAATAGCAGTATGTTTTGTCAGCAAAATCCTTCATTATTCGTAACAATATATGTTAACAGTTACTCACGAAAGAGCTTTGCTCTCAGTGTTAGATTGCTTGCTATGCAACCAGGCTTCTCTAAAACTCTTATTACTGGAACATATTTACTATCAGTCCTGGTAGAGAATATAGTAATTTTCTTATTTCCAAGGGAAGTATGAAGTTCATTAACTAAACAGTGAAAACTGTACACTGTGGGCCTACCAGTTAAAACTGGAAGTTAGCTGTTTAACACAGATGTTTTAGTAAATGTGGGAGTAAAACAGTACTTAGAATGAAGGACTTATGCACACACCATTAAGTGAAGAACTATTATATTCAGTCATGTGACAGAAATACAAAAGCATTCAAAAATGAAAAACTAAAGGTTGTACAGCTAAATACCTGTATGTTGCCTTCTTTAAGAAGAAAGACACACATTTTACCGCTAAGAATTCAAGTCTATTAGATAAGCTTATGCAGATACACAGCGCTACCAGCTGCATATGGCTCAAGTTACTGGTATTTGCCCTCCTGTGCAAGTGAGCCTAGAAAAGAGAACCATGCCAGGGGACATCCCTCAGTCCTGGAGGTCAGCCATGTACTCTGGTTGGTTGTCAGAACTGTATCAAGCACAGGTATATAGTCTCCCAATACAAATCCCAAGCCTGGTTTTGGAGTTAGAGTGGGCCACAGACCATGCCCAATAGGGAGCTGACAAGTGCCACACAGGCAAGCGTGGGACTCCAGATGATGCAGCCCATAGAAGAGGGGTTTGCTCAGGGATGCTCCCCAAGAATTAGTGAACCCCAGGTACCCCACAGCTGGAGTCACACTGTGGGGTTGCTGTCACCTAAAGACACACCCTCTAACGACCCCACAATTGACATGACCAAAAGAGAAGTGATACTGCAGACCCACACCATAAACATCTAGGTGCTGCAGAGCCTGTTAACAGGCACGTTGTTACCAGCTGAGCAGTGCTGTGGGCTGAGCACTAGGTCACCTGTTGACGTGCACACTGTTACTGACTTCAGACATGCAGCTTTTGTATAGCTATGGGCTGGCATTGTTTTGACTGGCTATAAAAGAGAATAAGATACATATGTTTGGTGTGTGCTCAGATCCACCGTCAGCTGGTCTGCACACCTGATAACCCATCCATCAGCAAGGAAGACCCTGATGTCCACAATGTGGTGAGGAGAAACCAGGGAAAACTATACTAGAAGGGTGGCCCATAAAGGGTGAAAGCAGTTGCTGTCCCATGAACCTGTGTTTAACTATAGAGTTCTGATATGTATATATATTTTCAGTTCTGCTGTATGTCTAGCTTTGCTATACTTTTAACTTTGTTATAACCTCTTAGTTCTAACAAATTCTCATGCCTGACAAATGAGTTTGGTGCAGCTAATCCTGGAATCCAAAAGGATCCTGGATGCCCCTCTACTGGCACGTCACAGGAGTATGATGCAGCCTTTCTCATACTTTACAAGTCCCCATGTACTGAATCATAGGTTGCCAGCATGGGGTCTCTACAACATCTCTACACCATGCCAGACATGCAAACCAGCTTTTGTCCAGCAGACCCAGCACACAGAAAATTATATCACTCCCAAGCATAAGCACCTGCTTATTAGAGGCTAGTACCTCCCGGCTGTTTTCAGTATCACTGTCAAACATCCCCATGAAACTTGCAAGGTTCCAAGTCACAACTGTGACACATATCTCATTTCTTCACAGTTCTCATTTAGCCTTTACCTCCCTTCAGTCAGACATGACTGTTCAGATTATACTGGTAATCGCTTCTGAGTGCTGGATACTTTGTGAGATACCTCATTCTCTTCAGACTAAGCAGACCTAAAACTTTGGAATCATAGAATCATAGAATCAGTAAGGTTGGAAGGGACCTCTGGAGATCATCTAGTACACCTCCCTGCTCAAGCACAGTCACCTAGAGATGTTAGACAGGGTTGCATCCAGGCGGGCCTTGAAGATCTCCAGAGAAGGAGACTCCACAACCTCTCTGGGCAACCTGTGCCAGTGCTCTGTCACTCTCACAGGGAAGAAATTCCCCCTCATATTCAGGCAGAACTTCCTGTGGTTCAATTTCTGCCCATTGCCTCTTGTCCTGTCACACGGGACAACTGAAAAGAGTTTGTCCCTGTCCCCTTGACACCCTCCCTTCAGGTACTTATACACATTGATAAGATCCCCCCTCAGTCTTCTCTTCCCCAGGCTGAAGAGGCCCAGCTCTCGCAGCCATTCCTCATAGGGCAGGTGCTCCAGCCCTCTGATCATCCTCGTAGCCCTATGCTGGACTCTCTCCAGTAGCTCCATATCTCTCTTGGACTGGGGAGCCCAGAACTAGACACAGGACTCAAGATGAGGCCTCACGAGGGCTGAGTAGAGGGGCAGGATCACCTCCCTCGACCTGCTGGCAACACTCTTCCTAATGCACCCCAGGAGACCAGTGGCCTTCTTGGCCACAAGGGCACATTGCTGGCTCATAGTCAACCTGTCATCCACCAGCACT
Source organism: Rhea pennata (assembly GCF_028389875.1). Classification (NCBI taxonomy): domain Eukaryota; kingdom Metazoa; phylum Chordata; class Aves; order Rheiformes; family Rheidae; genus Rhea; species Rhea pennata. Next base: position 152,064,499 of record NC_084663.1, read on the forward strand.
CCCAGGTCTTTCTCTGCAGAGCTGCTGTCCAGCAGCTCAGCCCTCAGCTTGGACTGGTGCCTAGGGTTATTCCTTCCTAGGTGCAGGACTCTGCACTTGCCCTTGTTGAACCTCAGGAGGTTCCTCTCTGCCCAACTCTCCAGCCTGTCCAGGTCTCTCTGAATGGCAGCACAGCCTTCAGTGTATCAGCCCCTCCTCCTAGCTTGGTATCATGAGCAAACTTGCTGAGGAGGCACTCTGTTCCTTCATCCAGGTCATTGATGAAAAAGTTGAACAGGATGGGACCCAGTACTGAGCCTTGGGGGACTCCACTTTTTGTTTTCTCCATCACTACCGCCTCAGGTATAAGTGACATTATATCTCATTTTTTAAGCTCATTTTCTCCTGCTAAATGGCTACTTTGGCACTGCACAGGCTTCAGTGTCTCCAAGCATCGTGCTCTTCATCAAGTCTCTGGGACTTTTTCCAGGCAAAGGAACAATCACGATTACTCTCACTGATGTAAACTGAGAAACTCTGTCATCTAATTCCTTTTGCTTTGAAAAGTAAAGGCATTGCAAAAGGCTGAGTAAATGTTATGCCACAGGTTTGTAAAGCCCTTTTTATCCCCACAGAAACTGAAGTAGACATACTTGTTAAAGAAATACATGGAGCAGTTCACTGTAAGTTGTTCCTAACGTTAAATTTCCAGAGATAGAATTTTTTTTCTGTGGAATTTTTTACTAGTTTGATTTGCCTATGTTTCCAAGCTGAGCTTGATGCAGGCTTAAATAAATTCACTGTACTTTTTCAGTATGCTAAGGTCAAAGATGTAAGAACAGAAGTTTACAAAAGCCGTATCTCCATCCAAAACATGACAATTTTCAATACCTGGCACAATCTTAATGAGGAATGGTATCTGTTACTATGGCAACTGAAGAAGACTATAAATTAATAGTCTGTAAAGCTATGAAAACAAAACTCATTGCCTTCCACTCAAGATACTGCTATCCACAAAATGCTGCCTGTGTTATTAGGTAGGAGGGTAGAAGAGAAAAGCACCTTTGTCTGTGAGCTAATTTTCTCTGATTTGGCATCTCCTCTGTATGTCCCCTTCTCCTCCCACAAAGACCAATTTTGCCCCCTGCCCTTGGGCTAGAACTTTTGCTTCTGTGGTGAAAATTAAGCTCAAGCAAGGCTCCTCCATTAGTTCTCACAACTGGGCTAATTAGGTGGTTTCCCATTACACTAGCTAATGTGCTTCACAATTTATGGCCTGCCAACCTACTCTTTCCAAAGGCTGGTTCTTCAGTAATAGCATTGCTGTAATTGAGGCTCTACTGGAAGGCTATCACCCCAGCAGATGGGATTATGTCATGTTCATTATTCACTAATGCCAATTCCAGTTGTAGTATTGGTTACAATGACATGAATTCCTAATAATGAAAGACTCTTATGATGCGCACCCAGTGCCCGCAGAACTATTTCCCAGACTGGCTTCCAAATGAAAGAAGAGAGAAAAAGAAAACACTGAATGTCACTGTTTTAACAGCACAGTCCTGGGAGCAACTGAAAGAACTACACATAGAGGAAACAGCCCAAGAAGACAAGGGCTGGGGCTGGGTCCCATCCGTAAACACAGAACTTCCTTCTGAATTTAGTACATCTAATAATGTAGCCAATACATATAGCAGATACCTCTATTTCCAAGAAGGTGGGGCAGACATCTTTGAAGGACTCCAGACAAAGACTCTGTACATAGTCAGATGTGTCTTGTGTTTTGATCAACTGACCAAGTTAGAAATCTACTTTTCCCCAATATCATCACTGTTGAATTTGGCAAGTCTAGTAATATGTTGTTGAATACATTCATTGTCAGCAACTGATTCAGATTTTCTTCTCTCATACTGTCGTGATTAGCATCTTGGGGTACACAGCTGAACCTATGTAACTGCTCACTGTCATCTGAAATGGAGTCTTCCTCTCCTGTTCTTAGCTTTCGTCCCAGCTTCCAGCCCTCTCTCCTGTTCCCTCTTTCAAAGAAGTGCATTCCCTCATACTATCTCCAGTGCTTGCCTGAGTACACAACAAGCCAGTTAAATTCATTCACCATGCAGAAAACTATTGGTTCACACAAGTGAGTTAAATCAGGTTACCACAAGGGGAGACAAGCATTAGATCCAGTGCAAATGAGAGGGTGGCACCACAGGGCCAAGGTAGAAAGGAAGGAGGTAAAAGTGGTGGCAGCAACTATTAGGTTGTCTCACCAGCTCATGCAATTTGCACTCCTAGGGATTATCAAAATAAGAGGTATGTTTTAACTATAATGAAAAAAATGATACAGAGTGGGTTGTTTTTGCTCTTTGTGGTCTAAGAGACTTTTGTCTTCCTGCCTGTGAAGCAGTTCACTGTTTTCCAGTATCATGTCAGGGATAATTAAGAAAAACAGCAACATGAAAGGCCAGTTGGTATAACACAGCCAGGAGAAAGTTCCCATGAGAAATTTAAGCAATCTTACAAGTATAAAAAGGCAGAATTAATTAGATAAACAAATGTTGTGAAAGAATACAGAAACCACATGAGAAGTATCAATTATTTTGCCGAGAAAAAAACAAATTAGAATCCCCTTCAAGTTAAAGTCAGCATTTTCCATCAGAAAATTTCTCCTTTCTCTTGTCCCACATCCTGATGGGCAAAATGGTAAAAGGCAGAATTCATAAGATATTTTATTACTCCTTAGATATACACAGGTAATTCATATCATATGCAGGCATAGTTAATGGATATTTGATTCTCTTTTTCTACTGCAGAGGTGTTGATGCTCAGCTTTTGCAGGTAATTGCCTAACTGGGCCAGTTGCATTAGCAAGGGACTGTAAAACTGCCTGTTGTTAGGAAATGGGTAACAAGCTGACATACAGTCCCAGCTTTCCTGGATGGTTGGTTAACACACAAGAGTAAAGAGATAGCACAGAGCATCTGAGTCATCTATACCTAGTAGTCCAGGAAAACAACTGGATCTTTAGGACACAGATTGTTTCCTTCTTGGTCAGGAAAACAGGCCTCTTAGGCTACTGAGAACTTTACTTGTGACATTCACTATGCCAGTTACAGAGATGAGGGAATAAGCACCTGATCTAATTGACAATATGCCCAGGGTTGTGTGACGGATGTGCTTGACCATATGACAGGAGGTGGCTCAAAGAGCCATCCTGCTGTGAGAGAATGTATATAATGGATGACGTATTCTTCTGGTTGTCACACAGGGCCACTGTCTCTCCAAACTCTGGGAAACTTATCAGGCACAGCTGAACAACTCAGCACCAGGCAACATCCAACACCTGGGCCTCAGGGGAGGGGCCAGGCAGCAGTACCACACTGCACAGAGGGAAGTGTGAGATGGTGCGGCATGTTCACCTCAGGATATGAAGCTTGAGGGAGCTCTGCAAATTCCCAGGCATCCAGCCAGCCAGTGTTCTCTGCAAGTGTTTAATGTCCCAGGACTGTCTATGCACATTTACACACAGAAACAGTAATCACTTACCTGAGTCAATTAGACAGTCTACTCTGCTCTTCTCTCACTTCCTAATATTAGCAATGGATTCTCTGCTGCAAATACCTCTATACATAGTCAATGACTTCTTCACAGTAAGTTTCCCTGCACACTATCTAAATGTTTAACTGGCTTTGGCTCAGTTTCTTTCGGCTACATGTTTTCAAAACTAGTTTTTTTTTTCTCTTGAGAAGCACAGGAACACACATCTTCACTTCTTCCTCCATCACTTTTGGCTTCCTTAAGGGTTTTCACAAACCAGCATGCTGGCATACCTGTTCCAGAGGTCTCCATCACATTATTCCTTCTGCATTCATCAGCATGTTCACTATTACCTCCCTGTCTCTATTAGTTTAAATTCTCATTCCTAGATCTGAATTTGCTACTATTTCAATTTTGCAGCCCTCCTCTATGGCCTTTTCACTTCATATCTTGTCAAAGAGGGACATGATGGAGTCAGCCATTCCCAAGCAGCCATCTTTGTTTATCATTTCTCCTTATTGCATGGAAGCCCTTAGTACAAAACTCCCCTTTACAGGATCAGTAAGGTTGGAAGGGACCTCTGGAGGTCATCTTGTCCAACCTCTCAAAGACTTCCTGGTGCTGGTTCTACTGGGGCTTGAACCCAGGACCTTCAGCATGTAAAGCAGATGTGATAACCACTACGCTATCCCTCTACCTAAGCATCCACGTTGTTAAGCTTCCTCACAAGGTTCCCCAGCCATCCACACACACAGCATCTCTTCCATTCTCCTTCCCCCTCTTCCTGTTAGCTAGCAGAGGCCAAGTCACTCTCACAGTTTTTGAACATAATTCAAATCATCTCAAATCTCTTGAAACAATCCTTAATTTATACCAATCCACTTTGCACTACTCTTGCTGCAATTTAACTTTTTTTTCTAATCTGCTAAAGCACTTAAGGATACAGTTTCTGTGAAAGATGCTGTATGAAATAAAGATGGATTTTCACGTATTTTTATCTTCAAGCAATGAAACAGTGGCAGGAATTCAATCAATAGCCATTATGAAACATGAAATAAAGTTATTGAGCAGGGTTATTTGATTAATATATTTTTCCTTCTCTCATAATCCAATTTCAGCTGCAAAACCAGATCTAAAATAGCCAGGAAATTATTTCAAAGAATTGTTTTATTAGCAAATCTATACTAGAACAATCCACCTACTGAATGAAATCAACCTGTATCAAGCAGTTTATGTGTCCTTAGATTTCAACACTGGAGCCACAGTTACATTGCAGTCAGAGAGTGAATTTAGTATCTGTTGTGAATAATGAGCACACACATTAAATTCATGATCATTCATTCATTGGTGAGTAAACAGCAATCTTGACTCAGTTAAAATTGGCACCTCTACTGGGACACCGTCGGTTTTCTTGAGAGTATGGGAGAGTCTAAAGAGTTCCAGTTACTATCATCCAGTAGCTCTTACTAAAACAGAGTATGTTGGAAAAAAGATCAAAGTGTACTTGGTTCACATTTTCCAAGACAAAAAACAGAAGACACTCTAAAAAAGCCTCTTTTTTAATCTCCTGGGGCAGGCTAATTTTATTATCAATGTTGAAATAAATAGTATGTCGTGTGTCATAAATGTTTGTGCTTCTTGGTAAAAGATAGTGAAACTGATACAGATCAAGACTACTACAGGCAGCACCATTTTAGCAGTGGGAAGCTTTTTTACACCAAAGTTTGTTAGTGTCTTCACAAATCATCTTCCATGTTAAAATGACTGCATTTAGTTCTCAAGCCACACACATTCTTTATCAGAACTTAATCACAATTAAATTACAAGCTTTTATGTAGTGAAGTTCTACTTGTACAGCCTGGAAGATTGTATCTGGCCAACTGGGAGACTCGTCTATTTAATTTGATCTCATTCTTGAAAAAGAGGATCAGAAATCACCTTTTTCTTTGAGCACATTCCACCTCACTTTCTCATCCACTCACAGAGATGCTTACCCAGGCTTCCTTCCCAAGACTATTTTTATCCTCTGCCTCCTTCTTGTTAGGGAGAGTAATCAATGTCTTTATTGTTCTACAAACACATTTCATGGGTCATAAAGTTTATTTCTGTTTTCAGTTGTGTGACAGTAAATCCTTTCATTACATAAACAACACAAGAAAACAGATTGGCAAAAAAGAAATATCCTATTATGTACTTGATACTGCGTGTCGTGTTCAAACACAGATTTTAAAGGAACCACATCCTGAAGGACTTCCACTTTAACAAGATAGGGGATTTAAACTGAGTTGGTGGCTTAGGTCTCTCCCTCCAAAGAACAGTGCCAATCTTTAAAAGCTGGACAGAGGAAAATAAGCTGTGCTGCTGTGTGCAGCACAGTATACATGCATACTTCTGTTTCTATAGAATTAACTTCCAAAAGCAAATTGAAGCTTTTTGAGGGGGGCAATAAAGTCCTCCAAATGGAATTCAGAGTTTCTATTTCCTACTTTTTCCCCTTTGCACTGAATTTCCAGTTTATCTCCCAACTTCTGAACCATAGTCCTAACATGGTCTAGCCACAACATGGTAGCTGTACTGGAGTACTAGGTACTGCATCAGTGGAGTACAAGGTCCACCTGGCAGCCAGTTACAAGTAGCATTCCTCATGGGCTGATACTGGTGCCTGCGTAGTAACTTAGTTGAGGGGAGAATGTGCACCTTCAGCACATTCAGTGAGGATGTGATGTTGTCAGGCAGCGGATGATACACTGGAGGGCAGGCAGGACATCAGCCAGCCCCAGAGAGGTGCTCACCAGAGCTTCATGCAGCTCAACAAAGGCGAATGCAAAGTCTCGCACCCAGGACAGGATAACCTCATGTCACAGCATCGGGGATTGACTGGATGGACAGCAACTCTGTGGGAAGGGATTTAGAGGTCCTGGTGAACAACAGGTTGAATAGAAGCCAGAAGTGCATCTTTGTAGCAGTGAAAGCTAACCACATTCTGAGCTACATTAACAAGAATACAGTCAGGAGGCTGAGGCAAGTGATTATTCCCCTTTATTCAGCACTCATCAGGCCCCACTCTGGAGCAACATGTCCAGTTTTCAGCTATCAAATATGCAAAAGACAGAAATAAACGGAAAGGCATCCAACCAACTAAGCTAGTTAGGGGACTGGAGCACACGATGCATGAGGACAGCCTGAGGGAACTATGTTTCACTGGAAGAAGAGAAGGCTTTAGGGGGATAAAATCGCAGTTTTAGTTACCTAATGAGAGGGTATAGAGAAGGGGGAGCAGACTCTCCCGGAGGTAAACAGAGGCACAGAGGTATAGGCAGCAGTGGACAGTTTGCTACAAGGGAAATTCCAATTGGATATAAGGAAAACAGCAGTTCAGCACTGAAACAGAAGCCATCAAGGCTGTCAAATCTACATCATTAGAGATATTCAAAATTTGTCTGAGCATAAGCCCGTGCAACTCATATAACCTTGAAACTGTCCCTCCTTTGATTAGCTGTCGGATCAGAGGCCCTTCCAACTTAAGTTATTCTATCGTTCTGGGGAAAAAATAAAAATGGGGGAAAAAAAACAGAAATTACCACTCCATACCCAATATTCAGAATGAATATGATGCATTTTTAGGAATACTGAGTCATTCAACCTTACAGAAGACAACAGATGCATAAAATTTTGAACTTGCCATTAACTCTTTTTTAAGTTCATTTCCTTATTACTTGTACTAAACTTAGAAGTTTTATTTATATTACTTGGAAAGACTCACTTTAAATATTAAAAATGAAAGAATTGCATTAAAATATTCCAAAATATTTTACTAAGCTCTTTATTCATAGTACCATGAATGCACAGTACCATGTTTATAGCACTGAAAAGAGACTGGCAGTTTAGACATAGGCTGTCCTATTTAAACTCAGAATTGTGTAGACTTGTAGTATATCTTTTTCTACCCCCCTGGTATTACAGAAGAGAAATAGAACTGTCACTTAACATAAGATTCTTCCTACCACACTTTTGCCATCTAAAACTCAGGAGTCTTGCCTAAAATACTCTTTAATACTCTTAGGAGACAAAAGAGAGAGAATCCTCCATAGGGCAACTCATCACAAGTGTCTAAAAGCTAGGTTTAAGAGACAAGGCAGATACTCTCAAAGAATAAGCTGCTTATAAGTTGTATTTCTTATCAGCTAGTAAGATGCTGCTATACTTTGAAAAGAATACACACTTAAAGAACAACAGACTCACAGAAGAGCTGAGGTTAGAAGGGACCTTTACAGATCACCTAGTCCAACCCCTGCTCAAACAATTTCACCTAAAGCAGGCTGCCCAGGACCATGTCCAGACAAGTTTTGAATGGCTCCAAGGATGGAGGTTCCACAACCTCCATGGGAAACCTGTGCCTGTGCTCAGTCACCCTCACAGTAAAGATGTTTTTCTTCATGTTCAGACTGAGCAGTGTTGTGGGCTGAGCACTAGGTCACCTGTTGACGTGCACACTGTTACTGACTTCAGACATACAGCTTTTGTATAGCTTTTGTATAGCTGTGGGCTGGCATTGTTTTGACTGGCTATAAAAGAGAATAAGACACATACGTTTGGTGTGTGCTCAGATCCACTGTCAGCTGGTCTGCACACCTGAGAATCCACCCATCAGCGAGGAAGACCCTGATGTCCACAATGTGGTGAGGAGAAACCAGGGAAAACTATACTAGAAGGGTGGCCCATAAAGGGTGAAAGCAGTTGCTGTCCCATGAACCTGTGTTTAACTATAGAGTTCTGATATGTATATATATTTTCAGTTCTGCTGTATGTCTAGCTTTGCTATACTTTTAACTTTGTTATAACCTCTTAGTTCTAATAAATTCTCACGCTTGACAAATGAGTTTGGTGCAGCTAATCCAAAAGGATCCTGGATGCCCCTCTACTGGCACGTCACAGGAGTCTGAACACTTCCTGTGTTCCAGTTTGTTGCCTCTTGTCCTGTCACTGGGCACTACCGAAAAGAGTCTGTCCCCATCCTCTTGACACCTTCCCTTCTGACATTTATACACATTGATAAGATCCCCTCAGCCTTCTCTTCTCCACACTGAACAGGCCCAGCTCTCTCAGTCTCTCCTCAGAGAGATGTTCCACTCCCTCCATCACCTTAGCAGCCCTTCAGTGGATTCACTCCAGTAGCTCCATGTCTCTCTTGTATTGGGGAGCCCAGAACTGGGCAGAGTACTCGATGTGTGGCCTCACCAGGGCTGAGCAGAGGAGGAGCATCACCTCTTTTGACCTGCTGGCCATGCTCTTTGTAATGCAGCTCAGGATACCATTGGCCTTCTTGGCCACAGGGGCACACCCTTGGCTCATGGTCATCTTGTCCACCAGGACTCCCAGGTCCTTCTTTACAGAGTTGCTTTCCAGCAGGTCAGCCTTCAGCCTGTACAGGTGCAGGGGATTATTCCTCTCTATGTTCAGGACCCTGCACTTGCCTTTACTGATGTTCACAACATTCTTCTCTACCCATTTCAAGTCTGTGAAAAAGGTCTTTTTAAGAAGAGAAATGCTTGAGCTCAAACAAGTGTCAGTATCCCTGAACAGGCTGTCTTTATGTAAATCCCTGTCTGTTTCTGACACATGGTGTTAAATCACACCACAAAATCAACTCACAATTTACACTGGGAAAAAATGATAATGGGTCTTTCCACTTTTGTCAATTTTAAAGGTGCTAAACAAGAGAAGGATGATTGCCAATTTGTTCAATTCTTATCCTTTTCACATCAACATTAAGTTCTTTCTGTGAATTGCATGAAATGTGAGCACACAAAAAATAATCATCGAAACAAAGAAGTGCCATTGACTTTGTCAGAAGTTTGACTTTTTAATGACAATTACTACCTTCACATGATCTGCCTTTTACCTGTGCTAGTACAGACTTCTTGCATTTAAGCAGACTTCTTGCATTTCAGGCACCTATACTTAGCATTCCCTGAGAAGTCTGAAGAAATAGCTTTGTCTTTTCTGTTTACATGCAGAGCTTCATGTCTTAACCTCCCTCATGTTTTCAAATTCCATTTTTGTCACAAGCAATGCCCCCTCAGCTAAAATCACTACAATCATCTCTGCGAACAAGCCAAGGACCAGGATTAGTCAGCTGAGCATTAGATTTATATCTAGGTACGTCCTAGACTTGTCCCTGAGAAAATCAACTGAGTGTTAGTATGAAAAAAAACAAAACAAAACAGTAAGATTCAGCAATGGATAAATACAGGACTCGGACCTGCTGCAGACAACTGTCTTCATCACAAGTAATACTGAAGTCTGTTATAACTTACATCTCCTTAGGGGCCATCCCTGCTTCTCTGACCCTTCCCCTCTTTCTGTAGCCTTTACAGTTCTATTCCGTACTTTCTCCCCTTCCTCCCCGTGCTCCATTTCCTCCTTTGCTGCTGCTTTGCTGTAGTTCTGCTGTTGTCGGAGTAACTCCCACTACCTACTGAAAGCTCTTGTAGGCAGTACTGCAACATTACAGGTGTTAGAAAACCTGACAGTTATGGTGCCCTTGTGCCCCCCAACCACACTTGTAGGCACCACAGTTTCAACATGTTTATTTTCAGCCTTGTGAACAGTATGGCTTCACAAGATTGGCACTGGAAAGATCTGAGAGTGCAAAGTGTGAGCCAGTGCTTGGTATAGCCACTGGGTTAGCTAAAACAACGTAAACGTTTTCTTACCAATATTGCACTTTTAGAGAGTCCTCGGTTTCTGGGTGTGGGGTCAAACCACCCCCCACATTTATCTGAGAAGAAACCTGGGAAACTTTTTACAGCACTTTCAAATGTCCTTTGTGAAATAAACACCAGTGATTCTGTTGAAAGAGGCATCTACCTCCCCCTTCAGCACTGCTTAGTGCTTTCAGCTCAGCTCTGCTCTCGCTTCTCCTAGTTCATTCCAGCTTTTCCTAACTCTGTATGTAATTTCAGCATCTCATTTTCTAACTGGAAATACTTTGTATTGTAATGTGAGGAGACAGCAAGCAAGCAAGAACACTCCATGTCTTACAATCAAATCCATCTGATTTGGGCAGAATTGTATTTTCCATGCATCAGGCTTGACTAAATATGCCTTTGGAATGCAACAACTTACAGCTATTATTTGCTCTTCAATCCATGACCTTAGCTGCGTAAGCCTGCTTTGTGGGGGGAAAGAGAAACAAAAGGGGATATTATTCTTTTATTCCTGCTGTTTGAAAGTTATAAACATTCCAAATCACTGCAAAAGCATTTTATCCCTAGTCAAACGGAAGTTTCATTCTGCTGGTGCCAAGTTCAACAGAGCAGAGGCAAGTGTGAATGTTAAGAGCTCAAGTGCAAGTCAATGAAGCAGAGCCTGATTCTGCAAGCAGCAGTCCCTTTGAATTAAGGGTTATATCTTTGCCAGCACACTGAACTCCCACTCTGGATGCTGGGATGCTGAGAACTACGTCAAAGACGAGCAACAGTTTTAATTTTGTGTTTTAAGAACAAACTATTATCCACTCTACCAGACAGTACTTTTGTTCCTTCATATTCACACTTACTGAGTGCTGGATTTCTGCTGGAATAGCTCTGCTAATCGTTATGTATTTCATATGGCACTTGGCAATTCATCAGCCATGAGCAAATTTGAAATCAGAGGGTAGGCCAAAAGTACATACAACTTCAAGACAAAAAGAGAAATACCTTTATGAAGAAAAGTCAGTTTAAAATAGATTATTTTTTCACTATTGTAATTGAATCTACATTAACTTTCAACTAAAAAAAAATAAAAATGAAGAATCAAATGATTACAAAGGTCAGATAGTTATCAGAACTACACTACACCATGTTCAATGCAACTCAAATCAGAGAGAAGTTCTACCTGCTCAAATGAAGTCCAGTTAAAATAGAAGCAACTCAGTAAATAAGTTTCTTCCCACTACCTTTGTCTTGATGGAATTCAGAACATTTTCAGTTACACAAATATGACATTTCAGTTACATTTCCATGTTTATGTGAGTCTACAATCTTACTCATGGCTACAACCTCGTTTAAGCTACCTAAGCCTTTTCAGTCGAATATACTCAGTTACACTCCTGGGAATAATTACTGCCCTCAATTTTATTGTGATGTAAACCCTTTCAAACTCATTTCCGTAACATTTAAAAACAAGAAACTCAGCACTGCCATTAGTAATGGCAGTGTTAAAGGCTTAGCCCACTGTAGATGATACTCAAGGCAAGAAGCCTAATTAAACTTCCTAGTTATTTTATCTGTTCCCCAGAAACATAATCATTCAGCTGTCAGATCATAGCACTGACTGCTATTAGTGAAAAGTAGTTTTCCTTGTTTCATGCTGTGAAATGCAAACAGGCACTAATATCAAGTACATCGGATGCTTGTTTCTCTGCAATCTTTGTGTAAATGATATAACACACTGGGCATTACATGATTTAGCAGCATCTCACTCACTTTACTTCTTTTGGCCAGCCATTTTATTTTATGCTAAGGACAAAAGAGACAGAAAACAGAGGCATTTTAGAGGAAAACTGAAAGGTAAAACAATCCCAAAAGATAATGGCCATTAGTAAAGTAGCATGAATTCTGTGCAAAACAATCTATTTTCATGCACACATGACTGAGTCTGTAGCTTGGAATCACCTAGTCATTCTGTCTCTGATGTAGAAATCAGGGATAATAGTTCTTAAAAATGATTCAGCTGTTTTGTTAGTAGCAAAATTAACGAGACCTGGCCTGCTGTAGGTTTGTGTCTCACAGGTCATGTCCATTTGGATTCTCTAATATTAATAAGAGGTGAGCTGACCTTGCAGCCTTCACCATCGTGTGGGAACTAATTTACATGTCTCTCTTATATTGACCTGCAAATTTTTATGAAACTTGAAGCAGCTTCATGCCTTTGAAATCTCAATATTCCTGTTAAATTTGCCTGAAACTGGTCAACAGGTTCAAAAAATGGAATGGGAAACATGCAAACATCATGGCTGTATAGATCTCATTTCTTTGGGAAACCTACATAGCAACACAAGTTAAAAATAGGATAATACTTGAAAATATATCACTGAAACTTTCAGGCAATGCAAAAAAAAGTTACAGAAGATATTTGCTTACAAATAATGGGATCAAGACTGCATTTACTCAGAAAAAAATAGCAAATAACAAATAGCCAATTTTAAACCGTTAGTAAAAAGCAAGGTCAATAAATTGGTTTCTCCTCTGAGCTTAGTACCATCCTCCTGATTTATACCAGTGAATGCTCTGCACTATGAAATTTATTGTATTTCATGATGCTTAGCTATAATCAGTCTAGTGTAAAGTGCACACTGGACATGCTGCTACTCAACCAAGACACTATTATTTTTTGCTGAGAGCAAGGAAACTTTAAGACTTTCAACAAATCCAGCCCCATAAACCTTCTTTTATCCAGATGGTCCCAAGGACTTTATGTGATTTCCTCGCATAAATAAAAACAAGGGTTTGCAAAGCCAAGCTAAATCTAAAAACAAACTGTACAGCATGGTAAGATCCTGCCTGACCTAGATGGAGAATCTGGTGATAAGAGCTCTGTAATTTTGTTTTGTTTTTTTAACATGTATTTTCAGGAAAATACTGACTTGCTGACTTAAACATCTTATTCAGGTTGAGATCACATATTATAGCGGAGCTGACCATGTGGCCTCTTGCTGCCCAAACTTGGAAATTCCATGAATTTGCCTCTATCCCCATCCTGTTCCCAACTACATGGTCTTGCCCAAACTCCAGCACTCATCTGACACTGCACAAGCTCAATTCACTAACTAACAGGAAATGAATCCAGCAAAAGAAGTCATGTTGTTTTCTGCTGGGTACTAAAGGAACTGATTTACTCAGGACTCAGCGGACTACAGAATCAACACAGATGGAGGAGGGAGTCTATACAACTGGAAGGGAGGTTTCTCCTTTCAGAAGTGATGAACCTCAAAGCCCCTCCAACCACAGCATGTAGCCTTGCCCTGTGCAGATGAAGTCACTGACCACTTCATACTTCTCAGAATCTTCCCAGGAAAGGTGAAACAAATAACTAATATTTTAGTGAAGATGTAGCAGGTTTAAGTCAATGGGAAATCCTTTATTTTCATGTTTTTAAAATATTCTGATACAAAAAGGAAAACAGTTGTTGCTTACCATTTGTCTTCTGTTCTCTACCAGGTAGATGCCAACAATCCCTAGGAAAGATCCAAAGCCAAGCTAAGGCAGAGAACAAAAACAATATAAACACATGAGATCAGCTTATCTGGTCAACATACCAAAGCATCACAGTGACAGCCACGCTGATAACTCATACAGATGGACTAACTGGGTTGGGTCAGAGGAAAGAGTGAAATAACCTATCTAAAGTTATTGCTGATCATAAATCATATAATGCAACAGGGAATGCTCAGAACTGCAACTATTAAGTATTTCCAAGCAAATTTTGTATTGCAGTTAAGGGAAGCTACCCTTCTATGGCCTGGGTCAGAGACACCCTTCTATAGCCTGGGTCTCAATACTATAGTCACATTTTTTTAACACACTGTAAAGCAAAAATTAAATGAAGCAGAACACTTACATTTAGCCTATGCATGATTATGCTGGAAAATGGCAAGGCTTTAGGCAACTGTAAACAGTTTTCCTCAAAAAAAATGGATGAGATGCTGCCATGCAAGTGACCAAAGTTTAAATCCTTACAGTTGGGGTTTTTTTAATTTGAATGACAAAACACTACCACTATCCAAGGAAAAGTCCCTGCTAAAATGGTAAAAAGACCAGAACAGTTGGTATCACCAAGGGACAGTTGCAACACTTGGAGTTCCCTCAGGAAAGAGAGCAGGAAAGGAAGCTGGAAGAATCTGGCCTTACCATTCTTATCAACGCTACCTCAGCGTGAGGTTGGCAGGAAAAAAAAACCTCTTTATGGAGGACCAGTGAGGGTCTAAAGAGGCAAAAACTCCAGGGATTCTTGGCTTACATCAGGTACATTGGCAACAGACAGGACCTCCCTTTCATCAGACCTCCCTGGATTCAAGATCCCCACTGGGCTCATGTAGGCTTGCAGACAAGGTGGTAGAAAAGGGGGACTCCTAAGCAGCACAGATCTAAAGCTTATCTGGCTACAAATTCACAAACAGCCACAGCAGAGGTGCCAGTGCCACCAGGATTTTCCGTAGAATTCATTCCTTACTCTGATGGTCCATTTGCTTCTACACAGTTACCTCAGTCTTAATGCTCCTTTCACTTTTGCCTCCCTTTCTCCCTTCTTCACTATTTGTCTGACATCCCCCTCTCTGCTTGATGAATTCCCCAGTCACCGCTCACAAGCTCCTATCCGCCCCCATCCCATGGAGGGAGCATGGCTGACCTTTTCCTGTTAAGGGAACTAGGTCCCTTTCTGGAACTGGGTTTCTGAACCTGTTTCAGAGCACAACTGTGCTCTTCCAAGCATAAATGCATTTTTAAGGACTAAGTTTCCCAGCCAAGGGCTTAAGCAGGACCTATGAACTCCTTACTGTTATGCACAACTGCCCACAGCAGAAAGCAAATCTCCTGTAAGCACTTTAATCGCTCAATATCACAACAGGAATCTCTTGTCCCTCCCTCCTCAAGAAAGCAAATGCAAGGAAGGGGGAATTTGCTGTTGAGTGCTTTGGGGAAGATTTATGTGAAAAGCAGACAAACACGAGAGAAACAGAGAGAGAATGCAGCATCCAAGTACTTAATACAGCCTAGAAGAGTACTAAAAGCAGGAACATAGAAAAAGAGTGGTCAAGAGCATCTGTGCTGACTGCTGAATAGAACAGGGACTTGGAACCATGAGCAAGGACACTGTGTTCAGGAGACTGCGACTTTGTAAATTAACATAAGCACATCAAAATGACACCTGGTCCCAACTCCAATTTTTCATCTCAAATGGTACAAACCACTAAGCTCCATTTATGGCTGACTCAGAGGGCATAGAGGGGAGCAATATTACCCATGTAAAGAGAAAATGAGAAAATGCAGAAGAAAAGAAACTAAATCAGAAGGAGCAAAACCACAGACAGAGATGGTGTTTTAAGCTACCACATTGATTGTACATTATATGCACTGTTTTCTTGTCTGTTTAGACAGACTCTTTCTGCCAGGAGCTCCAGAAATGTAGGTCAGTATGGTGACCAGGACAATTGGACTCTGTAGCCTCTTTGTTGAAAGATGCTACCATTATAAAAATAACAAACAAATATAACACAAACAATATTTATAGGTAAGTGACAAAAAATAAATATAAGCAATATTTGTATGGAACTTGAGCTTAAAGAAGCTTAAACTTTGGCTTTGCAACCTGTCCCACAAAGACAGAGCCCTAAACCAAAATGGACAATCAAGCTGCAATGTACTAAAAGCATACCTTCCAAAGCGCAACATTATACTATTCTATCTAAACATAGAAATATTTTAAGTTAAGTTATTCTGGGTCTACATAAACGTACTTCTATCAAGATGCATAAAGAAAAGAAAACTAAATTAAAGTGCCTAACTCTTCTAGAAGCCAATGGGAGCTAAGCAGATGTCCAAATGATTTTGTGGTTCTGACCCTTAAACTCTGTTCTGCAAATGTTTATTCATGCAAGTAAATCTATGCAAGTTAATAGTCTCATTTATGGTGGCAAGGTAAAGCCTAATTTTGCACACTTTTTAAAACCAAAATCCTTTACCCAAAGTCAGTGGAGATTCAGAGCTTATCTACTTGCTATGAAGTTAATGTTTTACTACTGATCCTATGAGACCTTACTTTTAACTGCAGTTTCAATTTTTTGTCCCCAGTATTTTATTTTTCCTTTGAGCTGGACAGTTAAACATGTAATGTGGAATTCATTCACCTAGTTTTAGCTATCTGAAAGTTCAGGATCAATGCTAAATCAGTTTTCTAAGCTCCCTCTACTGACAATGGAGAAGATAAGCACCTTCTGTAATTGCTCAGCTCATGTTAAAATAGGTGGCTGACTTTGCAGAGTCAGATGAAAGGCCCTCCCATAGTCTATCTGTTAATGCTGCACTTGACTCAATACATTAGGAACAAGGTAGGATCACATCATTTGTCATATTCACCTAAACAGGCTTTTGGCAATACTTCTTGCAGGGTTTATGCAGCACCTTTAACTTTTGCTAAAAGTTTGGAATCTTTAATGTATTCACCAATAAAGGATACACTGACTATTAACCATTACTCTTTTTCAGTTACTTCAATAATGTTATCTATTGTACACAAAAAAACTTAGAAACTTATTAAAATTATTTAGCTCTAGCAATCTCTGAGAAGGAAAATTATTAATAAAAGGTTTTGTTTTCAAAGTCTGATAAATTCTAGCTATTCTGTCAGATTATTAATAACTCTAAGATTTCAAAAAATATTTTAGTAGATTATACTTTTCTGCTCAGTAAACAGACATTGTTTACTTCCTAAAAGAAACTAAATGCTGAAATTAACTGGTTTGTGCAAAAGGGTTTATTACTCATTACCCTTATTAAAGATAACTGTTTAAAAATGAAACTTCTTTCAAAGGAATTAATACAGATAATGTGGTCTTCTAAAATGTTTTAATTCAAAATACAGAAAATTATTTAAGGAGACTTTTATCAGTATGACTCTATCTATTTTAGTTTAATGAAAGGAAAACTCATTCTTTTAAGGTTTTATTCTTGGAACTACTTTCTGTTCTATTTTTAAAACACCATTCCTTCCAGATCATTATCCCCAAATTATCTTTCTGAAAGACCTGTTCTCAGCATGACACTAAAATGTAAGAGGACTTGCTTAGGAAGAACAGTTCTAACTCACAATTTATGAATGGTAATGCAAAACGTATGCATGGTATTAAAAGATACATATTCTTCTTCTCTGGGTATTTGATTTCATTGAGAACAAGAATTAATGGTATCTTGCAAGACATTTTGGTATTGGTGGAGCCATGTACTTAAGCAGATTTCTAATCCTAAGTATGGGAGTTTCTTTCTTAGCCTTGCGCCCATTGCCTCATCTCAGCTGGCTATGAGAGACTACATAAGGCAGAGAGTCCTTTCTCTATTTGCCTTCCTTACCCCTCTTTTTTAAAATTCAGCCCAGACATCTCAAAAAGCTTTTTGATTCCAGTGGTTTCCACCCTACTTGATACAAGTAATCACTTTTTCAGGGATCAGAAAACAGTCATAGGAGCTGAACTGGCAATGGTCTTGCGGGGTTACACTTCCCTGGAGGTCACAGGGACACATCAGGACTAAACAGATAGGATTTGGGCATTCTCTACTGAGAACGATAAGACAGCTGTGCTTGTGCCTAGTGTAGGAACACGTTTAAGGAGTCTGTTCCCAAGACAAAATAAGACTAAGGGTTTTGGAAAAGGACCTTGTATGATTGGAACAGAAGAGGCCATACGGCTCCATGGAGTCCATGCAGTTCGTATGTTTATGCCTGATTCAACCTCTACACCAGGGCTGTACAGGAGGATGTAGAGGTTAGGCAAGCTTTAGGCCTCCATATCTCTATCTGGAACATTTTCCACGTACTTGACCCAGCTGAATTCCTGACACATGGGCACAAGAGCAGAGTGACTCTTCCTACCATCAGGACAGTAAAACTCTAAAAAAAAGGTCATTTAACTCTATCCCATGTCTGTTTTTCAGTCACCTACACATCCACATCTAATAAAGATTAGTTGGAAGTCAAACACAGGCTCCAACATATGCCCACAAGTTCAGTATACTGCTATGCAGTGCAAACTTAGCCCCATGTGATCAGACCTTTGTGCCCCCTAGAAGCCTTCTCTTGGGGGCACACCAGACAAACAAGAAGTTCACTCCCCTAAATAAATTGCAGAATTGTAGTCTATGGCAGCATCACAAACACACTAGAAATAGATCCAAACAACTGAGAATCTCCCTCTTGTGAAATGCAACAAAAACGAATTTTCTTTTTTTTTTTAATCACTATATCCAGCTGATAATAATGCATCTAGTTGCACGCAATAATCTAAATTGTGTTTTTTTACTCACAATGATTCCTGGGTAGTAGCCTCCCACAGTAACATTTTCTGTTCTTGTGGTAGCTGCCAGACCTATGGTCAGTATGAAAACAGACACTACCAGCAGAGAGACTGTGAACCATAGTGAAGTCTTCTTTCTTTTTGCAAACTGTCCTGTAGAGAGTTTGGGGAGGGGGAGAGGGAGGAAAGAAGATAGCTTTTCATTGCAATCATGGCAGAACAAATACCAAATAATAGAACATTTTCTGTTGTTAACCCCTTCTCCCAGTTATTTATTAAAGTAAATAACTGGCAGGCAATAGAGGTATTTAAAAAACACAGAGTTAGCTAGAGTTTCACATAGTTTAATACACACACATTGGGAACACATACAGGACGCGCTTTTATTATGCTGAACTGAATGCTAGTAGCAATGATAATTATGCCTTATCTGCAGTGGTGTTTATAATTAAGTCGTTGCTCGGATCCATAAGCCAAATCCTGCAGGCCTTAAACAACGCTTACCTAAGTGAAGTTTCAATTTGACTCTATCTGGACAAAATAAAAACTTGTGTTTGAAACAAGGTTAGAAGCAGCTCTGCATACTGTCATGAAAATGAGTATGTTCTTCATATTAATTAAGGGAAGCCAACCAATTTATATCTTCTGAAGTAAAGCTGTAATGCAGCTGATTAGCTCATAATACATAAGACTACCTTTTTAAATAGCAGCAGTCCAATGAAATACATTAATTCTCCCTGGGATTTGGAATCAGATACCCAGATATGAAAAATGGCAGGCTCGTCTACTGCATTCAGCCTGCTTCAGGACATTGAACCTTGTTATTGCGGTAGTATATCTAAGTTGCAACCACAGATTACCAAAATCAGAGACTCAGCCCATAGCACAAATGTATGTAAGACTTATTTAAGAACAGTAACTAACGTCACACTAACCAACAAAATGCAACGCAATGATTCAAACTGAGAGAGACCATGCTCCCCTTTTCAGGTGCATTTTGCTTTCAAAGGCAAGGCAACATTGTGCAGACTCATCTCCAGAGCACCGAGCTGTGCAACACAGTGCTGTACTAGGCAGCAACTTTGCCACAGACCTCTGGTGAGGTCTGTCCACAGTACAGTACCTACTTCTTCCCCCTCTACAAAGCAGTGTGATGCACAGAGTCTCAGGATGGCTCAGGAGGCCGTAGTGTTGCATCAAATATTGGAGGTAACAACCCTACGCAGGGAGGGGTGTGACAGAGGAGGCATTCTTACGATATCAGATTTCCTATGGGTAAGGCATGATGGTCCTGCTGTAAGCAAAAGCAGGAGAAATGAGGAAGTAAAGCCAGAAAGCAATTAGAAGCCATTTGTCAAGAGTAACTTGAGCTATGTGGTCACTTTAAGGTCATGTAACCCAGTTAAATGTTTACAATTCAAAAGTCAGAGAAGATTAGTTAAACTTGCAAAGTCCAATAATTTCAATGAATAAATATATTCATAATAAAAATCTACAATCTTTCTGCTGACATTTCTCCAGTAGAACAACTAGACAAAATGAATCCATTTTTTTTCAGTTTGAAATGCAACCAGCTTTACTGAAGACAAATAATATCTACTGTGCTTATATGTGACTCTGCCATCTGCATATATAAAATATTCCTGCTAAAGATCAAGAATTAATTCAGATGACTCTCCAGCCATCTCCTCTCCAGTCTGTGCCCCAGCTGTCTGTCTCTGGCAATTCCCCTCTAAGCCATGGATAGTCACTGGGGATATGGAAGTGGAGAGGTGACAAATCATTCTTCACTAAGTGCATGGGGTTTAAGGCAGTTCTTTCAATTAAGCCAATTCACATGGCCAAAAGAAGAAAGCAGACCTCAGACTTTTAAATCCACAGGTCAGATACGCCTTCCAACAAAGTAAAACAATTGATTTGATAAATCTACTAGACTTTCAAAAATATTTGAAGTGGTTGTGCTTTTACATGTCTTCTAGTCTTAGAGTTTGAATTTAAAAGTTCACATTTTTAAGTTTTTCTGAAACTGCTAAGATGACAAACTGCTCTCCCCCCCTCCCCCATCAAAGATGCCACTCAGAGATGAGGTTCCAGGAGTTAGGTGTTAAGAAATGCATGGAAATGTGGCACACTGCTCAGCAAATGCAAGTACACTGACAACCCCTCAAGTCTCAGAAGTTCATTGCTTCAAGCAGCATACAATCAAGCCACTTAATTTCAGATTCCCAGGCAATAATCCAAAACAGTGCTCACACTTCTGTAGTGCTCGCCTGTCCAACCTGCTGCATAGCCTTGTAGCATAATGGCCCCATGGATTTAAAAAACAGTTAGACGCTTGACTATGCTCACTACTTTTTAAAGAAACAAGGAAAGTCATTGGTGTCAAAAGGAGGAATAGTGGGATAGAAGAATCTTTATTCTGTAAAAAGGTGGAGGTTGCTGAGTCTGTGTGAAACTTTGTGCAAGCATGCACTGGTTTATATGATGGAATCATATGTCCCCAGGAAGCTATCACTTTAGTGGCAGCAGTTATTTCATAAACCAGCCAAGCCTCCTATGCTGGGGGAATCTGAGTTGACCAGTCCATTTATGTTACAGAAATGGTTTTCAGTGGGAAATCAGAGGGGTTTCTAGATTTTTCTCTCTCAGCCTTTCCTAACTGAAAAGTTATGTCAGCCTTTGCCACGAACTTGACTTATCTGCCTTCAGACATTCATTTTCCAAGCCACAGAAAGGTAAACATAGAAAAGAGGTTAGATTCTCAGCATCCATTCAATCCTCTTCAAATCTTCTCAGCAGTCAGTTGAGACACTCTCCAGCCGTGATGAATTCTCAGCTAGTGTGAGTGAGTCAGATCTTTCACTAATCTTCCTTCTCCCTAGAAAAAAGACTATGTTGTGAGACAGAGAGTGGTAGTGGTGGCTTTCTTCAGTGCAGCAGAGAAGAGCTCTATGCTCCTTTAGGAATTAATATCTGGAACACGATTTTTCCGACACCCTCACATATGGGCATATTCTTCCTTTGAACAATGCATTTTGGAACCAGATTGAACCTGGCCTCCCTACTTGACAAGCAGCAATTTTTATTCTCTTCCCCTTCAACCAAATACAGTAAACTCAAAGGAAAAAATAAAAGAACAGAAAACTGAAAAGTCTGTACTTAAATACTTCCCTTTAAGACCATAAATAAACAGGCATCCTTTAAAAGGGAAGTTGATAGGCAAAAAGGCAGTGGAATTAACCAGCTGTAATTGGTTACACATTTTTAGTAAAGAATGATTTCAATCACAGGGAAACTTGAAAAGGCAAGTCAATGTTATTACTGCATTGTCATGCATATAACCTTCCCCCTGTTACTCTACAGATAGTAGTGACTAGGACACTCTGAAAAGTATGTAAGCAACAGAAGAGAAGGCCTACCCCAGAACCTTCTCTAGTTGAGTGGCTCCTGGGCTGCAGTCCTCTGGAGCCTACTCTCCCACCACCACATCCTGACTGTCCTTGTTTCTGCCTCTGATTATGTGTGAGGAGGTTAGTGAAAGGTACACGTTAATGATGACATATATTCAGTATCAGTACTTTTAAAGACACGAGAATTATCTGAGATTTGGCTAATACACAAAATACAGTGATGTCTACAGACGTGTAATCTACTCTCCTGTGTAAATTAACTACAGTGATGATACTAGGATACTCTAAAAAAAAAGTCACATATTAAAAGGGTGCTGCCTTTGTACTGTTCTCTCTGGCAAAAAAATTCCAGTGAATGCTCCTATACAATAACAACAGTTCAAAGGGAAAAGGGAACAGCATGACTTTAATCCCGAGGGTAAGATAAAAGGTCCCCATTCACTGTTGGGAATTCTAATCCCAGTCCTCCACAGCCATGAAAACCAGGTCAGAAGAGACAGTGAAGTAACCAAGATGCCTTTTCAGAGTTAATGGACACTTTAAAGAGCTACTATAGAAAAATGTTCAAAATGGACCTTTGTGCACTCCCTACAGCCAGTTTAGCTCACAGACCTTGTGTCACCTCAGAATCACGTAAGTATGTGCAAGTGGGCACTGGGCACAAGAGTCAACAAAAATATGTAAGATTTACTCTTAGTTTTGGCATAAGAAAACTATTTGTCTGTGGCTGCATTTTTAAGAACTGCATTCAGAAATGTAAGGCTCTGGCAAAGAAGTCCCCATTGCAAAATCATATTAAAACAAGTACCAGGTGTCTTAAAAAGTCTCAGAGACTTCACAAATGCAATTTTGCTCAACACTTCAGAGAAGAACACCAGTTATTCTCCATATTTCCAATCCTCTAATGTCTCTGGCTATGAGATACTGGTTGCTGAGTTGTACGGCTTCAAAATGACACCATTTTATCAAATGAAAGCTGGAGTATCCCCAGTGTGTTTATTCAGATACTACCAAGGCAATGGCTTTACAAGATGCTTGCCTCAGAATTTAAGTCAGTCTAAGAAGTGGCCATCTTTGGGGCCTTTGGACTCATCTGTCCCCTCTGCATCCTAAGAGCCTAGTGATTTAGAAAGGGCTATTTTAAGCCCCGATGAAACTCTACTTTACAGCTCAGACCCATGAACACTGGCACAACTGGGAGAGGAATAAACTCCATCCTGTAAATGGAACATCGCTGTGACAGAGAGGAACAAATAAACATTTGAAGGGCTAAGGGAAGATGGGAGAATTAGCTATGACCAAAATTACCAATATGAAGAGTAGGTGAAGGTTACTATCTACTGCAGCTTTAATCCATCTAGTCTGACTAGCAGTGAAAAGCCATGGGCTATAAAACACTCTCAGAAACCTTACTCAAGCGCTGAACCACTCTATCACCCCAATTGTCATGTCTTTACAGAGACAGGGAAAGAAAAAAAATGTGGGCTTAGCATTGAATGAATGAATTAGTGTGGCAGTCATGGGTAAGGCCAAGGCACTCATTGTTATTTGCTCATCTTCACCAACAAGGTCTCTCTTCCAGAGATAGGATTCAAGGAGAAGAGAAATTCTCAGTGGTGGATAAGGACTAAATCTACTTGAAAGAGCTTCACTCTCAAGTGGGAGCAAATGGGATGCCTATAGGGTGCCAAGAGAACTGGCTGATGTCCTTGTTGGTCTCTACCATCTTTGAAAAGTCACAGAGATAGAGGGATCCTTGATGACTAGAGAAGGGCAAATGTTGCACCTATCCTCAAAAAAGGACAAAATGATGATACAGGAAATTTGGTTCCTTGGAAAATCATGAAGTAAGTCCCTTTGGAAGACATTTCTGGGCACAGGAAAGAGAAGAAGATGACTGGCAGCAGTCAGTAGATTTACCATGAATAAATCATGCCTAACCAGTCTGACTGCCTGCTATGACAAAATGACTACATATGAAGAACAGTAGATGTCATTTACCTCAACTTTAGCAATGCTTTGAACATTGTACCCCACAGTATTCTTCTCTCTAAATTGGGATGTTATGGTCTGAATGGATGAACAACCAAACAAGTAGAATTGCCTGGATGGCTGGGTTCAGATGGAGTGGTTAATATATGTACTACACCTGGATGCCAGTAACAAGTGCTGCAGGGGTCTGTCTTAGGACCTGCCCTGTTTAACCTCTTTATCAACGACCTAGAGGAGGTGATGTTGTGCAGGCTCATCAGGCTAGCAGAGGACATCAAACTGAAGAACAAATAAGTACTCTGTAGGGCAGGGATGCCATCCAGGGGGACCCAGAA